>NC_143133.1:34414464-35028928 GCF_059928025.1 Delphinapterus leucas
ACTGGTTCATCTTCAAAGAAAGCTTCTAGGGGGAGGCGATTTTAATGTTCATGTGTGCCACAGAAGTTGTGAGATAATGCTTGGTAATTAGCATAAGCTTGAAGCCAAATAGCTGGAAAAACATGTTCCAGGACGTTGCAGATCAAATCATATTTCTATAAAAAGAAACTGCTGGATGTTCAGCTGACAGATCATCAACCATAAAAGGATAGTTTAATGGATTTCAATCATTATCTAAACACAACATCACAGAGCCAAGTTTATGTGCATTGTTAATCATACATTGTGAACTCGGTAAAAGAAAATATAACAGAAGCATCAGATGAGATGTTTTCCTTTTCTGATTTTTAAATTGCAATATTTGATTTTTGAGAATCACTGAAAAAGAATGGTTTCTTAGAGGAATTGCACTAAGGGATGTGCATGCTCTTATCGGAGAAACAAAATGGTGGAACAGAGGAAGAGCTCTGAAAACACTGTGAGTGCTTTATAAAGCTACTGAATTCCTTGCTTTTGCTAGTATTTTAGAAGAAAACATGTCCCAATCCAGAGGATTTGTATGTATATATGTGTGTAAGGTTTTATGTGTATTTTAAACCAGCAGACATTTTTAAAATTTTAAATTAGTCACCCAATTATTCCCTAAACTATTTTAAACTAACTGCTCTTCTTTGAAAATATTAAAGAAATTATATATCTTGCAGACTTATGAAAGTTTTAAGAAAATAAAGATATTCATTATGGTAGATGGTTACAAAATAAATAAAATCAGTAGCTTTCTAATATTGCGCATTATTATAAGGGAAACAGAGAAAATATTCCATTTCCATTTACAAATAAATGCATCTAATATCTAGAATAGTCTTAACAAGAAATATGAAGGAACTAAATGAATAAGATTATAACGTTCTACATATAGCATAACAAAAAGGTTTGAGAACATGACAAAAGATTTGAATAGAGAGACATACCTTAGAAAAAGTAGACAACTTTTATAAAGAGGTCAGTTTGGTTTAAATTTATTCTATACACAGTGTATTATCAATTAAAATCCCTATTTATTGTGGGGAGGTTGGTGAGGAACTTGGCAAAATGATTCTAAATTCACTTTGAAGAATAAACATGCAAGTATAGATGAAAGAATTCTGAAAAGCAAAAATACTAAGAAGGAATATTGCCTAAACAGATGTTAAATTGTGTCATAAAATACCTGAAATTAAAACAATGTGAGAAATAGGTGGCTAAGAAACAAATTGTCCATCCTCAGCCCCAAGTATGTATAGGGATTTAGCATTTAAGAAAGTTAGAATCTTGAATCAGTAAGGAAAATATGCATTCGTGAATAAAGTGTTTGTCCAGTATGTAACCAGTTGGGGAAGAATGTCATTTCTACCGTGCTCTTTACATAATTATACTTGTTAAAAAGTATAAAAGTAAAAGTAACAGAAGACAATATGGGCAGATTTTAAAGAAAATATTGGGGTGGAGAAGTATGATTTTCTAGGTACGATATGAAAGCCAGAAAAAACAAAAAAGCAGATTGGTAAATTTAAGTATAAAAAGTTAAATGTTATAAATGGAATCAATACTACACATGAAACTGAAAGATAAATGGCAGTAGGAAAAATAATTTTCCACGTATGTGATAGCCAGAAGTCTTCTACCCTTAATATACAGAAATCTCTTACAAATTAATAAGAATGTAAACCCCAACAGAAAAATAGGCAGAATGCAAAAACAGAGCTTACACAAGAAACACTTTGGTTGTGCATTAAAATTAGTGGGAGACCAAGATCAGAAGAGGAGGAGAATTGATGTTAAACTTAAATAAAAGTAAAAAAACAGATTTCTCACTAGTGGAATAATAAAACGTTTTTGTTATGGTGTATTTCAAACTTTACTGCATTGCTTATAGAAATACTTGTGTTATATACTGAATGTGATTCTAATCTTCACCAAAGGTCTTTTAAAATTAAACTGAGGACTTCCCTGGTGGCGCAGTGGTTGAGAGTCCACCTGCCGATGCAGGGGACACGGGTTCGTGCCCCGGTCTGGGAAGATCCCACATGCCATGGAGCGGCTGGGCACATGAGCCATGGCTGCTGGGCCTGCGCATCCGGAGCCTGTGCTCTGCAAAGGGAGAGGCCACAACAGTGAGAGGCCCGCGTATCGCAAAAAAAAATAAAATAAAATAAAAAAAAAATAAACTGAAAAGAAGAGACCACCTAAGCAAAAAAGGGTATTAATTGGTTCACATAATTGGAAAGTCAAGAAGGTATACTAGCTTTAGGCATGGTTGGATTTAGGGCCACAAACTTTGTTCCTCTGCAGCAGCTCCAATCTCTGATTGGCTTAATGTTGTGGGCCCTCTTCGTTCAAGTTTTTCATCTTACAGAACTAAGCAGCTTCGGTAAAGAGAGCTTTTCTTCCCGCACAGTTCAGTTGAGTATCACCGTACCAACTTGAATCACATGACCATTCTGGAACCCATCACTAGGAATAAGGAGATGGACTAGGCTGATGGATCAGGTCTGAATTTCATGTCTACCCATAAATTAGACCATCTGAACCACATGGACTGAAAGTGGGGACAAGTGGTGCCAAGAAAGATCAGGGAGTTGTGATAGGGAGATGGGATAGATTCTGAGCAAAAATTAAACTTGTATTTTGAGATAATTGTAGATTCTTTTGCAGTGCAAGAAATAATATATGGATATTCCTTTACCTGATTTCCCCCAATCGGAAATCTTGCAAAACTATAGTACAATATCACAACCCAGATATTGCTATTCATATAGTCAAATACCAGAAGATTTTGATCACCACAAGGATTCCTCCTGCTGCCCACTTACAGCCACACCCACTTCTCCTCTTCCCTTTCCCCATCCTAAACCATGGCAACCACTAGTCTGTTCTCCATTTCTATAATTTTGTCATTACAAGAACGTTGTATGAATGGAATCATACAACTTGTAACCTTTAGGAATTGGCTTTTTTCACTGGAGATTGATTTAGGTTGTTGAGTATATCAATATTGTTTTTTGTTTTTGAGTAGTATTTCATGGTATGGATGTATTGTGGTTTGCTTAACCATTCACCTGTTGAGGGACATCTGGGTTGTTTCCAGTTTTGGCTATTAGACATAAAGCTGTTAGGAACATTAGTATACAGGGTTTTGTGTATCCTAAAACCTGGGATTTCACCTCTCTGGGGTAAAGTCCCAAAAGTAAAATAAAGGTGCTTTTAAATGAAACCATTTTAGCCTAAAGAATGTTTCCACACTTTTTTTTTTCCCCACACTTTTTAAAAAGAGTTTTTCAAGGGTTTTCTCTTGTTCTCAGCTGAAGGGCTGATGATGAAAACAGAGTTCAGCAAGCAAAGAGAAAGTGTTGGGTATAGTTTCAGAAATAGAATGGATGAACAAACAAGTAAAAAGACAATGGGGAATCATTGTGCTCCAACGATTCCTTAGGTTGATAAGCTAAGGCAAATCCAAGCAAACTTCCATGAAGCCAAAAGACTTCTTTGGAAGTTTTGAGATACCACAAATGCCATCTGGAACATCTCAGGACTTTTGACTATATCCTTTAAAGTGAGAGTTACATGAATGAGTTTGAACTTTTTCTTGAATAATTATATGCTTCTTTTAAATGGAATAGTTTCAAAAATGATTAAAACAAAATCTCCCAGGAATGCTTTTAACTAGCAGTAGGACTTAAGCTTACTTTTTTATTTGAGAAATCTTTTTTGCCCTACTCTGGTTTTCCTGTAGGAAAGAATGATTTATTTTTCCTAGAACCAAGAATCACTGCAGTCTGACAATAAATGTTTTTGAGGAGTAATTTATTATGATAAATTGGGAACCCAACACTCCTGCAGTTGAATCATACCAACATAGACTTTGAAAACACATCTTTATTTGAGCCCAACACATTCCTAACATGACCTGGTTAAGCTGATTGACAAACTGTATATAACGTGCGTTCACTTCTATAAAATATTTTTATTATAGGATCTCACACCAAAAACAGAGTAGAAAGTTGTAATCGTGTCAGAGAACCTGAATGATATCCATAGCATTATTATTATAATTTAATATTCATTGAGTACCAGCAGTGAGCTAGACTTTCTATAAGACACAGCAGGAGAACTGGTTCCTGTCCTCTAGAAAACCACTCTGTATGTCACACTCGTACTGAGGCCTTTTGTTTCTTTCTGAAAGCAAAACACAAGAAGATGTCATTTGGAATGGATAGAATGATTCTGATTAAATGAAAGCTCAAACTTTAAATTAGCTGTAGCACCATGCCTTACATATCATAGTCAGTCAGTGAATAAGTTTAATTTATTTAAACTTAAAATTTCATCAACAAGCTTACATCATTCATTTTATAGTATTTATTAAACACTTGCCGTATGCAAAGCTAAGTGGAGAAAAGGTATGAAGGTAAGAGCATGTGATGTTTGGGGCAATGACAAATTATCCAGTCATGCACTGCATGAAGCAGAAGTGACCAGATAGGTTCCTTTTGGCTGCAAGTAACAGAAAATATAAGTAACAGTGGCTTACATAAACAGGGTTTCATTTTTTTCTCATATAGCAAGAAGCAAGAACAGAGATATGTGGTTACTGACATTTTTGATATTGCTCACAATGCTATCAAGAATACAGGCTCACTCTAGCTTTCCATTCTGTCTTCTTTCATTTACTGGGTTTTTCCTCTTCTGCTTGAGGCCTCATGGTTTTTAATATTGCTACCACAACACCAGGCATCCTATCCATGCAGGAAGAAGAGGGAAGAGGAGGTTCTAGCCAAGCCTGTCCATTTTATCAAGAAATATGGTCACTCCTAGCTGCAAAGGAGGGTGGAAACAACATTATGAATATTATCTTAAAATGATCATAATTCACCCCCTGGAATGAGCACATACGGACTGGAGTTCTGATAGCAGAAACAGGGCAGATTGGTCACCGGCGGGTGGAGGAAAATCAAGTTAGTGGCAAAATCTTGGAGGCCTTTCAGGCAGGTTTAGGAGTTTAGGCTTTATCAACAAATATGTAGTATTTAATATGAGCCTTCAGTCAATGGATTGGGTGCTTGATTGTCATAAACCACTAGAATACTTCTAAGGTTTTAGGTTGCATTGTGATTATGAAAATTTTCTTGGTATTCTAGCTTTATGTCCTAGAAAAACTACTTGCCAAATAGGTCTTACAGAGGGAGATTTTTGCAACTTATTTAGCAAAATGACCAGGAAAATATAAGAAAAGATGGACCTGTTATTCATCCACCACAATACAGGTTTATCCTGGAGCAGCCTATGTGGCTTCAGAATTGCCTGAAGATTTGAGGGAGAGAGATGCAAGTGTCCCCTGCAACCTGGCAGTCCTAAGTGACAGGCAGACTGTTTTCCCTCCAACCCGTGCACCTGCACCTGACTGCCTTTAAGAGAATTTGTGAATTCAACACATACATACTCAGTGCTTCATGTCTAAATGGACATGAAAATAACAATGGGATGTTTTTGGAATGCCATCTGTATACACAGAATTTGCCTGACTATGTGACACCATGTTATGCTTAAAGTGTTCATTTAATTAACTCTCTCTTAAAGTGGATTTAACTTACTATTAAAATACCAATAATCTTTGACTTAATATGGCAGATACTAGGAGGTCTAAAATGTCACGATTTATAATATTTTGGAAAAAGCTTCCTTTTAAGGAAAGTGTAACAAAGGAAATTTGAGAAAATTGAGAGTTTAACTAGCTGTTTTCCTACCTAGTGAATATGCGTGTGCTTGGTATTTGTATGGTATGGGACTTACAGATTTTGTGGTGAGGTGGTGTCTATCTTTTTCTGTATCACTTGGTCCTAATTTTTAGTGATTATGTAAATTAGGTAAATTGTTGATCTTTTGGAGGTTGGTTTCCTTTTCTGTTGTTGTTGATTTTAATGAGTTTGTAATAAATTCTAGACCTTTGTAAGAAACGGGATCAGTATTGGCATGATTTTTTAAAAGCTAAAATTCTTAGTGGTTTCCTTATTACAAATGAAAGGATACACAAAGGATATACAAAGGGAAGATTCAGACTTGTTCAGGAAAGAGAAGGAGATCATTATGCCTTAACTTGCTTCTGTCATACCATGTTCCTTTCCTGTGGGAAAATATGAAAATGTGGTGATTCATTAAGACTGGTTAAGCAGGAAGTAGAGTCCCTATGGCTGTCTCATATCTAGAAGCAAAATTATATAACTCTTACTAAGACAGATTTAATCAACGAGAACCAAGCCTTGAGGCAATGACAGATAAACAGATATATAAGTACTGGTGACATTGTAATTAAAAATCTGGTGGTTTTTAACTGATCTAAAAGGCTATCTAAAAGCATTTTATGAGGCTTCTTGTATCATCATTGTCACATAGGTTATGCTACCATTTCATGGAATGTTGTTCTATATCCACTAGAAATTAAGGACTTTAGTAGTTGGGGGCTAGCTGATGCAGAATGGGTCCTGAATATACATTTCTGGAGCAACCATACAAGGGTCTACCTATAAGGGTTGTAGCTCTAGATGAATTCTGTAGGTTACATCAAAACCTCTGTACTCTGCATATCTAAGTTGTATGTATAACTTTATTCCTTACATTAGGATTTTTCTTTACTGTTATAATTTTTTTTAACCTTTTGTGTCTGTGGTGTGCAGACTACTTCAATTTTCAGTGGACTATTTTAAATTTTCAACACAGATGTGTTCTGTAAATACAGGTGACTCTTGAACAATGTGGTGGTTCATCTACATATAACTTACAGTTGACCCTCTATATCCATGGTCTGTATCCTCAGATTCAACCAACCATGGACTGTGTAGTAATGCAGTATTTTTGAAAAATGTCTGCATATAAGTGGACTTGCATAATTCAAATCCTCATTGTTCAAGAGTCAACTGTAATGATGGCTGTAGTTGGGTCGTTAGAGGTCCACATGGAGGATAAGATCTCAGGGTGTTCCTTTGTTGTCATGGAGCAGGATGCAAGAGGATTGTTCCTTCCTCCCTTTGTCCTTCTTCCCTTCCTAGATACCCTGCATTTCCTCTTTGGGTAGACATTTTAAGGAACTGTTTCAACCCCTAGAATTAAAATGTTTGACAAAAAAGAAAACTGAACCTCGAGTGTCTCATAGCTGCGGAGTTAGAAATAGTGGTCGGGTCTTCCCTCTATCGGCTCAGTGTACTTTCTTATTTATTTATTTATTTTATTTATTTATTTTTGGCTGTGTTGGGTCTTCGTTGCTGTGTGTGGGCTTTCTCTAGTTGCGGCGAGCGGGGGTTACGCTTCGTTGTGGTGCGTGGGCTTCTCATTGCGGTGGCTTCTCTTGTTGCAGGGGATTCTCTTGGAGCAGGGGCTCTAGGTGCATGGGCTTCAGTAGTTGTGGCTTGCAAGCTCAGTAGTTGTGGCTCACAGGCTTAGTTGCTCCGCGGCATGTGGGATCTAACCGGACCAGGGCTCAAACCCGTGTCTCCTGCATTGGCAGGCGGATTCTTAACCACTGTGCCACCAGGGAAGCCATAATATTGCATTCTTTTAGGTAGAGCATTGTTTTCCTGGCATACGTAGTTTCAGAAAGTATTCAACTGACTTGCAGAATGGAATCTAGGCAATTAAGAATACTTGGTCTATGAAAGTACATTTACGTGTGTTCTTTATCTTATGTCTGGTTTTAATGGGTCTACCCAGAGAATAGTTCCATTTGATGAGACTTCCCACTAAAAAGATACCATGGTACTTGGAGCGAGGCTGAATAAGCTGCTTCTGTTCTGAAGAGCACCGGATTGTTTATGAAGGGTGTTGGCCCATTAGAACTATATAACAAACAGAGCAAGAAATTTCAGATCACTTTGTATTCAGTTAGCTAAGTGTCAAAACACTGCAAAGGATTCAATGATGACTTTATGGGAAGGGTGGTGGGAAAGCCTTCTTATGAATGATGTGTTACAGAGAAACCGCTCTCTAGAGTGCATGCATGGTGAAAGGCAAAGAAGGGGAAAGACCTTGTTTACAATTACGGATGGAAGAGGCTCGTGTTAGGATTTCATAATGTTCTAGGGGGACACTGATGAACCTCCCATCTGGAACAATGAATGTGAACTGTACATTCAGGGTGAAAATAACATCAGTTATAGGATTCCCTAAGTGGCTTGACATGACATGTTCTACCTTATACTTTAAGCTTGTCTGCCTTCAAATATCGTCTAATAGCAACACTAAATGAATAAATGAACCTGTTTATCTTAGATGATTGGCTACAGGAATAATGCAGGCCATATCCATCATCTTCTATGTTTAATTTAGCAGGACTGAACTGATGTCCTCTGTGTGTGTGTGTGTGTGTGTGTCTGAGAGAGAGAGAGAGAGAGATGGAATTAACATTTGGAGGCTCTGCCAGGTCTCTAAAGACAGGCCTTCTGTGGCTTCCAGAGCCCATAGGACTCTCTCCTATCTCACAGGAGTCAGGTTTGATTTACAGCTGCAGCCAGATCCAAAAAGAAAAACACCAGATCTGGTTCATTCTAGATTACTATCTGCCTGCTAATGTTGTGTTTGAGGAGCTAGTTGAAAAGGGCGGTGAGCGTGCGTGTGTGTGTGTGCGTGTGTGCGTGTGCGTGTGTGCGTGTGTGTGTGTGTGTGTGTGTGTTGGGGGTGGAGGACAGTTTTGGCTATCACATGTGGCTTCTTGTTTTGTTGGGCTTGTTGAATCTCCTTGTAGAAAACAGCCATGTCCTGTTTATCAGGTTTCTTTAAAATCCTTTTCCTCAGCGCCATCCAAGATGCATCAGCTATTATTCTCCTGTGCGTCAACATGCATTCCTTCTTGAGCATAGAAAGCAAGGGCAGCTTCCCTTCAAATGTAATCAACCCCCGAAGGGCAAATTTTTTTGTCATCGTTTACCTGGGTAATTACAAGTATTTCTGCTGTAATTTATACAATTATAGGAAGTTTAATTTTTCTTAGTTGTGGGTTTCCATCACAGAAAGTTGTCTGACTTGCTTCAATGCTTGGCTCTCAAATCTGTTGTAATACATTAATTATTTTTTCTTTTTTTTCTTTTTTTTTCTGCGGTACACGGGCCTCTCACTGTTGTGGCCTCTCCTGTTGCAGAGCACAGGCTCCGGACGCGCAGGCTCAGCGGCCATGGCTCACGGGCCCAGCCGCGTCTCGGCATGTGGGATCCTCCCGGACCGGGGCACGAACCCACGTCCCCTGCGTCGGCAGGCGGACTCTCAACCACTGCGCCACCAGGGAAGCCCTAATACATTAATTTTTGAATTCAAATTGCAGCTCTAT
This sequence comes from Delphinapterus leucas, assembly GCF_059928025.1. Classification (NCBI taxonomy): domain Eukaryota; kingdom Metazoa; phylum Chordata; class Mammalia; order Artiodactyla; family Monodontidae; genus Delphinapterus; species Delphinapterus leucas. Next base: position 34,423,814 of record NC_143133.1, read on the forward strand.
TGTTTTCCATCACCATGATGGGAGTGGATGGTAGATGAGGTAGAAGAGTTTAAAAGCGAAAAAGAAATGAGAATACTTCAGGCAATTCTGATTTTAGTCTAGCTTTCTAGAAGTGTTTCGTTTTCTGTTGTATTTATATATTTATTTAGCCACTGGGATTCAGCTATTGACTAGCAGTTTACCACAGGCCTTAACAAATATGCGTTGTAAGGATAAAGGTTAGGTTGTTTCTCTCCTGTTTCCTCCCCGTGTGTTAGTTTATAAACAGAAAGTTTCAGCCAAACACAATTAAAGAAACAGTGGTAAATTTTAATCATGCTTCATTCCAGATACAAGATTTTTGTTTAATCATAGTAACATTATGTTTTTCTTCTCTGGAGTAATTTATATGTTTTGTTACTAGAATCTCTTCTGCATAAAAGAGGTTAAGATAAATCATTAGATGCCTTTAAAGAAGTCAAAGTAATATTGAATGTACTATTTGAAACATAGTTCAAGTGTAAACTCTGTGCATATGTATATGTTTAAATTTCCCATTGATTATTTCACATAAGAGTAATCAGTGTCTTTGGCAATAAATTTTTTGAGTAAAATATCGCTTCTCTACAGGGAACAAAAGTAAAGAGAAATTTAAAACCCATTTGGTTTCACCTGGATTCTGACATGACCAACTTAGAAAAAGGATATAAAATTTGAACATTTTTTTCTTAATTAAAAACAGAGAATCTCTCTTTGACACAAATATAAATGAATTGTATCTCCAGAGTGACCCAAGGAAAGAGGAGGGAGGTGGTGTTGGTTGTTAATTGTTATTATAAATGTTCTCAGGAAGAAATCTTCAGAAATATTCTAAACAGGACCAGTCATTTAATAAACAGAAACTATTTATATTCTCCTTGCCTAAACCTTTGCTGCAGGAGTTGCAGGGGTGTGTAACATTATCAGGGTCAGTATGTCCTCAAGCAATCTTTATTTTGAAGTGTTTTTGCTTGCCTTTCCTCTGTACATTCTAGTAGCATCTCATCTCTTGTAGCACACTGAAGTAAAATTTTCTATATGACATCTTCATGGACTGAATATATTAGTGTATTTATTTTCTTTAAACCAGTAGTAGATTCTTTAATTACTAAACTGACATATAAGTTAATATCTAATTAGTATAATTTGTCATATTAATCGTTTTAAGCTAGTAATGTTAGTTTAAAAAAATCAATGCATGCCCATTGCAGATAACTTATATGATAAAGAAAGGCATGAAGAAGCGATGGCTGTGCATAGTTACATAACCTCTTATTTCTCCAGATTAAATTAAAGGAAGACCAAGTGTCCATATGCTGATCTAGTTATCTTTCCCTTGGGGTTCTCTCTTACATAGTTGTTCATTAGATTTCAAGACCCAAGAAGGAGATCCCTGGTATTGAATCCATCTGTGGTTCTTCTATTTTTTTTTCAGGCATAATTTATTATTATATCTTATTAACATTTATTGAGAACCTAGTAAGTACCAGCACTGTGTTAAGTGCATACATATATTATAGAAAGACATGCCCATTCCCAGATCATTTTATCAAATGAAATTATTTCAGCTTCTGACCACTTCTTGTGTTCTTTCACATAGCTTCATACTCTATTGTTTCTCTCTTATCAACAAGAAAAAGAACATGGCTTGTTAAATTGTTCCCTTTACTGTATATCAAGTCTTGTACCATTCTGATAAAACCTTGGGTTAATCTAAATTTATCTGACCTGGGAAAACCCACTAGTACTGTCATCAGATTCAAAAGATGAATAGCATGAACCCTCCATCCTCCATAGTTAGCTTTCTCATGGCTATAAAATTTTCATTCTTCTTGCTGGACCATGTTCCTAGGGATGACACCATCACTGCCAATTTTCTGGAATGACCAGCTGCCAAGGCCTATTGGAGGCCAGGCAGCTGCACAATTCTCCTGTGGTTTCTAATGCCAGAGGGCCACGCTGGGGCATGGACCAGCTTTGCCATGCAGGATCCTCCACTCCCACAACTGCATCTCCGGCTGCCACCCTGAGGACCAGCAATTCTTTAAAGTTACTTTTCTGGTTGCCCTAAAGATTCTCTTCCCAATACCTTTTCTTTGTATTGGTTGAAAAGCATTGATATATGGGATAAAACTGGAGGGCCACTTGCTCAGGTTCCTGGGGCTTCCGGGTTGACTAAGTTCTAAATCCAAACACTAGAATCTTAAGCAAAATTGAGCACAGAGGTCAAAAATCCTTACTGTATTGTTAGTAGGTACTATGGCACAGACCACAAGAGAAAGCTTTGCAACATCACTACTTACCTGTCTAATGGGGAAGAATTCTCTTGGAAATCTCTAACAACACAATACTTGAATTAGTACTGCCAAAATGAGGACCCTTAGCAATCTTTAGTGGCTTGCAGGAATTTGATTTACCTGAAGAATAAAACTAGGTTTAAAAAAAACCCAAAGGTTTTCTAAAGAAAATGTAGTATCTGACTGCCAAGTCCTTGGAGACCAAGAGAAACATATTGAGGACTGCGGTCTGAAAAAGAGAGAGAATTCATAGAAGAAACTCTTGGAGGTGATGAAAACAGTGACCACAGAGAAAAGATCAATCCAATCCTGCAGCTTCAAAGAGGACAGCAAACCAAGGGGAATTCTGAGAGGGAAACAGGAGAAACTTCATCATAAAAATGACTGAACTTGAAGATGTCAAGGGGAGGGGAAGCAGAGAAACTAGTTCAAAAGAAACTGAGCTTTTCTCCACAGAGAAAGCACACAATTTTTTAGAGAGGTCCAAAATTTCACAGGGAAAAGGTTATTATTATTGTTTGCTCTTTCCTATAACAGCAGTCTACCTGGAAAGCAATAGAGTCAGCTAGAAAAACACAATGCAGGCTTCCATTCTGGGGGAAGTGGAAAAAAGGAAGAGGACCAAGGTTGCCTCCTTTTTACCCACTCTTTTTTTTTTTTTTTAACATCTTTATTGCTGTATAACTGCTTTACACGGTTGTATTACTTGCTGCTGTATAACAAAGTGAATCAGCTATATGTATACATATATCTCCATATCCACTCCCCCTTGCATCTCCCTCCCACCCTCCCTATCCCACTCTTCTAGGTGGTCACAAAGCATTGAGCTGATCTCGCTGTGCTATGCGCCTGCTTCTCACTAGCTATCTATTTTACATTTGGTAGTGTATATATGTCCATGCCACTCTCTCACTTCGTCCCAGCTTACCCTTCCCCGTCCCCATGTCCTCAAGTCCATTCTCTATGACTGCGTGTTTATTCCTGTCCTGGTCCTAGGGTCTTCAGAACCATTTTTATTTTTTAGATTCCATATATATGTGTTAGCATACAGTATTTGTTTTTTCTCTTTCTGACTTACTTCACTCTGTATGATAGACTCTAGGTCCATCCACCTCACTACAAATAACTCAATTTCGTTTCTTTTTATGGCAGAGTAATATTCCATTATATATATGTACAACATCTTCTTTATCCATTCATCTGTCGATGGACACTTAGGTTGCTTCCATGTCCTGGCTATTGTAAATAGAGCTGCAATGAACATTGTGGTACATGACTCTTTTTGAATTATGGTTTTCACAGTGTATATGCCCAGTAGTGGGATTGCTGGGTCATATGGTAGTTCTATTTTTAGGTTTTTAAGGAACTGCCATAGTGTTCTCCATAGTGACTATTATCAGTTTACATTCCCACCAACAGTGCATGAGGGTTCCCTTTTCTCCACACCCTCTCCAGCATTTATTGTTTGTAGATTTTTTGATGACGGCCATTCTGACTGGTGTGAGGTAATACCTCATTGTAGTTTTGATTTGCATTTCTCTAATGATTAGTGATATTGAGAATCCTTTCATGTGTTTGTTAGCAATCTATATATCTTCTTTGAAGAAATGTTGATATAAATCTTCTGCCCATTTTTGGATTGGGTTGTTTGTTTTTTTGATATTGAGCTGCATGGGGTGCTTGTATATTTTGGAGGTTAATCCTCTGTCAGTTGCTTTGTTTGCAAATATTTTCTTCCTTTCTGAGGGTTTTCTTTTCATCTTGTTTATGGTTTCCTTTGCTGTGAAAAAGCTTTTAAGTTTCATTAGGTCCCATTTGTTTATTTTTATTTCCATTTCTCTAGGAGATGGGTCAAAAAGGATCTTGCTGTGATTTATGTCATAGAGTGTCCTGCCTGTGTTTTCCTCGAGGAGTTTTATAGTGTCTGGCCTTACATTTAAGTCTTTAATCCATTTTGAGTTTATTTTTGGGTATGGTGTTAGGGAGTGTTCTAATTTCATTCTTTTATATGTAGCTGTCCAGTTTTCCCAGCACCACTTATTGAAAAAGCTGTCTTTCCTCCATTGTATACTCTTGCCTCCCTTATCAAAGCTAAGGTGACCATATGTGTGTGGGTTTATCTCTGGGCTTTCTATCCAGTTTCATTGATCTATATTTCTGCTTTTGTGCCAGCACCATACTGTCTTGATTACTGTAGCTTTGTAGTATAGTCTGAAGTCAGGGAGCCGATTCCTCCAGCTCCATTTTTCTTTTTCAAGATTGCTTTGGCTATTTGGGGTCTTTGGTGTTTCCATACAAATTGTGAATTTTTTTGTTCTAGTTCTGTGATAAATGCCATTGGTAGTTTCGTAGGGATTGCATTGAGTCTGTAGGTTGCTTTGGGTAGTATAGTCATTTTCACAGTATTGATTCTTCCAATCCAAGAACATGGTATATCTCTCCATCTGTTTGTATCATCTTTATTTTCTTTCACCAGTGTCTTATAGTTTTCTGCATACAGGTCTTTTGTCTGCTTAGGTAGGTTTATTCCTAGGTATTTTATTCTTTTTGTTGCAGTGGTAAATGGGAGTGTTTCCTTAATTTCTCTTTCAGATTTTCCATCATTAGTGTATAGGAATGCAAGAGATTTCTTTGTATTAATTTTCTTTCCTGCAAGTTTACCAAATTCATTGCTTAAGTCTAGTAGTTTTCTGGAAGCATCTTTAGGATTCTCTATGTATAGTCTCGTGTCATCTGCAAACAGTGACAGTTTTACTTCTTCTTTTCCAATTTGGATTCCTTTTATTTCTTTTTCGTCTCTGATTGCTGTGGCTAAAACTTCCAAAACTATGTTGAGTAACAATGGTGAGAGTGGGCAACCTGTCTTGTTCCTGATCTTAGTGGAAATGGTTTCAGTTTTTCACCATGAGAACAAAGTTGGCTGTGGGTTTGTCATATATGGCCTTTATTATGTTGAGGTAAGTTTCCTCTATACCTACTATCTGGAGGGCTTTTATCATAAATCAGTGTTGAATTTTGCCGAAAGCTTTTTGTGCATCTATTGAGATGATCATATGGTTTTTATCCTTCAGTTTGTTAATATGGTGTATCACATTGATTGATTTGCATATATTGAAGAATCCTTGCATCTCTGGGATAAACCCCACTTGATCATGGTGTATGATCCTTTTATTGTGCTGCTGGATTCTGTTTCCTAGTATTTTATTGAGGATTTTTGCATCTGTCTTCATCAGTGATATTGGCCTGTAGTTTTCTTTTTTTTGTAACATCTTTGTCTGGTTTTGATATCAGGGTGATGTTGGCCTTGTAGAATGAGTTTGCAAGTGTTCCTCTGTTTTCTGTATTTTAGAAGAGTTTGAGAAGGATAGGTGTTAGCTCTTCTCTAAACGTCTGATATAATTTGTCTGTGAAGACTTCTGGTCCTGACTTTAGTTTGTTGGAAGATTTTTAATCTCAGTTTCCATTTCAGTGCTTGTGATTCGTTGTTTATATTTTCTGTTTCTTCCTGGTTCAGTCTCAGAAGGTTGTGCTTTTCTAAGAATTTGTCCATTTCTTCCAGGTTGTCCATTTTATTGGCATATAGTTGCTGGTAGTAATTTCTCATAATCCTTTGTATTTCTGCAGTGTCAGTTGTTACTTCTCCTTTTTCATTTCTAATTCTGTGATTTGAGTCTTCTTCCTTTTTTTCTTGATGAGTCTGGCTAATGGTTTATCAGTTTTGTTTATCTTCTCACAGAACCAGCTTTTAGTTTTATTGATCTTTGCTATCTTTTCCTTCATTTCTTTTTCATTTATTTCTGATCTGATCTTTATGATTTCTATCCTTTTGTTAACTTTGGGGTTTTTTTTGTTCTTCTTTCTCTAATCGCCTTAGCTGTAAGGTGGGGTGTTTATTTGAGATTTTTCTTGTTTCTTGAGGTAGGATTGTATTGTTATAAACTTCCCTCTTAGAACTGCTTTTGCTGCATCCCATAGGTTTTGGGCCGCTGTGTTTTCATTGTAATTTTTTTCTAGGTATTTTTTGGTTTCCTCTTTGATCTCTTCAGTGAACTCTTGGTTATTTTGTAATGTATTATTTAGCTTCCATAGGTTTGCATTTTTTTTTTTTTTACAGTTTTTTTCCTTTAATTGATAGCTGCTCTCATGGTGCTGTGGTCGGAAAAGATACTTGATACAATTTCAATTTTCTTAAATTTACCAAGACTTGATTTTTGACCCAAGTTATGATCTATCCTGGAGAATGTTCCATGAGCACTTGAGAAGAAAGTGTATTCTTTTGTTTTTGGATGGAATGTTTTATAATATCAATTAAGTCCACTTTGTTTAATGTGTCCTTTAAAGCTTGTGTTGCCTTATTTATTTTCGTTTTAGTTAATCTCTCCATCGGTGAAAGTGTGGTGTTAAAGTCCCCTACTATTATAGTGTTACTGTCAGTTTCCCCTTTTATGGCTGTTAGAATTTGCCTTATGTATTGAGGTGCTCCTATGTTGGGTGCATAGTTATTTACAATTGTTATATCTTCTTCTTGGATTGATCTCTTGATCATTATGTAGTGTCTTTCTTTGTCTCTTGTAATAGTCTTTATTTTAAAGTCTGTTTTATCTGATATGCAAATTGCTACTCCAGCTTTCTTTTGATTTCCATTTTCATGGAATATCTTTTTCCATCTCCTCACTTTTAGTCTGTATCTGTCCCTATGTCTGAAGCGAGTCTCTTGTAGACAGTATATGTATGGGTTTTGTTTTTGTATCATTTCAGCCAGTCTATGTCTTTTGGTTGGAGGATTTAATCCATTTACATTTAAGGTAGTTATCGATATGTATGTTCCTATTACCGTTTTCTTAATTGTTTTGTGTTTGTTAGTGTAGGTCTTTTCCTTCTCTTGTGTTTCCTGCCCAGATAACTTCCTTTAGCATTTGTTGTAAAGCTAGTTTGGTGGTGCTGAATTCTCTAAGCTTTTGCTTGTCTGTAAAGATTTTAATTTCTCCTTCAAATCTGAATGAGATCCTTGCTGGATAATCTTGGTTGTAGGTTTTTCCCTTTCATCATTTTAAATATGTCCTGCCGGGCTTCCCTGGTGGCACAGTGGTTGAGAGTCTGCCTGCTGATGCAGGGGACACAGGTTTGTGCCCCGGTCCGGGAAGACCCCGCATGCCACGGAGCAGCTGGGCCTGTGAGCCATGGCCGCTGAGCCTGCACATCCAGAGTCTGTGCTCCGCAATGGGAGAGGCCACAACAGTGAGAGGCCTGCGTACTGCAAAAAAAAAAAAAAAAAAAAAAAAAGTGTCCTGCCACTCCCTTCTGTCTTGCAGTTTCTGAAAGATCAGCTGTTAACCTTATGGAGATTCCCTTGTATGTTATTTGTTGCATTTCCATTGCTACCTTTAATATTTTTATTTGTATTTAATTTTTGATAGTTTGATCAATATGTGTCTTGGCATGTTTCTCCTTGGATTTATCCTGTACGGAACTCTCTGCACTTCCTGGACTTGATTGACTATTTCCTTTCCCATGTTAAGGAAGTTTTCAACTATAATCTCTTCAAATATTTTCTCAGACCCTTCCTTTTTCTCTTCTTCTTTTGAGTCCCCTATCATTCAAATGTTGGTGCATTTCATGTTGTCCCAGAGGTCTCTGGGACTGTCCTCAATTCTTTTCATTCTTTTTTCTATATTCTGCTCTGCCATAGTTATTTCCACTATTTTATCTTCCAGGTCCCTTATCCATTCTTCTGCTTCAATTATTCTGCTATTGACTCCTTGTAGAGAATATTTAATTTCATTTATTTTGTTGTTCATCATTTGTTTGCTGTTTAGTTCTTCTAGGTCCTTGTTAAATATTTCTTGTATTTTCTCCATTCTATTTCCAAGATTTTGGATCGTCTTTACTCTCATTACTCTGAATTCTTTTTCAGGTAGACTGCCTATTTCCTCTTTATTTGTTTGGTCTGGTGGATTTTTACCTTGCACCTTCATTTCCTGCATATTTCTTTGTCTTATCCTGTTGCTTAACTTACTGTGTTTGGGGTTTCCTTTTAGCAGGCTGCACGTTCGTACTTCCCTTTGTTTTTTGTGTCTGCCCCAGTGGGTAAAGTCGGCTCAGTGGGTTGTGTAGGCTTCCTGATGGAGGGGACTAGTGCCTGTGTTCTGGTGGGTGAGGCTGGATCTTGTCTTTCTGGTGTGCAGGACTGCATCCAGTGGTGTGTTTTGGGGTGTCTGTGACCTTAGTATGATTTTAGGCAGCCTCTCTGCTAATGAGTGGGTTGTGTTCTTGTCTTGCTAGTTGTTTGGCCTGGGGTGTCCAGCACTGGAGCTTGCTGGTCGTTGAGTGGAGCTGGGTCTTGGCATTGAGATGGAGCTCTTTGGGAGAGCTTTTGCCTATGTTTTTTACATGGGGCCAGGAGGTCTCTGGTGGTCCAGTGTCCTGAACTCGGTTGTCCCACATTTGAGGCTCAGGCCTGACACCCCAGTGGTGCACCAATACCCTGTCAGCCACACAGCCAGGTACATGGGGAGTTTCTTGCCTTTTGGGATGTCTGAGGTCTTCTGCCAGCGTTCAGTAGGTGTTCTGTAGGAGTTGCTCCACATGTAGATGTATTCTTGATGTATTTGTGGGGAGGAAGGTGATCTCCATGCCTTACTCTTCTGCCATCTTGAAGGTATCTCCTCCTTCTGTGGTATTCTTGCTGCCATTATTTTCGGCTGCTCCTTGTGGCTCTGAAAACTGATTACTTCTCTTAGGACAGCCACCATGTTTTACCATTGCAGGAGAGTCTTGATTTTGCTGCCTTTGCTCCTGGTTTGGGCCTGTGAGGTATCTGAGTGTTAGTTTCAATCCAGGTTGCCTCTTCTTGAAGTCCAAAGTTTACAGTTCTTAGTGCCCAGTGACTTGACTCCCCCTGTCAGTCTTCTTTGAGAGGACTCTAGCCCCCAAAAGTCCTGAGTTAAGATTGGTCTGCTGTCAGCCCAGTATGGCCTACAGCCATGTCCCTGTTTCTAACCCTGGGAAATCCATTTAGTCATCAAGAGGTCTTTCCTTATTAGCCTCTCCTCAGGTGACTCATCCTCCATAGGTGACTCTCTGGTATTTGTTCCCAAGAGTTAGCAGGATGAAAACATTCTGGCATTTGAATAGAAATGCAAAACATGGAATCATTAGTGTATCATCCCATCTATCTAAGCAAATAAAAATTACCTAATATCATTCATCCTACTCAGGGATAACAACCATCAGTCACTGGGTGAGGCAACAACAGGAGTGCATTTCTCAGTGGAATTCATGTAACTGGCTCCTCTTGGAGTTGTGCTGTGTATAGCCATCATGGCTCTGACCACTACTTAAATGTAACTATTTACCTTTAGTTCATTTTCTATGCACATTTGCGAATATATATAGTCATATACATACATATTCATACACATATATATACAAAGTGATATATTTGTATATCACTTTGTAACAGGACATTTTTATACAAGTGCCCTGGGTTCAGGCATCCAAGGCAGTGGCATTCAAATGACCCTCTTGGCATATCTCTTGGTACACAGAGCATAGCTTGTGCCAGAAAAAGTTGGGCAGCATTTTTACATAGAAGTTACAGAGGAACAGAGGGCCTTCCTAGGAGGAAACTTCAGGCTCAAGATGTTTCCCTTTTTAGTTTAAAAGTTATGAAAACCTGGGGCTTCCCTGGTGGCGCAGTGGTTGAGAGTCCGCTTGCCGATGCAGGGGACACGGGCTCGTGTCCCGGTCTGGGAAGATCCCACATGCCACGGAGCGGCTGGGCCCATGAGCTATGGCCGCTGAGCCTGTGCATCCGGAGCCTGTGCTCCGCAACGGGAGGGGCCACAACAGTGAGAGGCCCGCATACTGCAAAAAAAAAAAAAAAAAAAAAAAGTTATGAAAAACTGTAGGATGGACCGAGGTGATGCTGACCAAGTTCACATGTAAATAATGTGCAAAGAAATGTTGATATGCAACAAGAATATATCAAAAATGTGTGGGTAGGTTAAACTAGTGGATAGGAAAATGTATCAAGGGAAGGTTGATTTTGGGTCTGCAAGGGAGCTTGCCTCAGAGCCTTTTGGAATCTTATCACTTTGAAATGGAAGTGGATGTGTGTGGGAACCCAGAGAGTTATAACTTGGGGAGTTCGAGCTGGGTTTGACCTAGGGTATCCTTCCTCTGAGCTGGGAGTTCTGGCACAGATAAGAGCAGGTGTCTTGGTGCAAGTCCATCTCTGTGGATGACCTTGGCTCCACCACTCACCACAGTGGTGAGCAGGGACACCCAGTGTGCGGTACACTCAGGAGGCATCAGGCATGGCTACCAAGTCTCCAGCATTGAAGACAGAACAGCAGCACAGAAGAAGATTCTGGAACAAGCAGCATCGAGACAGCAGTCATTAGGGGGACCTCCAGCCTCAGGAAAAACATTTTGGATCTTGGGGCAAGACTAGAGAAGACACGTTTGAGCCTTTGGGCAGAATAAGCACCAGGGGAATAATTGGACACCCTGGGGAGAAGAATTAAAAAGTAGACTGGGAGACTTGGAGTTATACTTGGAAATTTTAATGCAGAGTCACATTGTTTGTGTCCCAGGCTGAGGAAGAAGATGATACCAATTACATATTCAAACTCATCGGTCATATGCAAAACTTTATATTGTGGGTATTTCCCAAGTCATTAAAGGTTTTTCAGAATCTTGAGTTTGAATGACTAAATTGTTCAGTTTCTTCATCTGTAAAATGGGGATGATAATACCTGCTTTGCAGGGTGGCTGTGAGGATGAAATAAGGTAGTGTTTATTAAAGAAACTAAATAACAATAGGCAAACAATACAAGGTAGCTATTGTAATGGGCAAATTAATTCTTCACCTTCTCATTTCAGCAGGATTTAAATTTATACCATTAATGTAGTAGTTAAATAAGTCACACACTTTTTGATGATATTTATAAGTCCTTCCGGTTTAAAAAAAAATGCTGAAAGGAAAAAGAAGAACTGAAAATAAACTCCTCCTGTGATACCATCTCTCTCCAAATATCATTGCACAATTGTTGGTTTGCAACATTGCATTGGCTTAAAAAAATAAAATAGAAATGCAACATGTTAAAGCAAATATTCTAAGTAAACAAATTGCTTCTAATTCTCAGAAGTCCATATAGATAATACTACAATGGAAAGTTTTATAAGGCAAATAACACTTAGTTAAATAATTTTGCTTTTTAAACTTTTGAGTTTGTTAATACATACAGTATTTTAAGCTAGATTTACAAATTCGAAAGCAGAGACTAAAACAATTATTGTTAAAAAATCTCTTGTGAAAAAGGTGTTTGTGGTTCTCAGAACAGATGGCCCTTGGCTTGGCATCTGTGAGCTATCTCATGACATGGAGAGGACTTATCTTTTATCTAGGGTTTTCTTTTCTTTTTAAAGGACAGTTGAACTTAGCATTTGAAATACTGAATGGGATATTTTTATTGATTTAGATATATTAGTATTTGTTTCAAAACTTCACTGAATACATTTTCAATTATTAAAAACATGGATATTCCTGGTAGAAAATCTGGAAAATATAAACAAAGGAGAAAATAAAACCACCTACAGTTCCATCGGTCAGAGATAACGCTGGATATTTGAGTCTTTAAAAATGCATTTATACCTGTCTTAGTTTGGGTTGCTCTGACAAATCACCACTCACCAGGTGGCTTATAAACAACAGAGGCGTATATCTCACAGTTCTGGAGGCTGGAAATTCGAGATCAGAGTGCCAGCGTGGTCGGGTTTTGGTGAGGGCCCTCTTCCAGGTTGTGGACTGCTGACTTGCTGCTGTATCTTTACATGGAAAGAGAGGGAACTAACTCTCTGGCCTCTTACAAGGGCATTAATCCCATATGAGGACTCCATCCTCATGACCTAATTACCTCCCAAATACCATCACCTTGGGGGTTAGATTTCAACAAATGGATTTTTGTGGCATACACACACACTCAGTCCATAACAACACCTGTATACGCATGTTTAAAGCCAAAATACAGTCACACGTTGAAAATTATACACTTTTCAACCTAGCAATGTATTTTAAACATTTGCCCATATTACTTAATGCTTTTTCATTTCCTTTTTAGACATCTACAGATTTCCATTGTATGACTAAACCACATTTTATTTAACCAATCTTCTATCATAAACCTTTTAGCTTTTTACTGTTTCATCAGTTATAAATAGCATTTCTACAAACATTTTTGTGGCTAACTCTTTGCACACATCTGTGATTTTGTTTAGAAGGAAATTATGGGTCAAAGGCAATAGGCAAAATATTAGAAATGTTTGATATATATTGCATATTGTCCTCCAGAAGAAAGTTACAAAACAACATTCCTTCCTCTATTCCTTCAGTGCGTATTTCCCTAAGTCCTCAACACTGCTGATTATTGCTCTTAAAAAAATTTCCTAAATTGATAAGACTAAAGTGCATATAATTTCACATTTGTCTTTATTTAATTATCTGTGTGATTATATTTTTTTATTTGTCTATTACTAACTTGTAAAGGTTTCCCACTTGAATATGCAAATGTTAAAGTGTTAATGTTGAATGCTGAATATAAAAAAGAAATATGCTTACTTGCTTTCCTACATTTATTGTCAAGTCTTAACTTTTCTCAACCCCTTTTTGTACAGGATCTCACACAATTCCTTAAGTGAAGTAGTCATATTTTATTTATTTATTTATTGAAGTATAGTTGATTTACAATGTTGTGCTAATTTCTACTGTACAGCAAAGTGACTCAGTTTTACACATATATATGTTCTTTTTAAAATATTCTTTTCCATTATGTTTTATCCCAGGAGATTGGATATAGTTCTCTGCACTATACAGTAGGACCTTGTTGTTTACCCATTCTAACTGTAATAGTTTGCATCTACTAACCCCAAACTCCAAGTCCATCCCTCTCCCTCTACGCCCCCTTGGCAACCACAAGTCTGTTCTCTATGTCTGTGAGTCTGTTTTTGTTTTGTAGATAGGTTCATTTGTGCAATATTTATTTTTTATTTATGTTTTTATTTTTTGACTGCGTTGGGTCTTTGTTGCTGCGCGCAGGCTTTCTCTAGTTGTGGCGAGAGGGGGCTACTCTTTTTTTTTTTTTTTTTTTTACATCTTTATTGGAGTATAATGCTTTACAGTGGTGTGTTAGTTTCTGCTTTATAACAAAGTAAATCAGTTATGCATATACATATGTTCCCATATCTCTTTCCTCTTGCATCTCCCTCCCTGCCACCCTCCCTATCCCACCCCTCCAGGCGGTCACAAAGCACCGAGCTGATATCCCTGTGCTATGCGGCTGCTTCCCACTAGCTATCTACCTTACGTTTGGTAGTGTATATATGTCCATGCCTCTCTCTCACTTTGTCACAGCTTACCCTTCCTGCTCCCCATATATTCAAGTCAGTTCTCTAGTAGGTCTGTGTCTTTATTCCTGTCTTACCCCTAGGTTCTTCATGACTTTTTTTTTCTTAAATTCCATATATATGTGTTAGCCTATGGTATTTGTCTTTCTCTTTCTGACTTACTTCACTCTGTATGACAGACTCTAGGTCTATCCACCTCATTACAAATAGCTCAATTTCATTCCTTTTTATGGCTGAGTAATATTCCATTGTATATATGTTCCATGTCTTCTTTATCCATTCATCCGATGATGGACACTTAGGTTGTTTCCATCTCTGGGCTATTGTAAATAGAGCTGCAGTGAACATTTTGGTACATGATTCTTTTTGAATTATGGTTTTCTCAGGGTATGTGCCCAGTAGTGGGATTGCTGGGTCATATGGCAGTTCTATTTGTAGCTTTTAAGGAACCTCCATACTGTTCTCCATAGTGGCTGTACCAATTCACATTCCCACCAGCAGTGCAAGAGTGTTCCCTTTTCTCCACACCCTCTCCAGCATTTATTGTTTCTAGATTTTTTGATGGTGGCCATTCTGACTACTGTGAGATGATATCTCATTGTAGTTTTGATTTGCATTTCTCTAATGATTGGGGCTACTCTTTGTTGTGGTGTGTGGGCTTCTCACTGAAGTGGCTTCTCTTGTTGTGGAGCACAGGCTGTAGGCATGCAGGCTTCGGTAGTTGTGGTGCGTGAGCTTAGTTGCTCCATGGCATGTGGGATTTTCTTGGACCAGGGATCAAACTCATGTCCCCTGCATTGGCAGGTGGATTCTTAACCACTGCACCACCAGGGAAGTCCCTGTGCCATATTTAGATTTCACATATGAGTGATATCATATGGTATTTGTCTTTCTCTTTCTGACTTACTTCACTTAGTATTTCTAATTTCATCCATGTTGCTGCAGATGGCATTATTTCATTCTTTTTTATGGCTGAGTAGTATTCCATTGTACATATGTACCATAACTTCTTTATCCCTTCATCTGTCAATGGACCTTTGGTGTTTCCATGTCTTGACTATTGTGAATAGTGCTGCTGTGAACATAAGGGTGCATGTATCTTTTTGAATTATAGTTTTGTCTGGGTATATTCCTAGGAGTGGGAATTGCTGGATCATATGGTAATTCTATTTTTAGTTTCCTGAGGAACCTCCATACTGTTTTCTATAGTGGTTGCACCAATTTAGATTCCCACCAACAACCAAAGGGCTGCCTTTACTCCACACCCTCTCTAGCATTTGTTATTTGAAGACTTTAATGATGGCCATTCTGACAGTATGAGGCGGATGCCCGCTCTCACCACTTCTATTCAACATAATATTGGAAGTACTAGCCACAGCAGACAAAATAAAGAAATAAAAGTTATCCAAATTGGAAGGGAGGAGGTGAAAGACTTACATGCTGAGAACTATAAAACATTAATAAGGGAGATTAAAGAGGATTCAAAGAAATGGAAAGATATCCCATGCTCTTGGATAGGAAGAAATAATACTGTTAAAATGGCAATACTACCCAAAGCAATCTACAGATTTAATGTGATCCCTATCAAATTACCCATGACATTTTCCACAGAACTAGACCAAATAATCCAAAAATTTATATGGAACCATAAAAGACCCAGAATTACCACAGTAATCCTAAGGAAAAGAAAAAAAAGCAGGAGGCAAAGCTCTCCCAGACTTCAGACAATACTACAAAGCTACAGTAATCAAAACAGTGTGGTATTGGTACAAAACCAGACATACGGCTCAATGGAATGGATTAGAGAACCCAGAAATAAACCAACACACCTATGGTCAATTAATCTTCGACCAAGGAGGCAAGAATATAAAATGGGAGAAAGTGTCTTCAGCAAGTGGTGCTGGGAAAGTTGGACAGCTGCATGTAAATAAATGAATTTAGGACACACTCTCACACCATGCACAAAAATAAACTCAAAATGCCTTAATGACTTAAACATAAGACATGACACCATAAAACTCCTGGAAGAGAGCGTAAGCAAAACATTCTCTGACATAAATTGTACCAGTGTTTTCTTAGGTCAGACTTGCAAGGCAATAGAAATAAAAGCAAAAATAAACAAATGGAACCTAATCAAACTTACAAGCTTTTACACAGCAAAGGAAACCATAAAAAACAAACAAACAAAAAACTGAAGAGATAACCTATGGATTGGGAGAAAATATTTGCAAATGATGTGACAGACAAGGGCTTACTCTCCAAAATACACAAATGGCTCATACAACTCAAGAACAAAAAACGAACCCAGTCAAAAGATGGGCAGAAGACCTTAATAGACATTTCTCCAAAGAAGACGTATGTATGACCAGTAGGCACATGAAAAGACGCTCAATGGGGCTTCCCTGGTGGCGCAGTGGTTGGGAGTCCGCCTGCCAATGTAGGGGGCGCGGGCTTGTGCCCCGGTCCGGGAGGATCCCGCGTGCCGCGGAGCGGCTGGGCCTGTGAGCCATGGCCGCTGGGCCTGCGCGTCCGGAGCCTGTGCTCCACGGCGGGCTGGGGGGGGCCGCGGCGGTGAGAGGCCTGCGTACCGCAAAAAAAAAAAACTTGCTCAACGTCATTAATTACTGGAGAAATGCAAGTCATATTTTAAATTACAAGGGACTGAAAATTAATTTGACTTGGAAGTTCAAATTCATGATTTATGCTATTGAAGAAAAAGCTTGATCAAATTCAAAACTCTAAAAACGTACATCACCTCACATTGTTCCTGCAAAGAGTAAACGTAAATAATGTGATTCATCATTCAGAATCCTAGAATGGTGAACAGAAAGGGCCTTTAAAGTTCTAGTCCAACAACTTAGTTAGTTCACAGAGGAAGAAATTAAAACTTGGTATAATGGAAAACCATTAGGCTTTGGAGTTAGGTGCCTGGATTCAAATCCTGTTTGGCCACTTATCAAATGTAAAGAGAAGGAAAATATACTCAAAATCTTGGAGCTTTAGTTTTGCCGTCTCAAACACAGTTAATGTTAACTGGTTCGCTTAGACTATTGTGAGGTCATTTCATTTCCTTGTCCTTTAGTGTCTTACCTGGGGTGACTTACCTAGTAAATTAGACAGAGCAGACTAGAGTTTTGTCCCTTGGTTCTTCATCATATGCTCTGTTCACTATATCCTGGCTCCTTTTCTAGTAAAGGCTTTTGAAGCATGACCTATTAAGGTGCATCATTTTAATTAGACTGGAATGGAACAAAGTTGTGGCAAATACTTGTTTGGTTGACTGAGTCTTCAATGCCTTCCAACCAGAGACCACCAGGAGCACACTTGCAGTTCAACATATTGGATTTATTACTGGTTGCAAGGAGGAAGCCCGCACACCATGGGAAATGTGAGGCATTTCAGTAGAAGGTGTCTGAAAGGATTCTCATGGGATGGGGACCCATGTTAGGTGAGTGTTGGGGAGAGTTTAAAACGTGGCTTTGTTCTGGATTGCATGCTATTGGGAATTGAGGATGAGTCCCTGATTGGGTATTTTAAAACATCTTATGAGGTGGACAAAATAAAGTGAGGCTAAAGCTCTAGTTGGGAAAGGAGTGGCAGGTCCCCAAATTAGTCGGGGTATGGAGATGTTTGGAATTTTTGTGGTTTGCACAATGTCCTTGTTTCTGTGCTTAGAAGATTACGGACATGTCTTGTTTTTCTCACTGCATCATGGTAGCTGATGGTGATTTGGAAGCTTATTTATGGTCAACGGGAGAATACCAAGGCCTATTGTGAGTGCTGCACTAGCTCTTAACAATATTAAGGCTGTGGGTGTTAGGACAGTTTCTGGATGTCAGAAGATGCTTTTCTTGTTCTCTCTGCATCTCCCTTCTCTCTTGCCACCTGTAGGCCACCAGTGACTCTGGGACAAAATTCTGGCCAAAGAGAAACAGACATGCTCTTGGAGCTTCCTCACACAGTGTTTACTTTCAGATATTGGCACCACTCCTTCTCACTGTCCCATCTTCCTTCTTCCTGGTGGAAGGGGATATAATTGTTGAAGCTGCAGCAGTCTTTTTGTAATTATGAAGAAATGGTCATGGAAATCTCAGGGTCTTTAGCACCATTGATCTGCTGAACCAGTCCAGCACTGGTAACTCTGGATTTCTCACCATGGGAAATAAGAATACTCCCCAGTTAAAAAAAAAAAAAAAGCCACTCTAGTTATACTGTTTGTTACCTGTAGCTGAAAGCACTCCTGAAATATTATGTATTCATGCTCATTATTTATTAGACACTCTTTTGGCATCCAAATTTTTATGATGGCGCAGAGCATTTACCATTTGGAAATGGAGTTTGGCAATGTCCTATTTTTTTTTTAATTAGGCTTATGTTAGGTGAATAAATTATTGTTCTTTCTGCTTCACAAGGTTTGCCATTATTACTTCATTCAGATGCAATTTCTTTCTTGGTTTCAGAAACCTGCATAAAAATGAAAGCTTTAGAAACCTTCCAGGTCAGGTTGAGCAGGAAGAAGTGTGGGTGCGTTTGTAGATGTGATTATTGAAAGGGTAATACAGCTGTAAACCTAATTGCTGGATAATTGTGACTTCACCATTACAATTTGCAGGTCCCTGTAGCCTTTGTGATTTGTTAAGCTTAACAATGTATTGGTTGGTTTTAATTATCATTGACTTAGAGGTAGGAAAAGCTCCTGTCCTCCTGGGGGGATAATTCCCTGGTTACTCTGGACCACTGTGGTTAGCACGTTAGACTCCATAGCACAGAATCAATACTCACTGGAAAACTGCTAATGTATTGGGAGGTGGGGATAAGGACAGTAGCTAATTACTATTAACATTCAGTGTGCAGGAAAACTAAACCACAGGGCCAGAACGAATCCAATGTGTGCCGGATGCTAGATGAGAGATCTTAATAAAAGATAAGTGGAAATGTTCAGGAAAACTTCACGTACTGACAGCTAGGATTTGTCTATTGAAAATTATGTGCCTTTGGTCAGAATACATTTTACTGTGGCCAACAACTGGTAGTTATTCTACAGGTATTTCTGATCTCTCTCTGCACCTTACACATAGCAGGTACAAAATATTTGTCCAAGAAATGGTTGAAAATGTATTAAAATTTGCTTCTGCAAGATGGCTCCACAATAGTGACAGTAATAATTTATCAAAATATTCTCTATAAACAATAAATTATTTAGCAGATCACCATTTATATATTGCAGGTATATTACTGAGTAAAATATATTAATGTTCACTGTTGTGAACATAAAATATCCAGATGCAGGGAAATGTAATAATTGATGAGGAAGATTTTTGTCTACTTAATTAAATAGAAAGTGAATCTTGCATGGAGTCCTTGACCAGGAAAATGTGTCAGCACATGAAGCAGACCAGTGGCTCTCTTTTTCAAGAAAAACTTAACGGTAAATTACAACAAAATAGTTTCACAATATAAGTTTAACATTATGTATTTTATAAACATTTGAAATGTTTATGAAAAGACTGATCTTTTCCCTCCAGTTCTTGTAGGCAGATGAAATAAATCCATCCAAATGAAATGATTCATATAACTTAATCCACTGCATGTTATGTGTTCTAGGTATGTGTTGAAGTTATGAGTACTGTACACCTTCACACATGCTTAGTAAAGTGCAGAAATTTACTAACAGAGGAACTTGCAGAATCCTAGTTTTGTGGTAACCACATTCAGTATGATTGTCATTATGCAGGGTTCTCAGAGTTTCTCCATTTTGTGTTTCTCCAGGAAGTATGCTCTTTGAATAGGAGATCTATGCTGGAAAAGATATTGCAAAAGGAGTTTAGAAGCTGGTCTGTTTTTCCTATTTTGAGGTTTTTATAGTGCTGTCAATTTTCCTGCAGAATTAAATTCTGGTGAAGTATGTGTTTTTTTTTTTTTTTTTTTTTTTTTTTTGCGGTACGCGGGCCTCTCACTGTTGTGGCCTCTCCCGTTGCGGAGCACAGGCTCTGGACGCACAGGCTCAGCCGCCACGGCTCAGGGGCCCAGCCGCTCCGCGGCATGCGGGATCTTCCCGGACCGGGGCACGAACCCGTGTCCCCCGCATCAGCAGGCGGACTCTCAACCACTGCGCCACCAGGGAAGCCCAAGTATGTGTTTTGATGAAATTATTTTGAGAGAATGAATGAATGAATGCATGAAAGAGTACTCTCAGCGTTTATTTAAAAGTAAATTTACTAGGAACTTCTCTTTGAATTTGTTAAAAGCCATAATGAAGGCAGGGAAGGGGCAGTTGCAATTCAGTGAAATAACTACTAGATTGGTTGTATAAACTGCAGTAAAAATAGAGGAGGGAGTCTAGAAGGAGTGACTTTATTTTCTGGAGTGATATTTGAGATCACTTTTAAGGGGGAAGTAGGAGTTTTCCAGATGGACAAAGGGTAGGGAGGGCAGAACAGTTTCATACTGTGGCCCGTGATGTTTCTAAAACAGGCCACAGAATATTATGGCATCTTAGAAGTTTGATTACATTATATTAGGACTCCTAAGGCTTTTTTTTTCTTTTTCTGGCACAGAGAAATGTCAAGAGATGATGATAAGTTGGTTGTTCAGAGTTAGATTATGCATGCATTGAATGACATGCAAGAGTTTAAATTGTGTTCTGTGGTCCCTATAACACTAAGCTTCACTGAAGCAGGAACCGTGTCTGCTTCACTGAATGCGGCAGTCCTGGTGACCGGGAGAGTGCCTGACACATTGCAGTTATTTAATGTGTATTAAGTGAATGAGTGAGGAGCCATTAAAGAATTTTGAGAAAATTTTGAGAAAAGGAGCAACCAATGAACACTTAAATTTTGGGACCATCACTGATAGCAGTAAGAACATGGAAGTGAAGGGTGCATTTATTTTCTATTACTACTGTTAAATTACCACAAACTTAGTGGCTTCAAACTACACAAACTTATTGTTTTATAGTTCTTTGTGTCAGAAGTCTGACACCTGTCTCACTGGGCTAAAATCAAGGTGTCGGCAGGGCTGTGTTCCTTTCTGGAGGCTCTGGAGGAGAAGCCACTTCCTTGCTTTTCACACCTTCTACAGGCTGCCTGCGTTCTTGCCTCATGGCTCCCTTTCTTCATCTTCCTTTAACCACACTGCCTTTCTTGGACCCTTCACCCATCTTCCCATCTCTCTGACTGTTGTCCAGAAAGGTTCTCCATTTTCAAGGGCTCATGTGATAATATTGAGCCCACTTGGATAATCCAAGATAATCTCCCCACGTCAAGGTCTTTCGCCTTAATCACATTGGCAAAAGTCCCTTTTGCCGTGTGAGATAACATATTCACAGGTTCTAGAGAACAGGCTGTGGACATATCTGTTAAGAAAGAGGTGAGAGGGATAAAGCTGATTCACTGAACCATTTTACTTTTCCTCTTTGCAGAAAGGTAGGCTACATTTTGCACCTTCTTTGCACTTAGTTGTGACCAATATGACTAAGTTCTGGTCAGCGGGAGTTATGTATACCTCCTCTAGGCCTGACTCATAAAACACCTCCTACTTAATCCTTGATGCTCTTTCTTTTCTCTCATCTGTTGGCTGGATGAAGAGGGATCCAGCCATGCACTCTGAGACCCTGAGGGATGGTAGAGTCTCTAGATAGAAGCAGCTGGGTTCCTTTGAAGAACCTCCACCAAACACAGTGCACCATGATTTGCATGATAAAGAAAGCTTTGTTGTGTTAGCCTCTGAAACTGAGAAGTGTTGCTACAGCAGCCTATCCTGACTAATATTGAAATTTGTACCTCTCAGTGGGGTGCTGCTGCAACAGCAGCAATAAACGTGGCACTGACTCGTGCTTGGGCAGTGAGGACCCTAATATTAGGGGCTTGAAATACAGTACCTCATGTTCTGAAGGGGAAAAACCGTGGATAAGCTGATGTCTGGACTAACTTGGAAGGCAAGATATAAAATCTTATAGCTTTAGGACAGTGATTCTTAACCTTGCCTACATATTAGAGTCACTTGGAGGATTAAAAAAACTATCCATGCTTGGACCCTGCTCTCAGAGGTTCTGATTTGATCGATCAGTGTGTATGTGTTGGGGAAGGGAAAGGGGTATTGGTATCATTTTAACAGTGTTCCAAGTGATTCCAATGTGCAGCCAGGCTTGAGAACTAAAACTCTGGAACAGAGATCAGCAAATGTTTTCTGTAAAGGGCTAAATAGTAAATCTTTGGGGCTTTGGGAAGCAAGAGTGTCTCTGTTATAAGTATTCAACTCTGCCATTATAGCATGGAAGCAACCATGACCATATGGAAGTACATGGGTGTGGCTGTGTGCCAATAAAACTTTATTTACAGAGCGGGCAAGCAGCTGGATTTGACCTGCCATTGGCCATAAATTTGCTGATCCCTTCTCTAGGACAGTGATTCTCAAATGTTTTCTTCTCAGGGTTTCTTTACCCTTTAAAAACTATTGAGGATCACAAAAACTTATGGGTTATATCTAGCAAGAATTACCATATTAAATTTAAACTGAAGTCAAAAAATAGAAAATAATCATAAATCCATTATGTTAACATAAGCAACATATTTTTATGATTACTGTACTTTCAAAAAATTTAATGTAAAGAATGGTGTTTTCTATTTTTGCAAAAGTCAGTACTGTCTAGCTTAATAGAAGACAGCTAGATTCTCATTTGTTTCTTCATTCACTCTGTTGTGATAAGTCGTTTTAATTGAAGTATATGAAGAAAATCTGACCTCACACAGATGTATAGATATTTCTTGTTAGAAGACCAATCTCTTTCTCTTAAAGGAATATTTTAATAGCCTTTTCAGATAATTGTGGATATTCTTGGATACCACCTAGTCATTCAACAAGTGATAATTTCTTAAAAGTTGATTGCAAGGTGGAATCTGAAATCATATCCAAAAACTTTTCACATACTATAACATTAAAATTCATTGGTCTGGTTGTGCTTTAAAGGAATCATTTACCTACACATGATTTTATGATATCTTACACTGGTTACTTAGAAAATACTGTTTCCTTGAGTTTTACCATTGGGATACTTTGTTATATAGTATTTTAAAAAGTCACATTTGTTAATATCACTCCTGATCTCTTCAGAAAAGTATTTAAGAATTCAGAAGCTGTCAAGCTCATGGTGGTGGGTACGAGTTTTCCAAAATTCTAATTTTCACTTGAAAGCTCAAGTTTTATCATTGGCAACAAGTACTGTCAGTTTGTTCGCCTTCAAGTGACAGGCTCACTTCATTTATTTTCAAGAAAATGACTGCCAAATACCCAAGTCTGAATAACCATATTTTGTTTATCACTTGTTCTCTCAAGTGTAAATGGCATTCCACGAAAAAGAGTTCAGTTTGCAACTCAAACAATTGCATGCTGCTTTTCCTCAAAACAACCTTTGTATTTAGGTATGCAGCAGAAGTGCTGTGTGTGTTCTTTCCTTTTGGTCTCACAGAATATTTAAGACTTCTTTTCCAAGGTCAAGATTTAATAACGTGAATAATTTTTACTGTTTCATGAAGGACATTTTTAAGTGGAACGAGCTTTTAAAAAAATTAACTGTGAGTACATAGGAAAAGATATGATACAATGTTAGGTCAATGATAACAATACAAAGATACAGTTGGATGACATTGTCTTGATTTGTGCTAAAGTATCAACAGCTTTACATGTTGTTGTTTTGGTAGTACCAGTGTGAGTTTCAACACAGTGAAAAAGGAAAATAACCTCTTAGTATTATTGTGAAAGTATTTTTGACCCTGTGGATCCACTAAAAGGGTCTTTGGGATTCCCAAGGCTGTGCAGACCACACTTTGAAAACCTCTGCTTTAGGGGGCGTGCTGTAAAGAAACAGAGTGTGTTAGTGTGGGATAGCTATTATTGGCTTCCTTTTGTGTAAGGTGTTTCAGGAAAGATACAAGCTCAGAAAAAACTGGCCAGTTTTCAAGCTGAATATAAAATTGTAGAGGGAGTCCAAAGACTTGGGGTGAAAAATGGTTGGAAAGCCAATTGCTTCCAGATCCCAAATGGAGGCAAAAAGGGCCAGTAGAACTTCTTAGTTGGACAACATGATTTAGTTCTACAGCAAAAGTCAGACTAAGGGGGAGACCTTCCAATAAGAAACAATAATCAAAGTAGCTGCAGTTAAGGAGGGAGAGGAAGAGAGGAGAATTATACCTGAGGATTATAGATGGAGGCAAATACAATAGAAGCCTACCAAGTTTTTGAAGAACTTGTCAAGAATTGCAAAATATCAGACTAAAAATTCTTGGAGCTGTAAAATCACCTTTTGGCTTTCAAACTTTTGGGAACACTCATTTCAGTTGTGTCCAAAGGGAAGAAATACAAAATAAGAACCCCTAAAAGCTAAAGGTCAATGAGGAAATTATTCCCTGAGTGCAGAAATAAAGTTTAATCATGTAACTCACCCTCTCTCCAGGGTAGGGGACTTCATAAGCCCTGACAAGCAGGATTTCAGAATTGCAATGGACTAATGAACACTGTGCATCTCCCAGTATTACCCAATTTGAAACGAGAGTTTTAATTGCATTTATTCCACCCCTGCTCCACCATTGTATATAGCCCAAGCCCATAGCTGAATTCTACCTTCTCGTCTCTCAACTGTTTGCCACCTACAAGTGTCTGGTGGGGGACTCCACTAGGACGTTGTATGGCCACTAGATGGAAGAAGCTTGGTTACCTGAATGGAGCAGATCCTGCCCAACAATTTGCACTGGATTGTGACATGAGCAAGAAAGAAAAAAATCTTTATTGTGCTAAACCACTGAGATTTTGTTACAATCTTTGTTACAAATGTTCTTTATTACAATATTTAAACTACTCTGAATAATGCAGACGCCATTCCATTGATCTAAACAGGCATTCAATGAGGCATTGAAATAAAGTAGTGGCAGAAAGAAAAAGAAGAAATAACATAGATTAAAGGTAGAATCAATAAGCTTTTGTAGACTAGGGGAATGTGAGAGCAGAATAAGGGAGAGAGAGGTTTGGGATGAATTCTAGCTTCTTATCTTGGGTTGAAGTGGCTGGAAATTTGGATGGTACTCATAGAACAGTCCAGTGAAGCAGTAGCAATAAGCAGTAGCAATATGGGGGCTAAGAGCTTGGGACAGAGGTCTGGAAATGAGGCACATGGGAAAGAGTAGTGGTGGGGAGAATTTGTTGGGAAGATAATTCAGTGGGAGAAGAACACAGAGGTCATTTAATTCACAATAGGGAGAATAGTCTACAAAACAAGAGCAATAATGAACAATCAGGAAGGGAGAAAAATGGCAGAAAATGGTAAATCAAACTGTTTTCTCATTTGGTTTCTGTGAAGAGTCATGAAATGGTTAAGAGTCAAATATTGCAAAGATGTCAAATATGATAAACTAAATATTTATTCAATTTTAAAATTAAGAGTATTGGTGACCTTCATGAAGATAATTTCAGTGGAGCATTGATGTAAAATTCAGAGCATTTTAGGATAAGTGTCTTATAATTTTATGGATGAAAATACAGACTGAAAGTGTTAGATCTTGACCAAGGTCCACAGTAAATGTTGGAGCTTGGTTTTGTAATCTTGCCTATCCAATACCACAGCCCAAGCTCCTCTACTCTTCCAAACTGAACCAGAAAAGGGCACTTTGCTAAGATGCTGATTCAGATACAATTTTTAAAGCAGAATAAAATAGGTTTATAGAAATCATAAGGATCAGTATGTATTTTCAGAGAGAAAGATGTAGAGAGGTTACTCTAAATTTTTATAATATTTTCTGAGAGAGGATTTCTCCCCACCCCTTCCCTCCCTCTTATTTCTCTTAAGTTGATTATATTGTCAGCCAGGAGTTACACTTTATGATGTGAATGGGTTTATCAGTGTCATATTTTTAAAAATAGGGTTTTTTGTTTGTTTGTTTTAGAACACAGGGTATACCAATCTGCAAAAATAACTTCTTGCTAAAACTATAATATCTAAGTAAGTTAACTGACAGACTGTTTTCTCTCTAAAGTCTTATAATACTTAATTAGCAAGATCAAAGTTTATAAGAGTTTAATAGCCACCTTCACATTTACCAGATGCCTTATTAGTAATTTGGTATTTAAAGTGTAATCCCTAAACAAGCCAAAAACAGAGCCAACTGTTTTTTAGGAGATAGTTAATGTAAGTTTTTTTCTTTAACAAACTTAATGGAAACCCCTAAATGCTGTCATAGAGTACTATTCAAAATAAGCTCCTTAGCAAAATAAATGAAAGACATGTCAAAGCCCGAAGAAGCATTTGTCCTTGAGAGCCAAGGTGTCTGCAAATCTTGTGTAGGAAATCTCACTTTTTTTTCATTTCATATACAGAAATTTTGTGTGAAATGAAGGAAAATAATTGGCATCACTTGAATCCATTATTCATTAAATTTTACTATTTTTGTACAAAGGAACCTTTCTTGGCATGTACTGATTTCCTAATCTGAAATGCTTGGTAAAATATTTTCATTAGGATGTGTTATTTTTAGCAGTGAAGAACCTTCCAGTTTGAGAGTCAACACATTCAATTTGGAGTATACATAAAGTCAAGAATAAATACAGTCAGCATTCTTAAACATAAACCTTGATACTGCCCTACTTCAGTTGCAATTTTTGATAGCATAATTCAGTAATATTTATCCCCTTTGCTTTTCTATAGCAACTATTTCTGTGAAACTGAGGCATTTGGTTGAAATGCCTCAGTAGAACAGAAAAGAATCATCTTTAATTTTTTTTTTGAAGGCTGTGTTGTAATGATGAGGAATTGAGAAATGGCCTGCCTTCTATGCAAAACAATTAAAAATATATCTCTTTATATGTGTTGCAAATGTGTGCACATACATGTTTGATGCATATCCCATTTTAAAGACATTAAGTCCCATCTGATTACCCATATGTTCTTAAAACATGGTGGTAGATGATAATCTCTGTTTAAAAATTTGCTGAGAGGAAACAATTTAAAAAGAAAGAAGTCCCATCCTGAAAACCCCATATTAATTTTAAATCTCACATGTGGATCTTGGTAAAATATAAGTAGAAAAATGTAGCTATCACATAACTATTACACATATTACATAAGAGTTAGGATACAGGATATGCTCCACATTTTAAGAGATAGTATTTTGCGATGCACACTGCCCCAAAGGAAATCAAAGAACACTCCACCCCTGCCAAAAAACAAACAAACAAACAAAAACATAAACCTGAAACAGTTTATGAAAAAACTAAACTAAGCTTATTTTTGTTTCCAAACCAAGCTTATTTCTTTAGCAATATTAAAATATTTTGTTTGGTTTTTCTCATCAAGACTAAAATGTATCCTATTCTCACAATTCAGAAGTACCCAAAACTTTGTGCTTATGAAATTGAGTATCTGAAGAGGTCTAAATTTTTAGAGAATATTTTCAGAATCTATTATATGCTGGAAAGATAGCATCACAGCTTCTGAATCTCTTGCCAAGTGTCAGGACTGATTAACACATCTTATAAAAACAATGAAATTACATATTTTAAGTTATGCATTTCTGAAATATTTAAACAATAATGTTTTACATGCAGATGAAAAAATAAGGCTAAAACTTTGGTTTATAAAATCAGAATAGTTGTCTTTTGCAGTATTGGTTATATACAGTAAAGGCAAATGAAATAAATATTTGGTGATTTTATGACACTAATTTTATATATTCACTCATTGAACAAGTATGAATTATTTACTCTGTGACAAGGTGTTACACTTATATCCCTGGGTGTGCAACAAAGGGTTAGGTACTTAATGCTTTCTGGAACTTAAGGACTAATTCTTCCCGTCCCTGTGAAGTAAGACCGTTTGTTGCATACACAGAGCAAAAGAAAAACAAACAAAACAAAAAATATGTCAATGAATCACAAAAACTATTTAACCGGGTTGGGACCCAAGGTTGTTCATATTCTTGGCCTGTAACTATGTGAAAAAACCCCCCAAATGTCAGGCTGACCTCTTACTGGTGACTGGGTGAATACCAAGGTTCAGTGGTTTGTCCTGGATGCACATCCAAACATTTGGACATCTAGCCAATATTTTTAGTTAGAGCTTTTTCTTCTGTTAACATTGTTTAGAAAAGTGTAATGTGTAACTTCCATAGAACATTCATAGTTCTATTTTTATCATATTAAACAAATAAAAGCAGTCCATTTTTTGAATGCATTCTCTTTTCTGAAGTTCACATGGGGTTAAAGTAGTGTGATGTTAGTTATTTGTGAATTGCTGTTGATAGCAAGAATACAGATATTGTGAATTCAGAACTTGAGAGACAGAAAATAAATCAAATCATTATGGGCTGTGACACACTCTATGAAAGACAGAAATAGGTGATGTGAATGATAGTAACAGGGGACGGAGGGGGGAGAGGAAAGGTCAAGAAGAACCTCTCTGAGGAGGTAACATATACACTGAGGTCTGAAGGATGAGAAGTCATAGGAAGAACCAGGAAAAGAGCCTTCTAGGGAGAGAGAACTGAAAGCCTAGAACTATGAGGTGAAAGGAGCTTGTTGGTTAGGAACAGGAAGGAGGGTAGCTTAAAGTCCCCTAGAAAGGATCTTTCTGACTTAGATGATCTTGTATCTAATGGAGAGTTCCCTGCTATCAAGCAGGAGAGCCTAGATTATTCTACAGAAACCAACCATCCCCCAGGTCAGCCGCTCTAAACAACCAGATAGATTTCTCACTCACTCTATCTGCCAGTTGCAGGCTGGCCAGGTGCTCTGGTCTGTATCCTTCTCACTCCAGGACCCAAGCTGACGGAGCAGTCACTGTCTGGAACGCAGCACTTACAGTGGCAGAGTCAAAAGAGAAAGCATCGCACATCGAGTACAGGCTCTTAAG
The DNA here is from genome assembly GCF_059928025.1 of Delphinapterus leucas. Taxonomy (NCBI): domain Eukaryota; kingdom Metazoa; phylum Chordata; class Mammalia; order Artiodactyla; family Monodontidae; genus Delphinapterus; species Delphinapterus leucas. The sequence continues at coordinate 34,452,428 of NC_143133.1, forward strand.
GCTTCCACACACATCGCTTCCGCTCTCATTTCATTGGCCAAAGACACTAATCTCAAATCAGCAAGGCAGTGTAATTCTCCAGTGTGCCCGGAAGAGGAGTAGAACTGGAATTATTGATGAGCACAGTACTATCTTCTCTGGGCGGGGGTGGTGGTCAGTGAACAAGATGGAATTGTACGTAGAGTTGTGAGTGAGTTAGTGAGTGAGTGTGTGTGTGTGTATAGGTAGGTAGGTATGTGCACGTCACCAGGGAAAAGGTCCATTGCTTAAATCAGATTCTCGAAGGGATCTGACACAACAATTAAAAACCACTGGACCAGTTGAAAACTGTCATGTAAACAGATAATTGCTATACAAGGCAACCTGCAGCATGAGTGAGAGGCTGAAATGATTAAAGAATTGTGTGTGTGTGCACACACAAGCGTGTGCATGGATAAGGAAAATGTTGAGCAAATTTGCAGACCAAAGGGTAGAAGCCAGAGAACAGGGAGTGATGGATTAAAGACACCAAAATGTGATGGGAAATGACTAATGAAATGAGGTTCTAGAAGATGCCTGAGGAGATGGTGTCCAATATCCTATAGAAGTGTTAAATTTGAGGATTAGAAAAGACAACTGTTCCCTGAGTTAGGAGGAAGGGAGGGAAAAGATGGTGCCCCCGTGGATGTCAGGCAGGCTGCAGGTGGAGGGGAGAGTACCTCTATTTTATCTGATACATGGACAAGGGCATCTACTTAGAGTGAGGGGATCGTTAAGCATGTTGAAAGGTTAGAACAGCTGTAAGGGAAATCTGAAACGGAGCTGGCTTGGGACAGATAAAAGGACTGCCAGTAGCACTGGGAGCCCAGCGGCTGCTGGAGAACATAGATTTGTTGCAGTGCCAGTAAACAGAGCTATGGGATTTTTCTTTCCATGCCCAGCTGCCTGGAAGCAGGAGTGGAGAAAGTTAATGGTAGGACTTATCCAGGGCTGGGGATTGACAGAGCAGTTGCAGCAACATGTTTTGCTGATAATCTGAAGTTCAAGAATCTCAAATAGGGAAAATGGACTAATTTTGCTTTTACTTTTTAAAAAATAAGTCGATAATGGTGAGAGGCAGCTTTACAACCATCGTTATTCTTTGTGAGTTGTAATCCTCGGTCCCTGTACAATTTTTTTTTGAGCTCACAACTGATAGAACAGTATAATCACATGGTGGAAGGTAAATAGCATAGCTTATCCCTTACTGTTTAAGTAAAATTAATCATGCTCCAGCCACCTAAGATTTTAGGTGTTCCCAATACTCCCTTGCTCCAGTAGTAAAATCTGACAGAGGAAGGTAAGAGAAAAAAATGAAAGCTCCAAAAATATAATTATATACCCAGAGACAGAATTGCTTACCTAAGCATCCTGCTATTAATTAGTAGGTTTTAAATTTTGCTGCTTGGCTGATACTGACTTTGTATCTAGAGGAACCATTAAATGAAGATAAAAGGGAAACATCTAGAGTAGCTTAGCTCCAATGCATACTGCAGTCTGAAATGGCATTGTGTTGCATTTCTCTTCTCCCAGTAGCTTGCCAAATCCCTGAATTTCCCTGATTTTGGTGAGGTTACATCATAAGCATTTGATAAAAATGGCATTGCTGTTCATAAAGGCTGCATATGCATCCTGAAGCCGTGATAATCATTATTCTGGTTTACTGCACGACTTTCCTTGAAACCTGTCTTTTTTTTTTGGTGGTACGTGGGCCTCTCACTGTTGCGGCCTCTCCCGTTGCGGAGCACAGGCTCCGGACGCGCAAGCTCAGCGGCCATGGCTCACGGGCCCAGCCGCTCCACGGCATGTGGGATCTTCCCGCACCGGGGCACGAACCCATGTCCCCTGAATCGGCAGGCGGACTCTCAACCACTGCACCACCAGGGAAGCCTGAAACCTGTCATTTTACTTTCCATTTCCTGAGAATGGAGGGTTTGTCTCTTAAGTATCTATTGGTGACTGACAAGTGACGTGAGCAAGCCAAGTCTGATCATCTAGAATTAAGTTTGAGGCTGAAGTTAAATGTGACTTTTTGCATCCTTCCTCAACAGAAAGAAGTTAACAGGAGGAAGCGAGTAAATATTCTAAAAGAGATTTTGTTGCTGCAAATGGCTCTTCCCCAGAAAACCCTCTCTCAGAATTTCAGTTGTTGAAACTAGCAGGTTTTTATCTCCAGGAACTAAGATAAGTTTCTCTTCGCTCTGGCCTGCCAACTTGTAGACTGTCTTCAGCTGAGGCAATGCTGCCAGAATGCATAGCTGGAGAATCTACTCGACTCTCTATTTATTTTAGAGTATGATAATGTGAGGGAAAATTAAAATTGTCAGTTTTTCATTACACCAGAAAGCTCTCAGAGCTGGTTATCCCATCAGGCCTCACAAATATACTTCTGCAGAAAATTGTATAAACAGATGGAAAAGCCAAGAAAAGAGGGATTCATGTCTTGCCAAAGGTCACACAGTATGTTCAGGACAGGACTGGGCACCTGAACCTCCTGACCAATCTGACCGATCAGCACGATCAGCACAGGGGGGCATTCGGGTGCTGAGGTCATGAAATAGATGCTGGGCAGGGGCTTGGTTAAGCAAGGGGCAAGGACAATGGATTTTAAGTAGACACAGAATGACCTACAACAAGCTGTACCAGAAGCCCAGTGACCATGTGGCTACTGAGGACGAGAACTGTCTGTTCATTTCTACATGCTGGGCACCCAGCTCCAGGGCCTAGCGTATCAGCAGAAACCCAATGAGTGGTGAATACATTCTGCCAAATAAATTGAGAGCCTTTACAAACCTAAGTCAGAAAATCTCATTTTCTGTGCTGAAAATGCATTGTGCAATGGCTTCTCATTTTCCTCAGAGTGAAAGTCAAAGCCCTGACCTGGGGGATCTGGTGTTGGCTGCCTCTCTGACTGCAATGACCACTCTCCCTTCCCCAGACACGCCCTCTTTTCTCCCCTTCTCCACAGGAGACAGCCTGCTTTGCGTTCTTCAGGCCTGGACTCTCATTGTCCGTGTGTAAAAGGCCCCCTCCTTTTACATCAAGACTTTGCCCAAATGTCACTTTTCATTAAGTCATTCTCACTGCCCTTTTTAAAAATGGTAGCCCTTTTCCCAGCTCCCTGCCCACACATACCCCTGATCCTCCCTTAGCCTGCTCTGTTTCTTTCATAACGCTTATCACCTGTTAACTCTGATTTACTATGTCATTTACTATCTGTAACATTGATGTTTTATTGTCTGTCTCCCTCTTGCTAGGATGTCAGCCAACAAGGGTAAGGATTTTTGTCTCTTTCGTTCACTGCTATCCCTAGTGTTGCATCCAGCACCTGACACACAGAGGATGGCTTGTAAATAATTGTTGAATGAATAAATTAATAAAACTGGATAGTGAAGCAAATGAGTGGGTGAAGTGAAGAATGAAAATGACACAGCATTAAAGCCAAGTGTAGAGGTGAATGGACCACCAGTTGCGGTAACTTTTGAGAGGCAAACACTCATTTTCATATTCAGAAATCTCTTGCAACTTTCAGAGTCAAAGCTACAGACATCCAACCAATTAACTGTCAAGCTTTTTTTGTTAACAATGTGTAGTTCAACCCCTGGGAAATTCAGACAGAAAGCACGTGTATGGGTTGGTATCTCTCAAAGTGTGGCATGAAGCCCTCTGTATTAGGATTGCTTGGTATGTATTCAGGTTCCCAAGCTTTATCTGGTTATTGAATAATCGCTAAGGATTAGATTCTCAGGTGACTCGAATGCATGCTAAAATTTGAGAATTACTAGCATATAGAAATTTATAGAAAACGATGGAACTATAGTAAAACAGGATTTCCGTACTGTAGTATAATTGTTCTACAGGATGTTGAAAAGATTTCAGTTAAAAAAAAAAGTATTCCTTGAATTAATAAATTAAGGTAACACTAAGTTAAATGGATTATTTTTGGTAACAGGAAATTCTCAGAATCTTTAATAAGCTGACATCATTGCAAATTGCCAGTAGTAGGATGTGGTGTGTAGCATCACTTTACTTCATCATGGGCACCTCTTTTTAAGTACCTCTTATTAACTCTTAGGGGAGAGGTTTTTCTTTAAATAAAAAGTCTGGGCATTTCTGCTAGGGATAATATCTAAGATTCATTTTTGGTTCTAACAGTCTATAATTCTCTATAATTCTGTTTTCTCTCTTGTTAAGTCCCCTTAGTTTGTAATGTAACTGGGGTTTTTTGATCCCTTGAGAAAAAAGTGTGTAGTAGTATATCTGGATTTCATGGTTCGCAGGACTTACCCTTGCAAATGTAAGTCTTTTGTCTTCGTGTGTGTGTGTGTGTGTGTGTGTGTGTGTGTGTGTGTGAGAGAGAGAGAGAGAGAGAGAGAACGAGAGAGAAATGATGAATGACAGTTTAGAGAGGGCACACAGAATAGCCTATATACAGTGCACCTGAATGAGTGGGTCTGCTTTTTAAGGTCAAATCTGGTAGATTAGTAAGTGAGGGTGCTGTCCTTTGTGTGATGCTTTATAAACTAGTGGGATGCACACATATAAATATCTCATTGGGTATAAGCGTTATGTGGGGTCTGATTTTCCTGTATTGATCACTACTAATCTATTCCTTATGTCGCTTTCCATTCCTTTGGCCTGGCCCCTGGAAACAAGATAGGTTTGTGCCTGGAATAAACAGCTTTCTCCCCCTTTGAAAGCCATTCCAGGTCTATAGCACATTACACCCTTCCGTGTAATGGAAGTATCCACACATGGTCAATCACTGTCTACAGATGTAATGAACCAAGTGGGAGGTAATGAGAAATGACTGTCATGCCATCTCTAGGGCCCCGTTCCTCCCACTGCACAATTTCACTGTGACCCTAGAGAAACGGAGAAGACTGTAACATTCTCCACCTTCCTGATGGTCTTAAAGCCAGCCCTTGCTTACCAGGGGAGCTGAAACACAGCGTTCTTCATTTAACAGTCCAAAGGCTGTCCAAGGAAATACATGATGATAATATGGAGAGCAGCTCTATACACAATCGTACACTGTTTCCTCAGTGCTGATTTGGCCTCTTGCCTGAAAGATGCCAGCAGACTAAGACGGTCCTTTCCTGCTTCCCCCTGGCATGTTTTTGGGGTGAGAACTGCTACTTTCACAACAGAAGAGCTCAGGGAGCAGGCTGGTGGGCAGAGCTGCATTTCTGTTAGAGGAATACAAGACGAAGATTTACCCAAAAAGCTCTTTTAAATAATGATGATAAATGCAGTGATAACAGCTCTTGGGTGCCCTGTCTCTCCAATCTTATTTCTGAGTTTCGCTTCACAGAGGGCACTGATTACGGTGCCCATTTCCGCAGGCTAGTTCTTGTGGTGAGAGGGAGATGGCAGGTTTGCAGAAAAGGTAGAAGGGTTGCCCGCTGAGTCAGTTGTTAGGGAGGGAGCATACAGCAAGTGCAAAAAGGTGGGAAGCCTTTTAAAATTCCTTTCATTGTCTTCATTTTGCTCCTATAGCTGAGGCTTGCCCATGCTCTGAGGGAAATCTGCCAAGTGCTTGCTGCACAGTGAATGGGAGCAAGCCGGGCTGCTGTGTTGCTTGGCAAAGAGAGTAGAGCAGTGCAGGCGGGCTGCTGGCTGCAGGGCACCATTTTCCACTCCCCTGCGCCGCTGCCTGCGGGAGGCCCCCAGGTGGCATTAGGGAGAATTAGCGTGTAAATCACAGGGCTTGCTAATTTCTCACCACTTCATTAGCTGACAGTTCAATGCAAGTGCTCTCCCACCATTCACCTCACGTCCCTGGCACTGACGCTTCACATCAGCGGAGGCAGAGTTCAAGCGTGTTGTGTTGACGTGCTTGTGACTTTTTGGTTCCCCACCTCAGTGCGTGCTAGTTTTTTCTCTGACCCTGCTACTAGCAATTACTTCCTGGGCTGTCTCTGCAACATTTACCTCCAATCTCCTTTTGGTTCAGACTTGGGTCAGTATCATCGGGAAAATGCGGAAATTGCTCCTGATGCGGTCGTGTCTTTTTACAGAATGGGTTCAAATATGCAGCAAAGAAAGGAAAAATAATACCCTATGTTTAAAAGGACTCTCAGAGCATTACTAATAGCTAATAGTTTTTGAGTGTTTACCATCTACCAGGTATTGTTCTGAGCACTTTACAGTTCCTTAGATCCTGTTATTTCTATTCTATGCCAGGGGAAACTGAGGCACAGAGAGGTTAAGCTTATTGCCTAGGACACACAGTATTTGAAATAGATGGTCAGGATCCATAGCCCACACTCTAGGTACTAGGGCATTTTGCTTTAATTAGTCAGTCACTTAGTTCCTGGATTTATTCAGTAAAAATTAATGAAGCACCAGCTATGTGTCACTACGCCAGAATTTCTTAGCAATCAATCCTTTGGTTTTCATTTCCATCAATCAGAAGGTATTTGTTGAGGAACTTCTGTATCTCCAGGTTGTGCTCATGCAGCTATGAGAGAAATGCAGGGTATAATTTTGCCATTGAGACATTTACAGACATGTGGACCAGGGGTTGACAAACTCTTCTCTTTAAAGGGCCAGAGTAAAATTATCTTTGGCAATGAAGGACACATGCTCTCTGTTCCACAAGTGCAAAAGCAGCTATAGATAATATGTAAACAAACAAGCATATCTGTATTCTAATGAAACTTGACAAAAATCCACAGAGATCTATATGTGGCTCATGGGCTGCCTGCTCTAGAGGATAAAAGAAGCCCCAAGAGAATGGTATAGAACAGTAAATAGTGATAGTGTGGCTGGAAGCAGGGGTGTGGCATACTGCCCGTTCCTGCCTATGAGGGGCACAAACAAAGTAAATTACCAGGGAGCAGAGAGACCAGTGTGCTTTCCAGTGACTGGGTGAGAGGTGGAGCATGAACCTTCTTATAGGATGGGAAGTATTTGATGGATGCCTGTAACGTGGTTAGGTGGGTTTTATGAACCAGTCAAGGGTTCTTATTACTATGGGTAGTTGGTACGTTGGTTGACTGATTTCCCTTGTCCCTTCCTTCTTTGCTAACAGAACCCCAAATTTGTTTGGCATCACCATAGGTTCCACTCTAAGCAATAAATCATCACTGATTAAAGTCAACCTTAATAATAGTCTTTAATTTCCCAGCCATACAGTCCAGTTCTGATCAACTAGAAATAGGGGATGCCTGCTGGGTGAAGTGGGGAGGGACTTTTGGAAAACCTTTTGCTTTTCTCATCAAAGGGACAGGCAAAGCTAGTGCCGTGCACCCCTTATGTTTTCCTGCCACAATGGGAACGCTAAGATGAGTTGTGACAGCCGTCTGGGGGCTATGAAGGAGCAGGCCAACATGTTGAGGATGGGATATGGAGACAGAGAAAAGGAGCCAGAGCCTCTGATGATGCCACTGAGCTACTGCACAGGTGCTGGGCTGACTGTCTCCAGCCTCCTCGTTAAATGTTAACTAGATGTTTTTATTGCTTTAAGTCACCTTTAGTGGAATAACAAATGTGTCTCTTAGAATTTTCTAGAAGTAACTAGAAATTAGTTACTTCTAGAAGTTTCCCATTTCCTTAGATATTTCAGAAAATTGTATTAAATCAGATAAGAATTACTTCTAATACTTTTCAATATGTTTGATTTTCTTGGTGATCTCCTTCTCCACAATATACTAATTAGGAAAATAATATATTACAAAAGCTATTCACCCATTTTTATTTAAAATCATAAGTGTCTTAAGATATGTGCAACAGTAGGATCATAGTGCTTGTGCTTGGGTAACTGATTCTCTCTAGGTGTCAGAATTAGGAGTGTGTTTTGTTTTGCTTTATTCTTCTAATTTTTCTATAGAAAATATGTGAACAGAAAAAAAATTTAAATGGCATTGACAAAAACCAAATTAATTTTATTTTTAATGCAAGCTTCTTTTCAGGCTTTCTCTATGTTTCTCTCCTTGTTTTCCCTTTGGCTTTCTAAGCTCACTTGTCTTTCCCATATTATTGGTTTTTTAATTTCATCTGTTTGCTTTATAAACTGTCTTTCTAGATATCTTCCCTTTTTTTGGCAGTACGTGGGCCTTTCACCGCTGCGGCCTCCCCTGTCGCGGAGCACAGGCTCCGGACGCGCAGGCTCAGCGGCCATGGCTCACGGGCCCAGCCGCTCCGCAGCATGTGGGATCCTCCCGGGCCGGGGCACGAACCCGCGCCCCGCGCATCAGCAGGCGGACTCTCAACCACTGCGCCACCAGGGAAGCCTAGATATCTTCCATTTTAATGGAGTGTTTAGTATGATGTTGCAAGTATGAAGTATGTCCTTGAAGTCTGAGTCTTATGTTATTGACTTTCACCCTAACTTCTTCTATGGTTGCTCATTCATTTAATAGATGTTGCATGGCTGTTATGTAGCAGCCACTATTCTGTATGCTACAGAATTAGGAGGAATTGATATTTGAAACTCTGTGCTCTTCTCTCTTGCCCTCTTTCCTTTTGGCTGTCACACCTGTACTCGTTCTGTAAGACCTAATGCAAATGCTATTACCTCCACGAAAACTGACGTGACCCACTTATTGAACTATTACCTTACTCTTTCACATTTCCATTACACTATTGTTTCTGCCACTCTTTGGTTATTTTCATGCTGATGGTATATTATGTGTATTGGTATATATTCTTGTTTGGACTGTGGACTCCTCTAGGGGAGCTACTCTGTCATTGTAACTCTCCCCAAGTGTCCAGTCCCGTGTTACTCCTTTAAACAGCTACATTTAGATCTGCAGTAAGGGCCATGGCCACATAAATTGCATGCTCAGCTGCATGCTTCCTGTGAAGAATGTCCTGAACGTGACCTATATCTTGTCACACCTTATCCTGACTGACAGTCAAGTCTCCCAGACACCAATGTGCTGACTGTTGTCCTTTTACTCTTCTCTCCACTCCTCGGGTATGTCTCACCCCTTTTCTTTTCTAGACCTTCTCATCTGTGTCTCCTCAACTTTCTTACTTTGAAAAGGAGGCCCAGACCTTGAAGAGGAACCTAGAGAACAATCATATTTTACACTCAGCCAGCCCTCAATCAATAATGTGTTTAATAACTAGGTGGATGGACAAGTGAATGTTCACAGGAAATAGGCATTGGAAAACTTGATGCTCTTTATAGTAAGTATGGAGTAAGAGAAAAGAAACAACACTATTGGCTGCTAGTGGTATTTATTGAAATGTGGGAAGGAACACAAATATAGGCCTGAAAAATGCACTGTGACACACAAGGCCAGTATTCTCCTGATCACCCGGTCCCCCTGCATCATATTCTTGCTGGTATACTAATCCTCTTTAAATAAGGGGAAAAGTAAGGAACATAAGAAAACAACTCTTTTTCAAGTCAAGTTAGATCAGGAAATTATGGCAAGTTTTGGAACGTCGAGTAAAAACAAGGGAAGAATTAATTGTGCTAGCCCAAAATGAGATGCTGTCACCACCAAAGCTATAACTCTCGAAATGAATATAACACCTCCGAAAACTCCCAGGACTTTGCCAAGTATTTACATGTTCACTGTGAATGTGGCAGCTAACAGCAAGTGGTTCTGGTCATGAAGCACACCATCTGTGTGATTACCCACCCCTCGCGAGAGTGCTCTGAACTCAGCAGTTGTACAACAGATGCGTTTAAATATATAGTATTCCTCCTCACATAGTTCAGGATGGGTGTTAAGGACCGAGGGAAAACAACCAGCTTCCTTGAAATGCAGGCTCCATCTGATGTCTTTCCAGACACCTTCCATAGCCATACCACACGCAATCCTGGAAGCTAAGATTATTGTAATAGATTTCCAGATAGTTAAACAGGCCAGCTTGACCCAGAACATCAGCAGCTGCCTTTCCAATCATTAATGAGTCAATCTGGAAGGTGAAACCAGATCACTGTCTGGTTTTCATTTAAGCGGAAGTCTGCGTAGTCATGGGAAAAACAAGACTAAAGAAGTCAGATTGTACATACTCCAGATAGATGAATAAAAAGAGTTTGACTATAATTCATCACTACCGTATTAGTAGATGCATCTCTTCAGAAAAATAACAGCAGACTAGATAGTTTTTTGATGAATTATGAAATTAAGAATGAAAGATCAAATTCCATCTTATCCTTTATGTTTTGTTTACTTAAATAATTCACAGGTAGTCCACAAGGTATTCTCTTTGGGGATTAGTTCATCCTAATTGCAGGAAGGAGATCTAACATTATGTTTATCACAATGTGTATGTCAGTAAAGGCTGCCTGCATGGTAGTGGTGTACCTGAGGCAGAGGTGTGGTCAGCACTGAAAAGAGCACACTCTAGGAATGAACTGATATAACCTCAAGAATCTAATAAATGGATGAAAGATTTGTCATTCTACATTGATGTGATAAAATTCCAAACAGTAAATTTCATGTGACCAGAAAATGCATTGTCATTCATATTTTCCTGCAAACTCTGGGTAAGACTTGCACTGTAGCCATCATCATGAAGCCCAGCAACCACCTTTGAGACAGTCATTGGAAACAAGTCTTCATGGGCAGCTCAGTGGCTGAGGAAGCATTGTTACTGATGTAACTGGCATTGTGTAAATGATTTTAGGAAACTGCAGAGACGAGATGATCTATGTTGTATCAATACAAACAGATCCCCGAGAGCCTTGGCATTGTGAGTCTTATCTGCTTTTTTCTCTCAGTGGGAAAAATATGAAAAACATAATTATTCTTAAACTCAAATTAGGTCTGAAACTGGAAACAATTTCTGGAATGTCATGAGTAAAAATAAGAAATGGAAAATTAATCCTGTTAGCATGAATGAGGAGTTGTCACCACCAAAAGATAATGGTAAGATGGTTACCAGAGTCTGAACAAGAAGATGTGGAGCCTGGACTCTATGAAGAATATTTACCTGCCCCGAGTAGATAATAAACAAATACATAAGCCTATCTTCTCTACCTATGATTTTAAATTTTCGTCCATGAATCACTATACCTCACAGGAACCTATGGATTCCTAGTACATTTTTAATCAAATTGTTTATAAAGACAGGGGCGCTACAAAAAAAAAAAAAAGAAAAAAACTTTGTCCAGCACCCCACATACCTGAGAGATTGCCCTGACCTGGAGACCCAGACTGACTCTGAACTGTATTTACTTGGTAGTCAATAGGTAAACACTAAAAAGATATTTAACAAAATGTAACAACCAAATTTTATTTCGGAATTGTAATATGCAAAGAGACCTTGTAAGATGACTTAGTGGGTGTGAAAGGAGCAACATAGGCCCAGGAAGGCTGGGAGACCAATGCAGTTGTCCATATGAGGACTGACTGACGGTGCAAGTGGAGGGACTGAGGTTTCAAACATAGAGGGAAATGAGAATGTCTTTAACAGAATTAGTGACATCTGAAGAAGAAAGATGTTTTTTGAGGGGAAAGAAAATGCATTTGGAATTTTATGCTTTGAACATTGGTTATTTAATTTGAATTTTAAGAAGGATGACACTAGTGGAATATCTAACTGATTTTGCCTGCACTGAAATCCAAAGGTCTTTTGGCTGCAATTTCTCAGAAACATTCATTAAATCTTTGAATAATCAGAAAGTGTATTTAGACATTCGGCAGAGTTCTCTAAACCTGCCGTTACCTACGCATTTCCAAATCAGTTAGATCAGTTTCCCAAAACAAGTAGGAGAGAAATGGTCTGGATTTTCTGTATTTAGAGATACTTCCATCCTCATCTATATACAGCACAATTTTGAGATCCAACTGGAGACTATTGGTTAAAAAAACAAAACAAAACAAAACAAAAAACAGGCAGTTTTGATGTTTCTGACTAGTTTCTGCTGAGGAATATAAAATTCAGACCACATCACCAAGTGATTATTCAGATGGCACTCCTTTACTCTCATACTCCCCCAGAACAGAAACAAGCCCAATCAGTATTCACATGTGAGTAAAGGAACATTGCAAAGAGTGAAAGAAACGCATCTTGGGCTTTGTGTGTGTGTGAGCACAGTGCCCCAGGCTCTCACCAAATGGCAGGTGCTCACTATGACACACAATCCAGTATAAAGCAAGGGCATATGGGAGATAAAAATAATTATCAGTGGTTATCAAAATTTGAGTAATAGTTATGCTGTTGTAACAAAGGTCCCAGACAGTCTCAGTGACTAAGATTCTCACAGAGTGCTTGTTTTCTTAACCATGTTGTGGGTTTTCATACCTGATGACTGATTCAGCAAAATTCTAAGTACTGCACGCTGATTAATGTGGCTTAGAGAAGTAGCAGTAAAAGGACTCTACTTACAAAGAGTCATAATATATGAGATATTTTAAAATTTAGTAATAGAGTGGAGTATTAAAATTAGAAATTAATGTTTTTTTGGGAAGAACTCACAATAATAATAATTTTTAAGTACCTAAAACCTTTTCTTCCCAACATTTTCCTCATTGCATGTCCATGACGTTGCTATTAAAAGGAATAATGCTTTGGTAAAGAGGAAATTTAAGCACATAATTTAAGAAGTTTTCATATATTTGTTTAGTCTCGAAGGCAGAAATAAAGAGTAGAATCTCCAGGACCTTTCTATTAGATCATACTTTTTGTCTATTCACTTTGATTCTCAACTCAATTTACAAAAATGTGTATGTAGTAGGTGATATTTAACAGATATAAATTCAGAATCAATTCAACCTAAATGTAGGGACCCTCAAAAAGACTGTCATCCCACTGTTTATTTTTTTACTGAAGTATAGCTGATTTACAATGTTGTCTTAATTACTGTTGTACAGCAAAGTGATTCAGTTATACATATGTACATTCTTTTTTAAAATACTCTTTTCCATTATGGTTTATCATATGATATTGAATATAGTTTCACTGTATAAATTCTGTAATTACTAAGAAAAAAATTGCTTGTGTTTATTCTCACTGTTTCTCTTTTATCCAGAGAGAAACATTTTTTGATTAGGTTTGGTTTTCTCAGGGTATGCCTAGTAGTGGGATTGCTGGGTTGTATGGTAGTTCTATTTTTAGTTTTTTAAGGAACCTCCATACTGTTCTCCATAGTGGCTGTATCAATTTACATTCCCACCAAGAGTGCAACAGGGTTCCCTATTCTCCACACCCTCTCCAGCATTTATTGTTTGTAGATTTTTTGATGATGGCCATTCTGACTGGTGTGAGGTGATACCTCATTGTAGTTTTAATTTGCATTTCTCTAATGATTAGTGATGGTGAGCAGGCTTTCACGTGTTTGTTGGCCATCTGTATGTCTTCTTTGGAGAAATGTCTGTTTAGGTCTTCTGCCCATTTTTGGATTGGGTTGTTTGTTTTTTTGATACTGAGCTGCTTGTATATTTTGGAGATTAAATCTTTGTCAGTTGCTCCGTTTGCAAATATTTTCTCCCATTCTGAGGGTTGTCTTTTCATTTTGTTTATGGTTTCCTTTGCTGTGCAAAAGCTTTGAAGTTTCATTAGGTCCCATTTGTTTATTTTTGTTTTTATTTCCATTTCTCTAGGAGATGGGTCAAAAAGGATCTTGCTGTGATTTATGTCATAGAGTGTTCTGTGTATGTTTTCCTCTAAGAGTTTTATAGTGTCTGGCCTTACATGTAGGTCTTTAATCCATTTTGAGTTTATTTTTGGGTATGGTGTTAGGGAGTGTTCTAATTTCATTCTTTTACATGAAGCTGCCCAGTTTTCCCAGCACCACTTATTGAAGAAGCTGTCTTTTCTCCATTGTATAATCTTGTCTCCTTTATCAAAAATAAGGTGACCATATGTGCATGGTTTTATCTCTGGGCTTTCTACCCTGTTCCTTTGATCTATATTTCTGTTTTTGTGCCAGTATCATACTGTCTTGATTACTGTAGCTTTGTAGTATAGTTTGAAGTCAGGGAGTCTGATTCCTCCAGCTCTGTTGTTCTTTCTCAAGATTACTTTGGCTATTTGGGGTCTTTTGTGTTTCCATACAAGTTGTGAAATTTTTTGTTCTAGTTCTGTGAAAAATGCCATCAATAGTTTTGATAGGGATTGCACTGAATCTGTAGATTGCCTTGGGTAGTATAGTCATTTTCACAGTATTGATTCTTCCAATCCAAGAACATGATATATCTCTCCATTTGTTTGTATCATCCCCTGAGAAACCATAATTCAGAAAGAGTCATGTGGGCTTCCCTGGTGGCGCAGTGGTTGAGAGTCCACCTGCCGATGCAGGGGACACGGGTTCGTATCCCAGTCTGGGAAGACCCCACATGCCGCGGAGCAGCTGGGCCCATGAGCCATGGCCGCTGAGCTTGTGTGTCTGGAGCCTGTGCTCCGCAACGGGAGAGGCCACAACAGTGAGAGGCCCGCGTAACACACACACAAAAAAAGTGATGTACCACAATGTTCATTGCAGCTCTATTTACAATAGCCAGGACATGGAAGCAACCTAAGTGTCCATTGACAGATGAATGGATAAAGAAGATGTAGCACATATATACAATGGCATATTACTCAGCCATAAAAAGAAACAAAATTGAGTTATTTGTAGTGAGGTGGATGGACCTAGAGTCTGTCATACAGAGTGAAGTAAGTCAGAAAGAGAAAAACAAATACCGTATGCTAACACGTATATATGGAATCTTAAAAAAAAAAAAAAAGCTCTGAGGAACTTAGGGTCAGGGCAGAAATAAAGACACAAACATAGAGAATGTAGTTGAGGACATGGGGGAGGGGGAAGGGTAAGCTGGGACGAAGTGAGAGAGTGGCATAGACATATATACACTACCAAGCATAAAATAGCTAGCTAGTGGGAAGCAGTTGCATAGCACAGGGAGATCAGCTTGGTGCTTTGTGACCACCTAGAGGGGTGGGATAGGGAGGGTGGGAGGGAGGGAGACGCAAGAGGGAGGAGATGGGGGATATATATATATGTATACCTGATTCACTTTGTTATAAAACAGAAACTAACACACCATTGTAAAGCAATTATACTCCAATAAAAATGTTTAAAAAATGCGAATAAATAAATAAATAATTTAAAACCCAATTTGTTATACTAATGATTGACAGTTAACAATGCTGTGTAATGGGAAGATGTGTTGACTAGATATCAGAACTAATTGTAGACACATTCTCTCATTATCTAGTTAATTGTTTTAGGAAAGTCTCTCTTTTCCTTTGTTTCCTTTCATCCTCTCCCTCCTTTCTTCCCTCCTCCTCCCTCTCCTTCCTTTCTTTCCTCTATGAATCCCATTGTTCTCATCTGACAAAAGATTGGAGATAGTAAGGCCTACTACGTAGCTACCTCAAAGAGCTATTGGGGGCAATTATATGAGACACGTAAGTAGTTTTACCCCTTTCCTCCTGTTTTAGTAGATAGGACCACCATCAAGTCAGTTTCTCAATAAAATCTTCAGTATTCCTGTCTTTTTTCTTCTCCCCGAGACCTATCCCACTGCAGGCCCTTCACAGATGGTTGTCTGCCATCCTGTTGTAGGCCATCCAGACAACTGTAATAGCTTCTAACTGGTCTCCCTGCTTTCTCTCTTGTCCTCATTCAATGTATTCTCTATCTAGTAGCCAAAATGATCTTTTAAAAACAAAAATAAAATCCTGCCATTTCCATATTTAAAGCCTCCAAAGGCTTCCCATTACATTCAGAATAAAATGCAGAATACTTATGACCTCTGCGGCAGATTCAAGATGGCACAGATTCTTTGCCACTCCCGCCTTAGAGAGGTGTCTGATTCCCCTCCCTTTGTATCTGGGCTAGTCTCATAGCTTTGTCTGATTCACATAAATTGGTAGAAGTAATGTTCTGTGACTTCAAAAGAGGTCATCAGGAGTCTTGAATCTTGCGTCAAGGCTTGCTCTGGGAGAAGCCAGTCTTCATGTAAGAAGTTTACCCACCATGAGACAGCCATAATGCCACTTGGGAGAATAACAAGCCATTTGGAGAGGCCTCAAATGTGAGTTGCCATGTAGAGAGAGGCCAGGGAGCCCTGAGGCACCAGACATTGAATGAAGAAATCCCTTGGAAGTGGGTTCTACAGTGTCAGCTGCCCCACCTAGTACCACATGGATCAGAGAGAAACTGCCTGGAAAAAACTTCCCATATTCCTAGCCTCCAAATGGTGAGCCAAACATAACCTTTGTTTTAACCTGCTATGATTTCGGGGTGATTTCACAGAAATAGGTAGCCCAGTAACTTCTAATGACCTAAAAATGTGGCTCCAGCCTCTGTCTCTGAGTTCATCCCTTTCCATTTTTCCTCTTGCTTAACTGTCTAGCAGCCACATTAGCTTCTCTGAATGTCAAGCTTGTTCCTATGCCAGCACCTGGGCACTTGCTGTATCCTCTGCTCGAACTCTGACCCCAGATCTTTTCATCTTTATCTCCTTCTTGTCATGGAGCTCAAGTGGCACAGTTTCTGTTAGGTCCTCCAGATCACTCAGTTTATATCCGCCCTACGTCATTCTGTTTTATCACTGTTCTTTATTTGTCATAACACTTATAACTATCTGAAATGATTTTGTTCACTTATTTATTTCCTACTTAGTGATTCTTTTGCTAACTAGAATGTAAACTTTTGAGACCAGGGATTTTATCTGTGTTTTTCACAAATGTGTCCCTAGTGCCTTTTACAATATATTTAAAAAACTTTTTTTCTTCATGAATGCATGTAAAAGTGCTTCAAACCTAAAGGGTTTCATTATTATTGCACCACAAGAAACTATTGCAAGAAACCACTGAGTGCTACAAAAATACAGACTAGGATGTACTAGGGCATAAAGCGATAAGATATAGAAAATTAGAATTTACTAGAATTGTAGAGAATTAGAAACATCCCCCAATATCAGTACCTTTAAGTCCACTTGAGTCAATCATAGCTGCACATTTCCATGTTAATATCTTCTTTAGGAAACTGACAGTTCACTTGTATTATTTTTCTATCCCCACCTTGGCACCTGGCTCAATCTTGTTTTTCAGCATCTAACCTTCAGTAATAAAATGAAAATAAAGTATTCTTTTTGGCTTAACTGTCCATAAAGTCATTGACCAAATAGTCTATGAGAATGTCAGATGTGTTAATCATTTAACGCGGAGGCACTGACCCCCTTCAAGAAAGTGAGAATAAGCTCACAATCCAATTCATGGGAATTTGTTTTATTTTACATTTAACACCCAGTGATTACTTAGGGAGAAGGTTGTTGCTAATCGATAGTATTTACACTAACCAAGGGGAGAGAACATAGCTTCACAAATTTGTGGAAAGAGCATCTCTATAGGGATTTAAGAGACAAGTGTGATTTGATTTGATTTCAATAAACTTATTGGCGTGATAAGTTACGTAATTGTCAGCATGTATCAGGAGAGCAAGTTTAATATGTATTACTCTAGTACACATTTTAATATAGCAAGGTAGAGAAACTCACTGACTAGCAAGGAATTGAAATGTTGAAATGGAAATCCAGGCTTTGAGATTCCTAGAATCTCTGAAACCATCTTGCATCTTTCTCTCCATCTGCCTGTCAGCATGACTTTCTGAAATAACTAATCTCAAAGGAATATTTTAGAAAAAAAAAATATCATGTGGATGTGTTTTTCCCCCCTAATAAATGCCAATCTCAGGCAGTGTTTTTGTCAGGAGACCCTGTTCCAGATTTAAAAGCCAAAAGAAAGATGAAAATGAGTACGCCAAAATGTAATTTAAAATGCAAATACAGATTCTGCAGAAAAGCAGCAAAAGCTAATTGTAGTTGTTCTTCATGCGCGGCTCTGTAGACAGTGTGTGTTGTTACCTTCCCCCTGCTGGGAATGCCCAGACCACAGCTGCACTACTGCCACACTTGGACCTCTCAGATGAAATACATTTGACCTTAAAAAAAAAAAAAAGAGAGAGAGCGAGACAACACAAAACCCCAAGCCCCAGTCACAGAAATCAATAGGAACTTAACCCTCAGCAGTACTAGGTGGAAAGGCAACCATATGTGACAGCATGGCTGTTAACTCATGAGAAATCCCCAGAATAGAAATAGAAGTTGCATATTATAAAGAAAGGGCAGCGAATCTATATTATCTAAGAGCTCATACTGTAGGTTAAAAAAAAAATGCAACCCTTGAATTAAGGACACCGTTTGTTTTCAACCTAGCAAAGCTGCACAAATATTTCATACTTAGATTAACTTCAAGTCAATTCTAAAATATGCAACTTTGGCTTTTTTGGTTTTATTCCTGTCATATCTGGATTCTAGTAGGCTCCATACTATGCTGAGCTTAGGTGAGCGTATTTTTTGCAGCATAACCTTATGCACTCTTTTAAATCTTAGGACTTATTTATGAAAAAGTATTATAAAATTGCAGATCCCAATTTCTTTACTGTCTGCCTTTTCTTTGAGTATGTGGGAGTTATAGTAAATCCAGTCAGCATTTTGTCACACAGTATGAATGGTCTTGCATACCTGCATAGGAGAGCCTGCTCAAAGGTATTACAAGTCCTGGAGAAAGAATGATTTTACCAAATAAAAAACCGCTGGGAAAAGCTTGACCTAGTCACAAAATTGGCATTTTGAATTCTTTTAAATGACTCTGAAACTCAAGTGGGGCCCATTCTCCAAAATGTATGTTAATTAGGACCACTGACCTTGGGGACCAAAGAATTTAATTCTTCACTATCAGAACGTTATGAACTCGGTTAATAGAGTTCTATTGGTCCTTTGTGCCCTTTCCTGCCCTCTAGTGGGGGTGGTATTGTGCTACGAAATAGTCAGACAGAAACAAAAAAGGGGCCATGAGATGAACAGTTTGGATAATTGCATTAGTCACACCAAACGTGGTCTCTGGTGTCCACGCATGTGCCAGGGTCCAGAGGCTGTCAGGGTTTCTCAGGGAGGGAGGGGCGCAAAGTCTCTTGTGCAGGCTTAGACAGCGCAAGGGTCTGGGACCCACAGCATTTATGTTGCCTTGTCCTACCTTTCTTTCTCTTTCCAAGCTTTACCATCTGGTGTTATCCTGCCTGATAGCTCATGACTCCTTTTAGTAATACATACACTTAACAGGAAAAGCAGACTCCTTTGTTTACCCGTATCAATTACGTTGCACAAAGAGTCACATCCACCTGCTTGCATGATTGATGTGCTGGCTTTGAGGAGGAAAAGGAGTTGCAGCTTCCTTATGAACTTAGTGGGAAATAGCAGTTTAACTACATAAAGAGGGAGTGTTAAAGCAACTTTGGCAGGTGTCAGTCATCTATATATGCCAATCTTAAAATTTTATCAAATGAATCAAACTATGCTAAGGTTGCTCATGCATAACTGCTTTTATTTTCTCTATAATTTCTTTTAGTTCCAAAGATACTCTTTATTTCGCTTTTTTCTTTGGGAAAGGGGAGGAGGTGAACTCTGAGGTCCCCTCCCTGGAGGCCTTATGCCTGAGTTTATCTGTGAAAATAGAGGAAAGAAGACATGTTTTATAATACCACTCAGAAATATATGTTTTCTTTTAGAAATTATTTTTGCATGAATATTGTACTTTGTTTTATACAGTGAAGGCTGGAGCCATCCTTTAGTGTCTGTCAGGCAGAGAAGGGGGATGTACTCTAAACTCATTTGTTTAATTTGTTATTTCTTTATGGAATATTATAAACATGGTACATAGGACCATGGTACATATCAAATTGAAAAAAAAGATTTCAAGTGAATCTGGATGTATGGGAAATCCAACTGCAGGAGGATAACAGGTCAATCAGAAGTAGGAAAATGCTCAGGAAAATCCAATCTAAGGCCAGCTAAGGTCAGGCCTGTCTCTGATGCGTAGTTCAATCCCTCTGTTTATCTTTCTTACCAGAGTTGCTCTGCGTTAATAGTTTCTGCCTTTCCCAAATGTGTGGGTGCTTCTCCCTTCCCCCACCCAAAATGAAGGTTTATTCCCTCTTTTCCTCTTGCAGCCAGTGTCATTATTTCTAATGTGAGCTTGGCAGTTTGACTTAAAAAAAAATCAATTATTTTGCTAAGCTGTACCAGTTTTGAATTAAAAAAAAAAACAAAACCACTAAACAACGATTTCCTTTTCTCAGTGGCCAGCTAAGGACAAATCTCTATCCAAAATAACTGATGGATCTGAGATCTTATTTGATTTCAGGTCTATGTGATTCTTAAGTACATTTCCATTTTCTATGATTCTCTAAATTACTTACATTGTTTATGACCCTCACATTAGATTATTCCCATTTGTGGAATTTTGTTTCCTTCTGCCTCTATAGAATGACTATAATAATAATATTGATACTAGTAAGACAACTACTAATAACAATGATAGCAAACACTATAGTTTTGCTATGTGTTAAGAATTATTTGAAGTGCTACATATTAACCCATTTATTTTCTAACAATCTTGTAGTACATTTTACACATGAGGAAACTGAGGCACAGGTTGGTTCACCTGACGGCCATCACACAGCCAGTCAGTTTGGAAATAGGATTCAAAACCAAGTGATGTGGGTCTAGTAATGATGTTCTTAACTACAATAATAATGTCCTTTGTCTATAATAATTGCTAAAATTTGTGTATTTACCATCAACAGTGTAAAACAATACACTTCCATCACTGTACTTGGTAGAGCAGCACTTGCTCTACCTGGTGCCATGAGATGCCTTGAAACTGAAGTGCCAAGAAAAACGTTCATTCTTTTAAGTCTCTAAGATTGCATGGCCATGCAGGGTGTTAAATAGATGCCTAGGTCTGAAGAAGGGACTCTTTGCCAAGGGAGCTTGGCACAGATGTCTGGATTGTCAGGAGGGGACGGGAGGAGGCACAGCACCCGCAGTGGGGGCAGCCCTGGCTTTAGTCCTGTGACCTCAAGCATGCTGTCTAATCTCTCTAAACCTCAGATGCGTCCTCTATAAAAGAAAGAAAATTTGGATCCCTTAGGTTGCTGGAGGCTATATTTAGAAATTGAAAACTGTCATTGTGTTGTATGAACAGAGATTTTGCTAGAGCTTTAGAAGAGAAAAATGCTGGTGGAACTAAGGTGCTACCTGGCACGTAAGAGTTTCAGCATACAGAACACAAAGCACCTGCACCCTTGGGGTACAGCCACTTTCATATTGTGAGTAGACATAGAATGTGTAGGAAAAACACTTCCGTGTAACTCCTCTATTCACCCACACACCACTATTGACACCAGATGTGTGATTTTGTTCCCCCCACCAAGTAATTCTGTGATGCCAGCTGGATGACATACAGTTAGATTCAGCCCCTTAACTCTCCACCTGGAGCTGGCATCAGACCCCACGCGTGAAGGACTCAGTCTCACAAGACTGCGCCCACTTCAGACACCAATCTCAAGTCCCAGGTTGTCCTTGATATTTCTGACCAAATAACTATAAATTGGGGTTCCCATGACCACCTCCTTTGGCTAGTGATGTTTGCTAAGATCCTCTCTCTTGGTGCTGGGCAGGGCAGTGAGCCAAAGCTCTGAGTCAGCTATGAGATCAGGAGAGTAAACAACCGATACACTTAAAACCATTCTGTCCGCACACAACCATTTTATTGTTCATTTTCAGTACAGTATTCAATAAATTACATGGGATATTCAACACTTTATTATAAAATAGGCTTTGTGTTAGATGATTTTGCCTAACTGTAGGCTAAAATAAGTTTTCTGCACGTTTAAGGTAGGTTAGGCTAAGCTATGATGTTCTGTAAGTCAGGCTTACTTAATGCATTTTTGATTTATGATATTTTCAACTTACATTGTAAGTTGAGGAAGCTCTGCAGTCATTTTTTTTTGAATTTTATTTTTTTGCACAGCAGGTTCTTATTAGTTATCCATTTTATACATATTAGTGTGTATATGTCAATCCCAACCTCCCAATTCATCACACCACCCCCTCCAACACCACTTTCCCCCCTTGGTGTCCATAAGTTTGTTCTCTACATC
Organism: Delphinapterus leucas; assembly: GCF_059928025.1. Lineage (NCBI taxonomy): Eukaryota > Metazoa > Chordata > Mammalia > Artiodactyla > Monodontidae > Delphinapterus > Delphinapterus leucas. The sequence continues at coordinate 34,474,365 of NC_143133.1, forward strand.
TGTGCCTCAATTTCTGCCCTGCAAACCAGTTCATCTCTACCATTTTTCTAGGTTCCACATATATGCATTAATATATGATATTTGTTTTTCTGTTTCTGACTTACTTCACTCTGTGTGACAGTCTCTACATTCATCCACATCTCTACAAATGACCCAGTTTTGTTCCTTGTTATGGCTGAGTAATATTCCATTGTATATATGTACCACATCTTCTTTATCCATTCATCTGTTGATGGGTATTCAGGTTGCTTCCGTGACCTCTCTATTGTAAACAGTGCTGCAATGAACATTGGGGTGTATGTGTCTTTTTGAATTATGGTTTTCTCTGGGTATATGCACAGTAGTGGGATTGCTTGGTCATATGTTAATTCTATTTTTAGTTTTTTAAGGAACCTCCATACTGTTCTCCATAGTGGCTGTATCAATTTACATTCCCACCAACAGTGCAAGAGGGTTCCCTTTTCTCCACACCCTCTCCAGCATTTGTTGTTTGTAGATTTTCTGATGATGCCAATTCTAACTGGTGTGAGGTGATACCTCATTGCAGTTTTGATTTGTATTTCTCTAATAATTAGTGATGTTGAGCAGCTTTTCATGTGCTTCTTGGCCATCTGTATGTCTTCTCTGGAGAAATGCCTATTTAGGTCTTCTGCCCATTTTTGGATTGGGTGGTGTGTTTTTTAATATTGAGCTGCATGAGCTACTTATATATTTTGGAGATTAATTCTTTGTCTGTTGATTCATTTGCAAATAGTTTCTCCCATTCTGTGGGTTGTCTTGTGGTCTTATTTGTAGTTTCCTTTGCTTTGCAAAAGATTTTAAGTTTCATTAGGTCCCATTTGTTTATTTTTGTTTTTATTTCCATTACTCTGGGAGGTGGATCAAAAAGATCTTGCTATGATTTATGTCAAAGAGGATGCTTCTTATGTTTTCCTCTAAGAGTTTTATAGTGACAAGTCTTACATTTAGGTCTCTAATCCATTTTGAGTTTATTTTTGTTTATGGTGTTAGGGAGTGTTCTAATTTCACTCTTTTACATGTAGCTTTCCAGTTTTCCCAGCACCACTTATGAAGAGACTGTCTTTTCTCCATTGTATATCCTTGCCTCCTTTGTCATAGATTAGGTGACCATAGGTGTGTGGGTTTATCGCTGGGATTTCTATCTTGTTCCATTGATCTATGTTTCTGTTTTTGTGCCAGTACCATATTGTCTTGATTACTGTAGTTTTGTAGTATAATCTGAAGTCAGAAAGTCTGATTCCTCCAGCTCCATTTTTTCCCTCAAGTCTGCTTTGGTTATTCGGGGTCTTTGTGTCTCCATATAAATTGTGAAATTTTTTGTTCTAGTTCTGTAAAAAATGCCATTGGTAATTTGATAGGGATTGCATTGAATTTGTAGATTGCTGTGGGTAGTTTAGTCATTTTCACAATATTGATTCTTCCAATCCAAGAACATGGTATATCTCTCCATCTGTTGGTATCATCTTTAATTTCTTTCATCACTGTCTTATAGTTTCCTGCATACAGGTCTTTTGTCTCCCTAGGTAGGTTTATTCCTAGGTCTTTTATTCTTTTTGTTGCAGTGGTAAGTGGGAGTGTTTCCTTAATTTCTCTTTCAGATTTTTCATCATTAGTGTATAGAAATGCAAGAGATTTCTGTGCATTAATTTTATATTCTGCAGCTTTACCAAATTCATTGATTAGCTCTATTAGTTTTCTGGTGGCATCTTTAGGATTCTCTATGTATAGTATCATGTCATCTGCAAACAGTGACAGTTTTACTTCCTCTTTTCCAATTTGTATTCATTTTATTTCTTTTTCTTCTCTGATTACCACGTCTAGGACTTCCAAAACAATGTTGAATAATAGTGGTGAGAGTGGACATCCTTGTCTTGTTCCTGATCTTAGAGGAAATGATTTCAGTTTTTCACCATTGAGAATGATGTTTGCTGTGGGTTTGTTGTATATGGCCTTTATTATGCTGAGGTAGGTTCCCTCTATGCCCACTTTCTGGAGTTTTTATGATAAATTGGTGTTGAATTCTGTCAAAAGCTTTTTCTGCATCTATTGAGATGATCATATGGTTTTTCTTCTTCAGTTTATTAATATGCTCGATCACATTGATTAATTTGCGTATATTGAAGAATCCTTGCATCCCTGGGATAAATCCCACTTGATCATGGTGTAGGATCCTTTTATTGTGTTGTTGGACTCTGTTTGCTAGTATTTTGTTGAGGATTTTTGCATCTATATTCATCAGTGATATTGGTCTGTAATTTTCTTTTTTTGTAGTATCTATTTCTGGTTTTGGTATCAGGGTGATGGTGCCCTCATAGAATGAGTTTGGGAGTGTTCCTTCCTCTGCAATTTTTGGGAAGAGTTTCAGAAGGATGGGTGTTAGCTCTTCTCTAAATGTTTGATAGAATTTGCCTGTGAAGCCATCTGGGTCTGGACTTCTGTTTGTTGGAAGATTTTAAATCACAGTTTCAATTTTATTACTTGTGATTTGTCTGTTTATATTTCCTATTTCTTCCTGGTTCAGTCTTGGAAGGTTATACCTTTCTAAGAATTTGTCCATTTCTTCCAGGTTGTCCATTCTATTGGCATAGAGTTACTTGTAGTAGTCTCTTAGGATGCTTTGTACTTCTGCGGTGTCTGTTGTAACATCTCCTTTTTCATTTCTAATTTTATTGATTTGAGTCCTCTCCCTCTTTTTCTTGATGAGTCTGACTAATGGTTTATCAATTTTGTTTATCTTCTCAAAGAACCAGCTTTTAGTTTTATTGATCTTTGCTATTGCTTTCTTTGTTTCTATTTCATTTATTTCTGCTCTGACCTTTATGATTTCTTTCCTTCTGCTAACTTTGGGTTTTGTTTGTTCTTCTTTCTCTAGTTCCTTTAGGTGCGAGTTTAGAGTGTTTATTTGAGATGTTTGTAGTTTCTTGAGGTAGGCTTGTATTGGTACAAACTTCCCTCTAAAAACTGCTTTTGCTGCATCCCATAGGTTTTGGATCATCGTGTTTTCGTTGTTATTTATCTCTAGGTATTTTTTGATTTCCTCTTTGATTTCTTCAGTGATCTCTTGGTTATTTAGTAACGTATTGTTTAGCCTCCATGTGTTTGTGTTTTTTATGTTTTTTTTCCCTGTAAGTGATTTCTAATCTCATAGCGTTGTGATCAGAAAAGATGCTTGATATGATTTCAGTATTCTTAAATTTACTGAGGTTTGATTTGTGACTCAGGATGTGATCTGTCCTGGAGAATGCTCCGTGTGTACTTCAGGAGAAAGCGTAATCTGCTGTTTTTGGATGGAATGTCCTGTAAATATCAATTAAGTCTATCTCATCTACTGTGTCATTATAAGCTTGTGTTTCCTTATTAGTTTTCTGTTTGGATGATATGTCCATTGGTGTAAGTGAGGTGTTAATGTCCCCCACTATTATATATATTTATAATTGTTATATCTTCTTCTTGGAATGATCCCTTGATCATTATGTAGTGTCCTTCTTTGTCTCCTGTAACATTCTTTATTTTAAAATCTATTGAATCTGATATGAGTATTGCTACTTCAGCTTTCTTTTGATTTCCATTTGCATGGAATATATTTTTCCATCCCCTCACTTTCAGTCTGTATGTGTCCTTAGGTATAATGTGGGTCTCTTGTAGACATCATATATATGGGTATTGTTTTTTTATCCATTCTGCGAGCCTGTGTCTTTTGGTTGGAGCATTTAATCCATTCATGTTTAAGGTAATTATTGATATGTATGTTCCTGTGACCATTTTCTTAATTGTTTTGGGTTTGCTTTTGTAGGTCCTTTTCTTCTCTTTTGTTTCCCACTGAGAGTTCCTTTAGCATTTGTTGTAGAGCTGGTTTTTGGTGCTGAATTCTCTTAGCTTTTGCTTGTCTGTAAAGCTTTTGTTTTCTCTGTCGAATCTTAATGAGATTGTTTCTGGGTTAAGTAATCTTGGTCATAGGTTCTTCCCTTTCATCAGTTTAAATATGTCCTGTCACTCCCTTCTGGCTTGTGAAGTTTCTGCTGAGAAATCAGCTGTTAACCTTGTGGGAGTTCCCTTGTATGTCATTTGTCTTTTTTCCCTTGTTGGTTTCAATAATTTTTTTTGTCTTTAATTTTTGCCAATTTGATTACTATGTGTCTTGGCATGTTTCTCCTTTGGTTTATCTTGTATGGGACTCTCTGCGCTTCCTGGACTTGGGTGGCTATTTCCTTTCCCATGTTAGGGAAATTTCGACTATAATCCCTTCAAGTATTTTCTCGGGTACTTTCTTCCTCTCTTCTCCTTCTGGGACCCCTATAATGTGAATGTTGCTGCATTTAATGTTGTTCCAGAGGTCTCTTAGGCTGTCTTCATTTCTTTTCATTCTTTTTTCTTTGTTCTGCTCTGCAGCAGTGAATTCCACCATTCTATCTTCCAGGTCACTTATCCGTTCTTCTGCCTCAGTTATTCTGCTATTGGTTCCTTCTAATGTATTTTTCATTTCAGTTATTGTATTGTTCATCTCTGTTTGTTTGTTCTTTAATTCTTCTATGTCTTTGTTTAATATTTCTTGCATCTTCTCGATCTTTGCCTCCATTCTTTTTTCAAGGTCCTGGATCATCTTCACTATCATTATTCTGAATTCTTTTCCTGGAATATGACTTATCTCCACTTCATTTAGTTGTTTTTCTGGAGTTTTATCTTGTTCCTTCATCTGGTTCATAGCTCTCTGCCTTTTCATCTTGTCTGTCTTTCTGTAAATGTGGTTTTTGTTCCACAGGCTGCAGGATTGTAGTTTTTCTTGCTTCTGCTGTCTGCCCTCTGGTGGCTGAGGCTACCTAAGAGGCTTGTGCAAGTTTCCTGATGGGAGGGATTGGTGGTGGGTAGAGCTGACTGTTGCTCTGTTGGGCAGAGCTCAGTAAAACTTTAATCCACTTGACTGCTGATGGGTGGGGCTGGCTTCCCTCCCTGTTTGTTATTTGGCCTGAGGCAACCCAACAGTGGAGCCTACCTGGGCTCTTTGGTGGGGCTAGTCGTGGACTCTGGGAGGGCTCAGGCCAAGGAGTACTTCCCAGAACTTCTGTTGCCAGTGTCCTTGTCCCCTTGGTGAGCCACACACACTGCCCATCTCTGCAGGAGACCCTCCAGCACTAGCAAGTAGGTCTGGTTCAGTCTCCCCTGGGGTCACTGTTCCTTCCCCTGGGTCCTAGTGTGCACACTACTTTGTGTGTGCCCTCCAGGAGTGGAGTCTCTGTTTCCCTCAGACCTGTCGAAGTCCTGCAATCAAATCCTGCTAGCCTTCAAAGTCTGATTCTGTAGAAATTCCTCCTCCTGCTGCCGGACCCCCAGGTGGGGAAGCCTGACGTGGGGCTCAGAACCTTCACTCCAGTGGGTGGACTTCTGTGGTATAAGTGTTCTCCAGTTTGTGTCATCCACCTAGCAGTTACAGGATTTGATTTTATTGTGATTGTGCCCCTCCTACTGTCTCATTGTGGTTTCTCCTTTGTCTTTGGATGTGGGATATCTTTTTTGGTGAGTTCCAGTGTCTTCCTGTCAATGATTGGTCAGCAGTTATTTGGGATTCTGGTGCTCTCGCAAGAGGGAGTGAGAGCATGTCCTTCTACTCTGCCAACTTGAACCAATCTCTGCAGTCATTTTTATAGAGTTATTTACATTGGCATGTGAAAATAGATTGTTGTGACTTTGATTAAATGTAAGATCTGATTATCCTGACGTAGCAAAAAAATCTTGAAGTGACTAATTTCATTATATGCTGCATGCTTCAGTTAAAAAGGCATTTATCTGCATTAATATTACTAAATTCAACATACATAAATAGTTAAAATACAGAACCAGACCTGAGGGTATATCACCTACCATTTATAACACCAACACTTTTGTTTCAGTAAAATGGCATCATCTATCATATTAAATTAACTTGATAACTTAATTTGATTATATTCATAGTTTTGACTGTATCTCATGCATAGATTAATTTTGTTATTTATTTTTTTCAAGCATAAGAAGTTGATATTTAAATAGTATGAAAAAAGAGGCTCCACAATTTTTGTTTTCCTTTAAAAGGGAAGAATAAATTATTCCAATTTGAAAAAATAACACTTTTGAGTATAGCAGCAATTATATTATTATATTAGCTATAGTAATAGGTGGAGAGAATGGATGCAGAACCCAGCTACAAGAGTCTTTACTGACCTTTGTAGGTATCTAAAACTCTGTACATCACTTCCTGCTCCAAAACCACAATTTCTTTTGTCTCATTTACTAAGAAATCTGTATTATCACTTTAGGCAAACTAACTCTTGGATGACCTGAGAAATGTTTCCTTCCTAGTACTAATAACTTTTGAAATTATCCCCTTTATCTTCATTTAAATGTCCTTTTCCAACTGTATGTGGGCTCTTACAGTCTATGTTGTCCTCAATTCCAGAGCCATTTCTCTAGTAAGAAACAATAACACATCTTGATTGGTCATATATGGGTGTTGTTGTTGTTGTTGTTCTTATTATTATCAAACATAATCATATTAAAATAACTAGGATTCAGAGTCAATGATAGGGAAGGGCTGCTTGTTTTATGAAAGCAAGAAGTAGCAGGGATGGAGGAAACACATTGACTCGCAGGGAAGTCTTGACAGACTTTATAAGTTTGCTAGAAGGAATGATATTAAACATAGTAGAATAAACAATGACTTTGGAAGGAGACAGTCTTGCATTTGAAGCTCTGCTACCTAACACTGTATGTCTGTCAGTCAATAATTTGCCCTCTCTGAATCTTAGATTCCTTGCTCGTGAAATGGGGATGATAACACTTATCTTGGAGGGTTATTGTGAGGATTATGGGTTGTATGGACTTATGGGAAAATAATAATACAGTGTTTGGTCCATAATAGGTGTTCAATTTATGGTTGTTATTATTACCAGCCTAGATTGTGAGTCTCTCATGTTATGATGACGACACACAGTGAGGGCCTACAGATCTCAGAAGATGACAGAAACAAAAAATTATGAAACAGAGGGCAAAGGTATTACTACAGGTGCTATGGTCTGAATGTTTGTGTCCCCTCAAAGTTCATATGTTGAAAACCTAATGCCCAATGTGTTGGTATTAGAAGGTAGGGCCTTTGAGAGGTGCTTAGGTCATGAGGGTGTAGCTCTTGATTCGTGGTCATGATTCGTGCTCTTATAAAACAGACACCACAGAGCTCCCTTGTCCCTTGCACCATGTGAGGACACAGTGTAAAGATGGCCATTTATGAACCAGGAAGTAGGACAGACATCTTACCAGACATCAGCTCAGCTGGTACCTTGTTCTTGGATGTTTCAGCCTCCAGAACTGTGAGAAATAAATTTCTGTTGTTTACAAGTTACCCAGTCTATGGTATTTTGTTATAGCAGCCCACAGGCACTAAGACAATAGAGAATCAAATTATGTCCTCATCAAGTTCTGGTTCCCCGTTTTCAAGGGAAGATTCCTGCCCCTTTCTCCCTGCATGCTTTCTAGGCCAAGCCAATGCATTCACTAAATTGGCTATTTATAATACAGCACTATGTTAAAAAAAAATTACTACTAACTTCCAATTGCAGCTTATAATTTGGGGTGATGTTAAAAATATTTAATAACCAAGTAGCGGGAGTGCCTATGTCCCACACTTCAACTGATAGCCCATATGAGCCCCATTTCCTGTCATGAACAGTCACAATTGACTCAGACTGTGTCAATGTGTACTTTCTAACTAAACAGATGTTTTTATATAACAGGAAATGCATGAATAAGAAGGAGAGTGACTCTGTGTGACTTCGCTACTCAATGTGAGCTGCTTGGAGAAGTATACTCTGAAATGGATACAATTTTGCTTGTTTTTTAAAAACTTAATTAATTTATTGGCTGCCTTGGGTTTTTTAAAAAATTATTTTATTTATTTTTGGCTGTGCTTGGTCTTTGCTGCACACAGTTTTCTCTAGTTGCAGCGAGTGGGGGCTACTCTTTGTTGTGGTGCGCGGGCTTCTCATTGCAGTGGCTTCTCTTATTGCAGATCATGGGCTCTAGGCATGCGTGTTTCAGTAGTTGTGGCACGTGGGCTCAGTAGCTGTGGCTCACAGGCTCTAGAGAGCAGGCTCAGCAGTTGTGGCGCATGGGCTTAGTTGCTTTGCTTGGTTTTTACTTTCAAATGTTGCTTTCCTTTCCCTGTCAACATGAAAAAATCCCCAAATCCTTAACAAACAGAATAAGTGCAATTTTAATCTAACACCTCCAAGAGTGTTCACGTAGTAATTGGAGCTTTTTCAGCATATGCAGCAAATATTTTTTAGGATACTTGACAACTTTTACTTTGGCAAATATTTAATTTAAAAAATTACAGGAGACAAAGAGTAACCAAATATCCAACATTTCAATTTAGTTTCAAGGTCAGCAGTAATTTAAGTAAATGTGAACTGGACAGCTTTATAAAATATTAAGATGTATAGTTGTGTTTAAAGTTTAAGTTGGAGACACGTTAAGTTGATGTGGGAAGTTTCTAAGAGTCCTTTCACCCTCAGGCTGAAGAGAGATTTTTAACAAACTCATACTGTCAGCACTAGAATGGGAAGAAATACATGAAGGCTAAGCCCATTTACTGAGTAGGAGTATACTCACAGCATGTCTGAGGACAAGTCAGTTCTGTCCAAATCCCTTGGCTGGTAGGAATCATGGGGAGTTTGCTCATTGTAGCCTTGTGTTCCTTGGATTATGTTTCTACACTGAAAACCCAAAGGATGCTGGAAGGCTGGGTTAGTTATGTATTTTAAACCTCAAGTGGCTTTAGACCACAAAAGAACAAACCCAACTCCACAGAGGATGACATTTCAGGAGTCAGTGCTCATTCCTATGCTGTCTTTCCATTTCATGTATGTTGGAAATGGTTTAAAGGTATTCAAAACCTCTGGGTTCACTGCCCATTGACTGGACTGTAGTAGTAGAGCTCTTGGTAGGCTGGTTCTCAACCTGAACCTAAGTGTTCAGCCAGAGCTGCTTTTGCTCTGCCAGTGCAGTGAGTTAATCACAATATAACTGGCAGAATTCAGCTCTGGGTCAGTTGTCAGTACAACTATTACCACGTCTATCAAGCATCACGTGAGCTGCCTGTTTGTATATGTGGTAAATACTCTACATGGACAGCACTGGCTGGTATAAACTGAACTGCACTTGTGCCAAGAAAATAGCTACACACACTATAGACATGTTGGCTTTTTTCTGCAGCCTCTTGGGTTGTGTGAGCTCTGGTAGGAGCCAAACCCCAGGATGGAGACTGAGTTCTTTGGCCACCAGCTGTGTTGGGCAGCTTCACAGGGCACATGAGGCAGTTCCAATTGGCAAACAGCACTTCCTTTTAATAAATTCATTGGCATCTTCCTTAGGGAAGAAACAGAAACAGGAAAGAGCTAGTCTTCACTGCGCACTGAGGATGTCAGAGTGATATCTTTATAAAAATTTCTTAAGCTGAAAGTATCTGAGAATATCAACAATGTATTACAAAAAAAAAAGTCTAAAGTTTTATCATCATCATCAGGAAGGTACAGAGGACAAAATTAAATAGTACCCCAAAGACTCCTAGGCTCCCAGAGCAGACCCATTATGACTTGGCACCCGTGTTGCTAGAACATCTTATGAGCAGGTACAATGCCAAATGAACACATGTGAACAAGAATACTCAGCAAGGAGGAAGTGTTTATCAGTGAGTATCAAATCTGACTAGAAATAGGAAAGAATGGTGCCATCTGCTCCGCGGACAGAGCCATCCCGGCTGTAAGACAGCAGATCACTACTGGTGAAAGTCTGGGGTAGAAAGAAAAGACGTGCATCCAGCCAGTTAGTGAAGCCTGGTAAATAAGCATTTCCCAATGTTTAAGCATGCTTTACCCACCCACCATCACAGAGGAGGAAACATTGTAAATCAAATCCCTACGCTTTGCTGCTCATCAGACATTGATTATTATTCTCCTGGGCAAGTGGAGAAAGTGGCTAATTGTTTGGATGCCTTTTGTGTGTATATTATCCATGAAGATTGCATACTTTATTGGTGAAGTTTTTTTTTTTAACATCTTTATTGGAGTATAATTGCTTTACAACGGTGTGTTAGTTTCTGCTTTATAACAAAGTGAATCAGTTATACATATACATATTTTATTGATAGTTCATAAATTTGCAGATACTACGAGGGGGGAAAGGAAGTTCAGTGTGTGCCAAGAGCAGACAGCTTGGTTTATTTCCAACTGTATGGTATCCTAACATTGTCTCTGGAGGGTGTTTTTCTTCCTCCCTTCCTCCATCCCTCCTTCCCTTCCTTCCTCCCTTCCTCCCTCCCTTCCTTCCTCCTTCCCTCCCTCCCTTCCTTTCTTCCTCCCTTCCCTCCTTCCCTTCCTTCCTTCCCTTCTTCCCTCCCTTCCTTCCTCCTTCCCTCCCTCCCTTCCTTTCTTCCTCCCTTCCCTCCTTCCCTCCCTCCCTTCCTTTCTTCCTCCCTTCCCTCCTTCCCTTCCTTCCTTCCCTTCTTCCCTCCCTTCCTCCCTCCCTTCCTTCCTTCCTTCCTCCCTCCCTCCCTTCCTCCCTTCCTTCCTGTAAATACAGCTTTATTGAGGTATGTTACACACATTAAACTGCACATGCTTAAAGCATACAATTGAGAAGTTTGTATATATGTTTATATCCATAAAATTATCACTACAGTTAAGATAATTAATGTACTCATAACCTCCAAGAGCTTTCTTTGTGTTCCTTTGTAATTCCTTTCCCTCTTGCCAGGGCAACCATGATCTGCTTTTTGTTACCCACAGATTACTTTAAATATTCTAAAATTTCATATAAATAGAATCATACAACATGTACTTTTTTGTTTTTGTTAATTTCTTTCACTCATTACACTTACTTTGAGATTCATCTACATTGCCATATGTCAATAGCTCATTCTTTTGTATTGCAGAGTGGTATTCTATCATAATGGTTAAAGAACAACTTGTTTATCCATTCACGTGTTCATAGCATTTGGATTGTTTCCAGTTTTTTGGCTATTACAAATACAGCTGTATGAACATTCACATATAATTCTCTATGTAGACAGATGCTTTCATTTCTCTTAGGTAAAAATCTAGAAGTGGAATGGCTGAATCATATGATAGGTGCATATTAATTTAAGAAACTGCCACATTGTTTTCCAAAGTGGTTGTACCATTTTACATTTCCATCAGCAGTGCTGGAGGGTTCCAGTTCTTCCACATTGTTATAGATATTTGATATGATAAGTTTTAAAATTTTATTCATTCCAGTGGATGTGCAGTGGTATCTCATTGTGGCTTTAACTTGCATTCCTTTATTGATTAATGATGTTGAATATCTTTTCATCTGTTTATTGCAATCTGCATGACTTCTCTGGGGAGATGTCCGAATCTTTTGCCATTAAAATTTTTTTCCTTGAGTTTTTAAAGATCTTTATGTATTCTTTAAACAACTTCTTCATCAAACATATATTTTTGGGACTTCCCTGGTGGCGCAGTGGTTGAGAGTCCGCCTGCCAATGCAGGGGACACGGGTTCGTGCCCCGGTCCGGGAAGATCCCACATGCTGCAGAGCGGCTGGGCCCATGAGCCATGGCCGCTGAGCCTGCGCATCCGGAGCCTGTGCTCCGCAATGGGAGAGGCCACAACAGTGAGAGGCCCGCGTACAGCAAAGAAAAAATAAAAACAATGAAAAACCCCATATATTTTTGCATATATTTTGCAAATACTTTCTCACTCTCTTAGTAGTGTTTTTAAAAGTGTGTTTTAAATTTCAATGAAGTCCAATTTATCAGTTTATTTTATGGATCTTGCTTTTGGTGTACCTAAGAAATCTTTGCCTAACTCAGGGTCGCAGAGATTTTCTCCTGCGTGTTTCCTCTTTCTCTTCCTTTTCATTCTTTGGTACCAGGAGCAGAAGTGGTAGAGCTGGTTTCTAGATGTTAAGAGATTCCTGTTTTTTGCATTGAGCAGCTCTGTGCCATTTGGCTACTTGCCATTTGGATTTGAAGCATTAGAAAGATGGTGGGTGCAGGAGCCTTGAAAACTTGCTGTGAAACCTCGCATTCCAACAAAGAAAGAAGTCACTAATTGCTTTTAAAAAACTTATCAAGAAGGTTTCAGAGGTACTCAGTTGGTATTTCCAAGAAAAAGCAAAAGCAGTTTTTTATAGTATCTTGAAATGTTAACCAGTGACATTTATTATCTAGTAAAACTGGGAAATGGGAAGACCCTTCTTGGCATTTTAATCTTAAAATATTAAATATACGGGCTTCCCTGGTGGCACAGTGGTTGAGAGTCCGCCTGCCGATGCAGGGGACACGGGTTCGTGCTCCCGTCCGGGAAGATCCCATATGCCGCGGAGCGGCTGGGCCCGTGAGCCATGGCCGCTGAGCCTGTACGTCCGGAGCCTGTGCTCCGCAACGGGAGAGGCCACAGCAGTGAGAGGCCCGCGTACGGCAAAAAAAAAAAAAAAAAAAAAAAAAAAAAAAAATTAAATATAATTAAGATATTATTTCTTTCAGTTTGTGCTGTTCTCCCTAATTTGGATTGAATATTTCTGGAATGTGAGCTTAGCTAGTGGCTCAAAATAAACAATCAATGTCGTGCTGAATGAACTGTTCTAAAGACTTAAAATTAACGTGATAACAGCACATGTTTCTATGTTCCATTTGGTCACAATTTTTGAAAATACTTCCCGTGAATTATAATTCTGGTATGAGCTCTATTTAATGAAATTGCTTTAATTCAAGGCAGACTTTATATGATGTTTTCCTAAACATCCTAGTGTTTTAAGTGACTAATATGGAAATGAAACCCCTCCTTGAAGCCACTTTTTTTTAAAGCAAACCTCATACTGTGAGAACAAGAATTATTTGAAAAGTTTCTATTTAGTTAATGTAATTCTTATACAGCAGATAATCTAATGTAATTCTTATACGGCAGATTATCTAAAATCTAAAGATAACTAGTTGCCTAGTTAATGCCATGTGATTGTTTTACTGGATATTTGTTCTGATGTTATTACAAATATTGCTCATTACTTTTGGGACTTTTGAGATCATTTTGCAGAAGTCATGTATATTCTGCATTCTTAAATTTAGATTTAAGTTTTGCATTTTCTGCACTGAGGAGGATGTCTATCTCTTAAGCTGGTTAAAGCAATTTCAAAGGCAATCAGAAAAGTTGTTTTGCATTGGCAATATAAAAGCTAGCTGAAGGGTTTGGAAATGTTCATATAGGAAGGAGGGAGAGAGGGTTGAATTTCTTGCCATGGGCCACCACTAGAGCAACTGTTAACAATTTAAACAAGGATGATTTTTTAAAACAAAACTGTGCAAGTAGGGTTTCTTACCTTGAGGCAGACAGAGGACATGGCTGGGCTCATACATTATTAGCAGCTGACATATTAATGAGACTACTTGCATTGAAATGAGCTAAATACTATTACCATTTGTGGCCTTCCAACTGATTTCTGAAGCATTTATTGAACTTCAAAAAGTGCTTCCAGAATCAATTAAAAATAATTTGTAGATTCAACATATATGTACCCATGAACAGTCAATATTTATATTAACTTGACTTGGTTCATATCATGTCCAATTTTCTTTAAAGAGTTGGTGTTTTGATGGTTAAACAATAAAAGAAATAAAATCTGCCAGAAATTGTAATGTAATTCAGTGAACTTTTCCAATTTTACTTTTCCTCTTTTGGGAGAAAACAATAACCAAAACATTCATTGGCCAAAAAGCCGTTTATTAGTTACCAGCAAATAGGTAATCTGCAAGACTAGAGAGAATAACTTGTTTGGAACAACGGGGAAGTAACTGCATCATATAACAGTGGGAAGAAATGGAGCTCTTCTTTAGTTTCTGAATCTGAAAGTAGCATTATTATCAGATGGGAATTATAATTTTGGAGTAAACTAGTGAATTTGTCACAGCACTGGTCTGTTCTGATTTTGGTTATAATAGTTTGCTTTTTTCTTTTCTAAACTACTTTTACATAAATTATCTTATTGAGCTCTCACATCGAATATTACTGTGAACAATAGATAAACTAGAAAGACAGAAAAGTTAGTTTGCACTAGGTAACGTTGCCAGTTAGCAGAGAAATTGGGATAAGAACACTGTCTTTCTCTAATAGTTTTTTCCTCTGGAAGTTGATGCCACTTTTTTTTTTTTTTTTAAAAAGCACTTCTTTCTGTTAATGGAATATCCAACTGTATGCCATTCTGCTTCTGTTAATATCCATCAGTAGATGAGAGTAAAAAATGAATGCCAGTGAACTTGGTGGCAGAAAAATGGAAACATTGAAGAAGTCACATGTGCTGTCTAGACACCCAGTATCCTACTTACAGAAAACATGGATGTTCTGCATCCCAAGGTTTAAGTTTAAGACTTTGGAGCTGCACTGAGTGTGCCTCTCACTGAAGCTTCTTTCAAGTGATCTTTCCAAGAGATTCCAGAGAGGAGGCCTGTCTACTGTAGGATGGGCATACCCCAAGGTCTGCTTCTGCATCAAGGTGTGTTTTTGCGTGCTGTATCCTTTTTGCAAATGTGAAGATCGTGTCCTGATTGAAAAAGAAATATAACTAAATGCCTGTGACATATAGAGGATGCCAGGAACAGGAACTGAAGGGAAATTCTTAGGCATGCCTGGCGAATGTCTGCTGCAGTCGAGAGTGTATCTGTGCTACAGTGGTCTATGCCATGTGATTTCATGAGGCTCCTAAGAAAAATAAGAGGTAACAGAAAGATGCTTATTACTTCTCAGGAAAAGCAGTGTAGCCCTTTGCTTACTCTCATGAGATCTAGGACTACACATAAGATATTAGTCTATCCTAGAAATTTCCTTACCCATGATATAACTCAAAAGGAATACCACATTTCTTTAGTACAAGATGTCTTTTTCGAGTTTCCTATATCTTTTAGATAACAAAAGAAATGGACCTGATTTTAGCCTGCAGCACATTTTAATGAATAGCTTACTTATTAGGACATTCTTATAATGAAATACCAACTCTCTTTGAAAACAAGACAGCTCAAAGTCCATCCTGATTTTCTCCAATGTGTCACCACATTTTAGAGAAAAAGTATATTTCTGACTCTACAAATCCAGTGACTCTCATACTTGGTTTAATGTTGTAGTGGATGTTTATTGTTGTTTTGGATTCTCCTTCTTTGGCAGCAGTACCTTGATATCAATGTGGTGAATTACCTTCTCCCCATGTGTGATGGTAAAAATGTATATCGGTATGCCTTCCCAGCTAAGTGTTCATCATGAGACTCAAGCCAGGCCGATCAGACAGTCTCCTGGGACTTTGATTCATGAGTGAATGACACAAGCATGAAACGCAAGCTTTGTGTAAATGTGGTCCAGTGGTGGCATCCTGACAGTAGCGTTGGGAGTTTTTGCTGCTAGACCCTAGAGCGCCCCTGTCTTTGTCTTTTTCTCATAAGCTCACTTTCTCAGTCTTTAATCATTTCTGTGACCTACTCCATAAACTTAATAAATCTCTTTTCTGCATAAGGGTTCACATTGAAGGAGCTCCTCAGTAAACTTTGGAGATGTCTGGGAAAGGTTTCTGAAAGAGGTAATATATAAGCCGAGTCCTAAAGGACCAGGATAAGTTATTCACGTGGAGAAGGGTGGGGTTTTTTTAAAGGTAGAGGGAGCAGTATGTGCAAAGAATGTGACACATGAGAAAACAGATGGCATATTTAGGAAAAGGCAAAGTTTTCATGTGACTTAGGAGAGATATTGAGATTGGGAACATGGTCAAGAGTGAGGTCATTCAGGGAATTTTTGCCATGCTAAGGGCATTATATTTTATCTTGAGAATACAGAAAACCGTTGAAGGGTTTTTGGCAGGGCAATACATGAGCACTATTGCATTTTGAATGGCATGCTGGAAATAGAGCGGGAATGGAGTGGGGAGGGGCAAGAAAGCCTGTGAAAGTCTAATGTTGTAGTCTTGCTGACAGATGTTAGTGGAAAATAGCAGTGGGGATGGGGAGAAGTAGAGGAATTTGAGACGCATGAGGAGGTTGAATCAATAGAACTTGATAAAGGATTTTATGAAGAGACTAGTGAAAGAAAGGGATAGTCACTGTTCAATCTTTGGATTTCTACCTTGGATAACTAAGTTCCTGAAGGTATCCTTTGCTGAAAGTAAGGACACAGCAGGAAGGTCAGGTATGTGAGGAAGATTCATTTCGGACACAACAAATTTGATGGACTTATGCAACATTCAACTGGAGGTGTCCCATAAGCTGTTGTAAATGTGGGTCTGGACTCAGGGATGAGATCAGAGGTGGAGTTAGATACATCTAGAGATAGAGTCTCCTCTGCAAGTCACTCTTTCCCCAACTTCTTTCTAAGTGAGCATTCTCAAGGTCTCTGTGCTAGGAAATCCTTACTTCTCATGCTGCTAAAAACACTCCCTGGACAATCTCATCCTTGTTTATGAATTCTACTACTGCTTGCAAATTGACTAAAAGCAAGGCAAAACTCCCTAATCTACTTTCATAATTTTTTTCTTGACATTTCTATTCAACTATATTCTTAACATTTCCATCTGGTTGTCCTTACTGGTTCCTTCACTTTTAAGAATTTCAATATTGAATTCATCGTTTTTTCTCAAATACCTACTCTGAATGACAAAAAAGAAAACTCTGCTTCCTTTTGTTTCTTCCACTTGTCACTGGCACTACCACTTGTCACTCAAGTGATCATCCAATGATGGAGCTCCCTCTCTGTGTATGTTTCCTGTTGATGCTGTAACAGATCACCATAAACTTAGTGGCTTAAACAATACCATTTTATTATCCTACAGTTCTGGAGGTCAGAAGTCTGCTGCAGATCTTACTTGGCTAAAACTAAGGTGTTGGCAGGGCTGTGTTCCTTTCTGGAGGCTCTAGGGAAGAATCAGTGTCCTTGTCAACTAGAGCTGGAGGACACCCACTTTCCTTAGCTCGTGGCCTTTCCTCCACTTTCAGAGTCAGCCACATCAAGTCAAGTCCCTCTTAGACTGCCATCTCTCTCTCTCTCTCTCTTTTTTTTTTTTTCTGATTTCCTCTTTTACTTTTAAGGACCCTTATGATTACATCAGACTTGCCCAGATAATCTAGGGGACTTGCCCAGATAATCTAGGGTAATCTCCTTATTTTACTGTTCACTCATTGGCCCCTTAATTCCATGTACAAACTTAATTCTCCTTTGTTTTATGACATGACACATTCACAGGTTCTGGGGTTTAAAACTAGGACATTATGGGGGACCATTATTCTGTTTACCACCCTCCCCTTCTCTCTCATTAACTCACCTACTCACCCCATCAGCATACCTTATCCTGCTCTCTGTTTCTTCATTGCATTTATAATTACCTAACGTGTTGTAAATTTACTTGTTTATTTTCTGTTTCCTCCACTGGAATGCATCATAAAGCATTATAAGGCAAAGACTTTGTCTTGTCCATTGTCGTGTCTAGAGCCATGCCAAAAACATAGTAGGTGCTCAATAAATATTCCTTGGATAAATGAATGAATAAAAATCTAATTTGTCACTGAAGACTGTGAATTTGACCTTGATAACATGTTTCACATATCCATTCTGTTTTATTCATACTCACTGTCATTTGTGTTGTGTCACATGAAAAATTAACACTGATATTTTTCTTGGAAGGCTTCACTATTTCAGTAGATTCCTAGCTAGTATGTGTACCTCCAGTTTCTGTACCCTGTTTCTTTCTTTTTTTTTTGATAGTTTTGTTGTTGTTATTTTTGACCATGCCAAACATATTAATATTCTCATTTTATAAATTTACTGGGAAGATTAAATTAATATGTGTAACCTGTTTCAAACATTGCTGAACACACTGATAAATGTCTGATAAATGTTAGCTATTATTATTATTATTATTATTATTCTAGATGCTGAGTTTTTTATAGGAAAGTACTGTTGGCCATTCAACTCTGTATCCCCAGAGCCAGATACAAATTTGACACAAGTGATCAATAATATTTTTTTGAACAATGAATATGTATTAGTTATTCTCAGAATGTCAGGACCTAATTAATGGATAGACACTAATCTAGAAATGACTTGTGAATAGATTTGAAAATTTGCACAGTTTACCTCTTTTCATTTTCTTTTTCCTGCTCTGTGAATTAGGATCTTGAGCTTATTTCTCAGATAGAATGTACTCAGTATATAATTAAGATGGTGTTAATAAACTTGGAATTTAATGAACAAAAACTAATTTGTTGGGAATTATTCAGTAAACAAATATTTATGGAGGGAGTAGTATGTGTGGGACCACCTTTTAGGTGCTGGAGTTAACAATGTAGCATTCTCCACAATTGGAACCAGGTACGGTTATTTTAATCTATAGTTAAGTAAACAACGAAGCCTGGTACTGCTTTGTTTCCTTCTCACTACACCTTCAGGGACAACCTTTCATCAGAGTGAATAAGGGAGCAACCCAAGTCCACTGTTCCCTGCCAGGTCCCACGTTGTTTGTCCCCAGAACGAGTGCTGTTGACCTTGTGGTTGGTTTCATCTGAACTCCCCCGTTCAGCTTACTGACCATGGATCGCTTGCAGGTCTGGGTGTCGTCTTCTCTCTTCCCTGTTTCTTCTGGCTCTTAGCTCTGTTAGATTCCCTTTTCTTCCCCAACAGGAAAGTCCTTGAAAAAACATGATCTAAAGTGACTGGTAATTCTCCTAATTTTCAGGCTTTTTCATAAGGTTTTAGAGAAATTTGGGTTTTCGAACCACCATTCCAGAAAGGAGTTCAGCTCTTGGCTGGCTAGCCCTCTTATTGCATCTATTTCCATATCTTTGGCATATAATCGACATTCATAAGTAAAAGCTGGCTTATATGAATCCTGGTTCATCTGTAAGTACTGACTCCTTAGATCCCTAGGATTGAATATATCACCATATGCCCATTCCAGAATTGTATACTATTCTTCTGTTCTACAGTTGCAGTCTACCCATAGCTTAGGGTAAGAAATCTGATTATATTCTTTTTTCCCTGTCAGGAATAATTCATCCTATTATAATTTTCTAATCAGCACCCTCTGTGTGAAATAATCCCTTTAATATTTCAGAATGGGTGTCTAATCTGAGATATGTCATATGTGTAACTTTTATTGTTTGAGCAGCCCTCTTCCTGCTTAGCAACACTCGGCACCTTAGCCATCCATCCCTGGTATACCTCCCTTTGCCTGTTTCCTCATATGTAAAAGAGGGGTAGTGGTATGAGTATCTAGCTCATGGGCTTGCTGCATGGATTAAAGTGAGTTAATAATATGTGTTTTCCTTAGCATGGTGCTTGAATTCTGTAAGTGCTCAATAAATGATAGTTATTATTATTCCTATCATTAATATTACTCTTGGTCCCCAAGGGATAGAAATATTTTAGTTGTAAGTATTCCTAATGTATTCCTTTATGTAACTGGGATATTATAGGTTAATTTAAACATTTTAAAATCTTTAAATACTTTTAGATTTACAGAAAATCTGCAAAGATAGTATGGAAATTTCCACACCCAGTTTACCCCATTGTTAAATCTTACATTTCTACGGTACAGTTGTCACAACCAAGAAACCAACACTGGTACATTACTATTAACTAAACTTCACACTTAATTCAGGTTTCAGTAGTTTTTCTCTAATGTCCTTTTTTTTGCCTGTTTCAAGATCTCATCCAGGCTACTATATTACACTTAATCATCATGCCTCCTTGGTCTCCTCTTGGCTGTGACAGCTTCTCAGACTTCGTTTCTGATGACCTTGACAGTTTTGAGGAGTACTGGTTGGGTATTTTGTAGAATGTCCCTCATTTGGGATTTGTCTAATGTTTTTCTCATGATAAATCTGGAGATACGTGTTTCCGAGAGGGAGACCATAGAGGTGCCGTGCTCTTCTCATCACAGCAACTTAAGGGTCCATACTGTCAACCTGACTTATCATTGTTGATGTTGATGTTGATCATCTGACTTAGATGGTGTTTGTCAAGTTTCTCTACTATAAACTTAGTGTTTTCCTCCACCTTTCCATATTCTGTAAAATCAAGTCACTAAGTGTGGCTAACATTCAAGGAATGGGGAGCTCAGGTACCCTACTTGTGGGGAATATTTATGTAGATTATTTGGATTCTTCTGTAACTGAGATTTGTCTTTGCTCCCTAATTTATTTATTTATATATTTATTCAATCATTTATTTATAACAGTTTGAACTCATGGACATTTATTTTATAGTTTGGGTTATAATCCAATACTACATTATTTTGTTATTTGGTTAAAATTATTCAGTTTTGGCCATTGAGATCTTTCCGCCTGGTTCCTGTGTCCCTTTGACACGCTCCATCCCTTCGTTTTTTGAGTGCTTCCTTATTTTCTAGCACTGCATGTTGCTCTGACTTGCCTTGTATACTCCCGGACCCAGCCCTAGCATCAGCTATTTCTTCATGTAATCCCGGTTCCTTTAATTGGAGAATGTATTAGAAGCCAAGATCTGGGCACTGGGTGATTAGCTTTTGATGATTTTTAAAATTAATTAATTAATTTTTTGCTAGTGGCAGCAGGCTTCACTTTGTTTCATACATTTCTTTACAGTAGCCTATGGGTCAATCCTACCTCTTTTACAAATTACCAGAAGATGTTTCACTCTCAACACTTTTTGCCTCAAAACAATTTAATAAACACTTGGTTCATATTGCTTAGGAGAGTTAAATTCAATTATATTCTATTTTCTTCTGTTTAGGCACCTTGATAATTTTTATGCAATACTAAGGTATATATCATTTATTTCTCCTCTTGCCCTCAATCCCACTCTCCCAAGGAGTTGCAACTATAGTCAATTATTTCACAACCCATCTGTGGTGTCCCACTGTTCAGGTAAAATATACAACTCTTTATAAAAGGCCCCGAAGTTTCGATGCCTGTACTAGGAATTTAACGTACAAAATAGAATTGCAATAAATGCAGTGGACACTTGATAAGAGATACATGCTGAAACTTTAAAAATCCCCCAATTTGGTAACACAATATACTCTGTAAACAATTATTAGTGGAAAGCAATAACGTCTGTTGAGAAATTGTGGTTATCTAAGTGACTTGCTGAAGACTCAGGTTCAAAACTCAGGAAAACTAGAAATTAGCACATACCATAAACCTTTAGGGAATGTGCAAAAATTTTAAATTTCATATCAAATCTAAGGATGTCAAAGACTTAATTTTTTTTTAATTTTTTATTTTATATTGGAGTATAGTTGATTAACAATTGTGTACTAGTTTCAGGTATACAGTAAAGTGATTCAGTTATACATATACATGTATCTATTTTTCGAAGTCTTTTCCCAGTTAGGTTATTACAGAGTACTGAGCAGAGTGCTGTACCATACAGTAGTCTTAATTTGATAGAGAAGCAGAACCCCACATCTCATTTGGAATACATTTCTTGAGCCCTATTAGAACCAGCTATTGTGATGAAAAGATAGAAAATGCATCACCTTGCTCTTGCCTCCAGCTTGATTGTGTCCCCATCTTCCCACAGTTGGCTGGAAAGCTAGACAGAATGTGAGGTTGGCAGGAATGGGAATTAAAGGAGAAGATACTGTTTGGAAGATGTAAATAATATAAGTGGGTAGGGATAAAAATGGTGTGGCAAACACAAACAAGGTAACAGTGAAAAAAGAATGACTCAGGAATGGGGATTCTGTTCAAGAAATAGGGTGCTGTAAATTAGGAGAGCCTGAAGGACAGGGGTTATAGGTTGAGAGTAAAGTGAAATTAAGGGATAAGCTATGTATGGAAAGAACAATCCAGGTACATGGAACAGAAAGTACAAAGGCCTAGAGCCTTTGCTGATAAAAATACATTCTAATTGCCAATAATTTCTAGATGCTTCTTAGGAATTTCTAGTTATGGACTCTCTCTGAGAAATTTAGTCTAGTTCTAAAGTTTGTGGAGTCATGGAGATGTTCTTGAAGTAGGATGTTGTCATATATTCTTGATTTTGAACAGGTAAACTCATTTTTTCTTTCTTTGAAATTTTTCTCAAATAAAAGTTTTTAGAAGTATTGAGAGAAAATTAATACAGCAAGGATTGACTTCATTGCCTACTCCTGGAAATTCTTTAGTTCCCCAAGAAAATCTGGGGAACTTTCCTCTAAAACACACAGCTCTGTAAAACATTTTTCACTAATTCTCAGCAGTGGGTTAAATCTTGCCATCAGCATGTCCAGGGAAACTTTTGTAAGCCTGTTTATTTGTAACAGTTGTTAGAATTTGACATTTGATTTAACTTACCCATATTTTTGGAGACTGTAAATTAAGAAAGCATCTGAAATATGCATACACTTGTTATGAAGAAAGATACAGATATATGGGTAGGATTAAAAAAAAAAGCTTTCAATAAAACTCTTTTTGCTTTAGGTTTGAAAAGGCTTGATACTTTTCTAAAGGTTCTCAGCCAGCTGATTTCAGTCCAGGAGGCTAAAAGGAACATAATAAGAAACCTGTTCTTGTAAAATGTTCAGTCTGTCTGAAACAAGTTTGAGCAGGAAGCATTTGTGAGAAGCCTTTTCTCTGAGTCTCCCTCCTGGTTCTTCATTCCAGGAAGTTTGCTCCACACCCAAATGAGTATCTGAAACTTCAGTAATTTCCCTGTTTCATACTAAGACTATTAAACAGAAAGAAGGAAAGTGAGTCCAACTTCTCAGTATAGTCTAATGACATAGCAATTCTCATTTGCTTCTGATGATACTGTCTGGATCAATTCCATGTGGTTTTGTCCTTCTTTAGAGCTGAACTTTGATCCCCTAAACTTAGGGATACCACAAGTATTTCATTCTCCTGCCACCATTGTAAACCCTGTGTACTGGCGAACTAAAAACCCAAACCAGGCCCTGGGAATTCTTTACCCAGAGTTTACCATCTCATGCCTCCAGCATTTATTCAATTTTTATCCTACGAATAAGTCGAAGTAATTACTCTTAATAACCCTCAAAATACAGAAAGCAAATACTTTTATAAAAGATTATTTTTTCCCAGATGTAGAGAATAAAATACAGAAAGTCAAAACTCGTTTACAATCAGATGATTATTTTAGTGCAAATTCTATGTTCACAAGAATTACACTGTCAATCATAATATTGGTAATAACAATAGTAATAAATAAGTAACAAATAATAAATAATCTCTAGTCATTCAAAACTACATATACTAGGAACCCACTGTATAGTAAATACTATAATAGATGAGTATGTATGTATGAATATAGAAGAACCAAGGAAATAGGTGTTTTATTTTGAGGCATTTAATAATAACAATACTTATTGAGTTAGTGTGTGCCAGCTATTGAGCTAAATCTATACATTAAATAATGTGATCCCAATAACCAGCCTAGGAGCTAGGATAGGTGCTGTTGGTTTCTGCATTTTACAAATAGGAAATTAAGGTTTAGGAAGATTAAATGAATTGTCTATGGTCAAGCTAACAGGAAGTGATGGAAGTAGGATTTGAATTTGATTTTTTTTTGACATTACAGCCTGTAAATTTTTCTTTGAACATTTAATTTTATTTCCCTGCAAGTTTACATTCTAGTTGAGGATTCAGGACATACACATGAAATAATGCTTTTCAAACAATACATAAATGACCATAAGTACTTATAACCCAGATTATTAAAATCAACAGAGTATGCGCAAATGAAGAGGTAATTCACATTGGAAGCATTTCCTACAGAAAGTAAATTTGAAACTGTATGGGCAGCTGTGAAAAAATATATTTTTGTGAAGATAGTATGAAATAGAATGAAAATATTATGTTAAAAAGATAAAACTTCAGTTTTTAAAATACATAGTTTAATTGGGGTGAATTGACATAATATATTAGTTTCAAATGTACATCATGATTCGATATTTGTGTATATTGCAAAATGATCACTACAATAAGTCTAGTTAACATCCATCACCATAGATAGTTACAGTTTTTTTCTTGTGATGAGAACTTTTAAGATCTACTCTCTTAGCCACTTTCAAATATTCAAAATGGGATTATTAACAATAGTCACCATGCTGTACGTTACATCCCCACGACTAATTTATAACTGGAAGTTTGTACCTTTTGACCCCCAAACCTTTAATTAATAGATAATTCTAGGTGCCTAGAAAACAAAATAACAAAAATTATACCATCTTATATCTGTTAATGTGCAAAAGTTTAAGAAAACATAATTTGATTTCATTTGTAGATTAATGGTCCTTAATGTGATAAGATCATCTTTAATACAAATGAAAAGGTACTAGAAGAATCTTCAGTATAAAGGCTTAGAAAAAGTACAACATTTGAAAACCTCAACATTTAATATATGCTGAAGTAATGGACACTCCACAGTTTTGTCACAAATTTATTTTAAATTGTCTACGAAATTATCAGAGCCCACAACCGCTTCCCCATCCTACCCCACTTCACCCAATTCCCACCACACACACACAATGCTCTTGGTGTTGAAAAGAAAGAAAAAGATATCCCCACATTACAGGTATGATTTCCATAATCATGGGCAGAACTCTCCCGAACACTCACCAACTAACTCCATCCTATGAGGGTATATCTTAATTGACTTGTTTCAAGTTAGATCTTTGTCAGTAGGGACGTCTAGTGTTGTTTTCTATTTCAATCATTGTCAAATATGATATATTACACCTCTCTATTTTATTACTGCATCTTTCATACTCAAGAATTCAACTTTTTTTTTTTTTTTTTTTTTTTTTGCGGTAAGCGGGCCTCTCACTGTTGTGGCCTCTCCCGTTGCGGAGCACAGGCTCCGGACGCGCAGGCTCAGTGGCCATGGCTCACGGGCCCAGCCGCTCCGCAGCATGTGGGATCCTCCCAGACCGGGGCACGAACCCGTGTCCCCTGCATCGGCAGGCGGACTCAACCACTGCACCACCAGGGAAGCCCAAGAATTCAACTTTTATATTTCTTTTAGAGGAAGTGTGTATGTTTTTAATAAGGAACGTCTCCAAATCATAGGAATTCCTCTTGTCTACTTTCCCCTTTTTCAGAAAAGCATGTTTAGATGATTTAACCAAGGAGAGAGTTGGAGGAAAAGCAAGTTAGAATATTCTAGGCAAAGAATAAAATGCAAAATTTTTTTAGAGAAAACAAGTATGGTGATGTGATATTGACAAGAATGAAGGATGCAACAGAGATGTGCCTTTACAATGACGTAAAATGCTACCAAAGCTTCAGTCATAATATTCAGGGATTAATGGATTTGAGTGACAGTATAAACTATGAGTCATAGATTTCTGTGTTTCTCTGTAGGAAGTCTTAGCAATTTTGTATATTTTACAATATATAGGTGAGAATAAATGTAATCTTTTAAAAGATCATCTCCTGAATCTACCAAACAAAAAAATTTTAAAGAGCAGTTGTCTAAGAGGTAATGCATAAGAAGAGCTTTGTGATGGCACAAAGAAAGCTATCACTAGAGAGAGGTAACAGGGAAGAAAAAAGTAGCTCCAAGCCAGGAGAAAATAGTGATTGAGAGGACCAAGGTTCATCCAAGGAATAGACTAGATTTATATCAGGAAAATTATTTGTTTTTAATGCAAATATCCTATCTTGGAGTCAGCACCTCTCCTAGTCATCTGGATTAATTTAACTTTTTTGTAATGCATCTTAATGCTCTTCATCAATGCTAAAACACCAAATATATATACACTTGCTAGTGTGTGGTCCCATGTCAGGATGGGATGGAAATAAATTTCAGGATTACAAGTCACTTTTGGGCCCTGTGTGCCCCAATAATATTTTATTCTTGATCCTACATACTTACTGTTGTTTGCAGAAGAGCAAAGAATGACGTGGAATCCCTTTTTAGTATTGGAATCATATGTACCTCATATGTGGCATATTTAATAAATTTAAATCTCAGAGCTATTCCACCTCTTATATTTCTTTAAATTTGAGCATTCATTGCAAGGTTAGGGTTAGGGTTAGCTATTTTAGAGTAAATATTGAAGTTGAGTAACAGAAGCAAACAGAAAATAGACATTGAAAATATGCTTGTTCCTTCCCTAAATTAATTTTAAAAAAAGAGTAACATCAAGTTTTCAGTCATGTTTGTGTCAAACATTTGTTTTTTTTTAAATAGAAAACAAAAAGTAAGATGGAAAGCCTTCTTAACCAAAACCTTAAAGTATTATATTTGAGGAGATTTAGAACCAGAGAGAAAGATTTCTGTGTATATTAGAGTGGAGCCTATGTCATCTTTGATTTCTTTCATCAGTGTTTTGTAGTTTTCTGAGTACAAGTCTTTCACCTCCTTAGGTAGGTTTATTCCTAGGTATTCTTTTTGTTGCGATGATACGTGGGATTGTTTCCTTAATTTCTCTTTCTGATTTTTTGTTGCTAATGTATAGGAATGCCAGAGATTTCTGTGCATTAATTTTGTATCCGGCAACCTTACCAATTCATTGATTAGTTCTCGTAATTTTCTGGTGGCATCTTTAGGATTTTCTATGTGTAGTATCATGTCATCTGCAAACAGTGACAGTTTTACTTCTTCTTTTCCAATTTGTATTCCTTTTATTTCTTTTTCTTCTCTGATTGCCATGGCTAGGGTGAAGTGAGAGTAGCATTGACATATATACACTACCAAATGTAAAATAGATAGCTAATGGGAAGCAGCAACATAGCACAGGGAGATCACCTTGGTGCTTTGCAATGACCTAGGGGGTGGGATAGGGAGGGTGGGAGGGAGACACAAGAGGGAGGGGGTATGGGGATATATGTATGCATGTGGCTGATTCACTTTGCTGTACAACAGAAACTAACACAGTATTGTGAAGCAATTATACTCCAAAAAAGATGTATTAAAAAGAAAAAGAATTGGAGCCTAGTTTTCCTTGACTGTAAAAACAACTTTATAGTAAGAGTTCACAAATTTAAGACAGGTTGGTGGTGAATGGATAGGTTAAGACATGAGATTAGGTTATCTGAATTCATGTGTTCATTCAAAAATTTTCCAGTGAGAATTTTCTGAGTTCCAGACCTTTTTGCCAAGTCCTGGGGATAGAATGGTGAACAAAGCCAACATTTGCCTCTGCCCTCTTGGAGCTGGTAGTCTAGAAGGAAAGACAACATTAGTTTATCAATAAACACATGAAATTGCAACTGTGAGAAGGGCTCTGAAGGGGAGATTCTGGGAGAGCTTGGAATAAGGGGATTTGAAATAGTTGAGGTGTCAGGGAAAGTTTCCTCAAGGAAGATGCCTAATGAGATCTGTAAGTTGAGTAAGTGGATAGGTAAGGAATGGAAATAGGAGGAGAGACGGAGTATAGTGAGCTGGTGAGCAGTGTCAGTAGGGGGAGTGGAGGCTGGGGGGGTTGGTAGGAAGCTGACAACACAGGTCCTTATAGTCTATGTCAAGAATTTATCTTGATCCTAAAAATGGTGGGAAGGATTGAAAGACGTGAAGCAGGTAGGTGACTGAACTGGGTTTTTGCCTTGCCTTTTGAAACATCCCTCTGGCTGCCTTGAGGAGAATTGACTGGAGCTGGTTTGGGTGGGTGGGTGTAGGGGGGAGATGGGAAGGTGTCGGGGGTGGTTAGGTTAGAGCAGGGGAGTCCCAGCAGGAACTTACTGGGGAAGCCCAGACAAGAGATAGAAGTCACGTGTGCCTGCTTGCAGGTGGGCATGGAAGGAAGAGAAGGGATTCAAAAGATCTGTAAGAGATAAAATTGACAGGACCTGATGATAGAGGTGATATGGGCTTTCTGTGTGTGTGTGTGTGTGTGTGTGTGTGTGTGTGTGTATTTCAAAGTGTTGCTTTATAAAAGATGCTGAAATAGAGCAATTTTTATGGTTATTTTTCCTTTTTAAGCAAATCTTCACTTTTTCTTGTACTTTCCCTACTAGATACGGTAGTCAAAATTTTCAGGTAAACACAAAATATGCGATGATTGAGTAAAAATGGAAGGGAAAATTTCTCTTTATTGAAATGAATTTGACCATCAGTTTAAACTAACTATAGCACATGTGCTACACTTTTCTGAAATGTGAATTATGCCAGGCCTCCCTGAACTCCTAATCAAAGAAGTCACTTAAATAATGACTAGGTCATAACAATATATTACAGTTAAATTGACAATAGAGAAGAATTAAAAGTGAAGAATGCTGAATAATGTTTGTTATTATCCAGGTGAAGCATGAATGATTTAGGGTCAGCCTAAAGAATGATATTGGAAAAGTGACTGGTTTCAGAAATTGAGGCTTAAAGCTACTGGATTTCTTTGGTTTATTCATTTTTTTATGTCATGATCATACCATTCTTTTTGATAAATTTTGCAGTTTTTATGATTCTGACTGTGGAGTAGTTAAAAATGTGTGAATTTTACAGGAGTGGTGTTTATTGCAGTATCTAGTTTTAAACCTGAATCATGCCTCGCTCTTTAAGATTTTTGTTACATTTTAGTGACCTTTCTGAAGATTAAATAAAATAATGGGTAAAGGGCTTACAAATGCTCTACCTATAGTAAGCCCTCCAGAATGTTGCTTCTGTTCATTATCATTCACACAGGTAGTTCTGCTGAAGAGTCAAGTCATTTGTCTACCGGCAAGGGTTGAGAGAAATTTAACTGCTGTGAGAAATGAGTTTGGCATTTTTTTTAATGTTGATTACTTTGGCCTCGTTTAACTCTTGTATTGTTCTTTAATGTTTTGTATTTATGTCTTGGGCCCCTAATTAGACTCTAAGGAGTTTGAGAGCAGAGATCTTATTGGACTTCTCTTTTTATATCCCTCACAGAACTTAGTACCATTCCTTGTGTGTAATAGATGTTCAATAAATACATGTAGATGGAAAAATAAGTGTGAATTATAATTAAAATTTCCATGTGCTTTTTACACTCTCTCATAAGTTTTATTTAGTTAGCAGTTAAGTGATTAACCTATTAAATATAACTTTAATAGCCCAGTTGCTTGTATGGTGTCTGCCACTGAATGTTTTATGTAAGAAAAAGAAATCTTGGGAATTTATAATTCTGTAGTATCGGTCATGCTGTTTATTGAATAACTGGTGATGGATTGTATCTATAGGAGACAGCCAATGCCTATGGAACATGAACATTTAGACATTCTGGATAACATTTGGAGGTAAATTAAATCTCCTTCTGAAAATAATGAGTACTGCAAAATGGCATGTGTTTTAAAGGATGAACTAGGTTGCCACAAAGCACTGAAATAAATTAAGATTTTAAGGAATGATAGCTAGGACTTTGGTTGACTGAGATGGCCAGGTCTTGTCACCATCCCGGCTAAGTGTTTTGGCAGTTTTGCGGTGAGTGATATGTTTTCTGAAATGTATCACTGAGGTTCCAGGATTCTAAATGAAGCTAGTGTACTATGTATGACTGCATTACCTCAACCTGCTCAGAGCAGGAGGGGCATTTTAAAACACATTACAACAGCTCTCCCACTCATTCTTTCATCTGCTACATCTTTTTTCTTTTTTAATTATATGTCTATCATTGAAAATGAGTTACAGGAAATCACATGGTAACCCAGAGAGGTTCTGAGAAATATTTTGCTTTGACTTTAAGCCTATACAATTTTCCTTGAAAGACAAATAGGCATTTTAATTGATGTTTTCCATCCTAAATGATAAATTTGGCTTGGAATGTCTTTCTGTATATTACTGTTCAGAGGCTTTGTTTCTTGAACAAATATGAGATATCAATGTCATGGATAGGGACTTTTAAAAATGGCTGCCCCTGTGACGCAGAGCCACTGTAGCTCAGGCTTCCTATTTATGCTGTCTTTCTGACAGCAATATTTCTTTCTGCCTTTCTGACAACATTATTTCTGGGAAATCAAGCTAATTTCTATTTTTCTTTCCCTATTGAAAGGATTACTCATCCTTCTCCACTCCTGTATGTCCTTGTCTCTTATTAAGTTAATCTATAATAATAATCCATGTGACTCCTTTGAAATTGTTTTTCTTTAACAAATGGTATCAGCATTTTTTTTTTATAGATAAGACTTTTAAAAATATTTAATTTATTTATTATCATTTGTTTTTGACTGCATTGGGTCTTCGTTGCTGCACATGGGCTTTCTCTAGTTGTGGCGAGCGGGGGCTACTCTTCATTGGGGTGCGTGGGCTTCTCACTGCGGTGGCTTCTCTTGTTGCAGAGCACGGGCTCTAGGCACGTGGGCTTCAGTAGTTGTGGCACGGTGGCTCAGTAGTTGTGGCTCACGGGCTTTAGAGTGCAGGCTCAGTAGTTGTGGTGCACAGGTTTAGTTACTCCACGGCATGTGGGATCTTCCTGGACCAGGGCTCAAACCCGTGTCCCTTGCATTGGTGGATGGATTCTAAACCACTGTGCCACGAGGGAAGCCCTCTTTTTTTTTTTTTTTCTTATTTAACTCCATATATTGATGTTTGGTTCAGCTTCTATGACCTTTATGAACCCTTTTTCCTAATTCTTCCTTTACCTTGGAATTTTTCTTGACTCTAAGGAAAGAAACACTTATTTAAGACTTCACATGTGCCCAGTAGTACTTATAATGCATGTTGTGTTATGTTTTTAAATTCATAAAATATCTCTATAAACTTAATATCATTTTATTTTCTTGAGATGGTAGTTGTAATTGTCTTAATTTTATAGCTGAAGAAATCAGGGTTTAGAGCAATTAAGTAACTAATCTGTCCATGGTGATATTTTTGGAAAATGGGAAAGTCAGGGCACAAGCTGAGTAACATTATTATTTAAAAAATATGTATTCACAAATTTTAAATATTTAATAAGTGCCTGTTATATGTAGAGTGATGGTCTTGGTATTGGGGTAGGAGTTAATATATAAAGTCTCTGCTTTCATACAGTTCATATTCCAAGATGGGGTTTTATTGACTCTTTTTTTTTTTTTTTTGCTAAAAATACAAAACCATTGT
Source organism: Delphinapterus leucas (assembly GCF_059928025.1). Classification (NCBI taxonomy): domain Eukaryota; kingdom Metazoa; phylum Chordata; class Mammalia; order Artiodactyla; family Monodontidae; genus Delphinapterus; species Delphinapterus leucas. The sequence goes on from NC_143133.1 coordinate 34,505,387, forward strand.
GACATCATGTACATAATCAGTTTAGTGTGAGTTACTTAATTTACCCTAAACATGGAGATCCGTTTTTTAAGAAAAGACTGTCATATTAGTGTGACGACTGAACTATTGTAAATACCATGTACAAATTTTCTTTATATGGAGCTAGAATGGAGCTTGCAGTTTTTTCCATTTGACTGACAGTGTGTATTTTCAGAACAATTGGTTGAGCTGAGGGACGCTGTGACAACCATTAAATGGAGCCAGGTTAAATGATCTGTACAGAGAATGGCCTCTGAGCCTTGGCTAAGCATTGAACCCCATGATGGGCCAGCTAATAGAGCATGCCAGGAGACCATGCCTAGGTGTTGCTGGAGAGCTTATGCCGACTTTGTTGACACTGATATAATTGTTCTGTTAACTTATTCAAGAAATACTTCTTCTTTCTAACCCCCAACACAGAGCAAGAATTCTAATAATTTCTATGCCATCTTAATACAACCCACATATTCTGTGAGTTAACTGTTCCATGTCCTGTAATCATGTAGCTGGAAAACAACTTGGCAACCCCAGGTATGCTGGAAAAGGTCTTTTTCCCTGAGCTTTTCTCTGAGAATTCTTAAGAGGCAAAGTTTCTCAGTAATATTCTACAATGACCTAAGTTTACAACACTTATTCATATGGAAAATAGCTTAGAAGGAAGTTGCCATCATGATCCAAACTTTGGGATGATATAGTGGAAACAAAATAATTACTCAGAATTTTAGAGTATTTCCCATATTTTAAGTTTCTTTGAAAATGATACCGTATTTTGGAGACAATGAATCTATGGGGAATCTAAAAAATAATAGGGAGGACCCAAATTTGATGCTTATTGGCTGTTGCCACAGTTTGAACCAAGAAAATGATAAACACCATACAGAAAATTAGAAGGCTACATTATTAGACGTTTTAATAGTCTTGGACTCAGGGAGTATTCTGAAGTTATCTTTGCAACTAATAAATTATTTTGATACTGGTATTGTGATATAGAGGCTTCTTTCAAATAAGCAAACACAGCCCCTTAGGCTTGGCGCATGCAAATGATAGTTCACGGATGCCTGCCATTTAGGTCAAATTTTGCAGGAGGAAAACATTGCAGTTCTACGCAGTTCCAGCAGGGGTCAATATGTTTTCATCATTACATACTGAATGCTCAGTGAGCAAGCAGCAAAAGTGTTGATCCTAATTGGAGCAGACACAAGGATCCTCTATAATCCTCTGACATCCTTTTCAAATAATAATTCTTAGGTGGGTGGTGGGCTGGTGGCTGCAACGCCAGTGCAGGCTTCTCTACCGTGAAGCCTAACCATTGTCAATTATTTTTGATGTATGCTAGCTTAACTTAAGTCTCCTTCTTACTGGCTTTTCCATCCCACAGAAGGGTATTGCTCCTCCTAATTATTGAGACACAGTACCGAGGATGGTCAGGACAAGTGTGTTATTTTGGCTTAATGCACTCTCTCAAACCCACTGCCTTCTTTTTCAGCCTCCCTGTGTTCTTTCGGCTCAGCACACAGAGCGAGCTTATACCTTCAGTCAAATATCTTAAGATTATTTTACTTACACCCTTAATTGCTAGTCATTTGACTTTTAACCCATTCAATGCCAGCACTTGGAGAAAACTGGAGATACAATGATGAATATATAGATAATAGTTGCATGTATACAGCTGCCAATAGGTTCATAATTGAGAGTAAATCCTCCCTCCATCCCAGACACCTTCTCATAATTTGTTTAGGGGCTCTGCCAGCCAGTGGTATTCAGGGAGCAAACTGTCATCCTTCACGTGCATTTTAAGGAATGCTGGTTGCCCGAGTCTCCAACTGTCACACAGAAGCTTGAGCTCTTTGAGTCAAAAGAAAAAAAAGAAAAAGAAAGGCACGCATGTCCTGCCCCACATTTGTAAGCTCATATTTTACTCTCCTTAGCCCTGACTGCAGCCCTTCCTGTTGAGCAGGGGAGTGAATGTCTCCACGCACAGACATTTTCAGAAATTCACTTCTGGAGAGCTGAGGGGTATCGCGGCAGGAATGTATTACCAGGACACTTGGAAGGTGGTTAACTGCTTGAGCTGCCTGTGCTGGAGTGAGAAGAAAGGAAGAGCACATCTGATAGAGCTCCAGCTCCACAAGCCTAAACCCAAGTGGGATTTTAAAGCCATGCCCTCATATATCTCCGAGGCAGTGGGGGGAGGCCGCTGGTGGTGGCGGGGAGGGGATGTCTTTTGGAAGGTGAAACACAAGTTGTAAAGGTGAAGTCAGAGTTAGCCCAGCAAAACCAGCGGGGACTCATCTGGGTTTAGGTTCGTAACCGCTGGGATCGTTTTCCACTTATTATAGTATAGAGTTTGAAAGGTGCCTAAAATTAAATACTCCACCGCAGCCTGAAGCTTCAGTGTCAGATAGCAAGGAATCTATTTAACTATACATGTAAGTACATTTAAAATATCCTCTCTAAAAATGTGTGGAGAGTTTTTACTTGCAAAGATTTTACCAGTACCCTTTAGCACATCAATAATAAAAACAAATCCAGCCATCTCTATTATTCTTGATCCATCTTTCTTTAAAGCTCATATTGGCATCCTTAAGCAAAATAGGTGGTAAAATTATTGGATGGGACTACTCTTTATCTCTTTCATTTTAATTCTTTATTTACTTAAAAAAAAAACTTAGCTTCTTCAAATGAAGGGAAAGGTATGAACCATAGAAGCTGTAAGTTGGGGCTTCCCTGGTGGCGCAGTGGTTGAGAGTCCACCTGCCGATGCAGGGGACACGGTTTCGTGCCCCAGTCTGTGAGGATCCCACATGCCGCGGAGCGACTGGGCCCGTGAGCCATGGCTGCTGAGCCTGTGCGTCCGGAGCCTGTGCTCCGCAACGGGAGAGGCCACAACAGTGAGAGGCCCGCGTACCGCAAAAAAACAAAACCAAAAAACCAAAAAACCCCTGTAAGTTGATGAAGAGGACAACAGTAATTTCAGCTTGGGTCTGACAGCCACCTGACAGATGATACTCATGTCTCTGATGGGTAGTCAGAAGAAGTTGGGAGGAACTTCATTCTTGGCTATTACAGCAGACAAAATAATTTATTTTTTAAAAGACCATGGTTAGCGTGAATGGGAAAATGATTTAGGTCCATAATAATGAATCTCCTAAAAGAAGTATATATTTATTTATGTATTCCAGTAATGTTTATTGAGTGTGTACTCTATGCCGGACACTGATACAAGTACTGGGCTATGCTGATGTATAAGATAGGCCAGGGCTGTATTCTCGTAGAGCTTACTTCTCGTTAAAACATAGGCATGTTTTGAAAGTATGTAAGTATATGTTCTAAAAAAAACCAGTGTATTTTTATTTCCTCACTTCACACGTTTGCTTCTTCATATTTAAAATGTAGGCTGAAACACTCCTTGTATTCTCTGAAGGTGAAAAAAAAAAAATGTATCTAAAGGGTGAACTACAGAATTTCAGTGACGGTGGAATTGCTTCAAAACCTAAATTAGGAATACAGGGTATGTAAAGTGCTTCACAAATAATTAGCAGATTAGGATACTTTTTAGTTAGTGCATTCATTCATAAAACTGAGCAAATGTGTCTGGAGCAGCTGACACCAGAGTTCAAGGTTGCTCATCTCCCCTGTGGGAGGCCATGACAGCTAAGCATGAGTATTTCTTGTTCTCACAGCATGGCTTCAGGAAAACCAAATGGTCTCTGCCCTGAGAATCCTGATCTCGTGAATTACGATAAGTGAGAGGGAATCGTTTCCAAATTATGTTTTAAGACTTGTGCAGATTTTAACTCTGTCCTTAGAGTTTATCCTTAGGCACTGAAGCAAACTTGAAATAGAATAAGTAGGTATCTGTTTCATTTATTTATTCAAATATAGCTCTGTGCTCAAAGATTGACCCCCTATATCTAATGATTTAAAAAAAAACAATTTTGAAAACTTAATTGAAGCCCATAATTTGGAGCTGTATTATAGCTTTCCTTAGTATCAGGCAGGACAGTACATTTTTCAAGTTGCCTGGGAAGCAGGGCCTTGGGGACGTGCTGTAGCTTCTGTGCAATGGGCTTGCAGCTCTCTTACAGGCTCACATTGGAGGCTTTCCTACCCACTCATCTTGAAAACTCCAGGAACAAAAATAAGACCTAGTCCTTTCCCTTCGCCATTGCTTTGGTTCTCATAGTCAGCCTCTTTGCTTTTGCCTTGAAGGTATGTCGTGGCAAACATATTCTTGCTCACATTTACCTTGAATCAATGAGTCATCATAAACTACCAGGTCTTCCTGCCTTGTGGATTCCTGAGTACAAGGAATGCACCCACATTTCTTTTTTTTTTTTAATTTAATTTTTTTAAACAGCAGGTTCTTATTAGTTATCAATTTTATACTTATTACTGTATATATGTCAACCCAAACTCCCAATTCATCATCCCCACCCCTGCCACTGCTTTCCCCCTTTGGTGTCCATAAGTTTGTTCTCTACATCTGTGTCTCTATTTCTGCCCTGCAAACCAGTTTGTACCATTTTTCTAGGTTCCACATATATGTGTTAATATACTATATTTGTTTTTCCCTTTCTGACTTACTTCACTCTGTATGACAGTCTCCAGATCCATCCATGTCTCTACAAATGACCCAATTACATTCCTTTTTATGGCTGAGTAATATTCCATTGTATATATATACCACATTTTCTTTACCCATTCATCTGTCGATGGGCATTTAGGTTGCTTTCATGACCTGGCAATTGTAAATAGTGCTGCAGTGAACATTGGGGTTCGTGTGTCTTTTTGAATTATGGTTTTCTCGGTGTATGCCCAGTAGGGGGATTGCTAGGTCATATGGTAATTCTATGTTTAGTTTTTTAAGGAACCTCCATACTGTTCTCCATAGTGGCTGTATCAATTTACATTCCCACCAACAGTGCAAGAGGGTTCCCTTTTCTCCACACCCTCTCCAGCATTTGTTGTTTGTACATTTTCTGATGATGCCCATTCTAACTGATGTGAGGTGATATCTCATTGTAATTTTCATTTACATTTCTCTAATAATTAGTGATGTTGAGCAGCTTTTCATGTGCTTCTTGGCCACCTGTATGTGTTCTTTGGAGAAATGTCTATTTAGGTCTTCTGCCCATTTTTGGATTGGGTTGTTTGTTTTTTTAGTATTGAGCTGCATGTGCTGTTTATATATTTTGGAGATTAATCCTTTGTCCGTTGATTTGTTTGCAAATATTTTCTCTCATTCTGAGGGTTGTCTTTTAGTCTTGTTTGTAGTTTCCTTTGCTTTGCAAAAGCTTTTAAGTTTCATTAGGTCCCATTTGTTTATTTTTGCTTTTATTTCTATTACTCTAGGAGGTGGATCAAAAAAGATCTTGCTGTGATTTATGTCAAAGAGTGTTCTTCCTATGTTTTCCTCTAAGAGTTTTATAGTGTCCAGTCTTACATTTAGGTCTCTAATCCATTTTGAGTTTATTTTTGTGTATGGTGTTAGTGTTCTAATTTCATACTTTTATATGAAGTTGTCCAGTTTTTCCAGCATCACTTATTGAAGAGACTTTCCTCCATTGTATATCCTTGCATCCTTTGTCATAGATTTGTTGATCATAGGTGTGTGGGTTTACCTCTGAACTTTCTATCCTGTTCGATCGATTTATATTTCTGTTTTTGTGCCAGTACCATACTGTCTTGATTACTGTAGCTTTGTAGTATAGTCTGGACTCCAGGAGCCTGATTCCTTGAGCTCCGTTTTTTTCCCTCAAGACTGATTTGGCTAGTCAGGGTCTTTTGTATCTCCATACAAATTTTCAGATTTTTTTGTTCTAGTTCTGTAAAAACTGCCGTTGGTAATTTGATAGGGATTGCATTGAATCTGTAGACTGCTTTGGGTAGTACAGTCATTTTCACAGTATTGATTCTTCCAATCCAAGAACATGGTATATCTCTCAATCTGTTTGTATCATCTTTAATTTCTTTCATCAGTGTCTTACAGTTTTCTGCATACAGGTCTTTTGTCCCCTTGGGTAGGTTTATTCCTAGGTATTTTATTCTTTTTGTTGCAATGGTAAATGGGAGTGTTTCCTTGATTTCTCATTCAGATTTTTCATCATTAGTGTATAGGAATGCAAGAGATTTCTGTGCATTAATTTTGTATCCTGCAACTTTACCAAATTCATTGATTAGCTCTAGTAGTTTTCTGGTGGCATTTTTAGGATTCTCTATGTATAGTATCATGTCATCTTCAAACAGTGACAGTTTTACTTCTTCTTTTCCAATTTGGATTCCTTTTATTTCTTTCTCTTTTCTGATTGCTGTGGCTAGGACTTCCAAAACTATGTTGAATAACAGTGACATGACTGGATAACCTTGTCTTGTTCCTGATCCTAAAGGAAATGTTATCAGTTTTTCACCACTGAGAATGATGTTTGCTGTCAGTTTGTCATATCTGGTCTTTATTATGTTGAGGCAGGTTCCCTCTATGCGTACTTTCTGGAGAGTTTTTTTAATCATAAATCATTGTTGAATTTTGTCAAAATCTTTTTCTGCATCTATTGAGATGATCATATGTTTTTTACCCTTCAATTTGTTAATATGGTGTATCACATTGATTGATTTGCATATATTGAAGAATCCTTGCATCACTGGGATAAATCCCACTTGATCATGGTGTAGGATCCTTTTAATGTGCTGTTGGATTCTGTTTGCTAGTATTTTGTTGAGGATTTTTGCATCTATATTCATCAGTGATATTGGCCTGTAGTTTTCTTTCTTTGTGAGTTCTTTGTCTGGTTTTGGTATCAGGATGATGGTGGCCTTATAGAATGAGTTTGGGAGTGTTCTTTCCTCTTCAGTGTTTTGGAAGAGTTTGAGAAGGATGGGTGTTAGCTCTTCTCTAAATGTTTGATAGAATTCACCTGTGAAGCCACCTGGTCCTGGACTTTTGTTTGTTGGAAGATTTTTAATCACAGTTTCAATTTCATTACTTGTGTTTGGTCTGTTCATATTTTCTATTTCTCCCTGGTTCAGTCTTGGAAGGTTATACCTTTCTAAGAATTTGTCCATTTCTTCTAGGTTGTCCATTTTATTGGTATAAAGTTGCTTGTAGTAGTCTCTTAGGATGCTTTGTATTTCTGCGGTATCCACTGTAAGTTCTCCTTTTTCATATCTAATTTTATTGATTTGAGTCCTCTCCTTCTTTTTCTTGATGAGTCTGGTCAGTGGTTTATCAATTTTGTTTATCTTCTCAAAGAACCACCTTTTAGTTTTATTGATCTTTGCTATTGTTTTCTTTGTTTCTATTTCATTCATTTCTGCTCTGATCTTTATGATTTCTTTCCTTCTGCTAATTTTGGGTTTTGTTTGTTCTTCTTTCTCTGGTTCCTTTAGGTGTAAGGTTAGATTGTTTATTTGAGATGTTTGTTGTTTCTTGAGGTAGGCTTGTACTGCTCTAAACTTCCCTCTTAGAACTGCTTTCGTTGCATCCTATAGATTTTGGATTGTCATGTTTTCGTTGTAATTTGTCTCTAGGTATTTTTTTAATTTCCTCTGATTTCTTCAGTGATCTGTTGGTTATTTAGTAACATATTGTTTAGCCTCCATGTGTTTGTGTTTTTTTATGTTTTTTTCCCTGTAATTGATTTCTAATCTCATAGCGTTGTGGTCTGAAAAGATGCCTGATATGATTTCAATTTTCTTAAATTTACTGAGGCTTGATTTGTGACCTAAGATGTGATCTATCCTGGAGAATGTTCCATGTACACTTGAGAAGAAAGTGTAATCTGCTGTTTTATAGGAAGGAATTTCCTATAAATATCAATGAAATCTATCTGGTCTCTTGTGTCATTTAAAGCTTGTGTTTCCTTATTAATTTTCTGTTTGGATGATTTGTCCATTGGTGTGAGTGAGGTGTTAAAATCCCCTACTCTTATTGTGTTACTGTCGGTTTCCTCTTTTATAGAAATGCACCCAAATTTCTAAAAGAAATATTAAAATTTTCTTTTGGAAAGTATCAAAAATTATAAATACTCCCTTGCTCATGAGAGTTTTGAACTTTTAAGAAAAGAGGCTACTGTTTTCCTAAAGCAGATTTTCTGTTTTCAGACTGACAACTCTGTGTTAGATAATATATACTTCACAATAAGTGGGGCATATACCAATAGGAATATGTTACTGCTTCTATTGAGAGTCATCTCTCTCTCTCTCTCTCTCTCTCTCTGTCTCTCACTAAGATTGCCTCAATTTTTGGGTATTTATGATGCACATTTCTCTGTCTCTTATATGACTGTGATTTTCTTGGTTACTGCAAGGGTATTAAAAGTTATAAATAGTTTTTAAAAATAAAGCAGTTGGGTATGTTAGAGTCTTTCAGAAACTGCCCAGGCTGACTTTTTTCTCGGGATGTGAATATAAATTTTAAAGGAAACAACCATTGCAAGAAATTATCATGGTAGACAACTTTTAAGATTTTTCTACTTATCAATTTGGAGCAGATACATTTTTCTCCCTGTGGGAAAACTCACTTTTATCATAGTGAATTTTTCCTTTTCTACTAGGTGTGGGATAATGATGTTGTGTGAAATCTGGGTACCCTATTAAAGCCCCCTAACATGATGCAGTGTGCAGTAACTCAGAAGCTTAGGTTATATCTTGGAAATTCAGTATCTACAAGTTCTAATTCCTCTCTTTCATTTTACTGTTACTTGACCTTTAGCAAAAAATTTTTTCCTGGTTCTTAATACCAGGATTTGCTTTCTTTTTACTTTACCTTCTAGGAAACCCAAATCAAATTTGAGAACTGCCTGTAGCAGTTTTATGTATCTCTGGGAATATGTTTTGTGTCTTAACTTTAGTAATTCTATTTTTTAAGCTGCTTTTCTTTCTGACTCTGTTGAATTGTGTTTCCATAAGCCATCTCAAATAATTCTGGAAGAAAGTTAGATCATAAATAAGTAAATAAAAATTATAGTTTACATTTATTGATTGCTCACTATGGGATACACTGTGAGCTAAACATTTTACATGAACTATCACAATTGATGTTCAAAACAAGTCCATGAAGTAGTAGTGTATCAGTAAGGAATGCATTCAGCTGCAAGTAGTTAGATATCTAATTAATAGTGACCTAAACAAAGGGGGGAGTATTTATCTTAATATAACAAGAAGTCTAGTGAAAAGTAGCTGTTGACATTATTTGAGAGCTCAGTGGTGGGAGGAATAGTATCACTGAGATTCTCTTGCTTTTTCCCTCATGGATTTAAAATGGCTGCAGAAGCTCTGAATATTATGCTTATATTTAACACAGGAATAAGATGGAAGGGCTAACCCAATCATGTTTGTTGCTTTCATCAGGAAGCAAAACTTCTGAAACACTCCATCAACTTTTGCTTACCTCTCCTAGGTGTAAGAAAGGCAAAAGAGGAGGGGTTCAACAATTACTATGAAAAAGTAAATTTAAAAGTAATTGTTAGTGCAAAGACACTGATAAACTAGAGTGGAAACTGGCTGCAAATAATTGGAAGTGAATATCTATAGAACATTAGCCATGAATATACCATAGGTAGGTAGTTTATTATCCTCATGGTATAAATGAAGAAACTAAGATTTAGAAAACCTTAATAGTCCAAAGTCATAGAGTGAGTAAATGGTAGGGCCTAGATTTTAATCTTGGGTGAGTGTCTTGAAAGTTTTCGTTTTTGGTCAATGTGCTACACTGTGTGCCTCAGAATACATTTAAAAATATCACACATGCATGCATACCAATATTATTGTAGTGCTAATAAAACTGGGCTTCCAGGATATACTCTGGTCTTGCCTGGTGCCTGCTAAATTGAACACACACAGTCAGTTTCAAATGCATTGAGGGAGTTCAGCTTCTGGTAATACCAATGTAGCTTGTATTAGAGTAGCTTTTCCACAGATAACAATGATAAACTCTGGGCAAAACTTACAGTAATAACAACAAATATTTGAAGACCAAAACCAGAGGAAAGTCAATTCTTGAAAATAGGATGCTGCATTGGGTGTATTTGATTTTATATAGCTTTTGGTCTTAGAAAACACTCCAGCCTATGAGGCATGGAAAAGCTAAACTTAAGCAATAAGCTGTATTGTTAATGGCTTGAGCAGTCAGAGGATGGTGTTAGGGCTGTCTGGGCAGGTAAAAAGTAAGAAGGAAATCCCAGAAAGGAGCCATATAAAGGGAAGCCCTGATATTTGCAAGTAACTCCACTCAAATTCTTGCCTGATTCTGGACTACACATGAGAAAATGGGATGAGGGGGTTGTAAGGAGGCTGGCAAGAAAGAATAGATTGAAGGCTGAAACACTTAAAGCAGAGATTTCGGCTGCTGCCTAACACAATGGAAGCATGTTTTGAATTTGGGTCCAACCAAATTAACTACTTGCTAGAACAAAAATAAATACTCTTCAGAGGAAGATAACAGAATGCAGAGACTCTAAGACATAATATCAACTGTGTCCAGAACACTAACAAAATTATTAGACACGTGAAGAAACAATGAAATGTAACTAGCAGTGAGATAAAGCAGTTTGTATAAATCAAACCCAAGATGAAACAAGTGGTAAAATTGGCAAACAATGACTTCAGTGAAGCTATTAAAAATATGTTCAAGACTTTAAAAGAAATTATAATTAATGAACAAATGGGGAATCTCAGCCAATAAATGAAAACTATAAACAAGATTCAAATGAAAATTCTCAAACTGAAAAGTTCAGTATCTGAAATAAAAACTTTAATGAAGGGCTTATGAGCATTTTGGAAATAGCAGAAGGGTTCAGTAAACTTTAAAATAGGTCAAATAAATTGTTCAATCTGAAGAACTCAGAAAAAAAGATTGAAAGTAATAAACAGAGCCTCAATCACATATGGGACAGTAGGAAATACTCAAGTATGTGAACAGTTGGAGTAGAGATAAGGAGATAGGGAAATAGAGAGCAGAAGGAGGTAGGTAGGGAGGGAGGAAAAGAGGAAGGAGATAGAATAATGAATATGGGGCAGAAATATTTGAAGAAATAATGACTGAAACATTTCTAAATTTGGAGGAAAACATCTTACAGATCCAAAAAATTCAGCAAACCCTAAATAGAATAAAATTCAAAATACAGCATAGTCAAACTGCTAAAAACTGAAGATAAAAAGAGAAAATCCTGAAAGCAACCAGAGAAAAATGACACCTGTCGTATAGTGACTGGTGATATGAAAGATAGCTGACTTTTTATCAGAAACAGTGAAACTTAAAGATAATGGAAAAACATGTTTAAAATACTAAAAGGAAAAATAGTCAGTGTAGAATTCTATATCCAGAGAAAATATACTTAATAATGAAGGTAAAATAAAAGCATTTTCAGCTAAATAGAAACTGAGGGAATTCATCAGTAGTAAACCTGCCCTATGATAAATGCTTAAGAAAGGGTTTTTTTTTGTTGTTGTTGTTGTTGTTTTTTGTGCATGTGCCCTCTTTAATTTTATTTATCCTTGATTGTGACAGAAATCACACTAGATGAAAACTCAGATCTACAAGGAGGAATAAAGAACACAAGAAATAGTAGATGTGTGGGTAAATACAAAAGATTACATTCTATCTCTTAATTCCAGAATGACATAAATATGAATTTGCCTAATAATAGAGTTTCAAAGGCTAACAAAGCAAAGGTGGGGGGGAAGACAAATTTGCTATAATTATTAGAGGTTTTAACACCTCTGCATCAGTTTCAGTCTCGGAGAAGCAAGCTCCAAGATAGAATTAGATGTGCAAGAGATTTATTGGGGAAAAAAGCAAAATAAGTGTGTGCAAGAATAGGGTATGAAAATCCAAAACACATGGAAAGAGAGAGTGAAGGAAAGAAGAGTATTAGAATACAGTTCAAGAAAGTTTTGGCCAGGTGAATGAGGAGTTCTTGAGCCAAAGTTGCCTTTTGGATCAATCCCCTGTCTTACTAATCCTGCCTTAGTACTCATTGTATCCAGTAATGGGCTGTGGCAAGCATGGCGTTGGGTGAATGTGGTGGTGGACCAGACAGGCAGCCATGACTAACTGGCATTTACCTAAGGATGGCATTCTTCTGTAACAATTTGCCATATTAACAAAATAAAGGGGAAAAAAAATCTTATGATTATTTCTGACTATGTAGATAAAATAACGACAAAATTTAATACCCATTTTTGATGTTAAAAACACCTCAGCAGGCTAGGTGTAGAAGGGAATTTCTTCAGTCTGATAAAGAGTATCTATGTAAAACTTTTAGCAAACATACTTAATGGTGAAATATGCAATACTTTTAAGATAAGGAACAGCAGAAGGTTATTTACCATCATCGTTCTGTACAATAGTGTACTGGAATTCCTAGCTACTGAAAACACTAAAGAAAAAGAAAAGTTAGAAAGATTAGAAATGAAGTAAAACTTCTATTCATAGGTGGCATTATTGTCTGTAGAAAATTATAAGGAATCTGCAAAGCAACTAATCAAACTCATAAGTGGATTTAATAGCTTTGTAGGGTACAGTTTCAATACACACAACTCAAATTTCTATATACTTATAGTAAACAATTGGAAATTGAAATAAAATGCAATTTACAATATTATTACAGTTACGAACTACATCACCCAACTCTTTGGCAGATTAACATATATCTTCATACTAAAGGATTATTTACCTCAGTTGCTATTGCCAAAAACAACATATTTGAATTTTTTTAAATTACAAAGCATGGCAAAAGTCAGGAAAAAACACTTCGAAATGACAATGCAGTCATCAAGACCAGATTTGTGTATGACACAGATGTTGGAATTATCAGACTGGGAATTTAAAATAACTGTGATTAATATCTTAAAGGCTTTAATGGGAAATAGACAACATGTAAGAATAGATGAGAAATGTAAGCAGAGGGGTGGAAACTAAAAATCAAAAGAAAGTGCTAGGAAAAAAAAAACAAAAACATATTAACAAGCAAAGAGTACCTTTGATGGGCATACCAATAGACTTGACGTGGCCGAGGAAAGAAAAATGGTCAAGGACACAGGTCAGTATAAACTTCTGAAACTGAAATACAATGAGAGAAAAGAAAAACACCTGGGGGCAACACTGAAATGTGTAGCATGTATAACTACAATACAGAAGGAGAGGAGAAAATGGAGCAGAAGAAATACTTCATGTTATTATGGCTGAGAACTTAAAACGCCAAACTACAGACTCAAGAGCTGAGAGAAAACTAAGATAATCACTAAAAGCACCCAAACACACTTAGGCATATCATGTTCAAAGTTCAGAAAACCAAAGACAAAGAGAAAATATTGAAGGAAGCCAGAGGAGAAAAATAATCTTGTCTATAGTAGAGCAGCATAAAAATTACAGTGAACTTGTTATCAGAAACCGTGAAAGCAGAAAGAGAGTGGTATAAAACATCTAAAGTGTTGAAAGAAAAAAACTTGCCAACCTAGAATTATACTCAGAAAGAAATGTTAAAAGACTTTCTTCAGGAAGAAGGAAAAGGATATAAGCAGAAACCTGTATCTACATAAAGAAAGAACATCAGAGAAAGAATAAATGAAGGTAAAATAAAATCATTTATTAAAATTTCATTCTTATTTTTAATTGATCTAAAAATAACTTTCAAACATTAATAATAACAACATATTGGGCGATAATAGCATATGGAAAATTGAAATGAATGACAGGTATAGCACAAGGGGCAGGAGAGAGGAATTGGAAATACTCTGTGGGAAGAGAACTATATTACATGTGAAGTGCTATAGTGTTATTTGAATGTGGATTCAGATTAGTTTAAAATATAACTTCTAGGGCAACTACAAAACTTTAAAAATGTATAATTAATATATGGAAATAGATAAAATGTAATAATATAAAATATTAAAGTCAGAAAGCAGAAGTAGAGTGAAAGAGGAACAAAGACAAAAGTCAGTGAATTGAAAACAGTTGCAAACATAGTAGAGATTAATTCAACTACATCTATTATCATTTTAAGTATGAATGAATGGACTCAATACACCAATTAAAAGATAGCCATTGTTAGAGTGGAAAGAAAAAAAAGACCCAACAGTATGATTTCTACAAGGAGCACACTTTAAATTTAAAGAAACCCAAGTAGGTTAAAAATAAAGGGATAGGGCTTCCCTGGTGGCGCAGTGGTTGAGAGTCCACCTGCCGATGCAGGGGACACGGGTTCGTGCCCCAGTCCGGGAAGATGCACATGCCGTGGAGTGGCTGGGCCTGTGAGCCATGACCACTGGGCCTGCGCGTCCGGAGCCTGTGCTCTGCAACAGGAGAGGCCACAACAGTGAGAGGCCCGCATACCAAAAAAAAAAAAAAAAAAAAAAAAGGGATAAAGATGCACTATGCTACATTAATCAAAAGAAAGCTGGGAAAAAAAGAAAGCTGGAGTAACTATATCACTTTTAGACAAATCAGACTTTGGAGCAAGGAGGATTATCAGGAATAAAGAGGGAGATGACAGAATCATGAAGGGGTCAGTTCTCTGAGAAGACAACAATCCTGAATGCATAGGCACCTAACAACAGAATGTCAAATAACAGAAGGCAAGAACTGAGATGAGGAACAGACAACTCTCATCCACTATTATAGATTGAAAATTAAAAAACCCGTTTGACAGTTCAAACAGGCAGAATATCAATAAGAATATGAATGACCTGAACAGCATTATTAACCAAATTGATTTATTTTACAGTTATAGATTGCTTCACTCAACAAGAGCAGAATACACATTCTTCTCAAGCCCACATGAAGCATTCCTCAAAATAGATCACATTCTGGACCATAAAACATACCTTAACAAATTTAAAGCAATAGAAATCATATAAAGTATATTTTCTAACCATAATGGAATTAAACTAGAATTTATTAACAGAAAGATATGTGGAAAATCCCAAATATTTGAGTATTAAACCACACACTTCTAAGTAACACGAAGTCCAAGAAAAATTATCAAGAGAAATATCAACGAAATGCGAGCATACTACTTATCAAAATTTGTGTGATACAGTGAATGCTGTGCACACTTAGAGGAAAAGCTATAACATGAAATGCACATATTAGAAAAGAAGAAAGATCTAAAGAATCAATAACAACCTAAACTTTCACCATAGCAAACTAGAAAAAGAAGAGTAAACTAAACTCAAAACAGGAAGAAGAAAGACAATTTAAAAAATTAGAGATTAAAAATTAAATTATAATGCAATAGAAAATCATTTAGGATGCTGAAGGATCCCAGAATCTAATACAAATGGAAAAAAAAAAAAAGGCAATTTAACTGTACTACAAATGTATGAAGCATCTTTCCTGAAGGGGATGGGGGAAAGGTGCTTACCTATGTACATTTGGAAACGAGTGGAGATTGTAAACCTAAAGGAGAAAGGGATGTAATAAACACTGTAATCTAGTTGATAAAGCTGCTTCCCTTGGGGGTACAGGTTAACAAATTTAAACCACTATACATGTATGCTAAAATTGAACAGCTAAGCAATTTGATAGTTGGTGGTGGGAAGCAGGTTTCTCACTGTTGGAGTAGGAGGTTTACAGACAAGCAAGGGGAGAAGTGTACACTAATCCGTGTGGCTGGGACAGTTTCTCAGACTTTGTTTTTGATGGTCTTGAAAATTTTGAGGAGTACTGATTATGTATTTTGTAGAATATGCATTAATTGAGATTTGTCTGATATGTACATATGTATATAGACACAGGTTACCACACACACAAATATTTGTTGCTTTGTCAGCTGAGAGGGCCTAGAAGCAATGACACCCTCATAGCCATAAGCACATCTAGCACCAAGATACTGGTTTCTAATACTATTTTCTAAAAGAAGAAACCAAGAGTCCTTTGAGAACTAGCAGGTTCTAGAACCAGGGCAGGAAATTTAGAAGATGAGTCCGGAGAATCTTGTAGTGCTAGAAAACAAGGAAATGTTCAAAAGTAGACACAGTGATGAAGCTAAATTAAAGCAAAATAGGAGCCAACTGAAAGAGCTCCCAATGGCCAAACCTGGAACAATTTGAACAGAAAATATAGTAGTGTTGGTTATAACTCAGAATATAAAATGAGTAGCTATAAGCCCATAAGTAAATGATGGAATAAATAAATAAATAAATTTCAAATAATTAAGTATGTATTTCATCCTCTAGGAAATAGAGCATTCTTCCTCATTCCTTAAGTATGAGCTGAACATAGAGACTTCCTTCCAAAGAATTAAGTATGGAAAAAGGAAAAAATGAATAACCTCACAGTGGAGAAACCTGATAAACACTACCTCAGCTGAGTGGTCAAAGTTATCATCAACAGTGATAAGTGATGTTGATAGTATGTACCCTTGAAATTCTTCTGTAATTTTGAAATCATATCAAAATTAAAAGTCACAAAATAAGGCCTGTGGGGAATTTGACCTCTATGCACTTGGTACTCAAATGTGGTCCATGAACCAGCAGGATTGTTATCACCTATGATCTTCTTAGAAATACTGAATCTCACACCCCACCTCGATCTACTCTATCAGAATCTGTATTATACCAACATGTCCAGGTGATTTTTAAATCATATTGTAAGCACATATCATAAACACATACTAAAGACTAAGCAGCCTGCTCTTTAGGACTTTATTTGTGTGAAAGTACTTAGCACCATCTGCACGTGTTCTAGAAATAAAGGGAAGTTGGGTCATTTATCCTTTCATGTCAGAAGGCTGGCCGCATGGATGTGCCACCTCGTTCCCATTTCTCTCCTTAACCCATGTTACTCTAGTGTGCATGGCACAATAATATATTCAGAAACTTAATTCAATAAAATCTGCTTAATTTATCTCTTGCTTTTATTCTATCTATTCTCATTCAGAGCTCAGTTTGAACCTCACCTTATCCATGAACGCTTCCTAAACACCCTTAACATCTTTAAACCTTTATAATTCTGTCAATCTTAAGAAAAAAAAATCAATCTTTTACTTTTGATTAGGTGCTATTTTCTTGTTCTGGTCATGAATTCCAAATTCATTGTTATGTTTCTGCTGTTATAGGACCAGGTTTTACAGAAGAACCTGTCTTCCAGGTTCTCTACTACAACTCCCTCCAAAGTATGATGTTTATCCTCTAGAATATGTGGAAGAGGATTCATTAGAAATGAGAAAAATATCAGAACTTCTCATTATCAAAACCTGAAGAACACAGATCTATGTTATTGACATTTGATAACTAGATAGAATATGTCTAATTTATAATTTTATAAAACATATATTGGAGATGCAAGCTGAAAACTTTGCCGATCTGAGTATGTAATTAAAAAAAGCTTGGAAACCAGTGCTTTAGATGATCATATAAAATTTTCTCCCCCTCTGTCTCTACTCTCTTCCCTTCCCTGCCCTTTCTCTTTTCTCTCTCTATGTATATATATCCCATTTAGTAATAAAGGGAAAACTGAAGGAGGGGACAATGACCATCAGTGTTTGGTATAAGAATCCTCATTGTAGGTATGTTGGGTTCAGAGACCAATTAATTCCTTACTTGCTAGGGATATGGTTATGGGGATCATGTTTATGTGACATTGTACCAGAATTACTATAATAAATTAGAATTCAAATTTCTGCTGCTTATCAGTTTTGATTGATACGTTGGGCATCATAGGACAACCTGACATTGAGTCAAATAAACCCAGAGGTTTTATGGTTGTGGGAAAGACGATAACTGTATTTTTTGGCAAAATCTCTAATTTCATATTCAATTAAAAAAATGCTAGCTCTTAAAAATAATATGCTAGATCTAAAATCCTATGAAGTGTTTTTTAACGAAGCCCTGATTTATATAGCTCTTTTTTGACTAATAAATATAGAGCAAATCTTCTATGTATCATGCCTAAAGTTTAAATTTATTAGAAGAAATAACTTAGAAAAAAATGGAAGCAGCTAATCTTTAAAACATTTGATATTCTATCACTTTTAAGATACAAAGTAACATACTGGTTCTAATTGTGAGAATAAAAGTAGTTGGAAAATCACTACTAACAACAATGATGACCCACTAATAGAACTTACTCCTCAGAATGTGTGCTATTTAAATAACTTTTTATGTGGTAAAATATTTGCAAGTCATATTACAGATGAGGGAATTATTTCCCTAATATATAAAGAGCTCCCATAAGTTAATAAAAAGAAGAAAAACCAATTACTCCATTAAAAAGGATAATGGATATGAAAATATAATTCTTAGGTTATGAAGTAAAAGTAGCCCAAGAAAATACATAAAGAGAAACATAAGTAAAAACCAGACTAAAACACTATGTATCACCCATAACATTTGTAAACATTTAAATGCTCAGCACACTCTGTTGTTGAGACTGTAGTACAAATATTGTGTTGAATATAAATTGGCATCAGCTGCATGGAGGGCAGTTTGTTTATAGATGTTAACATAACAAATTACTTAAATATTCATTTCTGGAAATCTAGACATACACATGTTGAAAATCATGTATAAAATAGACTCTTAATGTAAGTGTAAAGACTTGCACTGTATTGTTTTACATTTAAATTTTTAATATTAAAAAATTTGAAGTCTCATAAATATGTTATCTATATAAAAAGTTATCTGTTGAAAACTAAATTATGATCTTGTATCCTTCTCCATGCATCACATCAAATAGCTCATATATTGTATGACAAATAATGGTTACTGTGCTCATATGGTTAAGTTGGTGTGTATCAGATTTCTCCACAGGAAAGTTAATATTTTTTCTTTTATAGTTAATAGGGGAGATGGTTTGAGACTAGGCAATTCCCCTTTCTCATACTTTTGCCCACTAATTTTGGGATTCGTTGGTGGATCTTATCTGCAATAATTGTTACTGTGGTGTTTGCCTAATGTCGATTCTCTGTTTCTCCAAATTCACTAAGTGGAACTTTATTTTAAGAGCTATTCATTTCCCCATTTATTTATTTACTCTATTATTGATTTATATCACTACATACTTATGAATATTTAATTTATTCTATAGGTTAAAATCCAGTGCCATTGTTTTTTCATTTTGTTGCTCAATGATCCCACTTTGGTCATTAGGGCCATTTGGACATTAGATCATTAGTCATGTTGGCTCTTGTGTCCTTCCAGAAAACCTTCACCTTTTAGAGCATTTTCTTACATTCCTACATCACCTCATATTCCGGGGTTAACCTTGTGTTTTTCCTGTCCTGGTCCTGGAATAAACAACTTCTTAATGATTCCACCATTTCTGTGGCATTCATGTAGAAACACATAATCTCATTCTAGTTATGAGAAAACATTAGACAAAACCATACTGAGGGAAATTCTGCAAATATAACTGATTAGCACTGCTCAAGTATCAAGGTCATGAAAGACAAGGGAAGACTGAGGAACTCTTACAGACTGGTAGACCAAGGGAAAATAATGACTAAATATAATGTGGGATCCTGGATAGGATCATGAAAGAAAGAAAGGTCATAAGTGAAAAATTTGTTGAAATTAGAATAAGGTCTTTGGCTTAAGTGACAATATTGTAACAGTGTTTCCTGTTATTTATTTATTTATTTATTTGGTTGCACCAGGTCTTAGTTGCAGCAGGCGTGCTCCTTAGTTGTGGCATATGAACTTTTTTTAGTTGCGGCATGCATGTGGGATCTAGTTACCTGACCAGGGATCGAACTCAGGCCCCCTGCATTGGGAGCGCGGAGCCTTAATCACTGCACCACCAGTGAAGTCCCTTATTTCCTGTTTTTGATAATTTACTCTCTTTATGTAAGATGTTAACATTTTGAAAAGCATAGTGAGTGATATAAGGAAATTAATAATATTTTTGCTACTTTTCTATAAGTCTAAAATTAGTTCAAAATAAAATGTTAAAAATATTAAAAAGAAAAAACATTGAACTAGTCTGGAAAGCTCTCCAAGATATATACTTAAATCTGGGAAAGAAAAGTTCACCAGTTGTGTACGTGTGTGGAAATATATGTGTTTGTGAATATATATAATAGCTTTGGAAGGACACAAAGAAACTATCAATATTTGTAGAGATTTTGGGAGACAGGGAGAGATACAGTTTTCATTGAATATTCTTTTTCTTTTTTATCATGTACATATATAATCTATAACAAAAAAGCAAAATAAAGAAAATGTAAAGGGCATTATATTGCTAAAGTAAGTGTAATGATTTATAGGGTTAATATAAAATGTGTTGATTATTTAACTATATAACTACATATGTGTTGATACTTTTATCTTGTTATGAGAATAATTCATGCATGTTAACATCAAAAGTATACTGAAATTCAGTTATCTTAAGTCCCTTTACTTTTTTAAAATACTTCTTTTACTAGGGAGTGGAAATTGTCTTCAGAGGGCTGTAGGTCTTATATTCTACACAAGTGGACTGTAATTTGAAAAAATGTTCAATCAGCATTGCTGTAAAGCTCTGCTCTCTCTCAATAATTGATTCTTTTCTGTATCTGTTCTCTTGCCTACAATGCCTGTCTGATTTTTCCCTTAACTGGCTCTCTTCTCTTCTTTGAAACTCAACTTAGGTGTTATCTTCTCCAGAAGTTTTCCTTATCCCCAAATTTGGGCTTGACAACAACCCTAAATGCTTCTATTACACTGTGTGTTTATTTACATCATAACCTCCATTTTATTATAATTATTTTTTAAGTCTCCTTCTTAAATTACATGCAGATTAAGGAAGGAGACTATTTTGTCATTGTACTCTTTATACTTCAGAGAATGACAAACATTGGTCTAAATTTTATATATATTTATATTATATATATAATTGTATCATATATATTCAAGACAATTAAAGTAAGCTTAAAATATGAATCTAGAAATCTCATGCTTCCTGCAGTGAGCAGATCCACATAGGATTAAGTCATCTAGGTGACAACAGTGCAATCACAGGGTCTAAATTCTGAAAAGATTCACATTAAATTTAAAGGAAAGAATAGATAATAGCACTTGAAGGAATCTTAGAGGCAAACTTACTAGAGACCACATTTCTTTCCTTTCCCTCTGTTTCTTTTTTTTAAATTGATATATGACTGACATAACATTATAGTAGTTTCATTATATTAGTTGTACAACATAATGATTTGATATATGTATATATTGTGAAATGATCACCACAATGAGTCTAGTTAACATCCATCACCATACATAGTTACACATTTTCTTGTGATGAGAACTTTTAAGGTCTATTCTCTTAGCCACTTTCAAAAATACAATACAATATTATTAACTATAGTCACCTGCTTCACACCCCTACCTCTGACGAAGTGGGTGAAATTGGTAAAGAGAGTTGAAAGGTTCAAACTTCCATTTATAAAATAAGTCCTTGGGAGGTAATGTACATCTTCTTTATCCATTCATCCATTGATGGACACTTAGGTTGTTTCCATTTCTTGGCTGTTATATATAATGCTGCAATGAACATGGGGGTTGCATATATCTTTTTGAATTAGTGTTTTTGTTTTCTTCAGATAAATACTTAGAACTGGAATTGCCAGATCATATGGTAATTCTATTCTGAAATTTTTGAGGAACCTCCATACTGTTTTCCATAGTGGCAGCACCAATTTACATTCCCACCAACAGTGCATGAGTAGTCCCTTTTCTTCACATCCTCACCAACACTTGTTATTTCTTGTCTTTTTGATAATAGCCATTCTATCAGGTATGAGGTGATATCTCATTGTGAGAGCCCACTTTTTTATACACATGAGGTAAAGGTAGAGTAACACACTGCTTAAGTTTGGTTTTTTTAATTTTTATTTTTTCCTTCAAAAATAAATTCAGGGCTTCCCTGGTGGTGCAGTGGTTGAGAGTCCGCTTGCCGATGCAGGGGACATGGGTTCGTGCCCCAGTCTGGGAAGATCCCACATGCCGCGGAGCGGCTGGGCCCGTGAGCCATGGCTGCTGAGCCTGCGCGTCCGGAGCCTGTGCTCTGCAACGGGAGAGGCCACAACAGTGAGAGGCCCGCGTACCACAAAAATAATAATAATAATAATAAATAAATTCAGTTAGTAAAGGGGGAGTTTATTCTAACATTTCATTTGGGGTGATAAGGGTGGAACCACAGTGTGCAAACTAGAAGGAACTGGATTGGATGTATGAATCATACAAATGTGTCCTTTGTCCAGGTCACCACAGCTCTGAATGTGGGTTGTGTGTCACTGTAGTCTTCCATCTTGGACTTGACCCTCTCATGAAGAACCTAGGGGTAAGACAGGGATAAAGACACAGACCTACTAGAGAATGGACTTGAGGACACGGGGAGGGGGAAGGGTAAGCTGTGACAAAGTGAGAGAGTGGCATGGACATATATACACTACCAAACGTAAAATAGATAGCTAGTGGGAAGCAGCTGCATAGCACAGGGAGATCAACTCGGTGCTTTGTGACCACCTAGAGGGGTGGGATAGGGAGGGTGGGAGGGAGGGAAATGCAAGAAGGAAGAGATATGGGAACATATGTATATGTATAACTGATTCACTTTGTTATAAAGTAGAAACTAACCCACCATTGTAAAGCAATTATACTCCAATAAAGATTTTTTTAAAAAAAAGCTCAACCTTACAAACATTCACTGTGGCCCTAGATAAGAAAATCAAAACCTCACCGAAATCCCAGAGCCATTACATATCTAGAAGGTTAGTTCTGAATCCACTGTAGCGCTGGGCTCCCAGTAGAAGGAACTCCTGGATATCCTTCCTAGAGTTTTGTCATTAACATGACTCAGTGTCTCTCATCATGTCACTTTGCTCATTGTGTCTGTTTCTACTCTTTATTACCAATAAGCTCCTTCTTTTCTGTGTATATTAAAAACAAACAGAACAAAACATTATGTTGTAGCTTCTTTTAAACTTTATAATTTACCATAACTTTGACTTTTAGGATCCCTTACAGCCTCCACTCAAGGCTTCTATTTATGTATTTATTTTTCAGGTTTGTTTCTCAGTAACTCATTCTCTTTTTATATCCAATTTAGTTTCTGGAGGCAGTGTGACTGTCCCTGCTCATTTTGTGTGGATGTATGTGTGTGGGATCATAGATACCTGTCTATCTTATGAAATAGCTTCCTTTGGATGGGTTAGGAGTCCACACCTGACAGACTCAGCCATGACTGGAGGAGGGTGTTGAAAGGTGGGATGGGGCTCTTTTTGTTCAAAATATGACCTCCTAAAAGTGAACATCAGCAATCTCAAAAAAATCAAAATCGGAAAACATAATGGACAAAATTAAGATTATAGTTCTTCACACATTGTTGGTCTGTCAAACAAAGCCAAAATAAGGGTTGGGAATAGGAACAAAATATAATACTAGAGTCAAAAAGTCAATTTACATAGATGTTGCACTTGTTTATTCATATACATAGTAAAATGAAAACTCTGGGAGTCGAGAGCTGCTTCAGTTGTGGTAAGTTTAACACCTTATACACTATGGACATTCCATCAATATCAAACAAGTGTGACAACAGCTGCAAATATTTCACAAGATGCATTTTTTTCTCTTTTCCTATTGGTGTTCTCAAGCTTTGCTTAGGATAATTGATTGAAGGTTCCACCTTAATTTCTAGAACTCTAAATTTAGTGTCTGTGGAAACATCCTTATATTTAAACATCTGAGCCTGTTTCAAACATTTCTGGATAGTTCTTCATTCATTTTTCCTTTGCAGTGAAGTGATTGGTTATTTTTTAAAGTTATTGCTATTTGAAAAATCACATCTAGAAGATAGAAGAAGCCCAAGAGATGGGTGCTGTTTTTCTCTTAATGATCTTAAGGTATTTTTCTACAATTATTTAAAGAACTATGCTGGGGGGAAACTTCAAGATGGCAGAGGAGTAAGATGTGGATATCACCTTCCTCCCCACAAATACATCAAAAATACATCTACATGTGGAACAACTCCTACAGAACACCTACTGAACACTGGCAGAAGACCTCAGACTTCCCCAAAGGCAAGAAACTCCCCATGTACCTGGGTACAGCAAAAGAAAAAAGCAGAGACAAAAGAATAGGGATGGGACCTGCACCTCTGGGAGGGAGCTGTGAAGGAGGAAAAGATTCTACACACTAGGGATGCCCTTCGCGGGCCGAGACTGCCGGTGGTGGAGGGGGGAAGCCTCGGAGCCATGGAGGAGAGTGCAGCAACAGGGGTGCGGAGGGCAAAGCAGAGAGATTTCCACACAGAAGATCAGCACCAACCAGTACTCACCAGCCCGAGAGGCTTGTCTTCTCACATGCTGTGGTGGGCGGGGGCTGGGGGCTGAGACTCGGGCTTCAGTCAGATCCCAGGGAGAGGACTGCAGCTGGCTGTGTGAACACAGCCTGAAGGGGGCTAGTACACCTGAGCTAGCCAGGAGGGAGTCTGGGAAAAAGTCTGGAGCTGCCTAAGAACCAGAAGACCATTGTTTCGTGGTGTGTGAGGAGAGGGTATTCAGAGCACTGCCTCAATGAGCTCCAGAGACAGGCGCGAGCAACGGCTATCACCATGGACACCAGAGACGGGCATGAAACATTAAGGCTGCTGCTGCAACAACAAAGAAGCCTGTGTGCAAGAACAGGTCACTGTCCATACCTCCCCTCCTGGGAGACTGTGCAGCCTGCCACTGCCAGGGTCCTGTGATCCAAGGACAACTTCCCCGGGAGAACACACTGTGAGCCTCAGGCTGTTGCAACATCATTCTGTCCTCTGCCGCTGCAGGTTTGCCCAACATTCCATACCCCTCCCTCCCCCTTCCTGAGTGAGCCAGAGACCCCTAAGCAACTGCTCCTTTAACTCCATTCTGTCTGAGCGAAGAACAGACACCCTCAGGTGACCTACATGCAGAGGCAGGGCCAAATCCAAAGCTGAACCCCAGGAGCTGTGTGAACAAAGAAAAGAAAGGGAAATTTCTCCCAGCAGCTTCAGGAGTAGCAGATTAAATCTCCACCATCAACTTGATGTACCCTGCATCTGTGGAATACCTGAATAGACAGTGAATCATCCCAAAATTGAGAAGACAGAGAAAAACACAGAATATGAAGGAGCAAGGTTAAAACCTCAGCAGACCAAACAAATGAAGAGGAAATAGGCAGTCTACCTGAAAAAGAATTCAGAGTAATGATAGTAAAGATGATCCAAAATCTCAGAAATAGAATGGAGAAAATACAAGAAACATTTAACAAGAAACTTGAAGAACTAAAGAGCAAACAAACAATGATGAACAACACAAAAAATGAAATTAAAAGTTCTCTAGAAGGAATCAATAGCAGACTAACTGAGGGAGAAGAACGGATATGTCACCTGGAAGATAAAGTAGTGGAAATAACTACCGTAGAGCAAAATAAAGAAAAAAGAGTGAAAAGAAATGAGGACAGTCTCAGAAACCTCTGGGACAATATTAAACACACCAACATTCGAATTATAGGGGTCCCAGAAGAAGAAGAGATTAAAAAAAGGGACTGAGAAAATATTTGAAGAGATTATAGTTGAAAACTTACCTAATATGGGAAAGGAAATAGTTAAGTCCAGGAAGCACAGAGAATCCCATACAGGATAAATCCAAGGAGAAACATGCCAAGACACATATTAATTAAACCACCAAAAATTAAATACAAAGAAAAAAGATTGAAGGCAGCAACAGAAAAGCAACAAATAACATACAAGGGAATCCCCATAAGGGTAACAGCTGATCTTTCAGCAGAAACCCTGCAAGCCAGAAGAGAGTGGCAAGACACATGTAAAGTGATGAAAGGGAAAAAACCTACAACCAAGATTACTCTACCCAGCAAGGATCTCATTCAGATTTGATAGAGAAATTAAAACCTTTACAGACAAGCAAAAGCTAAGAGAATTTAGCACCACCAAACCAGCTTTACAACAAAGGCTAAAGGAACTTCTCTAGGCAGGAAACACAACAGAAGGAAAAGACCTACAATAACAAAGCCCAGACAATTAAGAAAATGTTAATATGAACATACACATCAATAACTACCTTAGATGTAAATGGATTAAATGCTCCAACGAAAAGGCATAGATTGGCTGAATGGATACAAAAACAAGACCCATATATATGCTGTCTACAAGAGACCTAGGGACACATACAGACTGAAGGTGTGGGGATTGAAAAAGATATTCCATGCAAAGGGAAATCAAAGGAAGGTGGAGTAGCAATTCTCATATCAGACAAAATAGACTTCACAATAAAGACTATTACAAGACACAAAGAAGGACACTACATAATGATCAAGGGATCAATCCAAGAAGAAGATACAACAATTGTAAATATGTATGCATCCAACATAGGAGCATCTCGGTACGTAAGGCAAATGCTAACAGCCATAAAAGGGGAAATTGACAGTAACACAATCATACCAGGGGACTTTAACACCACACTTTCACCAATGGACAGATCATCCAAAATGAAAATAAATAAGGAAACACAAGCTTTAAAGGATACATTAAACAAGAGGGACTTAGTTGATATTCATAGGACATTCTATCCAAGAATAACAGAATATATTTTCTTCTCGAGGGCTCATGGAACATTCTCCAGGATAGATCATATCTTGGGTCACAAATCAAGCCTTGGTAAATTTAAGAGAATTGAAATCATATCAAGTATCTTTTCTGACCACAATGCTATGAGACTAGATATCACTTACAGGAAAAAAAAAATCTGTAAAAATTAAAGACATATGGAAGCTAACCAATACACTACTAAATAACCAAGATATCACTGAAGAAATCAAAGAGGAAATCAAAAAGTACCTAGAAACAAATGACAAGGAAAACATGACAATGCAAAACCTATGGGATGCAGTAAAAGCAGTTCTAAGAGGGAAGGTTATAGCAATGCAATCCTACCTCAAGAAACAAGAAACATCTCAAATAAACAACCGAAACTTATTCCTAAAGCAATTTGAGAAAGAAGAAGAACAACAAAAAAAAACCCCAAAGTTAGCAGAAGGAAACAAATCATAAAGATCAGATCAGAAATAAATGTAAAAGAAATGAAGGAAATGGAAGCAAAGATCAATAAAACTAAAAGCTGGCTCTTTGAGAAGATAAATATAATTGATAAACCATTAGCCAGACTCATCAAGAAAAGAAGGGAGAAGACTCAAATCAATAGGATTAGAAATGAAGATGAAGAAGTAACAACTGACACTGTAGAAATACAGAAGATCATGTGAGATTACTACAAGTAAATATATGCCAATAAAAGGGACAATCTGGAAGAAATGGACAAATTCTTAGAAAAGCACAGCCATCAGAGACTGAACCAAAAGAAATAGAAATATAAGCAGACGAATGTCAAGCACTGAAATTGAAACTGTGATTAAAAATATGCAAACAAACAAAAGCCCAGGACCACATGGCTTCACAGGCAAATTCTATCAAACATTTAGAGAAGAGCTAACACCTATCCTTCTCATACTCTTCCAAAATATACCAGAGGGAGTAATGCTCCCAAACTCATTCTGTGAGGCCTCCATCAACCTGATACCAAAACCAGACAAAGATGTCACAAAGAAAGAAAACTACAGGCCAATATCACTGATGAACATAGATGAAAAAATCTTCAACAAAATACTAGCAAACAGAATCCAACAGCATGATAAAAGGATCATACACCATGATCAAGTGGGTTTTATCCCAGGAATGCAAGTATTCTTCAATACACCAAATCAATCAATGTGATACACCATATTAATAAATTGAAGGACAAAAACCATATGATCATCTCAGTAGATGCAGAAAAAGATTTTGATAAAATTTAACACCGATTTATGATAAAAACCCTCCAGAAAGTAGACATATAGGGAACTTACCACAACATAATAAAGGCCACATATGACAAACCCACAGCCAACATCATTCTCAATAGTGCAAAACTGAAACCATTTTCCCTAAGATCAGGAACAAGACAAGGTTGTCCACGGTCACCACTGTGATTCAACATAGTTTTGGAAGTTTTAACCACAGCAATCAGGGAAGAAAAAGAAATAAAAGGAATCCAAATCAGAAAAGAAGAAGTAAAACTGTCACTCTTTGCAGATGACATGATACTATATATAGAGAACCCTAAAGATGCTACCAGAAAAGTACTAGAGCCAATCAATGAATTTGGTAGAGTAGCAGGATATAAAATTAATGCACAGAAATCACTTGCATTTCTATACTCTAATGATGAGAAATTGAAAGAGAAATTAAGGAAACACTCTCATTTACCATTGCAACAAAAAGAATAAAATACCTAGGAATAAACCAACCCAAGGAGACAAAAGACCTGCATGCAGAAAACTATAAGATACTGATGAGAGAAATTAAAGATGATACAAACAGATGGAGAGATATACAATGTTCTTGGATTGGAAAATCAACATTGTGAAAATCACTATGCTACCTAAAGCAATCTACACATTCAACACAATCCCTATCAAACTACCAATGTCATTCTTCACAGAACTAGAACAAAAATTTCACAATTTCCATGGAAACACAAAAGACCCTGAATAGCGAAAGCAATCTTGAGAAAGAAAAGCGGAGCTGGAAGGATCAGGCTCCCTGACTTCAGACTATACTACAAAGCTACAGTCATCAAGACAATATGGTACTGGCACAAAAACCAAAATATGATCAATGGAACAGGATAGAAAGCACAGAGCTCAACCCACGCACATATGGTCACCTTATCTTTTACAAAGGAGGCAAGAATATATAATGGAGAAAAGACAGCCTCTTCAGTAAGTGGTGCTGAGAAACTGGACAGCTTCATGTGAAAGAATGAAATTAGAACACTCCCTAACACCATACACAAAGATAAACTCAAAATGGATTAATGACCTAAATGTAAGACCGGACACTATAAACCTCTTAGAGGAAAACATAGGCAGAACACTCTATGACATAAATCACAGCAAGATCCTTTTTGACGCACCTCATAGAGAAATGGAAATAAAAACAAAAATAAATAAATGGGACCTAATGAAACTTAAAAGCTTTTGCACAGCCAAGGAAACCGTAAAGAGATGAAAAGACAACCCTCAGACTGGGAGAAAATATTTGCAAACAAAGCAACTGACAAAAGATTAATCTCCAAAATTTACAAGCAGCTCATGCAGCTCAATAACAAAAAAACAAACAACCCAATCCAAAAATGGGCAGAAGACCTAAATCAACACTTCTCCAAAGAAGATATACAGATTGCCAACAAACACATGGAAGGATGCTCAATATCACTAATCATTAGAGAAATGCAAATCAAGACTAAAATGAAGTATCACCTCACACCAGTCAGAATGGCCATCATCAAAAAATCTACAAACAACAAATGCTGGAGAGGGTGTGGAGAAAAGGGAACCCTCTTGCACTGTTGGTGGGAATGTAAATTGATACAGCCACGATGGAGAACAGTATGGAGGTTCTTTAAAAAACTAAAAATAGAACTACCATATGACCCAGCAATCCCACTACTGGGCATATATCCTGAGAAAACCATAATTCAATAAGTGTTATGTGCCACAGTGTTTATTGCAGCTCTGTTTACAATAGCCAGGACATGGAAGCAACCTAAGTGTCCATTGACAGATGAATGGATAAAGAAGATGTGGTACATATATACAGTGGAATATTACTCAGCCATAAAAAGAAACGAAATTGAGTTATCTGTAGTGAGGTGGATGGACCTAGAGTCTGTCATACAGAATTAAGTTAGTCAAAAAGAGAAAAACATATGCTAACACATATATGTGTAATCTAAAAAAAAAAAAAGGTTCTGAAGAACTTAGGGGCAGGACACGAATAAAGGCGCAGTTGTAGAGAATGGACTTGAGGACATGGGGAGCGGGAAGTGTAAGCTCGGACGAAGTGAAAGAGTGGCATGAACTTATATATACTATCAAATGTAAAATAGATAGCTAATGAGAAGCAGCCGCATAGCACAGGGAGGTCAACTCCGTGCTTTGTGACCACCTAGAGAGGTGGGTTATGGAGGGTGGGAGTGAGACGCAAGAGAGAGGGGATATGGGGATGTATGTATGCATATAGCTGATTCACTTTGCTATACAGCAGCAACTAACACAACATTGTAAAGCAATTATACTCCAATAAAGATGTTTAAAAAATAAATAAATAAATAAAAGTAAAATACTATGCTGAATAATTCCGTTTTCTTTTTTTTCCCCAAGAGCTGAGACAGAATTCTTTTATGACAGACTTCACTAGTTTTTCAGTGCTCTCTTTTTCTCTCTCTCCCAGTCTCATTTCTCGTAAGAAGCATAGATAATGTTTAGGTTAGAGTCACATCTATAATAGAGCACACTCAAAGTATTACAGAAAAATTCTCCATATATGTAGAGTTTATACATGTGACTTAAAGGAATGCAATTCCTTACATAAATGAAAATGATTAAAAGCCACAGGACCTGGCAAAGATGTTGAATGTTGTAAGAGAAAAAAGAAAAAGAAGGGAAATCTTACAGAACACATTTGAAGGAGTTTGGTAATCAAATAATAATACTGTTTGGGAATTCCCTGGCGGTCCAGTGGTTAGGACCCGGCGCTTTCACTGCCGGGGGCCCAGGTTCCATCCATGGTCAGGGAACTAAGATCCTGCAAGCCTTGTGCGTGGCATGGACAAAAAAGAAAAAAAAATGTTGTTTGCCGATCATACACTACCAAGTTCGATCCACTTACTAAAATGGTTATAGCCTCAAGCTGAATCTAAAATGTACCACAATGTATTTGTTATTTTGCAGTCCCATTTCCAAACCACATTCATGTGAGTTCCTATTTTATTGAATGACACTAATATCTACTTAGCTATTGGAGGCAGAATATATTAATCTCCCTTTCTTTTATCCTCATATTGGATATGTTCTCAAGATCACCAAATTTTAGTTATTCTACCTACAAAATATTTCTAAAGTACACTTATTTCTATCCATTTTTGTGTCTAGTCCCCTTGTTCAAGCCACCAATTTTTTCCCCTTAAATTACTGCAGTTATTTTTACCAAGTGTCCATAACTTTATTTTTTAGCTCTTTCTCCCCTCTTAAAGCCAAAGTGATTTTTCTAAAATGTGAACCTGGACATTTGTCTTTCCTCTTGCTTCTTTAACGAAATCCATCTCTTCTCTCATCTTTACACTACAGTCTAACCTTCCTAAATTTCTTTTGGTTTGCTGACTCTACCACCTTCTCATTCTTTACTCTAGGCCTATGAACTTACTGCCTGTTTGCCTGAGAAACTCTTTATCAGTTTCTTTGTCAGGCTAATTCTTACCAAGGCTTTGGCTCTCGCTGCAAAGTTGACTCCTTCAGGTAGAATTCTTCAGCTTTGCAAGGCTAACATCTCACTATGAGCTTCCAGAGAACTCTGTACTTCCTTTATTCTAATATTATTCTGAATTATAATTGCTTACTCAATTGATGTCTGCCTTGTAAATTATAAACCTCATAAGGATGGAAACTGTCTACCTTCTTATTCCTCATAACCCCAACATATACAAGAATGTTCAGACCAAGTAGGTATCAATGAATACTTGTTAAAAGACTGAGTGATTAGAAGTGCCCTGATTTAACCTATTTAATAAGAGTATACTGAACCTATCCTGTGATTAACTGATTGTCAGGTAACGCAAGTCTTTCCATAATTGGTATGCATAGAATATTTTTTCACAAGCCTGATTATTCTTTTCTTTAGGAGTGTATTTCATTCACATAACAATCATGGCCTGTTGCCCCACCCTCACATGCTGCTTTCTTGGGGAGTTGGATGTGTTATATGATTTAGTTTTGGAAGAATATGTTTAATATTCTAGCTCAGTTACTTATTTTGTCTTTTTCTTTGGGTCCAAATCTGTTCGCAGAAACTGTGCTTCTCTGTGTGTTAGGTTTACAAATGCAAGCTACCACATGTAAAGGTCTGTGATGTCCTAATGCTGCCTGTGCCTGGGTTGGTGTCTGTTAAAACCTGAGCTCAAAATTAGGAGACTTGCTTGCAATAGCCCCTTCTCCCTTATGAGATTGCTCAGTATTAAAGGAGATATTTGTATTGTCTTCTGTCTTAGTCTGCTCTGGCTGCTATAACATAATATCATAGAGTGGGTGGCTTAACAACATATATTTATTTCTCACAGTTCTCGAGGCTGAGAATTATAAGATCAAGGTGCCAGCGAATTTGCTGACTGGTGAGAGCTCTCTATTTTGCATACAGCTGCCTTTTTGCTGTATCTTAACATGGTAGAGAGAGAAAGAGGGCTCTGGTCTTTTTCTCTTTTTATAAAGGCACTAATCCCATCATGGAGGCCCCACCCTCATGACTGCCACTAAATCTAATTACCTTCCAAAGGCCCCACCTCCAAATACCATCACACTGGGGATTAGGGCTTGCATGTATGAATATTGCAGGAAAACAAACTGTCCATAGCATCTTCCATTTGCTTTTCTATCTTTCTTATTTTTAACTAGTTCAGGAAAAAATAGGAAATAGAGTACTATTTACTGGACCTTATTAAATCCCAGCATTGTCACTCTATCTTTGTTGCAGTCTAGATTATTTCCTCTATTCATTCATTTAGGCAACAAACAGTAAGTGTCGACTATGTGCCAGGTAATCCCTAGGAAGATTAATCCTTCTACTTGAGCTTTAGAAACTAAAAGTAGGCATCAGAGAATTTATGGTTTTAGTCCCACTAGATTGTAAACATCAGGTTGAAGTTGGATTGGATAGTATTTGGAGTTCATATTATTCTAATTGGATTTCAAAGTGTGTACAGCTTGCTTTGAAAATATTCTGTATATACTGTTCATTTTAGGAGACCAGTTTATGTATTCTTCACTTTTCTACCACTCTTTTTCATTCTTCTAGGTTAGTAGATTGTTCTTTAACCATCTAAATGGTTCTGACATTTTACTCCTGCCTTCAATTAATTTAATTTGTACTTAAAGAATATCTATAACTACAGTTAAGCAAAAACAGTTTCCATAGTAACATCATAGATTTTCTAAATTCAGGCTATGATGTAATCAACTAAAATGACTATCATACTCAAATTCTTGTTTATTTCATCTGCAGCATTCCTTATTTAAATCTATTGTACTACACGCAGATTTTCCACATATGAATTTAACTTGAAAGTATAGGGCATTTTCCAATTGCCTTTATTTTAGAAATTCCTGTTTCATTTCACAGCATTATGGAATTCACATTCCTGCTAGAGTTAAGATATCGACAGAATAGGCTGGATTATGAGTAGTGTATCTATATGATGTTGACCTAGTTTTCTAAAATTATGGAAATTTTCTATCCATGCTGACGGCTGTAGAATATCACTGTAGTCAAAATATTATGGAAGAGTGGAGTTCACACACTAAATTGATTGTTGCTGTTAGATCTGTTAATGTATTCCAATATAAAATAGTTGAGGATCTTGCCCTTGATTTTCTGAAAAAACCTAATAAGATTGTTTTTTGCTTGTATCTAAATTTTTTACTTAATTGCTTTTCTTTTAAGTAGTAGTTGTGGATATATATTTATATATAATTGATATTACTCTCTAAAGGGCTCTAATGGTGGAAAAACTTTAGATATTTGCTTTTGGATTTAGAGAAATTTATTTGAATATATCTAGGCTTTTGAGCCTGTAAACTCTGGACAGAATTTTGTAAATGGATTTTCTTTACTCACATAAAATCTCTCTTTTTTGATCACTTTTCCCTTTGTTCATTACTTATAGCCTTAGAAACAAAAATGTGTAGGATAGATAAACAAGAGCATTTATTTGTAGACATAGTCAAGTTATATCCTAGAGGATAAAAGAAAAAGGGAGAAAGGGAGAAACATCATTAGCATGTTAATACTGCCCAAGAGGCTGCATGTACTGTTTGGAGGCCCCAGAAGAGTTCAATATAGTCAGATTTCAGAGGGAATCCTTCATCATAATTCCCTAAGAAAGACCAAGTTGCTCTTTGCTCTTTACATTCATAGAAGTTTGTTTCTTTTTACAGCATATCTTATTACATACATTATATCTGTAAATATCTCTTCTACTATTCCCTAAGTTCCATAAGGATAATAAGTTCCAAGAAAGCAGTTGCCACATTGGCAACAGTTTCAGAGACATCAAATAAAGACAGAGATTGCTGGGTTTTAGAAATCTGGAGATTATTGGTGATATTTGCTAGAATAGATTCAGGGGGGTATTTGAGTGTGTTTATCAGCATTCACTCAGGTAATATAGTCCATGTATTCTGTGCATAGAAGGTTTAATATAGAATCATGGATTGACAGAACTTGTTGGAAACACTGAAGGACTGAAACTCAGGGAAGCTACCATTCAGGATAAGGGGAGCTGTTGCCCAAATGTCAGAGAAATTGACATGAAAGATCTCAGTCTGAACCACTAAAGTAAATTGTTCTCAAAAGCTTGCCAGAAGTTATTTCAAGTCTTGAAAATCTTTAGAAAGCCCCCAGAAACTGTCTCTGTCTGTTGGGGGAAACTGATGAGTCTTCAGAGTTTCCCTCAAAGCCACAGTCACTCGATCATCTCTCTATATGTCTCATATGTTGCCTGCTCCAAAGAATAGTAGTTGCTGCTTCACTTTCACCTAATTCTCACCTGAGTTTCTCACACTGATAAACTCTAACCTAGAACCATATAAAGTAAAGGGTTCTGGGATGTGAATTTCTTGGGCTTAGGGATGAGTGATGGTGATGCTGAGCTGGCCACAAACGGTCCAGGACTGGAGTTCGTGTGAGACTAGTTATCATGGCTTAGGAAGAGAAGTAGGTCACAAAACAGATAATTTTTTAAAGGAAAATTGATTGGAAAAGAATGAAAGGAGTTAGGGTTATTAAAGGCAAACAAAAGATTTAGCTCTTTTTCCTTTTAAGGATGATAATACTTGGCTAGACTGTTAGCAGAAGTTTGTAGTATGACAAAGGAGATGATTATTAATGAAGCAAGGTCTCTGAGGGAGACAGGAGATGTTGAGAGCAAAGTATGATTGGAGAGTTTAGAAAGGACCAATCTTTGTCTGACACTGAGAATAAGAGAGCATGGTGCAAAAATAGGGTTCAAAGTGGTGAAATGAGGGAGTTGAGGGGTGATGATTTCTATTTTCTCTGTGAAGTAGGGAGTAATGATAGCTGTGGAGAAGGGGTCTGGCAGGGGTTAATTCTGAGGCCAGTGCATTGGTTTGGAGTGATACTGAGGGTAATGGGGACAAGAGTTATCTATGTGCAAGCAGAAGATTGCTGAGTTCACTGAGAGCTCAGAAGAGTCCCAAGCCCACACATACGTGGTGACACCAATCTGCATGCCTGCTGGATTTTCCCTACTGTATTTACCATCTATGATGAATTTATAGCCCTCTTGAGTTCTTCTTTCCTATTATTTCTGTGAGTGCCCTGTGCTTATATTGCTCCTGGCATTCACCTAGGCACAGTAAAAATCATGTATTTGTGCTTAGTTTATAGCAGGCATTCAGTAGAATGTGTGTTTGAATTAAACTGAACCAAACTGGCCATAGCAGGAGAGAATTGATCCAGGTTTAGTGAGTTGTGGAATCCATGATGTGGAAAGATTTAGAACTAGAGAGATGGTGGAGGGTATCTGTGACAATGTTCCTGAGGTAATTGACTAGGGGTCTAGGCTGGGTAGGAAAGAAAGTGAGGCCAGGGAAGAGGAATAATAAAAATGGAAATAAATGAAAGGAACAAGGGAATAGAAGTCTTGAGAGTTTGAAGGACAGATTTAGTGAGAATAGAGGAATGAGAAAACTAGAAAAAAAAAACAACAAGAATTGTAGTCAAAGAATGTATCATTGGAGATATTTTCAGAGTTGTAGTACTTCTAAATAACAGAGAAAAAGCTTCCAATTATAGCCATGGAATAGATGAAGGGCGGTGGAACTCAGAAAGTGAGAGTTAAGAATATGGTACTGGGTAGGGCCACTATATATGAATGATTATTATGCTAGTCTAGTCTACACAACAATCTATATGGATGATTCCCACTGGAGGTATGCATTGCACACCAGTGTAGCCACCCATGGTGGTCCTGGACTGGGTGTTATTTGTGTGAGTCTGGGCAGATATTGCCGTATGGTTCTTCTAGTGACCTAAGTGGGAAGTCAGGTTACTGTGTGATTGGAGGCTCTCTGAACAGAGAAGAAAGAGAAATTAAATCCACCTGGGACAGGTTTCATAATATATAAGAATGGTACTTTGTGGTACAAGGAACAGTTTGATTTATAGACAGGGATAAACCCTTTACAAATGGAGAGACCAGCAGTAACAAAGTCTTAAAAGCAAGAAAGTGTCTGATTGTGGAGACAATGCATTTTCCACTTTCTCAGAGCTGTTCAGAAGACAGGCCTTTCCATGATACACATCATGATGGTGGCCCTGGCATTATGATGAAAATGGAAATCCTGAACATGGGCATCTAGAGACCCTGGGAGATTATATTCCAGTAATATAAACCAATTTTAGACCTAGAAAAGAGGGTCAGATCAGGAAGTTATCTACTTTTAATGGATGGACAGAAGGTGCAGATCACAACCAGAAATTCCCTGTTGCTTTTATTGGAGGTGAAGCGGGTTGGATTAAAAACAGAAAAGGATTACTTTTCTTTGTTACCAGAGGTAATCATTAGTCTTTTCTAAGCATTTTAACTTCATAACTATGAAAATGGAAGAGTACAAAATGGATAGATTGTACCAAGTGTTTTCTTAATTTGTTCCATGAAATTATTCTGATGTATTCAAAAACAATGTTCACTTCAGAGAAACAATTGTCTCTGGAAATAGTTGTTTTGTATTTATATTATGCATTATTATTCATTAAAATTATAATGTATAATAAAATTAGCATCATTATTTTGCTTTATATGGAATCTTTGCTTCATGGACACCTGAAAGATTTATAAAAATATTGCAATAATTCCTATAACATCCTTGTGTAAGAGGTAAATTTCATTAAAAATTCTGTTGGTAGTAATTCTCAGAAATGATGAACTACTCACCCACATAAAAGCAATATTAGTAGAGAAAGTAAGGTGGGTGGCAGTCAACATATAGGATCTTTTAAATATCTGTCACTATATAAGTTATGATTGGCTGCTGTAATAAGTAAACATAACTCAGTGACGGGACACAAAATAAATTTATTATTTGCTTCTCTAAAGTACAGTTAATGGTGAGAGGTGAGGAGAGATGTAGGAGTAAAGAGGGCAATTGTATAGATACAGAAATTTCAGAAATGTCTACCATTTTCAATATATGGCTTCCAAAATTGATATAGATATTGTCATATAGACTACAGATGTTAGAATTGAGAGACAGAGAATGGTGTAGGAGATTTTTTACTGCCCATCCACTTTCCATAGGCCAGAGCATAATCACATGACCACACCTAACTGCAAGGGAGACAAGGAGATGCCCCTGTGTAGCAGGATAAAAGGGAAATGGGTTCAATTAACAATTTGTCAATTTCTGCCATAATCACCAATCAGCAGTTCACAAAACATACACATTTTCTGATGTGAGTTTAAAAAGTATGGCCTAAGTTTCTTTAGCAATTATTTCACATCTTGACATCAGCTACAGTACAGCAAAATTTCCAGGATATAGATTTCCACAGTTGTACCTCTGTAGTGGCTCAGTTATAGAATTCTGAACCAAAAATTCCTGGTATGATACAAATATTTAGGCCATGTATAGATAAGTGAGTGTTGCAACATGAAGTGAATCCACAATAAGGAAAAAAGAGAAGCAAGAAAGTGCTCCAGCTCACTCACCACACACATCCATCTCAACCACGCACAAATATCCTAAGCACAGTCATGATGCTGGTTCACAGATAATGGAAGGGGGAGGGTACTCAGATTTGTTTGGCAACCCAGGATGGAGGTGGGCTTGTATTTGATTCAGGAAACTAAAGACAAAGAGTATCTTGATTGTAAGGAACAGGAAACTTCTAAGGAGTGATCCCTATTTTGTAGGCCTAACATTCTCTAAGGATACAAACAGCTCTGGGAAGAATACCCATCTTAAACCAATATAACAATTTCCAGTTTTGGTCACATGGTGGACCGAATTGTCCTGGACTCCCCTTCTACTGCCAACACATAGAAAGTATGAGAAAACACGTAGACAATGCAAACCATGATTTTTAAAATATCTAGCTATAAGTGTTTTCTTGAAGAAAACATGAGCTTAAAAGAAAAACAAAACTGAAAATAAAACAAATGTGAACTTCCATATGCTCTTCAGGTAGTATAAATGCTTGACCTTGAAGGCTGTGTTCCCACTTAGTTTCAGTTGTCTAAATTCATTTTCTGTAGACTTTATTTTTCCTTTTCCTGAAAAAAAAAATTGAAATTACGAACTGGTG
The DNA here is from genome assembly GCF_059928025.1 of Delphinapterus leucas. Classification (NCBI taxonomy): domain Eukaryota; kingdom Metazoa; phylum Chordata; class Mammalia; order Artiodactyla; family Monodontidae; genus Delphinapterus; species Delphinapterus leucas. The sequence goes on from NC_143133.1 coordinate 34,543,827, forward strand.
GGTATATGCGTTTATATAAATATATAATTAACAGCAAATGACCCAACAGGGATTATAGAAGAGAGAGTAGCAGTTAAAAAATTAATTTATTGAGCAGAAGCAAGAACTACAATCCTGCAGCCTGTGGAACAAAAACCACATTCAAAGAAAGATAGACAAGATGAAAAGGCAGAGGGCTATGTACCAGATGAAGGAACAAGATAAAACCCCAGAAAAACAACTAAATGAAGTGGAGATAGGCAACCTTCCAGAAAAAGAATTCAGAATAATGATAGAGAAGATGTACCAGTACCTCGGAAAAAGAATGCAGGCAAAGATCGAGAAGACACAAGTAATGTTTACCAAAGACATAGAAGAATTAAAGAACAAACAAACAGAGATGAACAATACAGTAACTGAAATGAAAACTACACTAGAAGGAACCAATAGCAGAAAAACTGAGGCAGAAGAACGGATAAGTGACCTGGAAGACAGAATGGTGAAATTCACTGCTAAGGAGCAGAATAAAGAAAAAAGAATGAAAAGAAATGAAGACAGCCTAAGAGACCTCAGGGACAACATTAAATGCAACATTCGCATTATAGGGGTCCCAGAAGGAGAAAAGAGAGAAAAAGGACCTGAGAAAATATTTGAAGAGATTATAGTCAAAAACTTCCCTAACATGGGAAAGGAAGTAGCCACCCAAGTTCAGGAAGCACAGTGAGTCCCATAGAGGATAAACCCAAGGAGAAACATGCTGAGACACATAGTAATCAAATTGGCAAAAATTAAAGACAAAGTATTGAAAGCAGCAAGGGAAAAATGAAAAATAATATACAAGGGAACTCCCATAAGGTTAACAGCTGATTTCTCAGCAGAAACTCTACAAGCCAGAAGGGAGTGGCATGATATACTTAAAGTAATAAAGGGAAGAACCTACAACCAAGATTACTCTACCTGGCAAGGATCTCATTCAGATTTGATGGAGAAAACAAAAGCTTTACAGACAAGCAAAAGCTAAGCGAATTCAGCACCACCAAATGAGCTCTAAAACAAATGCTAAAGGAACTTCTCTAAGTAGGAAACACAAGAGAAGAAAAGGACCTACAAAAACAAACCCAAAACAATTAAGAAAATGGTCATAGGAATATACATATCGATAATTACCTTAAACATGAATGGATTAAATGCTCCAACCAAAAGACACAGGCTTGCTGAATGGATACAAAAACAAGACCCACATATATGCTGTCTACATGAGACCCACTTCAGACCTAGAAACACATACAGACTGAAAGTGAGTGGATGGAAAAAGATATTCAATTCAAATGGAAATCAAAAGAAAGCTGAAGTAGCAATACTCGTATCAGATAAAATAGACTTTAAAATAAAGAATGTTACAGGAGACAAGGAAGGACACTACATAATGATCAAGGGATCAATCCAAGAAGAAGATATAACAATTATAAATATATATGCACCCAACATAGGAGCACCTCAATATATAAGGCAACTGCTAACAGCTATAAAAGAGGAAATCAACAGTAACACGATAATAGTGAGGGACTTTAACACCTCACAACAATGGACAGATCATCCAAAATGAAAATAAATAAGGAAACAGAAGCTTTAAATGACACAATAGACCTCATAGATTTAATTGATATTTATAGGCCATTCCATCCAAAAACAGCAGATTACACTTTCTTCTCAAGTGCACACAGAATATTCTCCAGGATAGATCACATCTTGGGTCACAAATCAAGCCTCAGTAAATTTAAGAAAATTGAAATCATATCAAGCATCTTTACTGACCACAATGCTATGAGATTAGAAATGAATTACAGGGAAAAGAACGTAAAAAACACAAACACATGGAGGCTAAACAATACGAAACTAAATAACCAACAAATTACTGAAGAAATCAAAGAGGATATCAGAAAACACCTAAAGATAAATGACAATGAAAACATGATGATCCAAAACCTATGGGATGCAGGAAAAGCAATTCTAAGAGGAAAGTTTATAGCTATACAGCCTACCTCAAGAAACAAGTAAAATCTCAAAGAAACAATCTAATCTTACACTTAAAGGAGCTAGAGAAAGAAGAACAAACAAAACCCAAAGTTAGCAGAAGGAAAGAAATCATAAAGATCAGAGGAAAAATAAATGAAATAGAAACAAAGAAAACAATGGCAAAGATCAATAAAACTAAAAGCTGGTTCCTTGAGAAGATAAACAAAATTGACAAACCATTAGCCAGATTCATCAAGAAAAAGAGGGAGAGGACTCAAATCAATAAAATTAGAAATGAAAAAGAAGTTACAACAGACACTGCAGAAATACAAAGCATCCTAACAGACTACAACAAGCAACTCTCTGCCAATAAAATGGACTACCTGGAAGAAATGGACAAATTCTTAGAAAGGAATAAGCTTCCAAGGCTGAACCAGGAAGAAATAGAAACTATGAACAGACAAATCACAAGTAATGAAATTGAAACTGTGATTAAAAATCTTCCAACAATATCCAGGACCAGGTGGCTTCACAGATGAATTCTATCAAACATTTAGAAAAGAGCTAACACCCATCCTTCTGAAACCCTTCCAAAAACTTGCAGAGGAAGGAACACTCCCAAACTCATTCTATGAAGGCACCATCACCCTGATACCAAAACGAGACAAAGATACTACAAAAAAAGAAAATTACAGACCAATATCACTGATGAATTTAGATGCAAAAATCCTCAACAAAATACTAGAAAACAGAACCCAACAACACATTAAAAGGATCCTACACCATGATCAAGTGGGATTTATCCCAAGGATGCAAGGATTCTTCAATACAGGCAAATCAATCAATGTGATACACCATATTAACAAATTGAAGAAGAAAAACCATATGATCATCTCAATAGATGCAGAAAAAGCTTTTGACAAAATTCAACACCCATTTATGATAAAAACTCTCCAGAAAGTGGGCATAGAGGGAACCTACCTCAACATAATAAAGGCCATATACAACAAACCCACAGCAAACATCATTCTCAATGGTGAAAACCTGAAAGCATTTCCTCTAAGATCAGGAACAAGGCAAGGATGTCCACTCTCACCACTATTATTCAACATAGTTTTGGAAGTCCTAGACATGGCAATCAGAGAAGAAAAAGAAATAAAAGGAATATGAATTGGAAAAGAAGAAGTAAAACTGTCACTGTTTGCAGATGACATGATACTATACATAGAGAATCCTAAAAATGCCACCAGAAAACTACTAGAGCTAATCAATGAATTTAGTAAAGTTGCAGGATACAAAATTAATGCACAGAAATCTCTTGCACTAATGATGAAAAATCTGAAAGACAAATTAAGGAAACACTCCCATTTACCATTGCAACAGAAAGAATAAAATACCTAGGAATAAACCTACCCAAGGAGACAAAACACCTTTATGCAGAAAACTATAAGACACTGATGAAAGAAATTAAAGACGATGCAAGCAGATGGAGAGATATACAATGTTCTTGGATTGGAAGAATTGATATTGTGAAAATGACTATACTACACAAAGCAATCTACAAATTCAATGCAATCCCTATCAAATTACCAATGGCATTTTTTATGGAACTAGAACAAAAAATCTTAAAATTTGTATGGAGACACCAAAGGTGCCAAATAGCCAAAGCAGTATTGAGGGAAAAAAATGGAGCTGCAGGAATTAGACTCCCTGACTTCAGGCTATACTACAAAGCTACAGTATTCAAGGCAATATGGTACTGGCACAAAACCAGAAACATAGATCAATGGAACAAGATAGAAAGCCCAGAGATAAACCCACAGACCTATGGTCAACTAATCTATGACAAAGGATGCAAGGATATACAATGGAGAAAAGACAGTCTCTTCAATAAGTGGTGCTGAGAAAACTGGACAGCTACATGTAAAAGAAAGAAATTAGAACACTCCCTAACACCATACACAAAAATAAACTCAAAATAGGTTTGAGACCTAAATGTAAGACCAGACACTATAAAACTCTTAGAGGAAAACGTAGAAAGAACACTCTTTGACATAAATCACAGGAAGATCTTTTTTGATCCACCTCCTAGAGTAATGGAAATAAAAACAAAAATAAATAAATGGGACCTAATGAAACTTCAGAGCTTTTACACAGCAAGGGAAACCATAAACAAGAGGGAAAGACAACCCTCGGAATGGGAGAACATATTTGCAAACGAATCTATGGACAAAGGATTAATCTCCAAATATATAAACAGCTCATGCAGCTCAGTATTAGAAAAAGAAACAACCCAATCCAAAAATGAGCAGAGGACCTAAATAGACATTTCTCCAAAGAACACATACAGATGGCCAGGAAGCACATGAAAAGCTGCTCAACATCACTAATTATCAGAGAAACGCAAATCAAAACTATAAAGAGATATCACCTCACACCAGTTAGAATGGGCATCATCAGAAAATTTACAAACAACAAATGCTGGAGAGGGTGTGGAGAAAAGGCAACTCTCTTGCACTGTTGGGAATGTAAATTGATACAGCCACTATGGAGAACAGTATGGAGGTTCCTTAAAAAGCTAAAACTAGAATTAACATATGATCCAGCAATCCCAGTACTGGGCATATACCCAGAGAAAACCATAATTCAAAAAGACACATACACCCCAGTGTTCATTGCAGCACTATTTACAATACCCAGGTCATGGAAGCAACCTAAATGCTCATCAACAGACGAATGCATAAAGAAGATGTGGTACATATATACAATGGAATATTTTTTTTAATTTTATTTACTTATTTATTTATTTTTGGCTATGTTGGGTCTTCGTTGCTTTGCGCGCGCTCTCTCTATTTGCAGTTAGCGGGGGTCACTCCTCGTTGCAGTGCGCGGGCTTCTCACTGCTGTGGCTTCCCTTGTTGCTGAGCATGGGCCCTAGGCACACAGGCTTCAGTAGTTGTGGCTCATGGGCCCTTGAGTACAGGCTGTGTAGTTGTGGCACACGGGTCTAGCTGCTCTGCAGCATGTGGGATCCTCCCGGACCAGGGCTCGAACCCGTGTCCCCTGCATTGGCAGGCGGACTCTCAACCACTGCGCCACCAGGGAAGTCCCTACTATCGAATATTACTCAGCCATAAAAAGGAACGAAATTGGTTCATTTGTTGAGATGTGGATTGATCTAGAGACTGTCATACAGAGTGAAGTAAGTCAGAAAGAGGAAAACAAATATCGTATATTAACGCATGTATGTGGAACCTAGAAAAATGGTACAGATGAACTGGTTTGCAGGACAGAAGTTGAGACACAGATGTAGAGAACAAACCTATGGACCTCAAGGGGGGAAAGCCACAGGGGGTTGGGGATGGTGGTGTGATGAATTGGGTGATTGGGATTGACATGTATATACTGATGTGTATAAAATTGATGTGCTTTGTGACAGCCTGGAGGGGTGGGATAGGGAGAGTGGGAGGGAGGGAGACGCAAGAGGGAAGACATATGGGAACATATGTATATGTATAACTGATTCACTTTGTTATAAAGCAGAAACTAACACACCATTGTAAAGCAATTATACCCCAATAAAGATGTTTAAAAAAAAAAAAAAGAATCTGCTGTATAAAGAAATAAAATAAAATTCAAAGAAAAAACTAATACTAAACTTTCTTTGGGTTATTTGTATGGAAATATGTTAATATAAATGTTTCAGACATTACATGAAATTAAAAAATAATTTATTAAGGTTCTACTTTTTTTCATTAGAAAGTATAAAATTTTGTTAGATTAAGAAAACTTCTTTGTCTCGATAACAATTGTCTTTCTCTTTTTTAGTAAGTAAAATTTGATGAGTCAGACTTTACTACTGTGAAATTCAATAAAAGTAAAAATTTTAAGAACACTAACATTTGCAAGTGGTAGTGATGTCAGTGAAGCAGGGAAACCTCAAAACTGATAGGTTGATATATATGTATTTTTAAATGACCCTAATAAAAATAGTAATAGTTTTTCCAAATTTATTATCTCAGATTTTAGATGAGAATGTTATATAAGCACTTTGGAGGAAGAATACCATCTTGGGAATAACTGGGAATACTCACACACTACAGTTGACATCAGCATTAATGGTATTGAGTGACAGTTAATTCTTTCCCCCACGTAATCCACAGTAAATACTCCTTTTGGCTTTTTCTTGCTTGGATTTCTTTTTTTCAGTTTAACATTGAACAATAAGTCTTAAAAATGGCAAGTATTCCAATATAAAAATACCATTACAAAGTGGCATTTATTTTTGATATGTTGACATTTTCTAATCTGATATTTTGTAAATTGTCCATCTTATTGAACATTCTTTCCCAATTGTATTTTTCAGATTTTCCAGTGAATTTCATAGTAGGGGAAGAATCCTCCTCACTTATCTTTTGAAATTCTGGGAACACAATTATCTTTTTTAGGAAATTCTATGGCAGTTCCTTCTATCTTTTGGGAGATAAAAGAGGAAGTCAGCCATTGTGGTGAACTAGTGCACTCTATTATTTTTCCATCTTTTTCTCTCCTGTTCTTGGAAATTTATAGCCTAACATGTATTTCCATCAACTCAAGTACACCACATAAATATGAAACTTTCTGTAATTTCAAAAAAAAAAAAACCAAGTTAAGGCAATTTAATTCAATCAGTACTTATTGGGTTCCCAATTTGTGTGGAATATTTAAAAGATACACAAAATGAATAAGACATTTGCTGATATCAAAGTATTGTCTCACTGGAGCTATTTCTAGTTTTTACTTGCTTTTATACACATCCTTGTAGTTGTTAATGGTTTTACTATCTTCAAATTCTGCAAAAATGCCTGCTGCAAAAATTTTAAAGTGCTTTGTTTTCTGTGTTGTTGTACAGGAAGAGTTTTCAAAGGCCCATTGCTTTTGGTAGGAAACAGCACACCACTAACACAGATGCTATCAGAAATCTTTCCTCACATTTTTAAAAGATCATTACATGATGTTTCCTTCCTGTGTGATATTATCAATTTCTGCACTTCTTTTGGTAGCTAAGGTTAAATGTTATTCATTTTCTCTTTCACTGTAGATTGGTTTGTGTTTAACTCTTTCATGCTTTCTTACGTGTGCACTACAAGGGATCTGAAATACTCAGGAATCTTAAAAATGTTTAGAGCACTTAGAGTTATGGTTCAATATGCAATTTTTTTAACATCTTTATTGGAGTATAATTGCTTTACAATGTTGTGTTAGTTTCTTAATCTGCTCTTTTCCTCTGTAATTTATCTAGTTTCACTTTCAGGGGTACTGTTCATTGGGCATGCATTTGTATAGATGTCTGCCCTGTAATCCTAACTGTGTGATAGGTGAAAAAACACACAGAAAGGAAGAGCAGGAGAGCCAAGGAACAGAAGAAGCATGGTCCCTGTGCTAGGGAGGAAATAAAATTCATTCAGATAAAATAATACGAATGATAAAGCTGAGCACGTGTTTACATAAAATTAAAAATATAATGCTGCTTTTAAATTTTTGAGAAACTCAGACATCTGATGAAGTCATGAGGGAATAAGATGGTATAGATTTAATCTCCTACTACAAACAATTGAAAAAACTGGACAAAAATACAAGAAACAAGTATTTCAGGAATTGGACAATGGAAATACAGGACTGAGGAAAGGAAAACAACCGAAGTAAACTCTATGACTACCCGGGTTTTATAACTTCAAGTAATTTCTAGACTATGGAGCAGGAAGGAAGAACCAAAACATGGTCTGGTAATCTCATAAATTGAGAAGACAGGGAGACTGAGATGGCTAAAACGCATGGGACAGAGAATTTGAGATTATGGAGATACACAGAAAAAGAACCTAAAAGGAACTTAACTTTTTGCCAGAAAATTCAACACTCCTTAAAAGAATAAAACAAAATGCAGGCTTCAGAAATGTAAAATTCATAATGTTTAATATTCAATAAAAATTACTAGACATACAGATAAGCATAAAATGGGAATCATAGCCAAGAGAAAAATTAATTATGGAGGACATGAAAATGTACTGTTCAGATATTTTGCAGCAGGGAGCAGGCTATCATTCTGGATTTACTCTTGTTTCTGTGCTGAAGGCACACTGCCCTCAGGCTGCCCACAGCCCAAGCCTGGGCATGGTGAGAGCACCAATGTGGGCTTATTCCAGCAAGTGCTGGGACTTCTTGAATGGGCGACTTTGGCTGAAACTCTCCCATTGACTTTACTGAATTTTTTTTTTTTTGAAATATACTGCCGTCCAAGATTTTTCTCCCTTCCTTTTATCTCTTCTATAAATATCAGATCTGTATCATGGTTGAAAGGCTCTCCACACCTCCTATTGCTCCCTCCAACATTAAATCTCTTGCATACCTAAAACCCATCCTGACATTTGCTTTGCAATAGACCCAACTAATACAAATGGTACCAGGAATAGTCTAAATAAACAGGTGATAAATAGGGATTTGGGACTGGTTCATTCACTGAAGGGCAGGCAAAATGGAATCCATCCTGAATGGTAGGTTGGGCATGAATTGTCCCTGGCAAAAGGTAGTGGCATGGTTGATAAAGATTTCACCACTGTTGAACAGGAAAGTGTGCCAGTGGAGGGAAATGCCCTTGTAGTTTCTGTGGGTCATTTGAAAGATACACAAAAACATTTCTACAAAGATAGTGGAGTTCACTGTTCTCTGAGTTGTATTTACGCTACATAGAGGGATCGTCAGAAACGGACGATTGTTAATAAGCAGTTTAGTGCTAAGTGTGAGAGTGGGAGGTCTCATTTGTAGCTTTCAAAGAGATCCTTCTCTCCTGCAGTGGAAGAGCAGACATAGTCAAGTAAGTTAAGAATCTGATACTTAGAATTGTAGAGTTCCAGGGTTGTTTGAATGCTCATCCAAGGTTGACCTATTATGCTAACGTCAGGGCCCTGACTGGGAAAGTCTGGGGCTGACCCTGAAACATGGGATGCAGGCAAGTGGTTGGAAACCCCTGAGAATATATTGACTGTGGACTCACCCTCCTCGCTTAGATCCTCAGAACTTGGAGGTAGCCCACTCTTTCTGGAGGTAGTACTTTTCCTAAGATGGACAATGCTGCAGAGAACTCTCACCCACAAGGCAGCAGGTACCCCCATAAGAGGCTGCCCCTACCTTCTCTCTTGCCTGCCATGCTGATAGGCACTTGATCAAGAAGCCTGGGATGAAAGAATGGAAAAATTTAAAAATAATTAATTGGGAACACTTTCTCAGCACATGGGGTTTATTATCTTGGCAAAGACCCTAAGGGAAGGGGCAAACTCTCCAATAGAGTTGCTCTTAAGAAAAACAGTTGTCAACACTGAGTGAAGTGGAAGTGTCTGAACTGTCCTGGCATGCTGAAAGGAAGGAATAAAGATGCTGAGGGGAGTGGGTGTGCTGCATTAGTATGTGAAACCAGAAGATCCCTCAAAGGGTTAGTTCCACAGGAGGACTCAGAGACCAAAGTCCTCACTAAGGCCCGTGGGAACTTGTTGACGAGAGACACACCAGCATCAATAGGTTCTGTGGTGGTGTTCCTTTGCAGGACAGGGCTGAAGATAGGAGAGGCAGTCATAAACCTGGGCTCGTTAGTGTATGCAGGGACATTGTGTACACTTCAGGATGGCCCTGAAGTAATGGAGGCCAGGAGGTGGCACTTCATCATCAGAAATGAGGCCTCTGCAATTACCTTAATTACTAGCGAGATCAAAGGGGCAGCCAAGGGGACTTGTCCCTCAGAAAATGATAGTTAATAGAGCATGTTGTCCCTTGGGGCAAAATAGCTTGGCAACCAACAAGCATGCTATTTTAAATCTATAACCAAAAGTGCAAAAGAGCAGTAGGCAGAGGAGGGTCAGCCCAATAAAACGTTTCTACCCCTTGCTCATTTTCTGAACCTGAGCCAATTTCCAGATCTAGAATTCTTTGACTGAAAAGAGGACTGGGTGCATAGGAGGAAATACTGTGTAACTGCACGGCACATGTATGCTGTAGTATTCTCACATTCCTTCCCCAAAGGGACTGATGGCTGTTTGCTTGGGTGACTACACATTAGGGAAAAGGGATGTATTAGTTTCCTTTTGCTGCCATAACATACCACAACAAACGTAACACTTTAAAATGACACTAATTTATTATTTCACAGTTCTGTAGGTCAGAAGGCCAATACAGTGTGGCTCAGCTGATTCATTTTAAGGTCTCACAAAACCAAAATCTAGAGGTTGGTAGTGTCACATTCCTTTATGGAGGTTTCTTCCTGGGAAAGAGTATGTTTCTATATCACGGGGCTATTAGCAGAATTCCTTTCTTTATGGTCATAAAACTGAGGTCCCTATTTTCTTAATAGCTGAGAGTCAGACAGAAGACTCTCAGCTCTTTTAGGCAACACTTGTTCCTCATCATGTTGCCCCCTCTGTCTTTAAACCAGTAAGAGTGCACTGAATTCTTCTCACACTTAAAATCTTTCTTACCTCTTATGGTCCCTGTACTCCAGCTGGAGAAAGTCTTCTGCTTTTGAGGGCTTATATGATTAGATTGAGCCACCTGGATAAATCAGGTTAATTTCCTTATCTTAAAGTCTGTAACCTTAATTACATCTGCAAAGTCCCTTTTGCCATGAAATGAAATCTATTCACAGGTTCTAGGGATTAGGGGTATGAATATCTTTTTGGGTCCATTCTGCTTACTACAAAGGAATACCCAGACTTTTGAGGACATTTGGACACGAGGTATGAGTTGATATGTATACCTAGAGGCTCAAAGAATTATTATTATTTTGCTCTAAGAATGGAAACATATGGAGGCCAGATAGTAAATGGAGTCCTCAGTAAAATTGGCTCGTGGTAGGCGCCTTGGAACCCCAGATTCACCAATAGTCATTTCCCCTTCTTATCAATGGAAAGTTGATATACTTGGTAGTTGGAGCAACCCTCACATTGCCTGTGCACTACCATAATGGGAAATGCCAAGCAGGAACTTCTGAAATGTTTTTGCTGTTCCTCTCCCAATATTCCAGTTAAGATTGTAAATAAAACATACTCTAACATTTTGAGGGGATGGTAGAGATTAGTGAGACCATTAAAGACCCAAAGAGAGCAGTAGGGGTCCCTATCATATCTGTTAAATTTGTTCTTTTTTTAAATAAATTTATTTATTTATTATTTTTTATTTTTAGCTGTGTTGGGTCTTCGTTGCTGCATGGGCTTTCTCTAGTTGTGGCGAGTGGGGGTTACTTTTCACTGCGGTGTGCAGGCTTCTCATTGCGGTGACTTTCTCTTGTTGTGGATCATGGGCCCTAGGTGCGCGGGCTTCAGTAGTTGTGGCTCATGGGCTCTACAGCGCAGGCTCAGTAGTTGTGGCGCACGGGCTTAGTCGCTCCGCGGCATGTGAGATCTTCCTAGACCAGGACTCGAACCCGTGTCCCCTGCACTGGCAGGCGGATTCTTAACCACTGCACCAGCAAAGAAGTCCAAATTTGTTATTCTTGTCCCTGCAACAACTGGATTATCCTGGCAAATGACTATAGATTACACCAATCTTGACCAAATAGTTGCCCCTATAACATGTCTTTTTCTACATGTGTATTTTCCTAGAGGAGATTAATAAGGCCCTGGGTACACGTTATATAACCACTGTTTTGGCAAATTCATTATTTTTCATTCTAAGTTAAAAAGTAGATCTAAAATAGTTTGCATTAATGTAGGGTATACAACAATTTTCATTTAGTTTTACCACTAGGCTACTTTAACACTCTCTTCTCTGTTATACTATAGTTTGAAGAAATCTGAACTGTTTGGTCATCCCACCAGTCTTCATACAGATCCATGAAATATATGACATCATGCCAGTGAGACAGGATGAATAAGATTTGGCTAGTGAACTGGAAATTTTGGAAAGACACATTCCACCAGAGTTTGGGAAAGAAATTCTGTGTAGTTTCAGGGACCTGCTTCTTCAGTGAAAATTTTAAGGGTTTGGTGGTTAGGGTACAGCTATATCCACTCCAAAAAGAAAAACCCTCAGACAAATTGTTGCATAGTGCATCCTCTTTCACCAAAAAGGGAAACATAGGACCTGCTACACCTCTTTGTGTTTTATAAGCATCCTAAATATTCTATAGACATTAAAAGTATAATAATTAAATATTACAAATAATTTTATGACAATAAACTTGAAAACCTAGACAAAGTGGACAAATTCCATGAAAAACACAAATTGTAAAAACTGACTCAAGAAGAAATTGAAATTCCAGATAGTTCTATATCACTTAAAGAAAAATTTGTAATTATCTTCCCACACTAAAAATCTTCAGGCCCTTGTGGCTTTACTAGCAGTTGTAACATTGAGAAGACATTATGAAGAATTGATAGCATTTCTATACAAAAACGTTACACTGCCGTAATCATTTTATTGAGGCAAGAATTACTCTAACTCCAAAATCAAACAAAGACATTGTATTAATTTCCTGACTGCTATGACAAAGTACCACAAATTTGTTTAAAACAACAGAAATTTATTCTCTTAGAGTTATGGAGACTAGAAATCTAAAATCAAGGTTTTGACAGGGCCGTACTGTCTTCAAAGTCTATAGGGAAAGAGCCTTCCTTGACTCTTCCAGCTTCTGGCATCTCCAGGCATTCCTTGGCTTTCAGCTGCGGTACCTCAATTTCTGCCTCCATTGTCACATGGCATTCTCTCCAGGTGTCTGGGTCAAAATTTCCCTCTTCTTATAAGGATAGCAATCATATTGAATTAGGGCCCTCCCTAATGACCTCATCTGAACTTGATTAGTTGTGGTATTGACCTTGGTGAAATGCAAAGATTTCTTAGGTGAAACAGAAAAAAATGAATCATAAAGAAAAATTAATAACTTAGACTTCATGAAATTTAAAAACTTCTGCAAAGCCAAGTCACAGATGGGGAGAAAATATTTGCAACAAATAGCTACAAAAGTCTTGGATCACAATATGTAAGGAGAACTTACGGTTCAATGATAGTAAGAAAAAGGATCTAATAATGGACAATATATTTTAACAGTCATTTTAAAATAGAAGATATGCAAATGGCCAGATGCTCAACATCATTAATGTAATGAAATTGCACTTTAAAAATAGCAAGTTACCACAATATTTTCATTGGAATAGCTAAAATTAACAAGTCTGACAATGTCAAGTTTTGTGGAGGATGTGATGCGCACATTGCTTGTGGGTAACGAACATGTTACAACTACCTCAACAGAGTAGAAATTCACCCAAGGGAGATGAAAACATAGGTCCATACAAAGAACCAAACACTAATGTTCTTAGCAGCTTTATTCATAGTAGCCCAAAACTGAATAGAACCCACATGTATATCAGCAGGTCATGGGTCAAATTTTGTTATAGCCATACTATACAAACTATTAGTATGTATTGTACTATGACTATTTATACTATTTCACTGTAAGAAAGAAATGAAATACTGGTATACTCAATACCATGGATAAAGCTCAAAAATATTATACTGAGTCACAAATCCAGTCCAAAATAATACATACTTTATGATTTCATTTTATGAAACAGACAAATATAGCCTTTTGTAACAGAAAGCAGATCAGTAATTATCTGTGGCCAGGTGAGGATGGGGACCTAACTATAAAGAGCACTAGAGAAATGTTTGAGGCAGTAAAAACACCTTATAAAATTGTTTTGGTGGTTATTTCAGTGTATACACTTGTCAAAATTTGCCAACATGTACAGTCAAAGTTGCTTCACTTTACTGTATTTAAACTATACCTAATTAAGTTGATTTTATAAAACTCTCACAAAATCTCAAATAAGAAATTTAAGTAGCAGTATTAGACTAAAGTGGTCAGAGCTGTCTTTTTCTCCATTTAGGCCTAGTAGCGCATAAGGGCATTTTCCCATATGGTTGGGTATAGGCCCTGACTACAATAGATATGACTTATTCATATGAAATATTCAAAATTTGCATTAAAACAAACTTATGTACTTACACATACTTTAAAAAATGTGAGAGCAGGCTAACCTTGTCAATTGTTCTTCAGATGAGAAGTTTGATTTTAATAAACTGAATGAACATGTGTAGAAACAATTTGTTTCCTATGAGGTAAGGGGAGATGAAGAGAACAGGGGATTTTGCTTGGGAGGCCGTGGACAGTTAGCAGTATGACCGGGAATTACTGTAGAGTCAATGAGTAAGTTTTTGCTTATGTTAGCTGGCAATGTAGAACCTTTGATGCTGGTTTAGAACCTGCATCTTTGTCATAATGCTCTAAGTGAGTTGATATAAATGTGCATACCTCTTTGATGCTGTCTCCTGAGAACTCTACCTTCACAGAAATCACTCTCCCTCTCTTTTTTGTTCTTCCTCTCTTTACTTCCATACTCAGGATGCATGGTCACCCTATCTAGGTGTCCTAGCAGTCAAGGAAGCAACACCTTTTTCCCTATTTTTGCTACCAACTCTTTCTTACTTTTCATTAAAGTGGTTTCTTAATGTCTGAAATGTAATTTACATGGAAGAGGATCTCCCATGGTCACCCACAATATTTTTAAAAACCCACATCTGGGTCTTTTCTATAAGCCCATTTTATTTTTCTAGCATCAACTCCCATGCAGCTGGTATTCTTGGCTCCTCCCTCTATATTAAGCAAATGGAGAATGCAGAATGAAAAAGTTTGAGAAGAACCACTTCAGACCTCTGTTCTGTCTCCCCACTGGTTCTCCTTTTCATTTGCCTCCACCTGTTCATACCTTCAGTTCTTTTTAGATTCCAAACTAGATGCCATCAATCTTCTTGTTTCTTTAGTACATACTCCTTGCCCTCAACCTCACCTCACTGTTCTTGCAAATCCTCTTGACAACCACCCATGTAATCTGGTTTCCTGGGAGACAACCTTGCTTATTCCTTGAAAGCTTCAGTTACCCACATTTATGCAGTGATTACCATTCTCACCTCTTATAGACTCTCTGTATACATTGGATTCAAGAAAGCACATAATAAGTCAAAGAGGTTTCTCCTTACTATACTCAATACATTCATAATTGTAATTAAAAGCATTTAGAAACAGCTATAACTATGGAATACCTTTGTCCTAATATCTTTATCTTTTTATTAACACTATAAGGATATCAGAAGAATAGAGTTAGTCATCACTTGTACTTTTTCTTTTTTTTTTTTGCAAAAACAGCAAACTTTCCTTCTTTATGTCTCTCTTCTCTGAGAAACTTTGATTTTGCTTGTGTTCTCTCTCTCTCTCTTTTTTTAAATGGATTTGTTTTCAGCAGAATTTCCCTCTGTTTGCATTAGTTCTAGTTTTACTGGCACTTGGGGTTTGAAGAGTTTTCCAAGGGAACTTCTTAACAAGCTTATTGGGGTTCAGAGTTGATGTTCATATTTTATTTTTCTTGGTTCTCTTGGAATCAGTTTTACTGATCTGATCTGATCTCTTGGAATCAGTTTTACTGATCTGCTGTTTAGAAAGGCTATAGTTACAGAAGTTGGGAGGAGGAAGTCCTTAAGATTAGTTAGCTAACATTTCCTGTTATAATATGAAAATTTTCTCAATCCTCAGCTTGTGGACAGAAAGCCATATTATAGCACAAAATCTGAGACATTCTAGAAGCTCAGTAATATTTGTTGAATTGTCAATCAATATATTCACCATGTTCAATATGTTATCTTTACTGATCAAGATAGAGGATGCCTTGTCTCTAATTTGAAAGAGAGGTTTGTATTGAATACCTGTTATATGAGGAAAATTACAATAAACACTTGGGCTCTTCTATCATGTATCACTGGTCAAAAGAGCTAAGAGAGTCTCTTAGCTTGAATTCCCCAGAAAGCAGAGCCAAAGAAAAAGGCTAATGTGCAGCTATTTTATAAACTGCATCTCTGAACCATTCCTATGGAGGAAAGGGAGAATGTAGAATAATCTATCCACTAGCTCTTGTAAGCCATTGGTAAATTTTACCTCATGACATAATAGTGCCCCCCAGACTTGCACATTGTGCATACAGGGTATGGGAACTGAGCAGAGTCCTGTGGTATCACCTGCAATGCAGCCCCGGGATAGGAGGACAGAGATACATACATGGAATGGGTGGAAGATGGGGCATCGTCTGGTTACATCTGTGTGTATTTGGTTAGAACACATGGAGAGCTGGAACAAGGATGCCAAGATGAGGATCTGAAGAGAAGGAAGATTGGTGTCTAATACAAAGGTCTTTGTTTCCTTTATTTCCTTCTGTAAACATACATGATCTAAACATAGCCTCGTGGATATGAGACCTGTGCGCTCAGTCTCTGCACTGAAGACAACTTCCTTCTTATTGGAATTATCTCCCTATTGGATATTGCTGATGGGATTTCTGCTACCAAAGGGTGATGCATGGGGGACATTGTAAGATGGATGGAGGGCCTCGTGGTCCATACCTGTAGAGGGGAGAATGTAGAGCATGCTTGGAAGTACAGTACTCTCCTTTGATTCCTTTCTTGGGAGTAATATTTATGGAGAATTTGTACCTTGTTACAAGGATCACTCACAAATGTGAAGGCTGTATATTACACACTTGGGAGTGGCCGAGAACAGCTGGTAACATAGCTGCCAACATTGTAACTGACAGAAAGAGGATGCTCTGAATCGGTGCCCTAGTGAAGATGTGCAGAGGGATAAAAATAAACTGAAAATAATGCTAAGAACAAGTCCTGGTTTACAGGTCACTACTGATTTCAGGTTTCTTTTAAAACTGTTAGACATAGATATTACTTTATTTACTTCAAATATATTACTATAAATTACTTCATTTTCAGCAAGGAAATTTGAGTAACAGAAAAATTAAACCCATTAGTTTTCTATTGACTTTAGTTTTGTCTCAGGGCTAGAATCCAGTCAGATTTTGTCTTTTTGAAGGAAGTAGAGCTCCATTATGAAAGCTATGAGTGGGCTTTCCAGAAAAATGCACTTTGCACATGTAACCTTATGCATATGGGTGCATGTACACAAGTTTGCATAAAATTTCAGACCCTTGAAATCTTTCTCTAATAAGGGCAGAAACAGAAAGATAATCTTACATGTTCTGTTATGAAACTGTGAATCAGACTTAACTTTAAGCAAACCTATTTCCCAAGTAGAATTTCATGCTTACTTTCTATCAAATTAGGTAAATTATACATGGTGCTATTTTTTTTTCTCATTTTCAGGAAATTACTAAATTTTGAATGCATTTTTTCTCTTTATGGATAAATTAATGTAGTTAAGAGGAAAACCACAAAATATGAGAAATTCAGGTAGGATACGACGTATGATAAAAGGTTAGTAGAGCTGGGAATTTCCCAATCTGGAGAAAAGAAGGCTGAGCGGAGACATGTTAGCATCTGAAAATATGTTAACGGATATTCCCAGGAGGACAGGGACCAATTCTCATTAGTCAATGAGAGCAGAGCAGGAAGTAATGGGCTTAAACTGCACCTGGGAAATTTAAGTTAATTAAAAGAAAACTTTTTAACCATGAGAACAATTAAACAATGATGCAAATTATCAAGGGAAATAATGAATTCACCTTTACTAATAATATTCAAAGTAGCACTGGACACTCATACATCAGGTATAAGTTAGGAATAATAAAAATCAATTCTACCAACATTCTGGGACTAGATTAGATGATCCAAGAGGGAATACTTTTCAAAATCCCCACCATGTACAAAAATAGACTCAATGGAAAGAACAACTTTTAAAATATGTAAGATGAACAAAATATTCTACAAATAATGATTTGTTTACTACCATGTGCAAAGCTCAAATTTAGCCTCTATGGAGGAAATAAAGATAAATCCTAAATGACTCAAGCCCTCAAGTTGCTTATTTGGTAGTAAATTGGTGCCCCCAATGTTTTAAAATTACATATTTTGATTAGGAAAAATATTTTGAGCACTCAACCCTAATAAAAGTATATTAATTTATTTATGGATGTAACATATACACAGTCAAAAATAAGTATAATATAAATTAAAAAGGGTAAAATAAAGATGAAATAAATCTTACTTTAAAAATATTTTGCTAATAGTTGTACCCTTATCTATCATTAACTTGTTATTTAAAGCCACGATAATCAATTAGACCAGTTTCATATTTAACAATGATAATTGTTACTCTTTATATAAAATCAACTTCTTCATTAGGTTAAGATTCTTGGCTGGTTTCTTGTCACATCTAATTAGACTGTCATTATTTTTACTTTGTACAGTGGCCAACAAAGAACTCATACTGGGTACAGGAGAACTATCAGCTCTGCTACTATAGATTGTTTTTTATGCTTCAATTTAGTGTAACTTGCAATCTGTGATTTTTCTACAAGAATTTTTTTAAGGTTCTTGTCCCTTATATGAGGTTTATTTTGTTGGAACTAGATAATACAATTCATAAAGCTACTTAATTATTGACTGTAATACATATCAATATTTTAAGCAAAAATGCATTCATGAAGGGATCCCTATCAACTCTTATCTGAGTTGAGCAGATTCCTCTCTTTCCTCAGGACCTCATGTTCTGTAGGTGACTTTTGACCTTAGAATCTGTGCAATAAGTGATGGCACATCCATCAATTTATATATTGTAGTATTCGTAAAACTTAATTATGTTTATAGGTAAAATAATAGAAATAGACTACTACTTCCAGAGTTATAGGAAGACTAGACTATAGGAAGACTATAATAATAGACTAGATTATTCTAAAAGCCTTCCAGTGCAAATCAATTTAGATTTTAAATGAACATACTTTTAAATGCATTGATAAGCTCACAGGAACATTTTTTAAGTCCCCAAGGATTTTCCCCCTCAATAAATTAAAAACTAGAAAAAAATATTTAGATTTTATGTACAATAGAAATATATTTTCCAGTAATGAGGGACTTCATTACAAATTTACCCTCATCAAGCAAAAAAAAATAACTTCTAAAGGATGCATATAATAGAAAAGAAAAATGACCATAGAAGATCTGAAGTGTAAGAAATAACAGTGAACAAAGGTATTAGTGAGAATGCCAACAAACGTAGACATACATTGTATAAAAAAAAGAAATGGGGCTTCCCTGGTGGTGCAGTGGTTGAGTCCGCCTGCCGATGCAGGGGACATGGGTTCGTGCCCCAGTCCGGGAAGATCCCACATGCCGCGGAGCGGCTGGGCCCGTGAGCCATGGCCGCTGAGCCTGCGCGTCCGGAGTCTGTGCACCACAACGGGAGAGGTCACAACAGTGAGAGGCCTGCGTACCGCGAAAAAAAAAAAAAAAAAGAAATGGTTATGCCCAATGTATGAGGTTAAGATTAACTAGAAAGCAAGAGAGAACTAAAATACTAGACAGTAATGTAATGTAATTTTCAATGGAGGCAATCAGAGTTAAAGTATGAAAGTTGAAATATCCTAAAGTCTTTTTATTGTCTGGGAAGAGGAATAATAAAGGGATTTTTTTAAATGTTAAGAATACAAGGTAAATTTTCAAAGATAACCACCAAGAACATAAAGTCAAATGGTGTAATGAAATTTTTAAAAATCAATGCAATCAAAGCAAAAGAAAGAGGACATGAGAAAAAGGTAGCATAAAAAGTGGGACAGATGAAAAACACAAAATAAGAAAGTAGATAAAAGTGTACCAGCAATCACAATAAATGTAAGTGAACAAAGTAGTAAACTCATTAATGAAAATGGTAATATGTCTAGATTGCATAAAATGCCAACATATAGCAAAAACTGTTTTCCAAGGACACACCTAAAACATAAAGGTAAGCAAATATTTTAATGTAAAAGATGGGAGAAAAGGCAAAACTAGACTGAAAAATTTAGATAAGAATAATTCAGGATTTTATGTCAAAAGCAATACCAAGGTGGAAAGGACTCACTAGACAGTGATAAAGTTCCAGTTCATTTGGAACATGTAGCAATTCTAAACCTGTGTACACCTGATGAAATAGCCTTGAACATATAAGGTAAAACTTGACAGAACTAAAAGGAGACATGAACAAATCCACTATCAGAATGGGAGATTTACACATCTCTCACATTATAGGATATTATTTATTTTTGAATAACACAACAAACAGTTTTAGTGAACTTATAAATAACTCTGCACTCTATGATTATAGAATATCCATTCTTCTTCAAGTACCATGAAAAAAATACAGATTTCAAAGGATACAATCTGTGAACATTAGACAATGAAATTAAGCTAGGAGGTGAAAGCCCTCTTAAACATTTTGGGAAAAGAACCTCATAAATAGCAACGAAGGAATCTTAATAGGAGTTTGGAAACATTTAGGGTGGATAATAACAAAAACACTTGTGTCAGTTTGAGTCCTCTGAGAAGCAGACACCAATACAGAATGAGATGTACATGAGCTATTTTGGGGAGATGCCCTTGAAGAATAAAGAGGGACGAGGAAGGAGTACACCTTCAGACTCTGATGCAGGACTGACGTCTGTGAAAAGACAAAGGAAAGGAGGATTGGGAGGGAAGAACTTCACAGTCGCAGTTCTGAGAAAGCCTCAGCCAAGCTGATGGGAGTCCCCAAGTCAAGGCTGCCCATTGAAAGAGTCCCACATCCAGCAAATGAGGCCCTGCTCTGGCACCCTAGCTGTGTTTGGTCCTTGGCTCTGAGCACCCTGGGAGGGTATCAGAAGGTGCAGCAGCTGCCAGTCAGCCGTGTTCTCACCGCACAGCCTTTCAAAGGAGAGATGAGCAGCACACTTCCACGGTCACCACAACACAAAGCATAGGCACCGACACTTCTGGAAAAGAGTTTTGAGAGAAATGTATGGCAGTAAGTACTTATATTAGAATGAAAGCTTAAAATTAATGAGCTTTGTGTTCACCGTAAGATAGAAAGAAATGTCAATAGAATAACCCCAAAGAAAATAGGAGCAAGGAAACAGTAAAGATAAAAGCATAAATTAATGTGATATAAACCAAAAAAAATATGGAATACACATGTTAAAAATAAATTGTTGGGCTTCCGTGGTGGTGCAGTGGTTGAGAGTCTGCCTGCCGATGCAGGGGACACGGGTTCGTGCCCAGGTCCAGGAGGATCCCACATGCCACGGAGCGGCTGGGCCCATGAGACATGGCCGCTGAGCCTGCGCGTCCAGAGCCTGTGCTCCGCAACGGGAGAGGACACAACAATGAGAGCCCCGTGTACCGAAAATAAATAAATAAATAAATAAATAAATTGTTGAAACATTTAGTGAAATATATAAACCATTGTCAAAATGAATCAAGAAAAAAAAGCATAAAATATTAACATAAAAAGGAACATAATTGCAGTTCCAATAAACAGTTAAAATGATAAAGGAATAATATGAACAATGTGAATTATAAATAGAAAACCTTAGATAAAATGGATAAAATTACTAGAAAAATATACCAAAAATGACTCAGAAGAACAGGAATATCAAATAACCCTAACTAATCTAGAAATTAACTCAGTATTTTAAAGTCTTCCTACCAAGAAAATACCAAGGCCAACTGATTTTTATGTGAGTTCTGCCAAACATTTAAGGATATGATCATTCCCAATAAATAAAAATTCTTCTAGAAAATATAAAATGTCAAGCACTTCCTACCTCATTTTACATAAGCACATATAAAATTATGTCTATTATATATAATATATATAAATATTTGTATATAATAGTATAAGCTTTAGTACCCAAACTCAGTAAAAAAAAAAGTATAAAAAATTATAGAGTTAACTCATTGATGAATATAGATGTTAAAATCCCATCATTTGTACACATCCAAACGTATGTGTCTCATTAAGCATAAGTAAAAAACCAACTTAGAAACTGCACGCTGCATGATATAATTTTAGAAAGTTCAAAACACAAAAGTAAGCACTATATTGCTTAGAAATGCATGGATTCATGCACGAGATCATTTGGAATCGAGACTACCTGTGCATGGAAGGGAGGAGAATGAGGTCTCTGTGGCATGAGATGACAGAGATTCAGTGTTATTAGTAATGTTCTCTGAAGTAAGCTGGATGGTGACTCTTTGAAATTATTTTTGTAGTATAAGATACTTTTAGAGGTGGAAAGGACCACTGAAATAAACAAGTCTGGTTTCTCATTTTACTAGTCAGCAAACCAGGCTAGATATTTCTAAGTGCTTTACATACAGTCACACAAAATCATGTGACTCTTTACTCATATTCTTTTCATCATAAAACACTTACAGAAGTTGAATGATTTTTCTGTCTGGATTTTTTTGGTCCATTTAAACTGTCATTAGGTATGAAATCCTTATGCCAAACATTAACCCATTACTTTGCATTCACATTTTAATATTTGTTTCAATCATTTACTTTACATATGGTATCAGAAATTATTTTTAAATAGGGAAATATAAATTGCTATCACTTATTAGTTGCTCCCTATGTGTTTATCACTGTGATAAATTCTTTTGTTTTAATTTATTTAATTTTTAAATTTTTGGCTGCATTGGGTCTTCACTGCTGTGCGTGGGCTTTCTCAAGTTGAGGCAAGTGAGGGCTACACTTCGTTGCAGTGCGCGGGCTTCTCATTGCAGTGACTTCTCTTGTTGCAGAGCATGGGCTCAAGAGTGTGTGGGCTCAGTAGTTGTGGCTCGTGGGCTCTAGAGTGCAGGCTCAGTAGTTATGGCGCATGGGCTTAGTTGCTCCGCAACATGTGGGATCTTCCTAGACCAGGGCTCGAACCTGTGTACCCTGCATTGGCAGGCAGATTCTTAACCACTGCACCACCAGGGAAGCCCTGTTATAAATTCTTTATAAATATTATTGACTAATTTGATGTCTGGTTTTATCAAATTTAGAGTCAAAGTTTATTCTTGGGGACCATTTTCCTGATTGCATCATTATTAGCTATAATAATGTAATATAGTGACTTAATTTGCAGAAACACTTAGGGGGGTGAAGACAGTTTTCCTAGAGGAATACAATGAGATGAAGTCAGCTAGGTAAGAAATGGAATTGAAGGTGGCAGAGGAACAGGTTGCACAGGAGAGGAAGAGATATGCTCTAGGGGATAATGGACCCTGCAAGTAGGAGGACAATGGAGTCCTTATGTCCTAAGTGTAATGAAACAGAAACAGCAGAAAAGCTATGGACCCTGAACAGCAAATGTAGGCTAGGTACGGGGAGATCTTTTTAGAAATCTTGAGGTCCAGTTGTAAGGGTTGTGCTACTTAGCTCTCCATTCCAACCCCAATGCCTCTGACCCCAGAGACAGCATTACTTGCGGGGACCCCTAAAGGAATTTGTTTTGTTTTTTTTTTTAATCAGTCTATAGAATAACATCTCTGAGATGGAATTTCAAATGAGTTGTAATTCTTAACTGCCTCTTTTTTTGTAGTTGAGTTTCACACCCACAAAGGAGTGATTAGCGCATACTATGAAAGCCATGGGAGACAATGAACGTGTGACGTGAGAGTGGAGGGTACCAGTGGCTGCAACCTGAGGGACAGCAGCATTTAAAAGGACAGAGGGAGCAGCACCTGCAACTGCAGCTGAAAGCACATCCATGGAGACAAGGGGGACACCTAACGAGTGTGGAGTTATATAAATCAAGGAGAGGTGGAGGATTTCAAGAAGTTAGTTGGGAGTCAGCAGGGCCAAACACTGATGAGGATTTAATGAAGATAAAGGCTGGGATGTTCACACTGGATTTCATGACAATGAGGTCACTGATTTCGTTGGAGTTGTTGGGAAAAACAGATGGTAACATGTAAAGGAGTGACCACTCAGTGAGGAAGAGGAGACAGCCAGGGTGCATGACAGTTTTGAGATGTTTGCTTCTGAACAGGTGATAGAGATAGGACAGCAGTTGAAAGCAGATGTGAGCAGGGGGAAAGGTTTCCTTTGTTTTTAATTTTATTGAAACATAGTTGATTTACAATGTTGTATTAGTTTCAGGTGTATAGTAAAGTGATTCAGTTATACATATACCTATACCCACTCTCTTTTAGATTCTTTTCCCATATAGGCCATTACAGAGTATTGAGTAGAGTTTCCTGTGCTATACAATAGGTCCTTGTTGGTTATCTATTCCTTTGGAATAAGTGAGAGTAGATAAAGAAGATGTGGTGCATATCGGGTTGGCCAAAAAGGTCATTTGGGTTTTTCTGTAAGATGTTTTGGCGAACCCAGTATATACAATGGAATATTACTCAGCCATTAAAAAGAATGAAATAATGCCATTTGCAGCAACATGGATGGACCTGGAAATTATCATACTAAGAGGAGTAAGTCTGACAGAAAAAGACAAATATCACACAATATTGCTTATATGTGGAATCTAGAAAAAATGATGCAAACGAAATTATTTATCAAACAGAAGCAGACTCAAAGACTTAGAGAATGAACTTATGGTTACCAGGGGGGAAGAGTGGGGGGAGGGATAGACTGGTAGTTTGGGACTGATATATACACACTACTATATTTTAAAAAGATAACCAACAAGGACCTACTGTAGAGAACAGGAAACTCTGCTCAATATTCTGTTATAACCTAAATGCGAAAAGAATTTGAAAAAGAATAGATACATGTATATGTATGACTGAATCACTTTGCTGTACCCCTGAAACTAACACAACAATGTTAATCAACTATACTCCAATATAAAATAAAAATTAAGAGAGTGGAGCGTGTTAAGTACCAGTGGGGAGTGGACAGAGCAAATAGATGGGAGTGACTGGTGGAGAGAAATTACAGAGTGTGGGAAGGGACGGAGCCAGAAGAGAAGTGCAGGGACTAAGCACAGCTAGGAGGAGGTTTGTCTGTGACTTTAATGGTAGAAAGGAAGGATAAAATAGTTTTTTTCTGATAGCTTCTATTTTCTCCGTGAAGAAGGAGGCAAGGCCATCATCCGCTGTGAGTTGGAAGGAGAAGGTTGGAGAACTGGGGACCGTGTCTCTAACCAGTGGGTCTTACCCTTGTCTACACATTGGAATCACATGGAGAGTTCAAAACTCCCAGACTGTACCTTAGGCAAATTAAATCAGGCTATGTGAGGAGGGGAACCCAGAATCCGTACTTTAAATAACTTCTCAGGTGCTTATTATCTGCTACTGGGGCTGAGAACACTGCTGTAGACCCCGACTGTGTTAGGATCATTTGGGGAACTTTGAAAATTACCGATGCCTCAATCTTGCCACTAGAGGATCTGATTTTATTGGTTTGGGGTGAGGCCCAGGTATCAGGATTTGAAAAAAGCTCCCCAGGGTTCTAATGGTAGCCAGGGTTGAGAATCCCTGATGTAAGTGGTGGTCAGGCAGTGTTGAGGACTCAACACAGATTGGAAACCTCAGGTCTATAACAACAGCAGCTTACAGAATTGAGTGACGCCTGTGGCACTCAGCAGTCCTGATAGAGAATGGAAGGAGGGAAAGTTCGATTCTTCTGAACCCAGGGTTTTGTTAGTTGTTACTTTCTTGGAAGGGAAAATAGAGAATGAGACTTGTAGATTTTTGACAACAGAAGGATTTTTGGAAAGTTTTATTGAATTATAGTTGATTTACAATGTTGTGTTTAATTTCTGCTGTACAGCAAAAGTTGTACATATATATTCTTTTACATATTCTTTTCCATTATGGTTTATCACGGGACATTGCATATAGTTCCCTGTGCTATACAATAGGACCATCCTGTATATCATAGTTTGCATCTGCTAATCCCAAACTCCCAATTCATCCCTCCCCAGCCCTCCTCTCCCCATTGGTAACCACAAGACTGTTCTCTATATTGACAACAGAAATATTTAAATGATGGATTAAGAAATGTAAGCTTAATAGGGAAGGAGGTAAAGAGATGAGGGTGTCCATAAGAAAGAAAGAAAAAAGGATCCTGAGGCAGGAGCTTCCTATGAGGTTGAAAAACAAATGTAGACAAGCAACTGTGTGAAAGAGCTGGTAACAGTTGTGGAGGATAACATAAAATTGATTAAGTTTCTGAACGTTTTCTTTGTTGTTTATTGACATCACTGGCATAAACATATGCTAATGTCATTAGTTATGCAAAAATGAATGAACTGATGAGTATTAGAGATGATCCTTATATAAAACACTGTGCCATTTTAGGATAATATAGAGTAGCCACGGAGTCTTACATTTCTGTGTGTATTTTGGAAGTGTTGACTCGTATTTGGCCTTGGCATTTAGAAGTGGCAGTTATGACAGATGCCTGATTCTGATGCTGTTTTAAGAGATTGACCTCCTTTACGATCCTGCCATTTGCAACAACGTGGATGAACCTGGGGGACATTACGTTAAGTAAAATAAACCAGACACAGGATGGAAAAACCCTGCATCGTCTCACTTATATGTAGAACCTAACAAAGTTGAATACATAGAAGGAGAAAGTAGAACAGTGGGTATCAGGGGCCACTGATGGGGGACATGGGGAGATGTTGGTAGAAGGATACAAAGTTGCAGTCATGTAGGATAAATAAGTCCAGAGATCCAGTGCAGCATGGTGACTATACCATGTTGAACACAGGAAATTTGCTAAGAGGGAACATTTCATGTGCTTATATCACACACAAAAATGGAAAGTATGTGAGGAGAAGATGTTAATTGGTTTGAAAGTAGTGATCCTTTCACTGTGTATAGCAAGTCATCATGAGGCCTTAAATATGTACAATTTTTTTAAACAGTGAAATTTAAAACAAAACAAAAAAGATGTTGGCTTCCTTTATATAAACTCACACAGAAATCTCCAAGGCTTAAGATCTCTCTGAAGAGGTCGCTCTGTAGAGGTCTCTCTGTGGCCTTAAATAAGGCATTTAGTTGGAGCACCCCTCCTCACTGTGTACCCTTCTTTTTGAGGGTGCCTCATCTTGATAAACTGCCTCGATCATGTGTGGCTTTTAGAGATAGGGTTGCTATCTTGTTTACACTTCAGCTTAAATGATGACATTATTTTCTTTTTGAATTTTATGATTGTTTTTATACAGCAGGTTCTTATTAGTAGTTATCTATTTTGTACATATTAGTGTATATATGTCGATCCCAATATCCCAGTTCATCCCACCACACCCCTGCCCCGCTTTCCCCCCTTGTGTCCATACGTTTGTCCTCTACATCTGTGTCTCTATTTCTGCCCTGCAAACTGGTTCATCTGTACCATTTTTCTATATTCCACATATATGCATTAATATACGATATTTGTTTTTCTCTTTCTGACTCACTTCACCCTGTATGACAGTCTCTAGGGATGACACTATTTTTTCCCCAAAGTTTAATGAAACAGACCAAACCTTCAGGTAATAAAGAAGAAAAAAACTGCAGAAAATAAAAAAAGTGAAAAAAAAAATTAATGTTTCCAAAGCCGAAGTTTCAAATTCTACAATAATTGAATTCAAAAATTTTGAAGAGATTTTCTGGTCTTGATTTCCTCCCTGCTTCTTCCAGCACTTACATGGTGTATTTGACTTTATTTCCTGCCACATGGAAGAAGTTTTTAGGGAACTTGTATCCTTCTGAAGCAAGTCTTCAGTGTTTGATGTAGTCCTGCTGCCATTTTGGGGCTCCCCTGTTCTGTTGGGTTTGTACTCTTACAGGGTCAGTGGCAGGGCCACAGCAAGATGTACCTAATTTTGGAGTAGGTCCTTCTATTGCCCAGTCACCAGGGAGTACCTTTATTCATTATAGATCAACTGAATATATGTATTATACAACTTTAATTCATCTATATTAATAATAACAGCTAATACTTGTTGAGCATGACTATGTATCAGACACAACTCTAGATACTACCATGTAATCTTTATAACAACCCTTTCCTTTACAGATGAGGATGCTGAGATAAATGAGTTTCTCAAGATCATACAGATGATACATGGTTAAATTCTATTTTTGATTTGAAAATTAAAGTATCTTTCAGATAAGATGGTTAACTAACCAAGGCTGTTGGCTCCCTCTTCAAATCCAATATGGGAAATGTCAAGGTGTTATAAGAAGACGGGGATCCCTCAAGAAACCCTTGAGTCTCCAATTAAGGAACTATGCTTCCTATTCCTACCTCTCCAGGCTAGCCTAGCTTTCCCAGCTGGAAAAGAATCTACGATAAGGCTTGACTGGGGGTAGTGCGTTTTGGGAAGTGATTTCCTGAGGCCATAACATTCTTGCACTTCCAAGCTGTGCTTGTGTTGATACCTAGTGGGTCTCTTTAAACACTACCTTGGAGGCCTTCTGACCTTCACAGCACGACCTGAGTTTATAATTAGCTAATCTGAGGTTGTCTATTCTTTTTTCAAGGTTCTTAAGAAGTTAACAAAAGGGTTGGTAATGGGACATTATGTCCCTTTCACTTCCAGACTGCTCTCTTGCGGGGGGGGGGGGGGGTCTGGCAGTTCCCCAAAGTGTCCCATGCTGCTGAGGAGTCATTGAAGCCCCAGAGCCTAAAGCAAGTGATACTTGGAGTCATTGAGACAAGGTGCTGTCAGGATTGATTCTGTGTTTCTGGTTACGGCAATGAAGACTAACATGCAAGATAGGCCAAGGGAAGGGTGCAAGAGAAGTCCAGTACATGCTTATTAAATACAGTCCTCCATTCTGGATACTGCTACAAGTGCTCTAATATACCTGTTCTGTCATAGAACATCAGAACAGAAAAGAACTTTAGGGATTTTCCTTCACCTCGGGATCTCCTGGCGTGGGGCTCTGTAGTACATCAGTGGTCCATATTTGACTAGTAGCAACATATCAAGATAATCCATTGAGGAACTGAGTCCACATGTTTTTCTCTTCTGCCATTGAGGTTATAACATTTTCAACACCACAGGAGGCCTTAGGCCTTAGTTGAGGGAAAGTGTTGGTTGAACAAAAGTAGGAGAAATAAGATTCTGGGCCTTACGCTCATAGAATTTCCTTGTACTCTCTGGACCTGCTTGCACACAATCCACCTAACCATCACTGCCTCATTTACCCAAACTTATGGCTCAATGGTTGGGATAATATTCAGCTAAGAATAGTAGCTTTGGTGGCATATTCACTGTGCTCCATAGTCAAGGTGTTCTGTCTCTAATAATGCTTGGTAGCAAGCCAGGAACTGCTTTTCAAATGGAGAAGAGTTCTCTGCATTAAGACTCAACTAATAGAACTTGCCAGACCCCACATTCAAACTCAGAACCCACCAGAGACACCTCTAGAATCATTGGATCCACTGGCCTGTTGGTCAGGGCAGCTTGCATTGGACTGAGGAACTTCTGTAATGCCATCTCTTGCTCTGAAATTACTCAAAATTGGCAACCATCTGTGTCATCAGATAAATGGGTTTGAGGAGTATTCCCAAGCACAGTGTACACTGACTCCAGCATCCAAATAGGCTTACTATATGCTGTACATCTATACTGGTAGTGAAGGTGCAAGGTCCAACACCTTGTCCTTTGCCTTACAGGATTACGTTAGGGTTTGGGGATGCCTTGACTTGCCCCAGACCTTTTTATTTTTTTTTCTTGAGGTACGCGGGCCTCTCACTGTTGTGGCCTCTCCCGTTGCAGAGCACAGACTCCGTACGCGCAGGCTCAGCGGCCATGGCTCACGGGCCCAGCCGCTCCGCGGTATGTGGGATCCTCTCGGACCGGGGCACAAACCCATGTCCCCTGCATTGGCAGGCAGACTCTCAACCACTGCGCCACCAGGGAAGCCCGCCCCAGACCTTTTGACTCCTAAACTTTTGTTGATGTGGCAGGCTCATAGGTGTAGATTCTTTGGTCTCACATTAAAAAAAAAAATCATTCTGTTACTTCCTTTTTCTGAGGCTTATGACTCCTTCCTCAATCCTCTGCTAAGGCAGAGGATATCTCTATATCATTTATTGTAGACCAAGCTTCAGGGTGCCATCCTAGCAGCATACTGAGACTGGTTCTAGGTTTCTTCGCTAGAATGTTAAATCCTAAAACATGAATGCTTTTATGTCAATAGATTTTCTTTCATGCAGCATTACAGTCTAACCTCCTGGTATGAAATTCCCCAATCTCAGATCTTGGAATACCACTGATATTTCTATCATGTCTTTGACATCAGTATATAAAAGTTATATAACCCCTGCAATTCAGTCTGCTTACAATTAAATGCAGGGCTCAGATTGGAGCAAAGTCTGCTTTGCAGATGCAGAAGACAAGAGCCCAAATACTTCCTTGGGATTCTTATGACTTATATAGCCTCTCAACTAAATTTTGGTGCTAGCCTCAATAATGGTGAGGGTACAGCATGCTAAGGGTTATCAGGACTTCACCTGCTACTACAATGATGAGGTCTTTATCTCAGTGTGTTTGGTGAATGATTCCATTCCAAAATTCCACCCTGAGGGTCTGCTTTCCAGACTTGTTTCTAAGTCTGCGATCTATCAGCAAAACATAGCATGAGACAAGGGCTTGTGTTCAGGTAGCTTAATTTGGGAAGTGATCCCAAGGAACAGCAGTGGTGGCTTAGGAAGTATGAAATGGGGAAGAGGGAAAGCCAGTAAAGATGCAGGCTTGAGTTGGTCGCCACTGAGGGGAGCTGGATTTTCATCCTACCAGGACCCTCTGAGAAGCCCTATAGCGTCACCTCAGAAATGTTTACTTGAGGGATAGAAGAAGGGAAGTTTTGTCCATTGGATCTTGTCCTTCATTGATGAAAGTTTTCCTCATTGGGTTTTGACTTCCTTGCACTCCCATGCTGCCCATGTGTGAGTGCTGGTGGGTTTCCTGAGGAGTCCGTATTGTGCAGTGAGGTTACAACTGAGGGAAGCCGGTTGCTGCACTGACTGGAGTAAAAGCTGGGCCAAGAAGCTGTAAGTTTGGCACAAGAAGTAACCAACCATACTCCTTTCTTTTTTCTAATGCTTTCCTTAAGTCTGGTCTTGCATTTTGGATTCTACTCCAGGTGCCTCATCAATCTGTTTCTGTCATAGAATCATAAAACCTGAGAGCAGAAAGGAACCTCAGGGAACTTTGAGAGTCCTATTATCCAGATGATGTTACTGAGGTACAAAAAAAGCTCAAGAATTCGGGCAAGTCTCACAGCAAATCTGCTACAATTAGCCTTGGAACTCCAAACTCTTGGTTACCTGTATTTGGTACCTTGAAACTGAACTTCTTGGAGTCCAGGAGGTCATATAATTGCTAATATGTAAATGACCTTAACATTCATCTGTGTCCTCTGTTCTCTGAGAATAACTTCAGTAATGCTTCTTATATTTATCCAGTACTTTACATTCTGCCAAGCAATTTCATGCATGTCAGTCCATTTAATTCTCACAGGAACCCTACAAGAGCTGTGTTATTGTTACTTCATAGATTAAGAAACAGAAGTTTAGAGATTCAGTCACTTGTCTGCTTATGGTCTCAGTTAGAAAATAGAATGCTGTCTTCTGAAATAGTTGGGATTCTGTCCTCCGAATTTATTTATTACAAGCCATGGGAAAATGCTTAATAAATGCTAAAGGGGTACACATATATAAAATCATGTCATCATCAAGCAAGCTTTACTGTATTGTGGAAATGTGTGAAGTTCAAATATAATCACACACACACAAACATATACACAGAGAAAAATAATTAACTTAAAATACATAAGCTCCAGGTGTCATGCACAAAATAATTATTGTTTATGGTATTCATTCATTCATTCATTCAATAAAAATTACTGAGCACTTATTGTATGCCAGGCATTTTTACTGCATTGCAGATTATAGTCAAAACAGATAAAGCCTTGCTTTCAGGGAGCATATTATTTATATTAAAATCCACATAATTTGTTATTTGTACCTATGGCTAGAACTCAAACTGACCTCCTGGGTACTGTGATGTGTTTATTAAGCAAAGCACAAAAGAAGAAATCACTTAGTGCCTAGAACAGAGAGGTGAGTTGGAATACACATTCTTTACATTGTAGGTGATTTTCAAAATTGTTTCTCTGTGAGTAGGGAGATCAACCGGAGGAAAGGAGATGAAGCAAAGAACTTCTGTTTCCGCTAAGAGTTTCCTTACTCACTGGTACCATTTTCACTTACGTAAAATTATCATACCCTCATCTCCATTCCTCTTAGACCAAGTTCCCAATTCCGCTCTGCCACCAATAAAAGCATTGTCCTCATTTCTAACTTTCAACACTTGCCTGCTACTTCTGCCAGCTTGTGGTTACCTATGGAAGGCATTTTATGGACTGCAAATGCCTGGCTTAAGAAACTTTTCCCCCCCAAATATGCATAGCAAAACTGATGGTAACATATGGCCCTATATTTTTTCCCTTCTTGCCAGTTCACTAAAATAAATTTACTTTCAATTTACATATTCTTGTCTACATTTCAGAGCTTTAAAATATATTTGTAAGGTCTGTCCTGTCTATCTTTTTCTAAGATTATGCAACAGCTTTGCATGCTGTTTAGGAAATAAGAGGAACTTTTATGATTTTTAGAATCTTTCATTTCCTAAGAAATTTAGAAAAGTTTATGAGATCAGAAAAAGAAAGGCCAGCATATCCTTGGAAATGTAAAATTAGGTAAAATGTATTGTTTCTATAAGCTTGATAGTAACATACCTTTCAAATCTAAAAGCACGTCTGCTGCTGATAAAACTCTAATAAAATTCTATTAGATAGATTTTGCTGTCCTTATACAATTCTGTTTGGACCCTTTAATCAAAGGCCATATTACTAAGAATTGTAGAAATATGAAGGCGCTCATGGTTAATTTTTAAATGAAGAAGAAGCTTATCATGGACCTTTGAATGTGCTGAAGTAGAAATAATAGTAATTTCATCCAGAGACAAGACTATTCTTTTGTTCTGTGAAAAAACCTGGCAGGCTCTAAGAGAATGTCTCAGAAGACTGACTTCCCTCTTCTGGGTTCCAACCTCAACCTCAACCATTCTTGAGATTTTTGTCAATAGAGTGTTACATATAACAAAGGATGTCTTGTAGGTAAAGAGCATCATGTGCTCTTAGTTAGAGTGTTCCAAAAGTGTTCCAGGTCTGCT
Source organism: Delphinapterus leucas (assembly GCF_059928025.1). NCBI lineage: Eukaryota > Metazoa > Chordata > Mammalia > Artiodactyla > Monodontidae > Delphinapterus > Delphinapterus leucas. Next base: position 34,576,838 of record NC_143133.1, read on the forward strand.
TTGCTTGCTTACCATCTAGATTCTATTGTGGAGAGCAGAGTTGAAACTGGGTCTTTATAAATCTGTGATGAAGCTGGGTCATCAACTTCCTTTTCTGAGCAACCAGGCGGCTGTTTAACCCTTACTATTGGGTCATAAATATGGAGTGTTTAAACTCTAAGGACCCTTGCCTTTGCCCTGAAAACCATAGCAGGTAATATTAGGGATGCTTGTGAAGTCAAAAGTAAAGTGAGACATTTTAAGAGTCTGTCTGTGCCTGGAGACTTTCTTGGTTGTCACAACTGAATGAAAGGCTACTGGCATCTGGTGGGTAGAGGCTACAGATGTTGCTAAACATCTTACAATGCACAGGATGGTAATCACAACAAAGAAATCTTGGTTTAGAAATTTGATTTGTCTTTTTTTTTGACACAGTCATCTTAATGTCCCAAACAGCCATATTAAGATATAAATACAGCTTATTGTTACCAAGTAATATGTGCAAAGACACTCCTTGTTTTACACCATCCTAGAGTTTACCCCATTCCTCCCTTCTTTGCTGAGTCTCGCATCATTCCCCATAATATCCCCAAATCTCTCTTCACTGCAAACGCCCATTGTATCCCATTCCTGACCCCATCCCCGAGCATCATCTCATACCTGAGTTTCAGGATTGGATTCAAATATGTTTTGTTTAGAAAAAAAGAAAGAAAGGAAAGAAAGACAAATGGTTTAGTTCTTTAGGCTGCAAAATGACCTTACCGAACATGATGTGCCCACGAAGGAAGACTGTTCAATAATACAGGTGACTTCTGGCTCCTTTTTCATTCCTGGTATTTTGCATTGTTGGGTAGGCATGCTCTGACACAGGAAATGCATATTGCCTCCTGCAAATGGGCTGCAAACATTCATATCTATGTAGGCCGTGGAAAGGAGACACAAAAATAATTAATAATAAAAATTAGGAGTGGTTATTTTATTTAGAAAGCAAAAGAATATGATAAAGCATCATACAACATTCCTTTTTTGCATAATGGAGTAGATAACTTACGTTATCAGAGAAGAGAAGTAGAGTAGGATTCAGTCTCCAAATTTTCAGAAAGGTAGATATTTCTTAAATTGATAAAAACTATTAGAGAGTGATGGTCAAGAAAGGTAGAATTAGTACCAAGTAGGAGAAAAAGTATAAGGCTGGATGGCGATTTGAAATTCGTAAAAAGTCCTATGTTTAAAATATATTTAGAGAGATGGAAAGACAAGATTAAAGATGCAGTAAGGGGGTGGCATTGCTGCATGTGTGTTCAATCATGAAGGTTTTAAAACAGTATAATTAAGCTTGCATCTCAAAGACAGTAGCCTGTGTGATTGTGGGGAAAAGTCTTATTGTGAAAGATGGAGCCGATGTCATGCTTGTGAGACATGACAACAGAGATGTCTGATTTGGAGAGATCAATACTTTACAATTGTGGAATTTGACATTCCTAATCTGATAAAGAAAAAAATCTCTCATGTGGTACAGCGTTCTCTGCTCCTCTTGACAAACAAACTGCATTTAGAACGTGATTTATTTATTTTTTTGTAGGGAGACAATGAAAGACAATCATATGAAACTATTCCTTTCTAGGCATTTTCACTAGAATACAATGTCATAAAAATGCAGAGAGAAAGGAAAGATTAACAAGAGCTAAGGGTCCAGTTTGCTCCACAAATTCTTTTGGAAGGATAGACTCATCTTCTGATCACAATGGCAAATCACACTTTTTTTTCATTCCGAATTAGAATGTATTACTTGTGTTGGCCCCTTTTGAATACTCCCATCTCCACCCCAAACACTTTTCCCCAAAAGGGAAAGACTCTTTATTTTTAATTTTACTGTAAAATTTCTCTAAGCCACTTTTTGTAATAGATTCCTTTAAACAAATGAGCCCAGCCAATTTGCCTGGGGAGACAAGAAAGGCTTCATGTCCTGAGGACTTTCTGTCTCCCATAGAGAGTTGAAATTTGGCTTCACACAGCCTTGTCATAGCCAAGAAATTAAAGGATTTTCTCTTCCAATAGCTAGCTGCATTCAGAGATGTTAGCCTAATAGGAACATGTGTGTACAGCCACTAGCACCTAAGACTGATAGGAAACGAGATGTGTCAGAGAATTCTCTCAAAAATTGCTGCAGCTGCTGGGTTTCTGCTAGAAAGTAAATAACAAATATATTGACATGCATTTTCCTTAGAAGAGCAGCTGCAGGGATCAATGCTGTTAGAGGGGCTGCCTGGCCAAGTCGGGGGTTGCATATGACAGTCTGAGTTGATGCCACATAAACTGATGTACTTGTTAGTCTAATTTGCCAAAGAGTCCAATTCTCCCAAACTGAATTCTCTGGATACTCTTCTAATCCGACACTACAATTTTATGTCATTTGGGAGTTATAATGAGGACCTCTTTGGTGTTTTCTCATCACTGACATTTCCTGAGTTGAACCATGAGGAAGGTATGTGACTCCCCTGCCCTCACTCTCCAGCTCTGTTTCTCCAAACAGGCAATAAAAACATTTTACATAAATAAATTCCCAATCATCACTAATCATATGAAAGCTGAAAAAAGTACGTTATCTTACACTATGAAAATACTAATCAAAGCAGCTTGTCAATTGTTAAAGTTAATGATTTAGATCTGTAACACTCTGCCTAAATTTTGTAGGTAATTACATAATTACACACAGGTTAACACAATCAAAAATAGTAATTGCCTCTTCAGTCTTTAAAATATGTCAAGGTACCACAGTCCCATTCTGGAAATGATGCTTATCTCACAGTGTTTGAGAGCCTGAGTATGGCAAAAATATTTCACTTAGGGAAGATTTCCATGCATCTGGGTCAACTCCTTTGAGGTTTAAGATCAGGAGGAGATTTGTCTGTTAGTGCTCAATCAAATTTATTGTTAAAACCACTGTATTTACAAGTTTCTATCTCTTCTGTAGAATGAACAGGCTTATTAGACGTTACACGATGGATGATCCATGCTAATTCATGGTGTCCATTTTCTGCAACTCAAACTTAAGGATTTAATACAAATATCTGTCTATAGATCTGAAGTGTTTCAGGACAGTTTCCCTCAAAACAAGTTTCTGGAAAGCAACATTTTCTTTACTGATTTTTTTTTGTAATTTGAAAATTTAATAATTAAACCTCATTTATATTTATACTTCTTTTTATATATATATATTTAACATCTTTATTGGAGTATAATTGCTTTACAATGGTGTGTTAGTTTCTGCTTTACAACAAAGTGAATCAGCTCTACATATACATATATCCCCATATACCTTCCCTCTTGCGGGTCCTTCCCACCCTCCCTATCCGACCCCTCTAGGTGGTCACAAAGCACCGAGCTGATCTCCCTGTGCTATGCAGCTGCTTGCTTCCCACTAGATATTTTACATTTGGTAGTGTATATATGTCCATGCCACTCTCTCACTTTGTCCCAGCTTACCCTTCCCTCCCCCCATGTCCTCAAGTCCATTCTCTATGTCTGCGTCTTTATTCCTGTCCTGCCCCTTTTTTAGATTCCATATATATGTGTTAGCATGTGGTATTTGTTTTACTCTTTCTGACTTACTTCACTCTGTATGACAGACTCTAGGTCCATCCATGTCACTACAAATAACTCAATTTCATTTCTCTTTATGGCTGAATAATATTCCATTGTATATATGTGCCACAATATCTTTATCCATTGATCTGTTGATGGACACTTAGGTTGCTTCCATGTCTTGGCTACTGTAAGTAGAGCTGCAGTGAACATTGTGATACATGACTCTTTTTGAATTATGGTTTTCTCAGGGTATATGCCCAGTAGTGGGATTGCTGGGTCGTATGGTAGTTCTATTTTTAGTTTTTTAAGGAACCTCCATACTGTTCTCCATAGTGGCTGTATCAGTTTACATTCCCACCAAGAGTGCAACAGGGTCCCCTATTCTCCACACCCTCTCCAGCATTTATTGTTTGTAGATTTTTTGATGACGGCCATTCTGACCAGTGTGAGGTGATACCTCATTGATTTTTATTGTACTCTTGAAAGCATGTTTCAATCAGAAAAAAATCTCCAGAGGATTGACTTAAAATATTTTGCGGTACAGTGCATGAAATATTGTGATGTTTTCTAAAACTTTCAAAAATATGTAGCATTATTTTAACTTTGGATTCTCTTCTTCAAAGCCAAAATCTGGGGAGAAAGAAGGAAAAGAAGGAGACTGATAGAGTACATTCCTGTGGGGTTTTTTTTCCTTCTCCTCTTTGTCCTTGTTCACCACTTTGGCCTGTCCCTTTTTGCCCAGTCCTTATCATGTCTCAAGGGTCATGAAACATATTGGGGATATAAAAGCAAAAGCAACACAATCTGAAAATTTAGGGAATTCCCACTATGGTTAAAAGGCCAGTAGAGTTCATCAACCAGAGGATAGACAACAGAAGCAAGAAGAACTACAATCCTGCAGCCTGTGGAACAAAAAACATACTCACAGAAAGACAGACAAGATGAAAAGGCAGAGGGCTATGTACCAGATGAAGGAACAAGATAAAACCCCAGAAAAACAACTAAATGAAGTGGAGATAGACAACCTTCCAGAAAAAGAATTCAGAATATTGATAGTGAAGATGATCCAGGACCTCGGAAAAAGAATGGAGGCAAAGATCGAGAAGATGCAAGAAATGTTTAACAAAGGCCTAGAAGAATTAAAGAACAAACAAACAGAGATGAACAATACAATAATTGAAAACTACACTAGAAGGAATCAATAGCAGAATAACTGAGGCAGAAGAACAGATAAGTGACCTGGAAGACAAAATGGTGGAATTCACTGCTGCAGAACAGAATAAAGAAAAAAGAATGAAAAGAAATGAAGACAGCCTAAGAGAGACCTCTGCGACAACATTAAAAGCAACAACATTCACATTACAGGGTCCCAGAAAGAGAAGAGAGAGAAAGGACCCGAGAAAATATTTGAAGAGATTATAGTTGAAAACTTCCTTAACATGGAAAAGGAAATAGCCACCCAAGTCCAGGAAGCACAGCGAGTCCCATAGAGGATAAACCCAAGGAGAAACATGCTGAGACACATAGTAATCAAATTGGCAAAAATTAAAGGCAAAGAAAAAGTATTGAAAGCAGCAAGGGAAAAATGACAAATAACATACAAGGGAACTCCCATAAGGTGAACAGCTGACTTCTCAGCAGAAACTCTACAAGCCAGAAGGGAGTGGCATGATATACTTAAAGTGATGAAAGGGAAGAATCTACAACCAAGATGACTCTACCCAGCAAGGATCTCATTCAGATTCAGTGGCGAAATAAAAAGATTTGCAGAGAAGCAAAAGCTAACAGAATTCAGAACCACCAAACCAGCTCTACAACAAATACTAAAGGAAATTTTCTAAGTGGGAAACACAAGAGAAGGAAAGAACCTACAAAAAAAACCCCAAAACAATTAAGAAAATTGTCATAGGAACATACATATCGATAATTACCTTAAACATGAATGGATTAAATGCTCCATCCAAAAGAAACTGGCTTGCTGAATGGATACAAAATCAAGACCCATATATATGCTGTCTACATGAGACCCACATCAGACCTAGGGTCACATACAGACTGAAAGTGAGGGGATGGAAAAAGATATTCCATTCAAATGGAAATCAAAAGAAAGCTGAAGTAGCAATACTCATATCAGATAAAATAGACTTTAAAATAAGGAATGTTACAGGAGACAAGGAAGGCCACTACATAGTGATCGAGGAATCAATCCAAGAAGAAGATATAACAAATATATATGAATGCAACATAGGAGCACCTCAATACATAAGGCAACTGCTAACAGCTATAAAAGAGGAAATTGACAGTAACACAATAATAGTGGGGGACTTTAACACCTCAATTACACCAATGGACAGATCATCCAAAATGAAAATAAATAAGGAGACAGAAGCTTTAAATGATACAATAGACCAGATAAATTTAATTGATATTTATAGGACATTCTATCCAAAAACAGCAGATTACACCTTCTTCTCAAGTGCACATGGAACATTCTCCAGGGTAGATTACATCTTGGGTCACAAATCAAGCCCCAGTAAATTTAAGAAAATTGAAATCATATCAAGCATCTTTACTGACCACAATGCTATGAGATTAGAAATGAATTACAGGGAAAAGAACGTAAAAAACACAAACACATGGAGGCTAAACAATACGAAACTAAATAACCAACAAATTACTGAAGAAATCAAAGAGGATATCAGAAAACACCTAGAGATAAATGACAATGAAAACATGATGATCCAAAACCTATGGGATGCAGCAAAAGCAATCCTAAGAGGAAAGTTTATAGCTATACAGCCTACCTCAAGAAACAAGTAAAATCTCAAAGAAACAATCTAATCTTACACCTAAAGGAGCTAGAGAAAGAAGAACAAACAAAACCCAAAGTTTTGGAAAGAAATCATAGAGATCAGAGGAAAAATAAATGAAATAGAAACAAAGAAAACAATAGCAAAGATCAATAAAACTAAAAGCTGATTCCTTGAGAAGATAAACAAAATTGATAAACCATTAGCCAGACTCATCAAGAAAAAGAGGGAGAGGACTCAAATCAATAAAATTAGAAATGAAAAAGGAGAAGTTACAACAGACACCAAAGAAATACAAAGCATCTTAAGAGACTACTACAAGCAACTCTATGCCAATAAAATGGACAACCTGGAAGAAATGGACAAATTCTTAGAAAGGTATAACCTTCCAAGACTGAACCAGGAAGAAATAGAAAATATGAACAGACCAATCACAAGTAAAGAAATTGAAACTGTGATTAAAAACCTTCCCACAAACAAAAGTCCAGGGACAGGTGGCTTCACAGGTGAATTCTATCAAACATTTAGAGACGAGCTAACACCCATTTTCAAACTCTTCCAAAAAATTGCAGAGGAAGGAACATTCCCAAACTCATTCTATGTGGCCACCATCACCCTGTTACCAAAAACAGACAAAGATACTACAAAAAAAGAAAATTACAGACCAATATCACTGATGAATATAGATGCAAAAATCCTCAACGAAATACTAGCAAACAGAATCCAACAACACATTAAAAGGATCATACACCACGATCAAGTGGGATTTATCCCAAGGATGCAAGGATTCTTCAATATATGCAAATCAATCAATGTGATACACCATATTAACAAATTGAAGAAGAAAAACCATATGATCATCTCAATAGATGCAGAAAAAGCTTTTGACAAAATTCAACACCCATTTACGATAAAAACTCTCCAGAAAGTGGGCACAGAGGGAACCTACCTCAACATAATAAAGGCCATATATGACAAACCCACAGCAAACATCATTCTCAATGGTGAAAAACTGAAAGCATTTCCTCTAAGATCAGGAACAAGACAAGGACGTCCACTCTCACAACTACTGTTCAGCATCATTTTGGAAGTCCTAGACATGGCAATCAGAGAAGAAAAAGAAATAAAAGGAATCCAAATTGGAAATGAAGAAGTAAATGTCACTGTTTGCAGATGACATGATACTATACGTAGAGAATCCTAAAGATGCCACCAGAAAACTACTAGAGCTAATCAATGAATTTGGTAAAGTAGCAGGATACAAAATTAATGCACAGAAATCTCTTGCATCCTTATATACTAATGATGAAAAATCTGAAAGAGAAATTAAGGAAACACTCTCATTTACCATTGCAACAAAAAGAATAAAATATCTAGGTATAAACCTACCTAAGGAGACAAAAGACCTGTATGCAGAAAACTATAAGACACTGATTAAAGAAATTAAAGATGATACCAACAGATGGAGCAATATACCATGTTCTTGGATTGGAAGAATAAATATTGTGAAAATGACTATAGTACTTAAAGCAATCTACAGATTCAATGCAACCCCTATCAAATTACCAATGGCATTTTTTATGGAACTAGAACAAAAAATCTTAAAATTTGTATGGAGACACAAAAGACCCTGAAAAGCCAAAGCAGTCTTGAGGGAAAAAAATGGAGCTGGAGGAATCAGACTCCCTGACTTCAGACTATATGACAAAGCTACAGTAACCAAGACAATATGGTACTGGCACAAAAACAGAAACATAGATCAATGGAACAATATAGAAAGCCAAGAGATAAACCCACACACCTGTGGTCAGGTAATCTATGACAAAGGAGGCAATGATATACAATGGAAAAAAGACAGTCTCTTCAATTATCGTTGCTGGGAAAACTGTAGAGCTACATATAAAAGAATGGAATTAGAACACTCCCTAACACCATACACAAAAATAAACTCAAAATGAGTTAGAGACCTAAATTTAAGACCGGACACTATAAAACCCTTAGAGGAAAACAGGAAGAACACTCTTTGACATAAATCACAGCAAGATCTTTTTTGATCTACCTACTAGAGTAGTGGAAATAAAAACAAAAATAAACAAATGGGACCTAATGAAACTTCAGAGCTTTTGCACAGCAAAGGAAACCATAAACAAGAGGAAAGACAACCCTCAGAATGGAAGAAAATATTTGCAAATGAATCAATGGACAAAGGATTAACCTCCAAATATATAAACAGCTCATGCAGCTCAGTATTAGAAAAAGAAACAACCCAATCCAAAAATGGGCAGAAGACCTAAATAGACATTTCTCCAAAGAACACATACAGATGGCCAAGAAGCACATGAAAAGCTGCTCAACATCACTAATTATTAGAGAAATGCAAATCAAAACTACAAAGAGGTATTACCTCATACCAGTTAGAATGGGCATCATCAGAAAATGTACAAACAACAAATGCTGGAGAGGGTGTGGAGAAAAGGCAACCTTCTTGCACTGTTGGGAATGTAAATTGATACAGCCACTATGGAGAACAGCATGGAGGTTCCTTAAAAAGCTAAAACTAGAATTACCATATGATCCAGCAATCCCACTACTGGGCATATACCCAGAGAAAACCATAATTCAAAAAGACACATGCACCCCAGTGTTCATTGCAGCACTCTTTACAATAGCCAGGTCATGGAAGCAACCATGGAAGCAACCTAAATGCCCATTAACAGATGAATGGATAAAGAAGATGTGGTACATATATATAATGGAATATTACTCAGCCATAAAAAGGAACGAAATTTGGTCATTTGTAGAGACGTGGTTGGATCTAGAGACTGTCGTACAGAGTGAAGAAAGAAAAAAACAAATATCGTATATTAACGCATGTATGTGGAACCTAGAAAAATGGTACAGATGAACCGGTTTGCAGGGCAGAAGTTGAGCCACAGATGTAGAGGACAAAGTTATGGACACCAAAGGGGGAAAGCCATTGGGGGTAGGTGGGAATGGTGGTGTGATGAATTGGGCTATTGGGATTGACATGTATACTCTGATGTGTGTAAAATTGATGACTAGTAAGAACCTGCTGTAGGAAAATATATATAATATAAAATTCCAAAAAAAAAAAGGCCAGTAGAAAGATAGGTGCTGTCTATGAGTGAGGTGTTGGAAAAGAAGTATAGTTATGAGGCAGAAACAATTTTGAAATGGGAAGGAGGGACAGTTGGGGAAGTCACAAAAAAGGTCTTTATCTGAATCATCAGTTTTCAAGGTAGAAAGTGTGTGTGTGCATGCGTGTGTGTGTGTGTGTGTGTGTGTAGGATATTCAGGGGGAATGAAAAGCTTGTGCAAGGACATGGAAGTCTGAGAGCTTTATAGTGTTGTGTTTGGAGAAGTTCGATATATCCAGAATTTATGTGTAGAAGTATTAAAGGACACCTTCAGGAAAGTGTCTTATGGGGCCTAATACTTCTGGAACCACAATGTAGTGACTTTTTTTCCCATCTCACATAAACATATAGGATTAATAAGCAATCACTAATTTCCTAAATTGAGATATGTCAAAGTCTTCTTGTCCTTTCCTGAAGATAAAATCAGGGTAGCATCTGTACCATCTGTAAATCCACAACTGAAAACGTTGTGTTTGTGCTTTTTATCCTTTTATGTTCCCATAAAAAATAGAGTACAATTGATCCATAGTGTTCTGAATTAGGTAAAGACTTTTGCTTAGATATTATCATGGGCCAATAATTTCTGCTCATGATGGCATTCAATCAAAATAATGAAATTTATCAGGCATCCGCGCTTAGGCTTAGACAACAGAATGAATCTGAGGTGAAATCTATATGTTAATGCTTTATTGTAGAGGACAGTTCAGGGGCGGCAAGAGTGAAGGGAAAAAGGAAGTGAGGAAGAGACAAAGGGAAAGCAGATGTAATACGACATTTTATCGAAGTAACCACAGCTTCAAAAGAAGGCATAGACATTTAACTAGTCTTTTGGGATGGCTCTGGGAAACCATGTGGAACCATGGTTTCTTGTATAGTCTGCAGAGGGGAGAGGGGAGGAATTTATCTTCTGGATCCCTCTGCTTACTGTTCAAAGTGTATCCCATTGAACATGACCTCCCTCCCCCTTCTAGGTTGCCAGCACATACCGTCTGTGGCCATGCTACAGCCTGAGTTTCCAGGAGGAAAGGAATATGGAACGTAGTAAAGCCCAATGCAAATGGGGAAGAGAGTTTGCTGAGAGGGTAGGAGTAGCCTTTGGGGTTTAGAAATGAGTCTTTTAGCCAGAGGTAGTATGCTGAATGCTATCAGGGACAGGAAGGACTGCTCACCTTGAATGATGTACTTACTTTACTAACCATATGTGTGCCAAAATTTTCTAGGTCAAATTTAGTCCCTGGGGAGTACTTGTAGATTAAGAGAGGCTTGAGGGAATGCAATTCCTCTGAACAGACCTAGTTACCGTAGGACACCAGGAACATCTGAACTATGGCTCGCTCCTCTGACTGCATGTTGAATGGCTGGAAGTCACTTCCAATTTCATAACTAACATTAAGAACATTTATCAGAATGACTTCCCCCCTAGTTAACAGAGACTCTCCCCACCATCTCTTCATAATATGGCCTCTTTTTTTAAATTGTTGTGTACAAATGTTAAAACTTTCAAAACCTAATTCTAACTTTCAAAAATGACAGTAGTTTTGTAAATGTCATTACAAATATAGGGTATTTTCAGTTTAGGCTGACCGATTCCTTCTAGGCACAATTCCTGCATTGTAGGTAGCGGATAAGAAGTAGACAGCATTGGCTATAGATTGTGGAACTCAGACTGAATGAGTTATTCTTTTCCTAGTATGATAACTTGAGATAGAGAAGAAAAAAATATCACACTTCCAGGCTAGAGTATGAGTTCTTTAAAATACACACACACACACACACACACACACACACACAAAATATATATTTTGATGTCACCTTTCACTATTATTTTAATTTTGATTTAGACAACAGGAATATAATTTCTACTCTTCAAATTACATTTAAGAGTTCATTTCTCAAATTAGGGAGGCAAGACTGAACGAAATACCAATACCTAAACACAAGTATGTTTTTAATCTATTTTTAATTTCTGTTTCAGTCCAACCTGAAATGTTGATCTATTGTCCTTTGCATTGCATTGAACCCATTCGCTGCTCCGCTCACAAATGCTAATATTTCTGTGACACGCAGAGGCTGGCTCCTGCAGCTTTTGCTTCAGGCATCACCTCATTATTCTTTTCAGCTCCTTATTAGAGAAAAGCCACTGACCTCTTACCTGGGTCTCTCTATCCAGTTAGTACTTGTGAAAGGGCAACTCATCTCAAGGCTTCTGTATACCTGCTGTGTTTCTAAATCACCTTATATTCTTATCTTTCCCATTTCCACCTCAGAATAGAAATATATAGACGAGGTACCATCCTTCTGCTCTTTCTTCCCTAGTTCTCAAAGAACCCATGATAACTTACCTCCATTTAAAAAATGGCTACTTTCACAATATTATTGCTGATGAAGACAAAATTTCCTGCCATTTATCTTTTTAAAAATCACTTCTCTCACTTCATTTTTTTTCCTTGTTAATGACTACTAATGAGTATTACTTAGAATACACAACTCTGATATTGTATTTCCTATGTGCTTTTAAGGAAACCTGGTTTTATTCATCCCCACTCCCAGTTTTAAATCTGAGTCCTTTGCAGGACCAAACTTTTTTCTTCCTTACATTTAGACATATTTTGAACATAACATGTCAGAACTCTTTTTAAATGAAGTGTTTGGTCACAGCAACCAATACTAAAGTCTTTCTATTAATGGAAATCTTTCCCAGGACCCACACCTTCATGTGTGTTAAAGCTGATGGAAGCAAAACATCATTCTAGAGCCTGAATTTAAGATATTTCCATACAAATTCAACCAAAGAGACAGTTTTCACAGATGACGCCAAATTTCAGTTTATTTTTTATTTATGTGAGTCTGATTTATGTAAAACTTTTACTTTGATCAATGACCCTGAATGAGAATACTTCTTTCACTTGACATCTGTGCTTCTGACCAGGTTGGAAGATAGGGTCAAAGGGCCATGTACCACATGAAATGAAAACATCAGTGTGTACAGACGATAGTTTTACAGAAACCAAACTGCTCATTACAAAGGAATAACACTAAAAGATGAGATAGGAGCGGTTTCAGGAAAAAAAAAAGTCCTTGAACAATAAGAGAGTAAAAGATTTATTATAAATAACTGCAAGAGAATTATTTTTGTATGCTATAATATTTCTCAAATCAACAGAGTCTCCTCTTTTGTCACTGAATGACTGGGTAAAGGCAAGCATCGAAACTGGACCAGGTGAAGCCCGATGTTTGTGTGGAAGGGGTGGTGTTGCATACATTAGTGACTTCTGCTCCTTGTGTGCCTCTTTTATTTTGGAGTGCACATCCTTTTGTCCAAGCGTTTCTTCCTCATTTCTCAAAATGCTGGGATTGATGGAGAAAAAGCAGAGTTCACAAAGTCTCTGCATAAATGAAAATTTTAAAGATATATATTTAAATTGAAAATGCTTTAAATTTTATTAAGTTAATCATTTTATTTAAAAAAAAAGGGCCAGAATATTGAAAAAAAAAATTGGTTAGGGCTTCCCTGGTGGCGCAGTGGTTGAGTGTCCTCCTGCCGATGCAGGGGACACGGGTTCATGCCCTGGTCCAAGAAGATCCCACATGCCGCGGAGCGGCTGGGCCTGTGAGCCATGGCCACTGAGCCTGTGTGTCCGGAGCCTGTGCTCCACAATGGGAGAGGCCACAACAGTGAGAGGCCCGCGTAACGCAAAAAAAAAAAAAAAAAAAAAAAAATTGGTTAAATATTGGGGAGCGAATTATTTTCTCTCTGATATAATCCTTGTGTTTATGTTTATAGCAGTATTGGTCACCAGGTGATTTCTCCAGCAAATGATATTATAGAAGACTGAAGAGAGTCATGTGTTTGTTAAGCATGAGTGAAATCAGAAATGGGTAAAAAGAAATCTGTGCATAGAGAAAATAGACTTGAATTGCTAATCTAGATTCTGAAGGCTGGCATACTAATATTTCTGGGCATTATCTAACAAAAATCTGAGGGCCACTTACTTTCCAAGTATAAGAGGTACCAGAATTCTTACCCACTGAGTTGTGATCAGTTTTGGGAAAGCCAGGGAAATGGAAAAATCATCCCACATCTCTTCCTCTCCTTTACCATCTAAAAAATTCGAACCAATCATTCCCCCATCCCCCATACTGCCATAAAATTGGTCTATTTCATGTTTCTTGCCTATTAAAACACTTCAATGAACACTTACTATCTATCAGACAAAGTATAATTTCTTGACTGGTGAAAAAGAGTTCCTAGACCCAATTCCAGCACGTGTGTGTGTATGTGTGTGTGTGTGTGTTTAGTCTTACCCAAACCAATTCTTGGATGCCAACAGAGTGTCCAAGGATTCACCTCAATTCTGACACTATCTACCTGCAGATAGAATCAAATTCCACAGGTAGTTGGCTCAGTCTCACAAGACCACCCACCACTCAGATTCCAGTCACAAGCCCGTTATTTCCTCTACTTCTGACCAACTGGCTATATATTAGAGGTCCCCATGACCCACTCCCTGGGTTCAGTTAGTTGGTTAGAAAAGCTCACAGAACTCAAGAAAACCCCTTTACTCACTAGATTATCAATTTATTATAAAAGGATATTAAAGGATATGAATCAAGAGCCAGATGAAGACATACATCTGGTGAGGTCCTGAACAAAGGCACTTCTGTCGTCCTGGACGTGGGAAAAAATTGGTTAGGGCTTCCCTGGTGGCGCAGTGGTTGAGAGTCCGCCTGCCGATGCAGGGGACACGGGTTCGTGCCCTGGTCCGGGAAGATCCCATATGCCGCGGAGCGGCTGGGCCCGTGAGCCACGGCCGCTGAGCCTGCGCGTCCGGAGCCTGTGCTCCGCAACGGGAGAGGCCACAACAGTGAGAGGCCCGCGTACCGCAAAAAACGTGGGACGTGGCTTGGTGGTACATGGAAGCATTCTGGTTTCCCAACATGGATGCTGTCCAAAAAAGGACCAAAAAAGCTTTTCTGGGGAAGGATTTTATGGAGGCTTCATTACATAGACATGATTGACCAACTCATTGACCAATGGCAATTGATTCAACCTCAAGCCCCTCTCTCCTTCCCAGAAATCAGGGCGTGGGACTGAAAGTTCCAACCCCCTAATCACTGGCAACCAGCCCCCACCCTAAGCTGCTCTCCAAAAGTCAACTCATTAACATAACAAAAGACACTTTTTATCATTCTCAACATTTAGGCAATTCCAAGGATTTGGGGAGCTGTGAGCCAGGAACTGTGGATGAAGACCAAATATGTATGAGAAATATATTTGGGTCATCTGAATGACTAAATGTATATTTTTTATTAATCACAATATCATGGCTAGTATATAAATTCATTCATTATTCAACTCTTGAGGAAATAAATGTTCAGTTTTGTCAAGCTGCTTCCCCAGTTACACCATGCACTGCATCTGTTTGTGTTATATATAATTCCCTGAAGGTGACTTTTGCATACATTGTTCCTTTAGCTTGAATGCCTTACCATCCTACCCTTAGTATATTGGTCAGACCATGACTTAGTTTTTGAAAATCAGCTCAATATCACTCACCTTCAGAAAAAAAAAAAAATATATATATATATATATATAAACACTGTATATATAGTCTCTATTCTCTGTATATGTTTTCATTGTTTTGCTCTTATCAGTCTTGTCATTTTACTTTGTCTCTCATACTGTAAGCACTTTGAGGGCAAACTCTAGGCCTTATTCATCTTGCACACCAGTGTATGGCTTGATATTTGGTGCACAAGAGTTACAAGATGGACATTTTTGTAGGAAGAGTGAATGGATGAATCTAGGAAATTAAACCGTCCTAAATTGTTTCTGGACACTATATAAGTCCATCACACTCAGTCTGGAAAATGGATCCCAGTTCAAAGGTCAGTTTTGGATTTAGGGATGTCTCCAAAGCAGGCTTAGAAATCTCTTCTTAGAGTGGACAGTACCCTTTACACAATTCCAGAACTGCCTTAGCTGTCAATAATGGAGACAGTTAAGTTGATACTGCTGAGCAAAGTGAAAGTCCTTTGTCCCAAACCATTGGTGTTGCCTGGTGTGTTTTTTGGAAGAAACCACTGAATAAATATTTTAATAAATTAATTAATTTTGAATTGGTTAGGTGTTTTAAAGATATATTTATTAAAGTAGAAAAGCTTGACACTTTCAAGTGAAATAGCACATCTGCAAAGCACTGAACCAACTTGCAAATCACTGGCCTATATAGGATAGTAAGTATAAATAGGGAAGTTGGGGAAAGAGTGGATCTAAAATGAAGAGAGTTTGTAATGAGAAGAAAAGAGGAGCATTAGATGACTTATTCATCTTGCAGCTAGAGCAGGGCTTGATACTTGGTAGGTGCTCAATATAGTTTTGTTGAATAATTGAATGACAGAATGAATGAATAAGCCAGGCAGACAGAAGGAGGGAGATATGAAGAGCCGCTATATTTGGGTGAGTTTTCAGTAGAAGATCACAGAATGAAAAATGTTCTACTCCGATCATGAATAAAAAGCAGAGAAATATATGAAGTATTGGTAGAAGGGGAATAGAACAAGCCTTGATTTTTTTTTCAAACTTTTTTTTTTTTTAGTGGTTTGAGGGATGGCAATTTTATTTATTCATTTATTTATTTATTTGGCTGTGTTGGGTCTTCGTTGCTGCGTGTGGGCTTTCTCTAGTTGTGGCGAGGGGGACTACTCTTCGTTGTGGTGAGTGGGCTTCTCATTGCAGTGGCTTCTCTTGTTGCAGAGCACGGGCTCTAGGCGCATGGGCTTCAGTAGTTGTGGCACACAGGCTTGGTAGTTGTGGCTCGCGGGCTCTAGAGCACAGGCTCAGTAGCTGTGGCGCACAGGCTTAGTTGCTCCATGGCATGTGAGATCTCCCCAGACCAGGGATCGAACCCATGTCCCCTGCATTGGCAGGTGGATTCTTAACCACTGTACCACCAGGGAAGTCTAAGCCTTGATTTTTAAAAGCTCTCTCTATATGTAATTTACCATAAAATGCATTGATTTTATGTGTACACTTCGGTGACGTTTTATTAAATTTAAAGTTGTTCAATCAGCAACACAATCTAGTTTGACAACACTTTCATCATCCCCACAAATTCCCTAATGCCCAGTTTAGCCAATCCTCATTCCTATCACCAGACCCAGGTAAAGGCTGATCTGCTCTCTGTCTCTACAGTTTTGCTATTTTTAGAAATTTCATATAAATGTAATCATACTATAAGTAGTCCTTTGTGTAAAACTTCTTTCACTTAGTGTAACGTTTCTGAGGTTTCATGTTGCATGTATCCACTAATTCATTCCATTTCCATTGTTGAGTAGTATTCCATCATGTGGATATACCACAGTTTGTTTTGCCATTCAACTGTTGATGGATTTTTAAACTGTCTCTATTATTTTTAAATTTTGAATAATGCTGCTATGAGCATTCACATTAGTCTTTGTGTGGACATACACTTTTCTTTTGGGGGACGGGGCAGATACTTAGGAGTAGATTTGCTGAGTCATATAGTAAATGTATGTTTGACTTTTTAGGAAATTCCCATCTACTTTCCAAAGTGCAAAACTACATCTAACATGAAGTTTCCTTTTTGTTGTTGTTGATCGTTATTACTGAAGTTGTTTTCTCTTAATATGTATTGGTTAAGTGATTAAACTTAACAACTGAAGTCAACTGAGTCACTTTTTCCCATACTTATAAATAGAGATGCAAGAGTCACTATGGTTTTTTGAAATTTTTTCCAAGAAAATCAGAGCAAAACAAAACCCAAGAGCAAGAATATAAGAAGGCTTAAAGGCTTATAAGCTATAAGTGTGCAAACTTTAAAACCAGGTTGATTTTCACTTAATAAATCTGATAACAGTTATATGAAAATGTACCTTGTTTGTATCTTACATTTACTTTCTTTATATTGCATTGCAAATATTTATATATTATTCACATTGTGCATTTAAATTATACTGTTGAAATGTAATAATTTTAGAAAAAGGGGCTACATGATTATATAATCTAATTTGTACTAAATTTTAATTATCTGTGATGAAGAAAAATCATTACTAGTCCATATAACCAAGTGCTAAATGATAGCAGTTTCCTAAATTACAAGTAATAATTTTCAGTAGATGCTCAAAAATGTAACTGCACTTTATTGGTGGAATAGGTGTCAGTTTGTGAAACTAGATAATTTTATTATTCCCACTTGAAAAGTCTTTCTTTTCAGTTTAAATAATTGTAGCATAAAGTCGCTTTCGAACATTCAGTGTACAACTTGGGCCAGGCTTTGCAACAAGTAAAGATGAAAATGATTAAACTGCAAAGGAATACTTTTTGGTTGGTTGCACAAAATAACACATCATTCATTGTGAGTGCTGTGTATATATGGGCATACATATGAGCATACATATGAGCAAAAACCATTCACGTTTTCCAGGTTTTTAAGTCTCTTAATTATATAAAAGTAAAAGCATTGTCAGAGAAAGGCATGTTAAAACCTCCCTGAATAAAATGGCTGCTTTTGGTTTGAGAATCTATTCCCTTAAAATACTCTAGTTCCAGAGGGTTTGCATTTCATTTCTTATAGTCTTAGTATACATGGTATGAGACAAAAGGGGCTGAGGATAAAATCAGGTAGAAGAACCTAAAAAAGAAACAAGGAAACTTCTTTGTTTCAGTTCCTGGACCTCTCTCTTTAAAGCACACTCTGCAACAGGCCAGGGAGGGGAGGGTGAGAGTGGAGGTGTGAGCGGCTCAGTCACGCCTGGTGGTGAGCAATGAGGCAGGCCTAGCATCCCTCCCCTTGGTGCCAGCTTCCATCATAGCGCGAATGAGAATGGAGCGTCCCCACGGGAAGTCCGTTGAAGGCCTGGCTCTGGTGCTCCTCAGAATGGCTTGTACTTACTATTCTCATGTTCTGCTTCTCTTCCTTGTTCCCTACCTGAGTAATACAAGTAACGCAAATGATACAGTTTTTGAAATCTGTGCTTCCATCAGGCACTCATGTTTCTTTTTACAACCTAAGAACAAACTTCTCCGTTCTCAAGATGCTTTAAGGTGAGTCAGCCAGTTAAAGGAATGAAATCACCATGGTTCAAAGTAGAGCTCACTTATTAAAAAAATAATAATAATAATGGACCAGACTATGCATTGTGCAAAGCAAGGCCTTACTATTTTTAAAAGCCAGTGATCTAGAGTTAAGACCAAAATAAACATGACTCAATGACTTTGACTTCACAAAGTAATTTCACAAAAGAAAAACAGAGAGGCTTATAGAAGCTAACAGAGGTGAGAGTCTGCTCGTAACTATAAACATTTCTGAGAACCCTTTAGCATCTCAGTATTACGTCAGTTGTCCCTTTTAAGTGCCCTCACCATATCCTTGTTGACACGTCTATCTTATTTATCACACTTATAGCTATGATTTTGAATAGTCCTAACTCCCTCAGAGTTACAAAGAAGAGACAGTTTTCTTATTTCTCTTATGACCCCCTTCAAATGGTTTTCTCATTCAGTAGCATCTCAGGTAAATCCCATGGTTGTCTGATCACTTTCAGGTATTATAAAAAAGATCAGTCCCGTCAAATTTAAAATTCTAACCTCATATCCAGGGTAACATTCCCATCTCTCCAGCCCAGGTTTGACTAATAGCTTGAGTCAGGAGTGGAGCTTATCTACTCAATTCCGATTTCTGATGGCTGACTTCTACTACACTACCCTGAAACAACCTTGAGCATGGGAGAGGGAGGGGATCGTGGTCATATCTGAATTTTCAGAACCAGGCTTAGTGCCTGGTACAGAGCAGGGGTTCATTAAATAGCTGTAAAATTAGTGAGTAGCTAAATTAACAAATGCATTTTTATGGTGCAGAAAAATCCCAGGATATTGATGATATTATAAAGAAAGAAATGTAACCATTAATTGAAGTATTGTAGCCAACTCTTTTCCTACTATTTAATATTTTTAAAACTCCACATATGAAATCCTATGATACTTCAGATGAATTGAGTATTATTTATGCAATATTTATGCTCCATTTATAAGCTTATCAATTTTGGGAAAAGTTGTGAGTCTGTGTGACAGACAGATTTCAGGACACCTCAGCCAGGCAATCACTTTATTTAAACGTGTTGTCAAATATAAATATAGTTGACACTTGGACAGCAGATGTTTGATCCACTTATATTCACTGATCCACTTATGTGGATTTTTTTCAGTAGTAGATACAGCAGTACGACATGATGGATGGTTGGTTGAATTGGGATCTCGGATATGGATGGCTGACTAAATTAGATGGCATTTTTCAGCTGTGTGGAGGATCGGTGTTCCTAATCCCCAAGTTGTTCAAGGGTCAACTGTAGTCTTATGGCTTTGAAGAAACACCAGTTGTCCCTGGCAACAGGATGGGTGACATTTCTCTAAGCCATTCAATTCACAGTCCATACTCCATTTCAACTCAATTCTTAGAGCCTAGAGTTTCTACATGTGAGCATTGGGACCTTCAGGGCAGCATGTGAGTTTTGTTGTTGTTGTGTGTTTGCTTTGTCTAGGCAAGGGAACATGGAAAACACATAATAGTAGCAACTTCACTTTTGACCAATCACAAAAATTTCTTATTGTGGTAATTTCTAACACTACTGGTTTATTCTTATTTTTTTAATAAAAGTAAAAAAATAGTAAACTGCATTTTGTAAATTAGTATTTTTGCTTTACCTTTATATAAGTTTTCCTTACCCAATCCTAAATTCCACTCTCTACCCCCAAATTGTCTGTTAATAAAATAAAAAAAAATTACGGACAACGCTTTTTGTTAACAAAGCTTTTTAGAAGGCACTTTAAAATATCAGCAGAAACAAAGACGAGGGCCACATGGGACAGGTGACTGACTGCTTGGATTCAAGGCCCTGCTCCATTACTTCCTAACTGAGGACCCTAGGACAGTCAACCACATCTCTGCATTTTAGTTTCATCATCAATAAAGTAAGGAAAGTAATATAACTTACCACATGAGTTCATTAAACAGAGAGCCAAGGACTAAACTAATTTATCAACAGGTGAAAAGCTGTGGATTATTGACATTTGACCAAAGTTGTGTTTGTTTTAAGCATTCGATGTTCAGAACACATTATAACATGAAAAACATCAGTTTCAATTTCATTACCCAGGTTGTTTGTAGATTAGAAATCCAAGGCATAAAGAGTGGTTTGCTGACAGATATACATACCTCCTCTGCTCAGTCCAAACATCCTGAATGTGGAAAGTACTTGAGGGGTATCCCTTGGCTATGGCTTCAGAAGGATGCTCCTGGAGGTCCCCTGTTCACTGAATTTCCTTCTGAGAAATGCTTTTTACAAGTGCACAGCTCTTTTCCATTAAACATGTGCTATGAGCTTTACTAAAACTCTGAAAAATTGTCAGATGAGGGATTACTGTCCCCATTTTACAGATAAGGAAAATGAAGCTCAAAGAGGTTAACTGAGGCACACAAGGTCACATCACTATTTAATAGCAAAGTTAGGATTAGAATCCCATTCCTCTGCTTTTCAACGCCAGATTCCATCTGCTGTGTGTTGGCAGAAAACCTGAAAGGTTATCACAACAGAAAGAAAGTTAATTGAGCTGCAGATTGATTAACCTAAAGGGGAATCCAATCAATGTTGGTAGAGAGTCAGAAATGCTTTTCTTTCTACACTGATGTTTTTACCAGGACAGCCCAGTCTCTCGCATCTGGATCAAAATCAGAATTCCAAATATCAGAACAAGTTAAATGACTTTCTCCTCTCTGTAGTTGCATCTGTCTATTTTGTATGGTAGTTAGATATATTGTTAAAATTTCTGGCTGACATCTTGGAGTAACTCTCTTCATTATACTGATTTTTGTGGTCATCCCCAGCATCTTTCTGGATTTGTGATTGTTGGATGATGAATCTAATAAAAGATTAAATATTCACATGATTCAAAGTCAAAGTACGAGGGCAGCTTAGAATTTCTGTTAGATCGATTACCATTTAGAAGGGTACGTCTGCAGCAAAACTTCCTCCTTTGAACGGAATACTGGCTCACATTCAGGAAATGACATTTTAACTGCGGCCTTACCAGCTTGAACTGAGAGCTTGCTTTGCTTAACCCGAGGGAATCAAGATCTAGGTAAAACCAGGAGGGTAAGATTTTATGATTACTATAGGAATATGAAATATGTGTGTTCCTTTCATTTTCATAACACATAAATAGTCATAACTTAAAGCCATCTATCTGTTGCAATTTTGCTTTGTGTTGCCGTGATCCCCTTTTTATTTTTTTCGCATTCAATTTTTCTTTGTGAACAAAAAAGGCTGAGTATTCATTTTGTATTAATTGGAATACATGTGCTACTTTTAGTAGAAATGTCTATATTTTCATTTATTATAATCAATTTTTTCTCATTAATTCTAAAACTATCCCACCTTACCATTCTATATTTCTAAAGCACATTACCATCTGTACTTGTACGTTCATGATCTCATTTGATTCTCACAATATCTGATGAAGTAGAACTTTATAAAAGATGTTGTTTGCCATTGTAAATTTGTATATTACAATGAGATGAGACTTTTTGCTTTGGGGAAAATATTATTTTGACTTGAATATTGCATAGTTTGTGAATGTGAAAACAACTGGAATAGTCCCTTAATTCATAACTTCTTAACTTCAGGTGATTTTCCAGAAATGCTTACTCCTTCAAAGTAAAGATACATTCTATTTTTAAAGAATGATTAGAAAAATGGGTAACAATGATTATTTAAGGAAAAAATTGGGGCAACTTCATCTTTTTATCAGAAAAATGAAATAATTCTGTAATCTAACCTGTCTCTTTAAGATGCGCAACAAGGGCCAGGAGCAAAGAATCTGCAATATTCTTTATAATTTCATGGGGTCTTCTGAGGAAATGTGCCAATTTTATGGGGACTCGCAGGGAGAAATTTCGATTTCATGTGGATTTGAGTGAAAAGGTAAATTTCATGGGATTTCTAAAAATGGCTGGGTTTCTCAGGATCCATGAAATCTATGGCAGCCGTGGAGAAAATGCACTGCTGTTGTTTTGGAGTAAATTTTAGTACAGTTTGGCAAAACTTTATTTCTTATACACCTGCTATGATGTACATTACACATTTTGAGTCTTTTTTAAACACTCACCTTTTCATAGATGTGTGTGAATACTAAAGGTGGTACTTTGTGTACATAATGACAAGGTGGTTACTTTGTCAGTTGCTTAGAGCATACGTTAGGTGGTCACTAACGCACATGTGACTCATGTGGTCACTTATGTTGGAGCCAAGGTCAGGATGGTGGTGCTTAGAGTTTTGGTGTTCCTAGTCAGGGAATGGATAGAAGCCCCTCATTCGCATTGCCACGGTCTTCAGCGGGTCAGAGAACATTAGGCTTAGAGGAGATCTTAGACATCATCCCGTGTAGTGGTTCTCCAAGGTGTTCCAAGGCCTTAACGTCTGCAAGCGTCCCCTGGGGACCTTGTTAAAAATTCAAACTCCTTGGCCTTACTCCTTGAGCAGACCCAGATTCTTAGAGGGTAGATCTTGAGAATCTGCCTTTTAAATTCACCTCCCGGGGTAATTCTCATCCTCATGTACAACTACACTGGAGTTGGAGAGCCACTGTTCAAATCCAATTTTCTTTCCAATTCAACTATTACATTGTCTCTCATGACTTCTAGATCTTCTTTATGACCACTCCTTACAGGAGGGTTGGAGCCACGACTTGTGGCTGGAACTGGGGCTGGGCCATAGAGAAGGCTGTTGTGAGAGAAAAGATGTCAAAGCTCAGGTCTGGAAGCTTGGGCCTGTGGAAGCATAGTCACTACAACTGCTATAATTCAGGTGTGCTACATCGGTAACAGACAGTGTTTCCATGATGCCTTTTTGTTTTTCCTCTGAAATGGTGAACAACTCTTGATAAAGTCCCAAAGAAAACAAAATAAAATTTTACCTCAGTTTATATGGTACCCGCCTTCATGCAAAATTCACTATAAATTAAAACAGTGTAAACCACTTTGTTTTAATATGTAAAATGGTGTTAGA
Organism: Delphinapterus leucas; assembly: GCF_059928025.1. Taxonomy (NCBI): domain Eukaryota; kingdom Metazoa; phylum Chordata; class Mammalia; order Artiodactyla; family Monodontidae; genus Delphinapterus; species Delphinapterus leucas. Next base: position 34,600,455 of record NC_143133.1, read on the forward strand.
TTCTAATTCAGATATTAGGAAAAGATTTTTCACGTACATGACTGTCCAATGGGACATTAGGAAGTAGTATTTGGTACAGGAACAATCTTCCTTGTTCAGAGCTGCTGGCACTGGGAGACCTCCAGCATCCCTGTCCTTTTGTCTTCTAAATGCTCATAATGCCTCCTAATACTGTGACAACAAAAACTTCCCCAAATTTTCAAACTACCTTCTAGGGTGGTAATTTCCCTCTGAGAACCATTTTCACTGTTATTTTTACTTTTCAGCCACACCATGTATAGATCTTAGTAAAATGGAAATCTACTCATGTAATTCTCTTGCTTCAAGTCTTTCAGTGTTTCTCCATTCCTTTCAGGGTCAAGTTCAACAATTTAGCTTAGCACACAGAAACCAGCATGGTCTGGTCGCTTTCATTCCTCTAGTTTCATCACCCATAACTCTAGGCATATTGGTTTGTTTAAGCACCATGCTACTTTACACCTCCATGTCTTCAGATGTGCATTTTTTCCCTCTAGAATATGATCTCTCTTCACTTGGCTCATCCAAAGCTCAAGTGTGACATTTTTGGCAAGGCCTCTTGGACAGCCCACTTTGATTATATGGCCTCTCCTCTGCGCTCTTGTAGCAGTAACCGAAGCATACATTTTACTGTGATTGTTGGTTTATTTAACCTCTTAAAGTAAGAACTTTGATGTTGCTCTGTAAAATATTTATATTTTTTTAACATGGCCTACAAAAATCTTCAAGGTGTGCTCTTGCATATCTGTCTGGCCTCGTGGCTCAACATCATCCACCAACACTTAGTTTTTCAGCCATATCTAAAACTTGCCTTACAATTCTTAGAACCTCTGTTACCCTAGAGCCTCTACTCTTGGACATGCTGGCAAAGTCATTTCTTTTCTCATAACCTGTATAACTCTTGCTCATTCTATAAGTCTCAGCAGAGATTGTCAGCAAATTCATTGGGAATCTATTAGGGGTATGTATAGTGGTTGGTTTTGAGTGAGGGTGTAGAAGTTATGGAGACACGGCCTGAGTTGATATGGAGCTAGTAATCCAATGATAAATCTTCCCTCTCTCCTGAAGCTGGATTAAGAGCACTTCCTCCATCCAGTCTCTAGCACAGCACTTATAATATTGCATATGGACTGTCAGCTTCTTGAGGAAAGACAGGGAGCCATCTCATTGTCAGCACCTGGCAGGGTGCTTGACTCATAGTAGGCACTCCAAGAGGGGGTGAAAACCTAGGATGTTCACTAATTATCAAGACAGCCAATATACTATTTATTAAAAAGTTCTTGAGTGGCAGTGTTGAGATTACCTCCTTCTTATTTTGAGTCCTGATCTTTATCTAGTACAGTATTTTGAAATAGATCCTCACATAGTTTTCTAGTGATTTTTTTCCTTTCCTTCTTCATTTTTCAGTAGAGTTTTCCTTCTTGATAACAGCCCTGGAGCTCTGACTTACCACTTCTGACCTCTCTAATTTCCTATACAGGAGAGGTCAGGAAGGGGAGGTTAACATGTACACAAATCACTTTGTGTGGACCCTGGGTGCAGTGATGGAGGTCAGCTCTATGTGCCCCCCACCCCCCAAATTAAATATCTGAAAGGAAATATTACTTCTTAAAATCCCCCTGCTTCCTAGTTACCAAAAAGTTGAAAGGAAAACAGATGGCAGGCCTGGATCCTACAGACTGTACATTTTCTAATTCTTTATGGAATACTTGGTTTTCTAGTTAGGTAAAATCTGATTTTGTTTATCTGCATATGAGTAGGTCTTCTGCAAAAGATGAAGGAAATTTATAAGTTCTGGAAAAAAGTCTGCACGTTTATAATTTTGATTCCTAAAGCACAAGACTACAAGACAAACAGATGTCCCTTCCCCAGTTAACACAAACTAAAAAATGAAATTTATTGTAATTTACTATTCTGTTTATTTAGAATGAAATGAAAAAAAATTAAGGCCCTTTCTAGCATAAAACGTGACCTTGAGAAAAGTTGTAGAACTTTTCATTCTGGACTCAGGGGTAACCTTTAAAAAACAGAAAATACCCACCCTCTGTGTAGAAATATACTGAATGTATATTTGTAAAGTATTGCATAAAATAGTTATTAAGTTATTTTAAATATAAAAGTCCAATAAAACTAAAAATGTTACATGCTATAAGATGTTTACATAATGATCTTAAAACCATCTTATCAAATTCCCTGCCAGTAAACATTTTTACTTTTCTCCCTGAATTGCAAAATTACATTTGAAAAGTATGTTACTTTTATAGTAGAAAGCAAGAAGGAAAAATTCTCGGATCTCAAAAAAAATCTTTCAAATAATGTAGATTGGGTACTGGGTCCATCTCCATTGTCCACTGGTTTAGAGCACTACTCTCAGAGCCGAGAGGAATTGGCTTCTGGCCCCAGCTTTACTTTCTTCCAGCCAGGTTCCTTGGCAAAGAACCTTCAATTCTCTGAGCTCTTATTTCCTCATCTGTATAAAAGAGAATTTCACTTCACAGTGTTGTTGGTATATAGAAACAATAAAATGAACTGTGTGTAAAAAGAAATATTCAAATGAGCTGGATACTGTATGATAGTAAAATATTATTATAATTATTGCAATGTCTTATTCTTGCCTAATGTAACCTCAAATCCTAACTTCATTCTTTGTGAAGATAGAAGTTGCTCAGATACACTTGATATACAGAAACTCACTAAGCTTTTAAAATATCTTTTAGGGTACATTAGCATTCATCCTGCTGGATGCATTCTTAAGACACCTCCATGATATCATTAATACTTTGGGTACTTGTAGAGTTAAGTGGTTTTCATAAATCAAGCCCTTAAATTACAGAAAGTAAGCAGTGTGGAGAAATAAATATTTAAAATAGAAAATTAAAAATACATATATTTCTTTAAAATCAGCCCCCAACTTTATTTTGGTGGCTTCAAACATTTTAAATTAAATAAATTCAACAAAAAGCTAAACATGTTACTAATATTTAGCTCTATTTCCCTTCCAAAAGGACCATGGCATGATTTTTAAGAAAACATTTCATACAGCTTCATAGTATGTTGTTGTTCTTCCTTGTATAATTACGTCCATTTTTTTTTTTTTCTCATAGAGCCAGAGTTTCTATTTTTGCTAGCTCTTGGTACCAATTTCACTACTGAATTCTGTGAATATCAACCTGGGCAATCAAAGGAACTCATTCAAGTGCTCCCACACCCTTGAGACATGATCAAGACACAGGGGTAAATTTGGGGTTCCAGCTCCTACCCCAAAATGGCAGTGGACTGAAGCCACGCTTAGCCTTCATAAAAGATTCGTGACAATCCGGGGACTGGCTGGGCTCTGACCCCGTATTAGGTATGCGAAGATCCAAGCTGCTCTCTACATAACTCAGGGCAGAATAGGGATTGCTTTGTAGGTACCCCGGATGTTTTAAAGTTTTCTTTTAACCCAGTGACTTTGAAATTTCTCAGCATTTTTTTGTGTGTGTGAGTGAAGAGAGTCAGAGGAGAGCTGATGTTCCCTAGGGGCAAATCCTGTTTTCGGCTCCTCTTTATACCAAAGGTCTTCTTGCATTTTATCTTGTATCTCCTCCTACAAGCTAAAATTCGAGCAGCTCTTCTTTTCTGACGAGATTTAAGGGATGGACGCTGCAAGGACATCCATCGTCCATCGGATCTTAAATGCTTTACTCGATGTATAGAAAGTAAATGCGGGAGTTTCCATTCATCCCTAACCTTCTTGTTTGGCCCTTAGGCCTTTTTATTAGAGTCCCTGGATTCTCAAATCCCTAGACATTTCTGGAGAAATATTTGAAATCTTCACTTCAAAAAGCAAATGATAAAGTGATATTTTTATCATTGGATACTTTATAAGAATTAGCTACAAGTATTTTTTGTGTTTTTCTATTAAGACAAAGAGAGGTAGTAATAAACTTTCATGCCCCGAGACCACTTGGGTGTGCTACTACACAGTAATTTAACTGAATTTTCACACAAGTCCTAGTGAGTAGGTAATATAAATGCAATTTTAGATGGGCAGAAACAGGCTCAGGAAGGTTAGGTAACATACAGACACCACACAGCTAATATGTAGTAGATCCAAAATTTAAAATGAATTTTGTCTGATTCTAAAGCCCACACTTTTTCCACTGACTCCTAATGCCTCACAGAAAAAAAGAAATTGAGGTACATGACCTAACCATGGAACGATGGAGACTTATGTTCCAGTTCCCTGGTTTCTGAACAATTCTTTGACGTAGTGGTGATAACATCACTATATTTCGTTTCAGGGTTGTCGAATATAGTGGACACTGGTAACTAGAACCAGTAAAATACTTAACATCTCTACCTCTGTCCTATTCACAGTCCTTCTAAAACTTGTATAAACACTTCCTCTCAAGAGATTTCCTCTCCCCTCCACCCATGCTTTGCTTTGCTAGAATTTTCTTGAGACACCTACTTTCCCACCTCACTTGCTGCATGGCACTATGAAACAGCCAGGTAGATAAATGGTATCAGAGAAAAAGGAGGGAAACCATAATAGGTCAATTAGGGCTTACCTTCTCCTGGATTAAAAATGATGCATGAGGTATTTTGGTAACATGACTGCATTGTAATTTCTCATTAAACAAAAACCTCATAAAATAGAGCAGAAATGAAAAAAAATCCTTTTGCACTTGACTCAGCTTTACATCCTAGTCCACAATTGGCTAGGATCAGGTGAATTTTAATCCTTTATTTGCCACTGACAGTAAAGTAAGCCACTATCTGGCTGGAACCAAAAGGGAGGCACTTCCGTGGAAGGGAACTAAATTTATATATTTATTTTGTAATATTTACTCAACCTTATTTTATAACAGAAGACTGTGTTTGCAGCTCCAAAAGGTTCTAAAGAAATAGAATAAAAAATATCCAAGATTTTCCTGTCACTATCAGCTGGTTCTGAGGAGTCTTTGACAAGACTCTGTTGCCTTTTCATAGAATCAGTTATTCACTTTTATTGACAAAACTTATGGGTTTTGAGGCTTTTGCTAGAGGCCAGGCACAGTTCTAGGTACTGGGGGGTAATAGCAGAAAACAAAACCTGAACTTTTGGTAAGCAGCTAGTATTCCACTGTGTGTGTATATGTGTGTGTTTGTTGAGGGAGAACTTAAGGGTGTTTATGTGTATATAGCAGGAGGGAAACAGACAATAAAATATATATATATAAAATCTATTAGGAGTCATAAGAGGATGCCACTGATGATGGGTGCCATAAAGAGAAATAAAACCGGGGTAATGAGTTTGAGAGTGACTGAAGGGGCTGGTAGTTCCCATCTTAGAATAGTCCAAGGAGCCTCTGATAGGTTATTTTTTTGAGCAGAGACCTGAATAAAGCAAGGAAATGAGCCTTGTGATTATCTGGGTAAGAATATTCCAAGCAGAGGAAACAGTCGAGACAATGGCCCTGAGTCAGGAGCACGTCTAACATTTTTCAGCAACAGCAAAGAGAGCAGTTTGGCTGGAAGGGAGGAATGAGGGGAGTGGTAGGAGCATCATCAAAGGCTGAACTTTACAGGGTCTTCTCGGACATAGCAAAGATTTTGGACTGTACATTGTATGAACTGGGAAACACTAGTGGGTTTTGAACAAAGAGGGCTCGCTCTGGCTGATGTGTTCAAAATAGACTCGAGGAGCATGCATGGACCTTTATTATATTTATTTACCTCCTCTGGATAAAATTATAAGGTTGTAGAGGGAACTGAGGGAGATAATACATATAAAGGGCAATTGAGTTCATATGCACTAAGATCCTAAAACATGAAAGTACTCAGTATGTTAGCTGGAGAGCCAGCATCATTAAGTGGTTTGGAGATGAGCTTGGGCATTTCCTGTCTGGGTTCAATCCTAGCTCCATTTCTTATTTGTGTGATTTTGGAAAAGTTACTTAACTCCTGCATGCCTTTCATTTCTCAACTATAAAGTATGAATAACAATAGTGTCAACTTCATAGAATCATTGTGAAAATTCAAATGAGCCCATCTTAGTAAAATACTTAGAGCATCACATTGCACATAGTAAACACTCAGTAAAAGGTTGGGAGTATCACTGCATAGCATTTTTACTTTACAAAGTGGTTTCACGTGCTGTGTCTCATAAGAGTGATCCTCATAAGTATTATTATTCCAGCTTTGTTGATTAAGGAGTTGAGGTTCAGAGAAGTGAGGTGGCTTGCTCAAGCTCATCTAGCTGGAAAGCAGTCAGGCTAGGATCAAGCCCAGATCTTCCAAATCCAAGTCCTCGTTTCATTATGCTCTGCTGTCTTTGAATATTTACATGAGTCTAAGAGGAAGTCAAGGTCAGATCTCCTGACTCTAAATTGATTATTACTTCTATTTTATCATAGCTCTTAATAAAGTCTTTGTGTAAAAAAATGAATATATGCATTAATGAAAGAAATGACATGAGAAAGGAAGACCCTTTAGAGAGAAGACAACGCGTTCAGGTTTCTAGAACATGAAACATAGATTGGGGAGATTGGATATCAATCGGTGACACACTGTATAATTCTGAGAAAATTGCCTAACATCTTGAGTCCTTGGTTTCTTCATATGCTAAATGAAATCTCAGTATATTCTCATATCTGCTGGCTAGATTTTTGAAAATATATGCCAAGATAAAGATGGAAACATTTAGAAAAAAATCGCTACATATACCACATGTGTTGCTACTATTAAACTTCTCTGAGAAAATTCAGATCTAGACACCTCTAAACTACCTTCTGGGGTTGGTTAGTAAGCATTTGCTCAAAAACTTGAATTTTTTGCACTTTTCGGAGGGGGAGAGTAGATTAAAAACTTTTTTCTAGTGGCTTGAATTCATGGGAATTTTTCCAGCTAGCTTGGACAAAGTCATCCATTCCCACCTTCTTCTTGACTTTTCATGGTAGAAGAAACCACCTAAGTTCTTTCCCAACCACTGGCACCATGAGAACTTGAACATCCCACTCCTGGGAAACACTTAACAAAACTGTCTGTTGGTGTCACTGAGCAATTATTGTGCTGTAATAGAGACGTTTACAAAGTGCTTTTGGGGTGTGGTAGTTCAAAGTATGCCTAACTTTGGTGCTGGCTGGGGAGGATCAAAGAAGATGGGCCACAGATGATGCTTAAACCAAGCCTTGAAGTATAAGGGAAGGTTTTCCAGGTAAATAATTGGAGTGGGAGAAAAGGTATTTTTAAGCAGAGGAGGACATTTGCAGTGTCATCAAGCACAAGAGAATGTATTGTCCTCAAGGACATTAAAAGGCTCAGGACAGGTTGGATGGAGCACAAGAGGTAATGGCAGGGGATGAGACTGAATATGGAAGCAGACTTTAGAGCACTTTTTCTGGGGGTGATACAGTAAATGGCCCAGTTTAAGCAGGACAGTAATGTAATCAGATTTGATTTATAGAAAACTTTGCTAATGGATAGATTGGAGTCTGAAATATCAATGAGGTTGCTATTTCAGTAGGCTGAGTGAAATATTCTTGAAGCAGGAACTAAGGCTATGAAGCTGAGAGATGGAAACTGAATCTAAAAAAAAAACCTTTTTTTTTTTTTGAAGTAGAATGTATAAAACTGTTGACCAATTGGATGTGGATGTTGAAGAAAAAAAAATCTAAGATTATCTCTCCATTTATGAGTTTTCATTCACAAAGGTAAAATGGGAAGAGGAGGAGGTTGGCAGATAGGCAAAGGGATTGAAGGTCAGTGAGTTACAGTCATGCATGTAATAAGCTTGGGGTATGTGAGGGACAGTCAGACAATGTATTTGTAGACAGTTTCATATAAGGTTTTAGAACTCAAGCAAAGATTTGGAATGGAAATACAGATTTGGGAGGTTCAGAATGTGGGTGATAGATAGGGAAGTTCAGGGTAAATAATAGAGTGAAAAGAAACAAAAATAATGAGATCATCTTGGAAACACCAACTTGAAAGAGTACATAGAGCGAGAGGAATCCACGGGGGGAAAGAAAACAAAAAAAAAAAAAATAGGAGCAGACAGAGCAGTTGGAAGGACATTGAGGAGGCCCTGATGTCTTTGAAGCCAAAGACAAGAGTTTGAAGCAGAGTGTAAACCCCACACTGAAAATGCTCATTGTGTTTGGCTATCAGGAGGCCATTAGGGACCTTTACCGAAGCAGTTTTACTGTAATGGTGAGGCCAGAAGCCAACTTGCTGAGGCTTGGGAGTTAATGGGGTCTGGGGGCTGTGGAGAAGCATTGCCCATGAGTCTGTGCCTTTTATTTCTTTTTTATCCCCCCCAGAGAGAATTTATAAAGGGATGGTATACAGTTGTAACTAGAGAGGACATTTTTGGTGGGGAGATATTTGAGCATACTTACAGGTTGAAGGGAAAGAAAGAGATAGATGTTTTAGAAGGGAGGAGAGATTTAACAGAGCAACGTCTTAAGGAAGAACACAGGTTGAATTTGTTTGGAAGGAGGCAGAAAAATTCTTTCCATGAGACTGAACTTCCACTCAGTGGATGGACCAAGGTGGCTCAATCATCCACTGTGTTAAGGCTGTTTTCTGGATTTAACACCTTTGAATGTTCAGGGAGAGTGTAACCTAGAGCATATACATCCCCATAAAGAAGAACAAATATTGGTTTGCCCCTAAACCATGAGACAGTTGGGTGTCAAAATATTTCATAACAATAATAGACCAAAGCATGGTAAAACTGATTTGTATAGGTCATTTTTTTTGAATTTTTATCCTCCCTCCAGAGGATAAGAACTAGTCAGGTGATTGGAAGAAGGTCAGAGGCTCTATGGGACTGAACAGTTTAGATAAGCACTCAACATTATCTGATGTTTAGCAAGACTGAACCCGAATTCCAGACCTGGAGGTTTGCCCAGCTGCACATCCTATCTGGCTTATGCTTCTTCCCACAGGCAAATAAGTCAGGATCAGACGGCGGGTGGCAGATACCAGGCCATATGCATATTTATAATATTGCAAACTTGCCATCAAGCTGACTAAGCCAAATTAAGCACATAAGAAATGAAAAGTTTAGATGGAAGCTGATGTTTTTAGGATTCCAGGATGTGGCTCTGCCAGATCAGTGTGTTAACTTAATGAGAGAGAGCAGCTCGCATTTCAGGAAGGAAAGCAGCCACGTTGGCCTGACAAACTCAATCCCTCCGCGCAGGTCGTGCGCCTTGTAGAGCCCCTCCCCCCCTCCCCTCCCCCCGCCCCCAGCGAAAAGCACTCATTTAACTCACTGTAAAAATACACCCAGGGTTAGGGTACTGCCTGTCTGGTATCGGTAGCCTTTTCTGCAGGCGGCAGTAATTACTCTATAAATACATTGCTTCTGAATTCCCTTTAATGCACAGTTCTTTGTTCCTTTCTGCTCATGTCCTCTTTTGCTTTTGAGCCATTTCCTGTCTCTCCCTTCTCAATACGCAGCGGAGTTTTAGACACCTCAGTAATTATCCCTTCTAATCTCTTTTTTTCTAATGAACATAAAGCTAATTCCCCCCCCCCGCCTTTGCAGTTATAAACATTGATACTATTTATCATTTTCTTGCCATTTCTGTGCTTTTCCAAGTCTCTGATATACTTTCTTGTAATCTACTTGAAACCTTGCACGGTATTTCAGTGCCCTATCCTACGGTGATTAGTGTCCATTGCTAATTTTTGTCAGATCTCTAGTTTTATGTCACTCTTTGTTTTGAATGTTTTACATGGCACTGAGTAAGTGGTTTCAAATTTCTACTTCCTTTTGGCTCTAGATCTTTCTCTTGGTCCATATATACTGTCTTAGTATGTTTGGGCTGCTATAACAAAAACACCACAGACTGAGTGGTTTAAACAACAGCATTTATTTCTCACAGTTCTGGAGGCTGAGGAGTCCAAGAGCAAGATGCCGGCAGAGTCTGTATCTGGTGAGAGCTCAGTTCCTATTCATAGTCTTTTTACTGTGTCCTCACATGGCAGAAGGAGTGGGAGAGCTCTCTTGGGATTCTTTTATCAGGGCACTAATCCCATTCATGAGGGCTCCACCTGACCTCATCACCTTCCATAGGCTCCACCTCCTAATACCATTATACTGGGAGGTTAGAATTTCAACATATGAATTTTGGGGCCATGCAGACATTCAGTCCACAACATGAGCTTAACAGCTTGTGAGCATTGCAGGCTTTATTTTCTTCTGAGGTCCCAGCCTGAAACTAAAACAGGACTTCACTTGTCAAAGAGTGGAGTGTAAGGAAAAATGTCAAAGCTCCTCCAAAGTGAATTTATGAAGTCCATCATATCAATGTTTTTCCAAGTGAAATGCTGTCTCTCTTAATTCATTCCCCTTTACCTACTAAGGTTACAGGTCCTGTCTGCTCTTGTTTCCTCTACCTTCAACTTATGATCACCCAAGCCAGCACCTAATTGCAGAGCTAGATGGGGAAAATTTCTGTGCCAAATGGCAACCTCTCTCCCATCTCTCCATACCTTACATACACTGAGAGATAGACTGGGCCAAAGGCTAAGGAATTGTTCTGGCTGGAGAACCCTCACTTTTTCATTTTCTGTGCACAGCAGTTAACCCCCAAACAGACTTACTTCCTGTTAAAAGTACTGTGTATCACACTCACCTTTCTGTCTGGGAAAGGAAGTTTATGTGGGGCTTTCCACTTGCACATTTGATAAAATTAAGCTTTGTGGGAGACAGCTACATTTTGCCTTTGTCTCATTTGGGTGACGCAGGGAAGGAAAGAGGTCCAACAAAGGAATATTCTGGGAAGAAAGTCTTTTCCCTAATAGTTCCAGTTTATATATAGAACCTCAAGAACCTCATGAATTTTAAAAAGAATTTAATTTGGAAGTATGAACATATTTTATCTTCCAGAGATGTGGTGGTGACTTTACGCAAAAACTCAGATAAGAGGATACTTTCAGGGCAGTAGCTGAGTGGCTTACTGAAAGTATATCTTTCACACGGCAGTAAGCCTCACAACAAAGAGGATCGAAGTGGCTGCAGGAGGACTCTGGTGGAGGGGGAAGTCTGGCCATTTAGCGTGGGGGATGGTGAAGGGTTGGTAGTGTTAGCTCACAAGGTAGAGAAAGATTGGGGTAGTTGAGGGAAGATTTCCACTGCTGCCCAAAGAAATTCTGAGAAGCCCACTGTGGGAAGAGAGACGGAGCCCTTCCTGTGTAGGTCAGGCCTTGAGGAAGAGTGGGAAGAGTTAGAAGAAGAGGTGACTCCCATTGCAGTTTGTCTAGGACACCAAGATACAGCATCTGGAGAAGGACTCCCCTGGGGTAGAATCCAGGCTGTGGTCCAGTCCATCCGTGGTTGCGGGGATGATGGGATGTACCAGCAACAGCCGCAGTGATGAAAATGGACAGCAAAGGAACTGAATCCTGGTTCTTACCTATTCATTTTTCCCTAAGTGGTACCTGAGGGAAATATTATTACTTGCACAGTTAAGAAGAGAAACTTCAACTCATTCAGGTCAATTTAACAAACACTTATTTGGCCCTTTATATATCAAATACTTTATGCTGGAAAACTTGGAGGAGCAGCACGTGGTATTGCATTCAGGTTGTGTTTTGGGATGTTTGCTGATGTGAGGAGATCACTGTTTTTCATGAGGTGATGTGTAAGCCCTCACACAAATGGTCTCTGACTAATTAAAATGACAAGTTGATACAAGTTGCTGGTGAGGTGCCATGCGTTCTATTTCCTGGCCAAACAGCACAGATGGTGATTGCATGTAATAGAATATGTTCAACCTGGTTAAACCCTTAGGGAAACTTGAGACCACAAAGTATGCATACTCTGGTTCCTGATCTAGTTGTGTCTTTGAAGACTTATATAACTGCATACCCTTGTAACAAGAATGAAGGGTAAGGCTGTTTGATTTAGGGCTTTCAAATGACTTACTTATGGCCGGGAAGTATCCAAGTTCAAAGGGTACAGAGACAAAACAATTAGAATTAAAGTGGCATAAACAGAAACAGTATCACGTTTGTGACAGAAACTGATGGAAATAAAACAGTCATGGCTAAGGTGAAAATCTTGCTTTAGATAGTACTGAAATAACTGTCATGTTTCTGACCACTTTCCCTCATTTCTACTACAGTGAGGTTTTCTGTTTTTCTATTTTTTTGCTTTTTTTTTTAAGTTCTTTTTTATTCCGTGAAGACAAAGGAACATACCCAAGGACATAGGACCCTGTATTGGAGCCAAGGTTGGAGCTCAGATATTTTTGGCTCTTAATTCTCTGCTGAGTCCATTAGACTATGTCTCCTCTTAGTTCCATTATTTGATTTGCTGTTCTCTGTGTGTTTACATACTCAAAGTGATAAAATACATTTTTGTTCTTATGTTACTAATGCAGTAGAGGTATTTTTCAATTTTGCTGAACTACAGCGCTCTAAACATGGCAAATAACTGCTTTCAACAAAATGTTTTCAAGGCATGCCTTGAAATGGGAGTTAAAAATAGGAATGCAAATGTTAATAACAGTATTGATAAAAGAAACTCTGGCTTCAAAAGCGAGAAATTCAATTAGAAGAAAAAGTGAAAGTATTTGAGGAAAATAGAATATATGAGAGTACTAATGGAAAATTCTGTCCCACAGCATTATTACAAATTAGATAAAGTTTTCCACAACATAGTTCCCTGCAGGTCAGCTAAGATAGTAGGGAAATGGTTTTGGGATTGCCAGTTCTCTTTGACTCTAGAGGTTACATCCTAAAACTTTGATCCCTTTGATATTTGTAAACAATGAAAATCAGGACTATTTAGTCAAGGGTTTACCCACTGGACCCAGCTTCATAATGTTCAGACACTCATGCCGATCCTAAACTTTATCCATCTGCATTTCAAAGAGGTTAATGCCTCCCTATGTTTTAAAATCATCTAATATACAAGTGCTTAGGTATGTTGACAAAGGCATTATTATATGAAAGTACTTTAATTTTTATTTGGTTTTCCCCAAAGGAGCTCAAAGTATTTATTAGACTGTCTGTTATTAATTTTCACAGCATGTCTGTGAGGGAAAATCATCCTTGTTCATTGCTGTCATCAACATTTTTAGACAATATACTCTTAAGAAACTCTGTGAAACTTAAGAAAGCTACTGTGTCCATCTGAACAGTGCTTACGACCTAAGAGAGCCTGATAAGTTCAACCTCACAGATGTCAAAACCATTTATAGTAATGAAATGTTAAGTGCTCTCCAGAGCCAAAGATTCCACATTCTCCCTCCTTAACACATTCCAGTTAATAACTGGAATCTTAATATTTTATATTTTGATATAAAGCTGCTTACTCTGGATCTTTCCTCAAAGGACATGCACTTCAGCATATCACTAAACTTTGTGAAGACCTGAACTTATATCCCTGAAGACCTTAAGTGAGCAGGAAATTTTCATATCAGATAGGAGTTTTCATATAACTTGAACAATTGCCCTTAGTTGATGTGGGGATGGTCAGGATAAAGACTTTTGAATACATATAGCTATGTGGAATTCTTTTATATGCTGCATATAAATAATATTATATATTTAGAAAGAGAGTTGGGTGAGGAATAATTCTTAAGCCAGCCTTTTAAAAAGTATATATTCAGGAACACCAGTTGCCTAACATGCTCTTGAAATAAAAGGTCAATAAGTTTGGTAAAGTCTTCATGACTGTCTCTCCTTTAGATATTAACCATATGCAGTAGTATATTAAAGACTCTGAGATGTCTTTAAGAAACATGTTTTAACCTTGTAAAATCTGTCCAAACTTATTTTAACACCAACTTATTTGTCATGCAGCATCCATAAGGAACAAACACTAGGAAAATAATCTTAATTCATTTCATCTGTGTATTTACCAAGTTTGGTGCATTCCCTCTACACTAGGGGAGATATGTAAGCCATGGTACTTGAATTCAACAAGATCACAATCTAGAAGAGATCTTGTATTTGTTCATGACATTAAAAAGTTGTATAAAATTATAAATGCTAAGTTCCAAATGACTGAGACAGGCAAGCACATGCCTTGGAAGTTGAGAGGAGTAGTACAGGAAGTAGATTTTTGGTGTCATCTTTGAATTGTTTGTGTCTCCCAAGTACACGTTGAAACCTAACCTCCAATGTGATGGTGCTTGGTGGTGGTACCTTTGGAAGGCAGAGCCCTCATGGATGCAATTAGTACCTGTTTAAAACACCCCCAGAGAGCTCTCTGGCCTCTTCTGCCAGGTATGACATAGAAAATATAGCTGTCTATTAGCTAGAAAACAGCTTCTCAACAAACACTGAATCTACCAGCACCTCGATTTTGGACTTTCCAGCCTCTAGAAATATGAGAAATAAAGTTTGTTGTTGATAAGCCACCCAGTCTTCAGGGTTTATAAACCACCCATTATAGCAGCCCGAATGGACTAAGACAGTTGGACAGTCTCGGGCTATGCAGGAAGGAACAAAGCAGTCAGAGCGTGTGTGGGCGTGGTATGGAGTAGAGGCTGGGGGAGGGGAAGGAGGCATGGAGCATGGTATTGCATCTTACAATGATGAGCAAAGAATGCCTGATGGACCATCTATATGCATAGTAATGACAGTTTAAGGGAAAATAAGCTTTATTCCCTGATCATAGGCTTGGCTACATCAGTATAGCCTTAGACTTCACCTCATAGACTGCAATGTGGCTGCTGCCACCACAGTTACTTTTCATTGAAGGGCAGCCTCCAGCTCTGTTCATTTCCTCTCAGATTCCTCACCTCTCTGTCCAGGCACATCCACCAGATCTGCAAAGTTGGAGCAGGAATACAATTGAAGACCTACATACCATATATCTAAGTGCTTAAAATAGTAAAGTTGGAAAACTGTTAAATAGAATATGCTCTATCTTCCTACATTGACAAATATGCCTTCATAGAAACCTTCAAGGCTGGGTTCACATTTCTAATTCTTGTGGTAGGCAGATTTCTTAAAGTAGTCCCTAGTACGAGCTGAATTGTGTCCCCCCAAAATTCATGTGTTGAAGTCCTAACCCCCAGTATCTCAGAATGTAACTGTACTTGGAGATGGTATCTTTAAAGAGTTAATTAAGTTAAAATGAGGTCATACGGGTGGGCCCTAATCCAGTATGATTGGTGTTTTTGTAAGAAGAGGCAATTAGGACACAGACATGTATGCAAAGAAGATTATGTGAAGACACAGGCAGAGGGCAATCATCTCCAGGTCACTGAGAGAGTCCTTCAAAGAAACCAACCCTGCTGACACCTTGACCTCAGACTTTCAGCCTCCAGAACTATGAGAAAATACATTTCTATTGTTTAAGTCCCCAGTCTGTGGTACTTTGCTACAGCAGCCTGGGCACTAGTATAGTTCCCAAATGTGTCTAGCCCTGATCCCCATAACTTGTAAATATGATGAGACGTCACTCGTCATGCAAGTTTGTAGGGCACAGGTGACCTTAAAATAGGGCTATTATCCTGGACTTTCTTGGTGGGCCAAAGAAATCACATGAGCCATTAAAGGCACAGAACTTTCTCCATCTGCTGGCTGAAAAGAAAGTCAGAGAGATGAAAACTCCATGAGCTGTTGCTGGTCTGAAGATGGAGGGGCCATGTGAGGAGGAATGCAGAGGGCCTTAAGGAGCTGAAAGGCCCCTGAATGACAGTCAGAAAGGAATTGGGACCTCAGTCCTACAACCATGGTGAACTGAATTCTGCTAAAACCTGAGTGAGCTTGGAAGCATATCCTTCCCCAGATCCTCTGTAACACCCTAGCCCAGCCAACACCATAGCTTTGGCCTTAGGAAACCCCAAGCAGAGAATCCATCTGAGTCCACTTGGACTTCTGACCTGCAGAACCGTGAGATAATAAATTGGTGTTGTTTTAACTTAGTAAGTTTGTGGTAATTGGCTTATGCAGCAATTGAAAACTACTACAACACCCTTAGTGTTTTACCTCAGAACAGGAGAGTAGTGGGTCTAGAGCTCATACCCTTTCTCTTCCTACCCCTAACTCCATCTCTCTCTGTGAAACCTGTGGCACTTGAGCACACATGTTTCAGTTTCATTCACACCCTCTGTAAACACCTATTCCTTGGCCACTCTTTGGACCTAGACTTGGACAAATTTGCTTCATGACTCCATCAGGAGGACAGATTCAGGGAAGAGGGCCACACAGGCCCCAGAAGCAAGCCCTAGGCTATTTGGGAGGGAACCATCAGGGTCACAGGTAGCTGGAGCGTAGTTCAGATTAGGGAATGAAAAGCTCTCCACAGGTAACTGTCCTGCCCTATGGATTTCTTGTTGGGGGTAGAGGGCGGGGAATTGCTAGGAAGACATAGTCAGAGGAGGGCCAAGTGGGATCTCGAAGTGCAGGACCCAGGAATGGGTCTAGTGATGATACTGTCTCCTAGTTAGTGCTTTTGAGATCTCAGAAAAGCAAGAGTTCCTGTACAAGATAGGTTAAGAAACTTTGTTATATTGGAAAGGTAATTAAGCTTTTTCCTTTTAAGTCAGAGGAATAATGTGATAAAAATGGAATTTGAGTTCTTTTTAATTCGAAGTTAGGTATAAGTTGGATTTTGAAGTGGAAGAGATTGAAGGAAGAATTTCCAGATGAGAATATGCATGGCAATCATCCGAACCCAAGGTGAGGACCACTCAGATGCAGAGAGTAATGATGGGGATGTGTTTAAAAACAGAGGTGGAAAATATTTTTTTTAATATATTGGTGAATTTGAAGTGTTTCAAATGGAGATGTTTTGTATGCAGTTAATACTATGAAACAAGGATTCAAGAGAGAAAGAGGGACTTCCCTGGCAGGCCAGTGGTTAAGACTCTGTGCTCCCAAGGCACGGGGCATGTGTTGGATCCCTCGTCAGGGAACTAAGATCCAGCATGTCTCATAGCACGGCCAAAAAAACCACAAAACAACAACAACAACAAAAACAGAGAGAAAGAGGCACTTTAATATTATTAACATTATGAGAATGCCTAAAACTGTTAAGAGTATAAGGTTTTCCAGGGGGGCGTGCAAGGGGTGAGAAGAAACCTTAGAGGACTATCAAAGATCAGGCATGGAATAAGGAAAACCACAGAATGAAAAAGAGAAAGGGCCTGCACAGAATGAAAAGCTTTTCCAGAAGTTTCCTATGGAAATGGACCTGAGTAAAAGAAAGGGGCAGGCTCTGAGTCAGGTGAATGTAATCCTCCCTTTCCTTCCAAGATCTGCTTCTCTCTTGTAATTCTTGCCTCTGAACCAACATCTGATTCTCTCTACGCTGTTCTGACTTTGGGTTGATAACCTTGTTTGGATTTTCTGTCTCTGAGCTTGTTCCTGTTCACTGACTCTTCTTCCTTGCAGGCATATCCTAGACTCAGTGTTTCTGACCTTACATTTACCCTCAGTTCTCCCCCATTAGAGATGACTGCACTGGAAGGTTTGAGACCTTTCTGTAGCAATACTGGGTAGTCCTCAAGGTTAAATGCAGCAATGAGGAGACTGAAGGTTAGGGGAAAGAGTAAGAGTTGAGGTAGTCATCGCTGGCCTTGAAGTGACCATCTCTTGCCAGAAATATTAAAAGAAAAATCAATGGATAAATCAATCATCTAAACTTAGTCTTATCACTTTGCATTATTGATTTTCTAGGGAATTTTAAGAGTGTCTAATCTTAAAATTAATTTGGTGCTCATTATTTGGAGGAAGAAGGTAGAGTCAGAGTTCAGGGAGTTTTGTCATTACATTTCTCATTTCTGTCCTCTCAGAATGTCAGAAATGACCCCAACTTCATTGATTTGACAGGGCAGGAAGCAAAGTATCACATGAATACTTAGCTGAAGATGCTGTGTAAACTATGAGGGTTCCTGTAATCAGGATCTCAGTCATATTCACTGGGCTGTCATCCAGTGCATACATATTTATTGAGCCCTTACGCTGTACTGGGGACTATTCCATGTGTGGGATTTAGAGTGGTAACAAGAATTATAAAATCCCTGCCCTCAACAAGTTTACATTTTAGGAATGTGGGGTAGGCAAAATTAAACATGAAAACAAATAAAATGCTTTCAATACAGAAATCACCCATCGCATAGTTTAAACTCCAAATCGCTTTTTCATGTGCTCTTCAAATTTATTCTAGTGGTAGCATTTTCTAATCTTTATCACAACAAAACTTTACTATGAAGTTTAAACCTAGCCTGATAACTGGATCTTTGTTAGATGTTGTTTATTTGCCTCCCCATGACTGTAGATTTAGTTCCTAGTATGTCTTTGATATATTAAATAACCTAATCAGAGACCTGGGAGTCATTATAGACTCTGTTCTTAGCAAGGAAATCCATTGGTCTCTATATCTTGTCATTTTCACCTTTTTGATATGTCTAGAATCATCCTTGTCTACTCCAATTCCATGGTTAGTTAACCAGATGGGCATTATATATTGCTTTGGTTTATTTAGCTAGTTTACTAATTGGTCTCTCTGCTTCCCCTTACACTTCCTCCTTCTACACTTTACCCCTTACCCAGAATGACCTTAAAGCTACAATATGATCATGTCATTTCCTCATTTAATATCTTTCAAAGGCTTCTTGTCAACTGAGAATAAGGTGTAAACACTCTCACTTGGCTTACACAGCTTCTTGTGACCTGTGTCTGTTCAATTCACCAGGCTCGATCCCACCACTTTCCTTCCCCCCTGACTCTGGTCCAGCTGCACCAGTGATCCTAAGACTTTGGAAAGACCAGAGACTTTAGAGATGCTCGGATCTTAGTTTCAAACCAGGCTGTAACATGTCAGAAATTTGGTAGGTTACTCAAAACTTTCCTGGGCTCCATCTTTTCTTCTTTAGGATGAATGTAGTATCACCTACTTCATTAGATCATTATGAGAACCATATAAGTTATGTTACTTTGATAGTTATGTACTTGTACATTAAGAATCTAACACATAGTAAATGGTTTAAATGATAGCTGTTATTATGATTACTCACCCTTTGTCTAAAATATTCTTTCTCCAATGTTCACCTGTTCATAAAACAGGCTCAATTCTTTCTTCAGAATTCAGCACAGACATCACCTTCTCTGAAATACTTTGGTTAAACTTACAAGAATTAAGCTCTGAGTTTGTTACAACAGGGTTCAATCTTAGCTCCATTACTTCCTGTTGGTATAACTTTCATCAAGTAACAGTTTCTCAGATCTTCAGTTTTCTCATTTGTGCAATGAGGATGAAAATCCCTATCTCATGGGTTTCTGTGTGTATCAAAACATTTTTGGAAAGGAAAAACAAATCTACGCCTTCTTTCCCAACACATAAAGGTTCTCTCACTTCCACTTTTTCTCTCCATCTCTTTGGTGTTTTCATTGTTTCAAATAAAAGGAAAGCTAATTATATTTTCCTAAATTATGGGTTTATTATTTGTCACCTTTCCTTGAAATCCTCTGAATCATTTTAATTATTTCTTTCTATATTCCTTTCAGAAATAGGAAGACTTTTATTTATATTTCATAGGATCAAGGTATGAGTCAATGTGCATTTTTGTGTTTCTATTTATCAAATATAAATGTGTGATGCTTCATAAAACCTGCACCATCAGAGCCCAGCACCCATGGAAATATCCATGTATAGTGGACAGAATTAATTAATGTAGATGATCTGGTTTTGTGCTGGATATTGGCAAATGAAGTACAAGTCCTTTATGGGGTGGGAAACACCTAGTTTCTCTTGAAAAAGAGATAAATTATTTAATGTGGTAGAAGAGGTCCTATTAAGGATAATGGGCCAGCTCTGGAAAAGACACATGTTCATGAGCAGAAGAAATTTTAAATAGGCACCTTTAAAAAATTACTACATGGTTATTTCTATAAATATGCACAAAATATGCTTTGATTATTACCTTTTAAATAATAAGGGCATAATGGAATAAGGTAGAATTTGCAATCTGTGGTGTTTATACATTTCTTTTTTGTTTTTATTATCCATCTTCATTTGTAATTTGCAAATACATTCCTTCACAAAACTCTCCTGATAAAACTTCAGAATCTCTGCACAACCACGTTATTTGAATAATATGTACTATTTGAATGTTCATGTCAGGAGTTGAACAGAATTGATAGAACATCTTCCTAGATTCTTAATAATGAGAGGAGTGCTTATACTGCATGGTGCAGGCATTTCTTGTAACAATTAGTCACTAAACGAAATCTACAGTAGGCAACCCACAATCTCATTTCCATCTGCCTCTCTCTTTCTAAACATAATTGTCTTCAATTAGTTCTTATTCTATGTGTTTTTAAAGTCATGTAGAAGTGCTTCCTTTACTGATACAATATGAGATATCGCAGCTTTATCCCCATCGGTTGAGGTGTGTCTGTAATAACCTCTCGAGTTTATAAGTGTTATACTAGCAACCGATTGCTAAGTTGCTATGTACTATACAGTCTTATAAAAGTTTTCATTTCCTTTCAAAATGTTTGCAAACCATTTGGGCCATGCTGAATGATTTCTTGAATGAGTTGACTCATCTTTGGCTGTTTTCACACACACGTACTCCTGAAAGAGATGAGTCACCAAGATGAGTGAACCCTGAGCACAGACTGAAGCTCTGCCAAGGTAAATAACAAGCCAACTAAATCAGCATTTCCTTCAGCTGGGTTGCCTGTGGACTGAGGAAGAATAAGCTACACATACACAGATGCCCTCAAATCTCAATGAATAGAGAGGAGAGGGAAGCTCCAGGGATGAGGAGATCCTGATACAGCCAACCAAATCGTTCTGGATTGGAAAGGCTGAGGGAAACTAGAAGATAGAAAATGCTGTAAAAATGCGTCAAGTTAATTTCACGCTCTTCCACCTTCAACTTTTGCACAAATTAAATTTAATGCTCCTCAGCCTGACTGGTCTGCATGCAGAATGGTACCACAGTGGTTGGGGCTGATGGAGATAAAAAGGGTTCAGTGTTATTTACAAAATAGTAAGAAAATATTTGTTCTGTGTTCATGAGTAACTTCACAGTAATTAAAATGTCCTCTTCTCCTCTCTTTAAATATTCTGAAACCCTTGTAATTCACACAGCATTAACATTAAACCATTTACTGTTCCTTGATATGAGATACCAAGTTAAGGTAACCAAATAGTTCAACCTCTCTTAATTTCCATTTCAACATAGAAGTGAGGGCTTTTGCTCATTAGATAGTTATCTTTGGTACCTTGTTGTCCTAACTCTTTAAAATTTAAATTTTAAATTGGTGACTGTCTCAACATCAGTGTTCGAATAAAATGCCACAGGACAGGGAGATGTGGTGTGTGCATGGCCTGTAACATAGGTTAACTAGATGTTAACTAGACTTACTGTGGTGATTATTTCGCAATATATGCAAATATCAAATCAATATGTCATACACCTTAAACTAATACAATGTTGCATGTCAATTACACGTCAATTTAAAAAAAAAGAATAAAGCTCCACAGGACAAGGAGATGTGGTATGTGCATGGCCTGTACCATATCTAGAAACAGACACATTTCTTTGTTTTAAATTTTTATCTTATATTGAAGTATAGTTGATTTACAATGTTGTGCTAATTTGACACATTTCTGATATTCACTAAAATTGCTGACACCAGTCTTTACCTAAGATGAAACAAATCCAAACTATCTATGCCCACACAAGATACCCCTCAGCAGTATTAGAGTGTTTGACCTGTAAATATTTGTGAGAACATCACAAACAAATGCATTCTGCCTTCCTCTCCTATTTGGTCTGACTTACCAAGGTGCTCTAAAGAGTTTTGGGACTTAAGGAAAAGTCCACCCCTTCTAGATCTGTTCCCTCAGGAATGAGGAAATGATAGAAACTGTTAGGAAATATGTATGTTTTCAGAGCTGGAGGGAGAACCTAGGGTCAAGGAAGGAGCCTGGCAGAGTTGTCAAAAATGTACTTGGTTTGTCCATTTTTCATCTCAGTTAACATACTCCTCCTGCACTTACACACTCCCAGAACATTTTTTTCTCTACTTTATCCTAAAACATGGTTATGTTCCTAATAACTCTTGAGGGAAGCTTTTCCCGACAGTACCTCCTGTATAACCCATTGGTCTTGGGATGGTGAGTTAAAGCCGAAGTCAAAAGGTTGCATTTTTGCTGGTTGTCTTCACTGGGTTGGGCTTGCTTTGCTATAATGTTACTTTTTGTTGAGGCAGAAGAGGTGCTGAGAGCTTTTTTTATTTTAATCTTTTCCCAGTCTGGGAATGGATATAAGGGCGTTCTAGATGCAAATGCAGACACTGGGTTGCCCCGTAGCCATCGTCGTCCTTTCTTCCTATTGCAAGGTCACTCTTACGAGGAGAGGAGAGGGCAGTGATGCCTTCTGAACTGCACCACAAGAAGGTGGATGAAAGACAAGAGAAAATGTGATCACTTCAAACTAAACTAATCCTTCTTCCCTGGATGATGCTTAAAGGTGTCTTGATCATTTTGTTTACTGCAATGTCTCTATAAAGTATGACATGAATCTCAAAGCTTTCATCTTTTCAGTAGGAATTACAGGGACAGCATATGCTCTTGCCTTGAGCAATCTTAGGCATTTGTGGAAAAAAAATTTTTTTTCTTTAGTTCATGCAAAGCATCTTTGAGAAATATTATTTCATTTTCCCCTGAATTTCATTTTGATTTTCCTAAGCCTTCCCTTAAAATCTTGCAGCTAAGCTAATACCCAGGTTTTCTCTGCTGGAATCCACCCCCTGCCCTGCTCCACCACACACACACCCAACCCCTTGGTCTGTAGTGACTCTCTCTCTTCCTCTCTCTCCTCCTTCCCCATCCTCACTGCCACCTTATGGACTGGTGTACCCTTAATCATCTTTTTAAAAGATGCTCAGATACCTCTGTGAAACTTCATCTGTCCCAGAAGAATTAGTTGCCTCATCATTCGTGCTCCCAGAGTACCATGGAAACCCTCCCATTACCATTTATCTAATTGCACTGTGGGTATCTGCTCACATCTGTTTCTCCCACTGGATTGTCATATCCTTCAGGGCATGACTGTGCCTTTGTCAACTTTGTATCGCTAGTGTCCAACCTAGTACCTAGACACTCAGTAAACGTTTGATAAATGAATGAATCAAGAGCAGGATAAAAGAGAGGAAAGCAGAGAGCAGCATTAAAGAATGAGAGCAAGCATATAAAGGACAGCATAAAAGGCTTTCTGCTCTCCTACTATCCCTACCCACGTCCCCTGGGGGAGAAGGTAGGCAGTATCAGTGTGGACAACATGAGGCAACTTTGAAGAGGAAGCTGGAACTGGTCAACAGGAGGCAGCAAAGCAAGTAAAATCACTGATCTGGTGGACTTTGGCCAGGAAGTAGAGGTTGTCATGTACCTGTGTGATAAAGGACTGGTGATTTTAAAAGCACTTAGGTATGCTTGTAACTTGTAGATACAGTGGTGATCTGGAATAAGTGACAATAATAATGATGAGATACCATTTATGAACTGCTACAATGTGGCAGATGCCTATTGTGCTAAACAGTTTTTTACATTATCAGTAATCAT
The DNA here is from genome assembly GCF_059928025.1 of Delphinapterus leucas. Lineage (NCBI taxonomy): Eukaryota > Metazoa > Chordata > Mammalia > Artiodactyla > Monodontidae > Delphinapterus > Delphinapterus leucas. The sequence goes on from NC_143133.1 coordinate 34,623,994, forward strand.
CTCAAAATCCCTGTATCATTTTCACAATTTTATATATAGGGAGTTAAAAAAAAAAATCAACTAAGGAAGTTCAAGAACTACTTCAACTTGGGCCACACAACTGTTAAGTTAATCCAACCTGGCTCCATTAAATGAGACCAGAATCAACTGTTGCCAGAGATCCACACCGGGAAAGGTTCCTAGAAACCAATTTAACCATTAGCCATGCAGCACAGTGGATTATTTCTGATGTGTCTAATTTTAACTGTCACTGGCCTCCTATGACTTGCTGCTTTTTGCCAGAAGAACTTCAGAAAGGCATTAATCATTTCTTAAAAGTGTGTCATTAGAACTTTGGCCAAAGGCTACATTTTGCCAGAATCACCAAGCTTATAGCAATTTAGAAGCTTTAGCCTGCAGAGGCACTAATACAACATTCCTCCCGAGTTTCATTTAGAATCTTCAGAAGGGAAAATGCCTCACGCCTCACATTCTCTTTTTCTTGTCCAAAGTCATTATGAAAGTCTCTGTTGCCTGTTCCTCTCACGCCTACTCATTCTAGGACTGTCATGTGGTTCTTCCCAGATTCATTCTCCCACTTCTTTACTCCCTCCTTCTTCCCTTCCTCTGGTACCTCTGTAACACGGTAAACAAAGCTTCCCACACCCTCAGTCTCTTCTTAGAAAGCTCCTTCCACTTTCTTCTTTATCTGAAGCCGGAATCTCCCTTAAGGACACACACCTTTCTCCTGCACCCATCTCTGGAGGCCAGGAGTTGATCTCAGCCTGAAGAGCTGCTGGTGAGGGCTGCCCTGTCTCATCAGCCCCCAAAACCCCAACTGAGCTGCTACTCTCAGGCTTTGTCACAAATCTCTGCTCCTGCTGGCTAATCTTTATTTTTCACTGTGATTTGTATAATCTTCCTTGAAGGCAGGGAGCAGGTTTTCATATCTTTGACTTCTCTTCAGTAATTGGCAATTCTATAGATACTCAGCATTTTTTTTGACAAATAATAAAAATAATAGCAAAATCTATCTTTATTGAGACTCCTTTCTCTCTCATCACCTACTTCTGCTCATAACTGATCTGGTTGTATTCTGTTGTTCTTACTTTTTCGAATAGTTTTTTTTTTTTGGCTAATTAATTTTAGCCTTGTGCATTTAGAGCATTTAAGACAAAAATTCCCCCCAAATTTCTACTTGCACTGCATCTCTAAGTTTTGATATGAAGTACTTTCATTATTGTTCAGTTCAAAATTATCATTTCAGTTATGATTTCATTTTGATCAATGGATTTTTAGAACTTTTTAAAAAAAATTTAAATATATGTTTTTAAATATATCTGTTTTGCTTTGGAAAGTTTCATTGTAGTCAGAGTAGATATTCTGATGACACATATTCTTTGAAATTTAGTAGAGGATTGCCTAGTATTTGCCCCTGCCCCACTTTTAAAATGTGGCTCATGTGTATCCAAGAAGGATGGAAATTCTTTAGCTATTAGACCTAGGGTTCTATATAAGTCCTCTAGATCAAGATTGTTGTATTCTTTATCTTCACCAAGTTTTCCATCTACTTTACCTTAGAATAATGTGGAGAGGTGTGTTGAAACCTCCCACTATGATAGTGGGGTATCTACTTCTCTCTGTAGTTCTGGTATGTTTTTGTTTTGTAATTTTTAAGCTGTTTTATAAGGTGCTACAAGTTTTGAGTACATTAATCTTCTGTGTTAAAACTTTTATCATTAAATTGTGAGCCCCCCTTTTTTAATTCCACTAATTCTTCCTTTGACATAAAATTACTATAGATACCCTTGCTTTATTTTACTTGATCTCTGCTTAGAATATTTCTTTGCATCCTTTTACTTTCAACCTTTTAACAGCTTGTATTTTAGGTGTGTCTCTTTGAAAACAGTGTAAGGTTGGATTTATTCCCAAGCTGAAAATCTTCCCAAGCTGAAAATCTTCTCCTGTGTGAAAGGAAGTCAGTTCATTCAGCTATGGCTGCTGATATATGGATTTGTTTCTACCACCCTACTTTGTGTTTCCTAATTGTCTCACTTTTCTATGCATTTTTTTCTTGATTGATTGAGGATTGTTTGTTTTCTCATTCCATTTTCTCTACTTCTTTAGAAGGATAAAATCTATTTTTGTTCCTTTAGGAATTATTCTTGAAATTTTAACATCCATGCTTAACAAAGGTTAATCAATCTTAATCTACTCCCAAAGAACATTAGGACTTCAGAACACTTTCAGATCATCTCTCATCACTTATATGCTATTGTGATCCAGTATTTTGTCTTTCTCCTTTTTATAAAAGCATTGTAAATGAAATATTTTAATATTTTATAATGTGGAATTGTCTAACTGATCACCCTGCTTCTGTTCTGGCATCCTTCAGATCAATTCACAGTAGAGCAGCCAAGGAATCATTTGTCTTAAAAAAAACAAACTTTACTTGTATTAAAATTTATAATATGCATGTAGAAAAATACAGAGACCTCACATGTACAGCTTGATGAATTTTACAAAATGAATACGTTCATACAACCATCCAGCTCTAGAATTGGAAGATTACCAGCATCCTAGAAGCATTCTTTGTATCCCCTCCCAATCCTGAGACCCTTTGTTCTCCTCTATGGGAGCCACTATCCTGACCTGGAACACCATAGATTAGTTTGTCTAGTTTTGAATTTCATGTAAAATGAAATCATGCAGTACACATTCTTTTGTGTTTAGCTTCTTTCACTCAACATTACCCATATGAGATTCATCCATGTTGTTTAATTTAACAGTAGTCTGTTCAGTTTCGTTGCAGTGTAGTATTTCACTGTATGAATGTATGAAAATGTATCCATTCTACTGTTGATAGACATTGGGCCTTTCTCCAGCTTTTTGCTATTTTAAATAATGTTACCAAGCACATTATCGTATATATTTTGGGAGCACATATGTATACATCTCTGTATGATATATCCCTAGAAGTGGACTTATTACAAGATAGGGCATGTATAGGATTATTTTGAGAAGAGGCTAAGTGGTTTTTCAAAGTATTTGTAACAATTTATATTTTATACTGATGATGAACATCAGTGTATGAGTTGCTCAATATCCTCAATTCTTTCTAACTTTTACTTTTGAGATAATCTTAGACTTACACAAGAGTTGCAAAAGTATGACAGAGTTTCCTGTTATCTATTGCCTAGATTCCCCTTTAGTAAACATCATACAAAATCATAATGTATTTATCAAAGTAAAAAATGAACTTTGGTATAATACTAGTAATTAAACTACCCATTTTACTCAGATTTCTCTAGTCCTTACTAGCCCTTCTATTAATGTCCCTTTTGTGTTCCAGGATCCAATCCAAGGTCCCACAATACACTTAGATGTCATGTCTCCTTAGTTTCTCCTTTACTTGGTGACCTTGTCTTTCATGATCTTCATATTTAAAAGGTACTGGTGGATTTGAATGTAGAATATCCTTTTATTTGTGTTTCTCAAATATGTCTTCATAATTAGATCAAGGTTATGCATTCTTGGGAAGAAAGCTGCAGGGATGATATTCGCTTCTCAGGGCATCAAGTCAGGTTAATGATATTGAAATACATTCATCTTGATGATAACTTTGACCATTTGGTTAAAGTGTGTGCCAGTTTCTTCATTGTAAGCTTATTGTTTTCCCTTTTTTGATGAATAAACATATGGAGGAAGATGCTTTGAGAATCTGCAAATACCCTGTTTAAATTTTCACCATGACTTTTCGCATCCATAGGTGAATCCTGCCTGCATAATTAGTACCATGCTCTTCTAATGGTGATTTTGAATTTTCCTCATTTATTACTTGTAATTTTTATAAAGAAGCATTATACCTTTTATCTCACTTATTCACATTTTTATTTATATTATTATGAACTCATGGATATTTCTTTTATTTTATGAGTTAGAATCCAGTACTATTGTTGTTTATTTTCTTTTTTTTATTACTATATTTATTCTTATATTGGTAGCCTTCATAACTTTATTAATTAATTAATTTTATTTTTGCTGTGTTGGGTCTTTGTTTCTGTACGAGGGCCTTCTCCAGTTGTGGCAAGCGGGGGCCACTCTTCATCGCAGTGCGCGGGCCTCTCACTATCGCGGCCCCTCCTGTTTTGGAGCACTGGCTCCAGACGCGCAGGCTCAGTAGTTGTGGCTCACGGGCCTAGTTGCTCCACGGCATGTGGGACCTTCCCAGACCAGGGCTCGAACCTGTGTCCCCTGAATTAGCAGGCAGATTCTAAACCACTGCGCCACCAGGGAAGCCCCTGTTGTTTATTTCCTTACTCAAGTTTTTATCTCAGCAATAAGGAGCCAAAGGGAGGATATTACCCTCATTCTAAAAAAAATATATATTTTTGCATACTTTTTTTTCCTCCTGGTACCACAAGATGCTTCAGGTTCCTCCTGTGTCTTCCCTGCCTTACCCCTGGAAACAACCACTTCATCAAGAATCTCTGGTTGCTTTTATTGTAGAATAATATTTAGAAACCAAAACATCTGATACTAGTTGTTCTCACGGCCACAGGGATGTCCTTGCTTCTAATAATTCTTGTCAATAGAGCTAGGAAATGTGTATATGTATACAAATCCAGACATAAACATATATCACTGTTTATTTATCAATCATCTATCTAATATATGCTTCTTTATGTATCTATCTTGAATAAAATCCAGGAGTCCATACTGACGGCTATGACTCCAGCACTCCAGTGTTCATGCTACTGTTCTCCATTTCTTTTTCTTTTAATTAATTTTTATTGGAGTATAGTTGATTTACAATGCTGTGTTAGTTTCTGCTGTACAACAAAGTGAATCAGCTATACATATACATATGTCTACTCTTTTTAAGATTCTTTTCCCACATAGGTCATTACAGAGTAATGAGTAGAGTTCCCTGTGTGACATAGAGTCAGGTATCTGACACAACGTTTTCTTACAGAAGAGTTCCATCACCCCCAAATTCTCTTGTTGCCTCTTTGTAACTAATATGCAGTACCTTCCCCATTCCCAACTTACTTCTTTTCTGTATCTGTATTTTTGCTTTATCCAGTGTGTCGTATAAATGGAATCATTCAGTTTATAGTCTTCGGGGTCTGGTATCTTTCACTTGGTAAAATGAACTTATGATTCATCTATGTTGCATGTTTGTTCCCTTTTATTGCTGAGCAGTATTCCATTGTATGGATGTACCACATTTTGTTTATCCATTTGCCATTTGAAAGATATATGGATGATTATGTCTTTCAAAAGCTGCTATAATGCAAAAAGCTGCTAAAAATATCTATATACAGGTTTTTGTGTGAAACAGTTTCTATTTCTTTTAAGTTAATACCTAGAAGTGAGATTGCTGGGTCATATGGTATATATATGTTTAACTTTATAAGAAAACTGCCGCACTGTCTTTTAAAGTGATAGTACATTTTAAATTTCCACCAGCAATGTAGGAGAACTCCAGTTGTTATACATCTTTGTTGGAACTTGGTAGTGCTATTTTCCTTTTTAATAAGAATGGATGGTATCACATAGTTTTAATTTGCATTTCCTTAATTAACTGCTTATTTGCCATTCACATATTCTCTTTGGTGAGGTGCCTGTTCAGATCTTTTGCCAATTTGTTTTATTGGGCTGTTTGTTTTATTACTGTTGTGTTTGGAGAATTTGTTTTATAGTATAAACACAAGTTCTTTATCAGAAATGTGATTTGCAAATGTTCTCTCCCTTTCATTCTTTTAACAGTATATTTAGCAGAGCAAAAGATTTTAATTAGATAAAACTCAATTTATCAATATTCTCATTTACAAACTGTGCTATTAGTGGCATATCTAAAAGCTCTGTCAACAAAACCAAGGTCATTCAGATCTTCTCTTATATTTTCTTTCAGAAGTTTTAAAGTTTTATATTTACATTTAGGCCAATGATATGTTTTGCATTAACTTTTGTGTAAGATGTGAGGTATGGATTTCCTGTTGATATCCAATTTTCTAGCACCATTTATTGAAAAGACTAATCTTTCTCAATTGAATTGCCTTTACATATTTGTCACAAATCAATTAACTATTTGTGAGGGCCTATTTCTGGGCTCTCTATTTTGTTCCATTGATCTATATGACTATCCTTCACCAATACCATACTTTCTTGATTAATGTAACTTTATAGTAAGTCCTGAAATTGGACAGTGTGATTCCCAGAACTTAGTTCTTCTTTTCCAGAATTGTTTAGCTATTCTAGTTTCTTTAGAATCAACTTGTTGGTATCTACAAAAGTCTACTATAATTTTCATTTGTATTGTGTTAAGTCTGTGGATTAAATTAAATAGAATAGTATTCAGTGTTCTAACACATGAATACAGTATATTTCTCCACTTACTTAGGTCTATGATTTCTTTCATCAGTGTTTATAATTTTTATCATACAGACCTTGAGATTGTTTTAGATTTCTATCTAAAATTTTATTTTTTCAGTGCTACTGTAAATGGTATTTTGAAAAATTTCAAATTCATTGCAAGCATACAGAAATAAAGTTGATTTTTGTATATTGAACTTGTGTCCTGCAGTTTTTCTAAGCTCATTTACTAGGAGCTTTTGTATAGACTCTTTGAGAAGTTATCTACAAAAAGAGACAGATTTTATTTCATCTTTTCAGGCTGAAAATCTTTTGTTTCTTTTCCTTGCCTTTTTGTACTGGCTAAGACTTCCAGTGTGTCATTGAATAGGCGTGATGAGAGAAGACATCCTTACCTTGTTCCAGATCTTAAGAAGAATACATTGTTTTTCATATGTATCATGGTAACTTTTTTTTTTTGAGATAGCCTTTTTCAGGTTAAGAATGTTCCCTCTATTCCTAGTTAGCTGAGACTTTTATCACAAATGGATGTTGAAATTTATTAAAACCTTTTTCTCCATGTATAAAGATATGTATTTTTTCCTTTAGTCTCTTAATACAGTGAATTATGGTGCTTGATTTTTAAATATTGTACGAGGTTTACATTCCTGGAAAAAGCACCTACTTGGCCATGATATATTATCCTTTTTATATATTAGTGGATTTAATTTGCTAATGCCTGTATTTATAAGGTTTATTGGTCTACAGTCTTCTTTTACTGTTATGCCTGTTTGGTTCAAGAATTAGGGTATGCGTGCCTCACAAAATGAGTTGTGAGTTGTTATCTCCTATTTTCTGGAAGAAATTGTACAGAATTGTAATTATTTGTCCTTAAATGTTTAGTAGAATTCAGTGGTGAAAGCATGTTCTGGATCTTGCTCTTTTCTTTTTCTTAAGATTTTAAACTTCAGTAGAAAAGGTTATCTATTTCTTCTCAAGTGAGTTTTGATAGTTGGTGTCTTACAGAAATTGGCCTATTTTATCTATGTTTTTGAATGTGTGCATATAGATTTTTCTAGTATTCTCTTTTAAGGTCTATGGAGTCTATAATAATATCACCTCTTTACTTCTGATATTTGTAATTTTTATTTTCTTTCTCTTTTTTCCCTTTAAAAGTCTGGTTACAGGTTTATCAGTTTTATTGATTTTTACAGTATTAATTTTTGTTTTCATTGTTCTTTTTTCTATTTTTTTTTAATTTCATTGATTTCTGCTATTAATTTTAATATTTACTTCCTTCTGCTTAATTTGTGGTTAGCATGCTCCTCTTTTTTCTACTTTCTTAAAGTGGAAACTTAGATTACTGACTGAGAACTTTCTACTTTTCTAATATAGCATTTAATACTATAAAGTTCCCTGTAAGTATTGTTTTAGCTGCATCCTGCAAATTTTGCTATGTTGTGTTTTCATTTTCAGTCAGTTCAAAATATATTCTAATTTCTCTTGAGGTTTCTTCTTTGACCCATGTGTTACATAGAATTATATTGTTTAATTTCCAAATACTTTAGAATTTTCTATGTATCTTTCTGTTATTGCCTGCTTTTTTAGTTCCATAATGATCTGAGAACATACTTTGTATGAATTTCCAATGTGGAATTGAAAAATGTGTGTATAAACACATTTGTATCTATATTATGGTGCTATTGTTGGTAGAGTGTTGAGGACTCTCAAGGTTCCATCACCAGACAATCTTCTATTCTCATTCTTATGCAGACTCCTGGCTACAACTATCGTATACGTTTTGAGAACTGTAAAACCTGTCTCTGCAGGATAGATACCTATTTTTTGTCCAGGCTTTTGTGTACACTCAAATATTTATTGCACTTCTTTTCTTGGAAGTCACAAAGGCTCTTCAAATTTAATAGGTCTCCAAATTATTTATAACAAATCTACTCTTCTTATTTTGATGAGTATTATTTTCATTATCTACCCAGTTGCCCAATCCAGAAATATGTGGTTCATCCTTGACTCCTTCCTTACTTATCTCCCATTCCAATAGGTCATCAAATCCACCAATTTTCTCTTCATCACCATAAACAGTCTTTCTTATTTCTTACCCCGATTTTTCAGTAGTATCCTAATATTTCCTGTCTCCAGACTTCAATTTCATCCAATTTAGTCTCCATAACATTATTGATCTATTTGAAACATAAATTTAACAATTGCCTTTCACCCATCTCTCCTTAAATTTTTCTGATTTTTGCTTGCCTTACGGTTGTTAGAATAAGCAAACACTTTAGCACAGTAGGTTGTTCATAATCCAGCTCTTCCCTGCTTTATCTCAGTTTTATCAAGACTATTCCAGTCTGCTTCCACCTTAAATTTTGACCACACTGAACTACTAGCAAAACCTTTCCTACCCTCATCTGAAATAATTTCATCTTGTACATTACTTTTGCTCCACAAATTTATGTTTAATCACTTAATATATCACTATAATTGTTTGCTATTTTGTGTATCTCCCCTATTAGATTATGAGATCTTTCAATTTAGGGAATGTAATTTCATCATCTACACATCACTTCCTTATACCCAACAGAGTATCTGACTCATAATAAATACTTAATAAATCTTGCTTTGAATGAATGACTAAATGAATGATTTATTGAGTAAAAGAATAAGCAATTGAGCCAGGACGGGAAACCACATATCCTACTTCCAAGTAACACACTGACTTTATTTTCAGTAGAACAATAGTTACTTATTGCCTTGTATACCATTTCAGTAAAGGATAGGTCTTACTTTATAAATGGGTAAAATAATATTTGCTCTTTGATTTTACTTTTTTAACCATGTTCCAATGTCTTGAATATTCTGCACATATACTCAGGTCTAGTATTTTTAAATGGATGTAACTGACGGCTAATGCATTGCTTTGCAATTGCTCCCATAGGAGCTTGGCTACCATTTTTACGCCATCTCACAGTCTCACGTTATCTTGCTACAACATACTTCCATCTGTTTCTTTCATCACTAACTAGAAGAGCTTAGTGTTATCTGTAACTCATGAGCTCCCTCCAGTTAATTTATAAAAGGTTAAATAAAAATTGTCCGAGTTCAGTTTAAATAACAAAAGTCTTTATTTTTATTTTATTTATTTATATTTTTGGCTGCTCCATGCGGCATGCATGCAGGATCTTAGTTCCCCCACCAGGGATTGATGGATCCCACACCCCCTGCATTGGACCACCAGGGAAGTCCCAACAAAAGTCTTTAACTACTCTTATTTTGTAAATCTCAACTAGTTTCCAATCTGTATAATAGTACTCTTAACCTTTGGGGCAGAGCTTTGCCAAAAATACTTTGAATATTTAACTACATTAAACTCAATGGTTTTTTTTCCCTTATATAAGAGCCTGGTTTTACCCTTTAACATGTGTAAAGCTTTAGCCAATAATAAAGTCTCCTTACAGACATTGAATTGATGTGGCATGGTAAAGCTGTAGAATTTAACAAATAGATGCATTGGTTATTCAGGAAATCCAATGAAATGTGGTATGTGGGTATCCTATCAAGGAATTTAGATGATTTTTTTATATAAATGTTTTGAAATATTGCCTCTTTAGGTCTGATTACGGTAGATTAAGTGGTGGATTAAGGATGGATTACGGTGGTCTGTAAGGCATCAGGGCAATTCACTAGGCACAGAGGTTAGCACGTAGTAAGCTCGTAATAGATGCTAACCTTTATAACTATTCTTTTTTGTTTAAATTTACTCTTCAGGAAGCTGTAAAAATGAATGCATTAATTTCTGTAAAATCGTTAGTAATCCTAGAAAACATTTTAAAAATGAGATTCTGCTGTTGTTTGGTTCTTGTTAGTGATATGTCTTTTGGTTTTTGGATTGTATTCTATAATCTAGATTGTGAATATCAAAAGGATTATTTGGTCTCAAAAGAGAACTGTTTTGGAAGCCCTGTTCGTGGCCTTCCTATTTATTTCTACCTCCAACTCAACATTCTTAACATGAATTATAAGAAATACGAGTTTAATATTAACTGTTATGATTTTATTTTTCCTTCTCATCCCTTTTCTTACTGAGAAGAGAATTATGTGCATAATGTCCCCCTTCCTGAATGAGGAGGATAAATGGAATGACGTATTTTCATTCATTGAATATGGCACATTTCCTCTTAAGGATTAAGTTAATTTCCTCTTCAAAATGTCCCTCTCCACCATCTCATGGTGTTCCCCTAATTTCAGATGCTCATTCACAGAATAGGACAATATTCTGCATGGAATAACAAAAACGAAATGTAACAAAGATGGAAAATCAGATCTGGCATTTGGGAGACAGTTCTAATGTGGCACAAATTCTCACATTCTAAGACGGCTGCAAAGTTAATAGATTTATTGCATGTCCTGTGGCACCCTAGTACAGAAAGAACTGATAAGGAAACAAGTTAGCTGAAACAGAGTTAAGACACCTCCTTTGTAGTGATTGATTAAAATTTGGTTCACCTTATATTATTTGTGACTGATGCAAAACAAGGAGTCAAACCAATTAAGGTCTTTAAAGAGCCCAGAGAACTTTACTCCAAAAATCATGTTTACCATTGCTTCCAACTTAAAAACATTGTTCTCTGTTCACCTGAAATTTCCACTTCACTCACCCTATTCCTTGAACAGAAAACCTCAGAATGCTTTCTCATGATTAACCTTGCTTTGCTCTCTTTCCTATCCTATCTACTCTCCTCACTGTACCCCACACCCAGCAGATCTTTTTAACATCAGCTTCATTTAATTATCAGTTTAGCACCTTCTGGTAAGATGATCATCTGCTGAGAAAACCATCATCTCCCCAGCTCTGTTCCCTTTACCTACGGGAATCACTTTCACAGGTATTCTGCAACAACAGGATGACAAGTGATCGTCCTGGTTCTGGCCCTTCAAGCTATATCCCTCACCTCTTTTCTTCACTATGCATGCAATTCATGTGCATTAGGACCTGTTAAAAGAAATGCAGTACATCGGGAGGAAGTAGCCTTACTGTCCTCTACAGTGATCAGGGAACACCCAAAAGAAGTGCTTCAGTCAGTGCTGGCACCACTTTTTAAAAGGGGACATTGTCAAACACGAAGTAACCAGTAGAAGGTGTTCAGGTTACTCAGGAGTATTAAAAAGATATCAGAAGATAGTTGGAGGGCTCTTCAATACGGAAAGGAGATTTCAGGAAGGTCATGTGTACTGCTTTTCCATACTTGAAGGGATTAAATCTATTCTGCATTTCCTTAGAGGTCCAGACAGAGTCAGTGGGTGAAGATTATGTGGAGACCCTCGTAACTCAATTTAAGGAAGTAAATCCTATTGACTCAACTTTTACCACATATTCTGCTCTTTCCACTTCCCTTCCCCAGGCCAAGACACCACCATCACTCACACCAACTGCATCAGTAAACTTCCTGGTCTGGTCTTTCTGCTTCTACTCTTTTTGTCACTCTAATCCACCCTCGAAAGAGCAGCCAGAGAGAGATTTTTTTTTCTTTTTTTTCCTTTTTTTTTGCGGTACGCGGGTCTCTTGCTGCTGTGGCCTCTCCCGCTGCGGAGCACAGGCTCCGGACGCGCAGGCTCAGCGGCATGGCTCACGGGCCCAGCAGCTCCGCGGCATGTGGGATCTTCCCAGACCGGGGCATGAACCCGTGTCCCCTGCATCGGCAGGCGGACTCTCAACCACTGTGCCACCAGGGGAGCCCCAGAGAGAGATTTTTAAAAACAAAATTATGTTGTGCATTTTCTGCCTAAACCCATTCTAGTATCTTCTTACTTAGTATGAAAGTATAAAATTCAAGTTATTTTCCATTGCCTCCAAGGCCCTAAATGACACAGTCCCTGCCTACTACCTTTTGCCCTCTTCTTCCCTGTTGTTCCATGTGTTCCCGCCATACTGGCCATTATTCTTCTCTAGGAATATGCCAGACTCCTTCCCAATTTCAGACCTTTGTGCTGGCTGTGGCCCCTAATGCTCCCACTGCTGACTCCTGATTGTTATTTAGCATCAACTTCAATGTCACCTTCTAACAGAGACCTTACTCAAGCCAAAGGAACTCTCCCTTGTCGTTGTAATTTATCTTTATTTTACTTTTCCCCATAACCATGATCACTCCCTGAAATCATCCATTCTACTTACTTGCCTTCTAACTACAGTATTAGATTCATGAGAGCAGAACTTTGTTTTAATCACTACCACTCCTAGGACAATGTCTGACCCATGACAGAGGATCAGTAAAACTTTGTTGGTCTTGGTTACCTCTCCAGCCCCTAATACTCTAAGATTCCATGATTTGAAGTCTCATTATTCCTTTTTTTTTTTTTTTTGGCCTTGCTGCGCAGCATGTGGGATCCTAGTTCCCCGACCAGGGATTGAACCTGTGCTCCCTGCAGTGGAAGTGCAGAGTCTTAACCACTGGACCACCAGGGAAGTCCTAGGTCTCATCATTCTTAATTTCATCATATCCGAAAACAACTTCAGTGCAGCTTATTCCTTAAGTGAATGCTTATTTACATTTAAATATTGTATCTGCAGCATATTTTATCTACCACATGATAGCACAGTAGTTGAAAGTGTGATCCTGGAGTCCCTTGGACTGTGTGAATTTCCAAGACTAGATTCTAACTAGATTCTGTCGAGTAACATTGTAATAGTTATTTAGACTCTATATTTTAAATATTTTCATATACAAATTGGGGATAATAAGAGTGCCGCCTCATAGTGTGTTTGACTAAGTAAACAAGACATATGTAGAGTACGTAACACAGTATGTGACATAGGCTACATTTTCAAATATTAGCTATTCGTGGTAGTAGCAGTTTTAATGTTTTTACACAATTGTGCACCTGTCAAGTAGGTCCTTTTATATGAGAATAAGTCAGTACCAAGGTGAATTGAATAATGGCCAAGAATTTAAGTATGTCTTTAAAGTTGTTCAGTCCAGAAAAAGAAATGTATACCACTTGTCAATGCCATCCTTTCTAACCTTACATGTTTATTTTGACAGGTGATAAGTTTTCTGATTACTTCAGAGAGAAAGAGGGGGGGAAAAAAGAGAGATTTGTTAAGAGCATTTCCATCTTTTAACCCTTATGTAACTTAGGAATATTCTCATTCTAAGAGATCCTGGTGCAAAAATAAGATTTTAGCGTGATGATAAACAACTGTACTTGTATATATATTCTAACTACTTTCACTTGTATGTGTTATTTTTATGATAAAAAAGGAAAAATACACTGATTTTTAATATGAAAGTGAGATAATTTAAAAATACCAGTAACTACGTAATCAATGTTATTTAGCAAGAGAAATGAACCCTGCATGTTCTTGTCTGCATTCATAAGAGCATATAGAAGTCAATACAAGACATACATAATTATGCATATCTACTAACTGTTAAAATTTACCTTAACTATTAATTCTTCTTCATTCATATGAATAATTAGAATTAGCTCTATTTTCAGTTTTATAAAGTGTTTTTGAGAACTAGCTCATTTCTAAGGACTAAATACGTTTAACCTATGCTTTTTCATCATGATTCAATGAGATTGTTCTGCTTTCTATTTTTCTTTGTACAACATATTAAGTAGCCAACCCACAGTTTGTACTTCATGACTACCCCTAACTCTTGTCAAGGAATAGCAAACTTATAGTCCTGTCAAAACATATTAGCAACTGTGGACAATCTTTAGCTACCTATAGATTTCACGCATATTCATATTCTTAATATTATAAATATAATGTTTGGTTGAAAAGTACGTTGGTTCCATCCTATTTAGTAAAGCTCTCTCCTTTACTAAAGAATAGGTGATTATTCAGTTTATCCTGTACATTGTATTTTTTTAGCATGGTAACTATGATTTCCTTAGCAAGGTAAATTTCCTTTGACTTGTGAGAAAAGTAAATTAGAAAATGAACCAAATTATTTTCAATAGGAACTCAAGGAAACATGCTTGCAGGAGTTTCAACAAGTGCCCTGTTAGTTAAAAGAAAATGATGTGTGGGCTGAGTATCTAACTAAGCCCCTAATTTCTCTGCATATATTTATCATTAACCTATAAACCTAACTACTCATTTTCACATCTGGGTGTACACTGTGGTTATTATTACAGAATCAGGTATTTCACCAGACATACATTTTTAGCACACAGCAAACATAGTGTGTTTGACTCTTTCATTCAACTCTCAACAATTAATGCTTAAGTCAAGTATGCATTTTCCAAAATTTAATGAAACTACTATCAAAATAGAATGTCAAGGTGCCAGCTGTCTCCTGTTTGGCTTTCTGGAGCTTTATTTATTGATTAAGTGGCTTGCATCTCTACAAGGCCACCACTCACTTTTCTAAGGCCTTGACCGCAGACCAATCTATTGCTTGTCTGTTAAATTTTCAGCAGGCAGTGCCTACTTGAATATAATCTACCAAAAGTTCAGTCTTCTGATATAAGCCACAATAAATCAGTGGATAGATACTTAACTCTCCCAGAACTCAACCTAGAGGAAACAATTCTTCTCATGCTCGAGGAGTCATGACAACAGCTGAGAAATGCTTCAGGGAGAGCCGAATATGCCTATTGATGGGTTATTTAAGCTTTGACTAAGTAGGAGTTTTATGTTGAGGATACTCATGAACCATGCTTTACAATTTTCCTAGTAGGATATATTGCATATGTGATGATCCAACTACATGTGGAAGTTTCCTTTGTATGTGAGGGACTCTGGCAGTGACACCTACCGCTCTTGATAGACAGGAAGCTCTTGATGATAGGACTCTAGGAGGATTTTTCCCTCCTTCTTGGCTACATAGGCATTTCTCCCTTGTCTATACACTCCCTTTGGAGTATCTTTATTTTGAACAGTGGCAAGCATTTGGGATATAATTAACTGGGGTTACAGGATTAGGGTTAAGGAATTGAAGTGTTCTGTGAGTTGGTGATGAGGGCCTTCCCCTAGGGGCACATATACCCTTCTTCCTTGTACTAATGAAGAAGTATGCAATGGGCACTGCCATTTCTTCTAAGCCTAGGATCTCAGTGATGTCACTTCAACTTCTCAAGCCAGGTAATAAAAGATGTGGTAATGGAAGGGAATGGAGGGAACCCAGAGAGAGAGAAACAAAAGGATAAAGGCTATGCTGTACACAAAGCCCGGAGAAGAAATTTGTAGACTTTTATCACGATTTCAAAATAATAACACTTACCATTTACCAAGAAGACAATATACCATAGCTGAAATATTGTAAGAAGGAAAGAAATTTGGTATGCTAAACAGTGCAAATGTATACAAGTGACAACATGAACAGTCAAATTTATGGGGATGGGCAGATAGAATGGGAAGTAGATAGAGGTGGCATGATGACAATGTCATCCATGATGAATAGTATTCAAGTGCTTATTTGTATTTTTTTCCCATATTGATAAAACAACTGTCATTTTGTACTGAATTTCAATTAAGGGTGCAATCTAGAATGATGAAGGTAAGGCAACTGGTCATGGTTACATGCTTCAAGTTGGGTGAATAGACACAGATGGCATCAGATACCACTGACATGTTGAATATTTGGGACATCTGTGTCATTAATCATGATTATTTTTTCCATTAATGCATTAGGAAGAAATAAGACATTTTCTTTCTAAAAGAAGTCTATCGAACAGAGATTATTTATAGACATCCACATGGAATATCTGACACACAACAGGAGAAAAGTAATGGTACATTCAACTAAGTATAAATCTGTGAGTAGATGAAGTTAGATGCCTTGGAAACAAAGTAACAGATTATGCAGAAGAAATGTAGTCAAATATACAGGGGTGGGAGAGTTGGAGTGAGGTATCACACCTACATAGCTAAAAAGCTGAACACTATGGGTAGCAGCTAATTTGCAAAAGGACACACACATAATGGTAAGGGAAATGCAGGTTCCTACAGAGGTACCATATTGAAAGATAATATCCGCAATCCAAATCTAAGCACCATGATTCTAATCAATCATCTTCCAGAGTTCCCAGTGCCCGGTTCTGGAGGGATACATTATATCCCTCTGTGCTGAAAGTCCGTGGAATATTTTTGTCTCTCATTTTGAGCATACTGACATACATACCAAGAAAAGGCCATTTTAATATCATTATCAATTAGCATAATCAATAAGTCACAGAAAGAGTACAATTCTGAGCATTCTGTTAAATTGGTTGAATAGATGTGGCACTGCCTTATATACATATCTTTGTGCAAGACTTGGTATCTGGGAGGTAAAAGGGTGGGAGGTATGGGGAGGAGGTCAATGAGACCAGTGAGAGTCCTGGATCAAGCTGGAACTAAATTGATTAGCAAGAGGGCAAATAAGGAAACAGGCTTGATATGTGTTAAATGTATGCTGTGTGCTACACTTTGTCATGTATTCTACATATTCTATCTTAATACATAAAAAAGCCATTTTAACCCTTTATTCCTACACTCGTCTTAAAGCTGCTCTGAAGTATCACCTGATGCCTTCTCTGCCCTTTAAGCTGTGCTGAAAGTCCCTGCAACTTTAAAGTCTGTCATTTTGAACATACCAAAAAAAAAAAAATTTAATGACCATCATCACTAATTAGCACTTACCAAATATTCACAGAAAAAGTTCCAGTGTGAACATTCTGTTAAATTGGTTGAATAGGGCTGGCACTGCCTTACAGGCAGTTTAAAAATAAATTTTATAGCTATGTTCTAATTAAGAAAGTAATATATAATAGTATAAAAAACTGGAAAATACTGAGAAGCATAAAGAAGAAAGTAAAAGTAATCCAGAAGACTCTCACCTATATTTGACCATTATTTATAATATTTGACCAAAATTTGACCAGTATTTATATATTAGTACATTTCTATTCCTCTTCATATAAACATACACGTTTTAGCATAGTTGAGAGCATATGATACATAAAGTGCTATATTTTACTTTTTCATTACCCTTTACTTTTAAATAATTTCTTGTATTAAGAACTTCATAAAACATAATTTTGATGCTTATATATTTTGTGTACTATAAATTATTGAACCATTCATAGGATACTATTTTTTCCTAATTCTTTATTGTTTCAAATAGTACTGTGGCAACTGTCTTCCCTCCTCTTTATTTGTTCTTTCAACAAATTGTTATCAAGTGCATTTTATGTGTCAGGTACCTTATGCCAGGCACTGTGCTGGGCTTTGGAGGTACCAAAGTGAATAAATGAGGAGGATAGCCTATAAACACAAACAAGTACACTAAAGTATGATAAATGCTAACATAATATTGATATAAATCTATGTTTACATTTCTAATCATGTATTATTGGGTCAGTGTGAAAAAACCTTTTGAAGACTTTAGCTGTGTGCTGCCTAATGGTTTTCCAGAATGATTCTCTCAATTCACGAATGCATTGGGAGTGTGTTAAGATCACATTTCTCACCAAACCACTATTAGCATATTATTAACATTTGATAAATATTTGATAATTTTATAAGTAAAAATATTTCCTAATTGACTTATTTCTCATCTCCTTATTAGTGAGGTTAAAGCATATTTTCATATGCTAGTCAGCTTTTTCTATATCTTTATGAACTATTATTCCATTATCTTTTCATATTATCTCATTGCAGCATTAGTATTTTTCTTATCCATATGTATGTTCTCTTTACACAGGGAAGTTATTTACCTTTTTTGTGATATGATTTTAGTAAATATTCATACTCAATTTTTTTGCCCTTAAATTTTATTTATATTTTTGCTATGCATTAAATTTAAAAATGTACATGTTTATTTTGATATTTTATTTTGTGATTTATTTCCACATAGAATTATATATTTTTTCATAAGCATTTAGTTGAAGGATGTATTTAAGTGTTTCTCATTCATATATAACTTTTTTTTTTCCAGTTGTAAAGACAGTTTCTCATCTAGGTCACCATGAGATACAGAGGGTTTATTGACTGGTACTAGAATGGGTCAAGGGAGATATCAGGAATGTAGGGAGCTCTGGCAATCCGCTGGTTCTAAGCATCTCCCTCTGGTGGAATTTCAAGTATCTCCAAGTATAAATTCCCCCCTATAACTTGGCCTCGTCATGATCCCACATGACCTCCACTTACTTCATTCTCTCTCTCTTTATATAGACTGTTCACATTTGCTGACTGAAGCTCTCCATGTTTGCCTATTCAGATTCCAAAGACCATGGCCCACTTCATCTTTATATATCAGATCTCAATCTAAATAAATTGCTGGTCAATATATAGATTGGCTGTTCTTGTGTTGGGGTCCACCCTTTGACTACTCAGCTGGGACGAATAGGAAAGGAGTGTAGTGCCAGTGAGTCAAATTGAACAAGATTTGTCTGTGGGCTGGCCGGTATCCCTTAGAATGGATTGTGGGTGTTGGAAGTCCTGTGATTGACACTGCTGTCAAAAAACAGTTGCAGGTAGAACGTAATTGAGCATTCAGGAAATGATAGTTCTAATCTCAGCTCTGCTGCCAACCAGCTCTGAGTCTTTATTCAAATCTCTTAACCTTTCATAAAGCACAGTTTACTCATCTGAGAAGTGTCATAATTCTATAGTCTTTAAGGTTCACTCCAATTCCAAAATATCTACAGTTATTTTATACAGTATTTGACCATCTGGAAAAAAAAAAAAAGGAAAGCAGTTCTCTCTATTCCGTACAGCTGCTGACTTTGATAAGTAATCAAAGCACTAGTGAGTATTAGCATCACTTAGCTGTGAACTGAATGAAGCAACATATTTCAGAATATTCAAGTCTTGAGGTAGTTTAGAGAACTGATATTCAGGAGGAATAAATATGCAGAGTCTTTGGTTGATTACAAGATAGTTCAGTTAATAATATGGTGTGAGCAACCCATTTATTATTTTATTTATTTCTTTTGAACTCAATAATAAAACCTCCTAAATTCCTGCCGAGAACAATCGGCACAAAATGCTCCTCGAACTACCAAACATAACAACACTTAAAACACAAAATCAGTAATGTCAACAGAAAAACTTTTAAGGGCAGGTTTGTTATTCAGGGATGATCAATGCTAGCTGCCATAAGAACCCCCAAATCTCAGTAACTTAGTAAAGTAAGTGTTTATTTCTGGATTATATCACAGTTTGGATATTTGATGTGTGGCCTTTTGTATGATGATTAAAGGATCCTAGCCCTTTCCATCTGTGGCACTGCTGTCCTCTAGGCCTTCTTCAAAGTTCTCCATAGGTTTCTCTGCTTTGAACTGGCAACAAGCAAAGAGTGAGTGAGTGGAGCTCTTGGTCAGCCCTGGAAGAGGTATAGAATACTTCCACTCATGTTCTTCCAACAGGAGGCAGGAGCACAACCTTACCCTGAATGCAAGGGACTTTGGGCAACAGAGTCTTCCTATGTGCCAGGGGAGGAAGCAAGACTGATAACGTCTAGCCAGTCGGCCACAAAGGGTGAAACGTGAACTATATGCTAAAACGAATACTCAAGGGACCACGCAAAATGAAGTTTCTATCTTATGGCTGCACCAATAATAATGAAATTGTCTGAAGCAAATTTACTTCCTAGAAACTGAAAATAAATTTTTATATAGAAATAAAAATAATTTACCAAGATAGTTTTGGGGAATTCTTATTGATCAGGGAAAAACGCTGATAAAGTTTACACCAGGTGATGACATTTAGCACAGATTTTGGTGATATTCTTCCCAAAGTAAATTTTTTCATGAATTCTTTACCATGGAATTTTAGATCTCAGGCACATTGATGTAAGGTGACTGCCAACAACACTGGCAATGTCTAGGAGGAAGTGTTTTCATATTGGTAGAGATACACATTATAACAAACGGCTCAGTAGGAGGGTCTGGATTTTTACATGACATTATTTTGTACACAGATGTCAGTCACCTTTTTACAGTTTTTGTTCTTAGTTTCACATAAGAAAACAAACAATAAACTGTATTTATTTTATCTTCTAACTTCATTGATCTTGGTATCCTGAATTACTCCTCATACTTGATTTTTCCGTCTCCTTTCTACTCATCCTTCATCCATACCCCTAAACAGAGTATTTTCCCCTGTATCTACTATCTTATTCTTTCTTTATGAATTTTTTTTAAGGCTTCCAGTAGACTCCTTAGCATCTTTTCCTTAAGCTATATCCCTATTCCCAGTACTTTTGTGACTTGTCTATCAGTTACACTTACCCAATGATTCAGAGTATATTAAAAAAAATAGAACTTTAATTACTGTTAATTAGATGACCTATATACATTCTGTCATGCACAGAAAAATACTATTGTTGTTTTGAATATGGGAGTAATTTCTGCCACATTCAGTTGTGTTGTGCAATGCCATGTTAACCATCAAAGGAAACCAGTGCTAAAATTCTAATCTGAAATGATTTTGATTTTTTATAGTGTTTTGTTTTCTGGCTGATTGATCAATATATGTATATTTAAATTTAAGGTTTCCTAGATTCAATTGTTTGGGGCATGAAGGTGACATTCTTTTCATTTCATATGCGTGACATAATTCTTTTCCTCAAATAAATAGCATAGAAGCAGTATCTTGCATCTTTTTCCTTTCAGATACAACCATTGCCTTGTCAGAAAAGCAGAATATAAAGCTTATTCTCCATCATCTTGGTTAGAAACCCATTTATCAATAAATAGTCTTCCTTAAGTTGTCTTCATTTTGTCACAATAAACCATCAACAATTCCAAAGAATGTTGCAATTAAAATATTTTTAAAGAATCATGGTTGTTATGGATACTGCTGAATATTCTACATTGTGGAATGGTGCATTATTGTGAGATCTAATATTTATCAACCCTTAACCCTATTAAGACCTTATTAGGAAAAATATGAAATTTACATTTCAGTCTCAGTTCCACAATTCTGAATAACAGCATCAGGTAACAGTTCCTAATGGAGTCATTTTGAATTGAACATTTAGTAAAAGAGAATTATCAGTATAAAATTGAAGTTTTGCAATATCAATAATTAAATCCACTGGCTTATCCCCTCTTGTGGTAATAAAACATTATTGTAACCATTTTTACAATTGATCTACACTAACTGAATACCTACTAAATACAAAACATTGTTTATTTTGCCTATAAAAAATAATGGGCATAAGCTGATTATTTTTCATGTATGGAAAGACAACCTAGATACGAAAAGAGCTGGGTAGAAGGACAACAGAATTTTGAGGAGGAATTTTAAGTTGTAATTCCTACCTTTACTCACATTGTGCTGCATGGATTATTGTCTACAGTAAGAAAGAAAAAAAAATAGTACCACCATCCCAGCACCAGTGACAGATGGTGGGAAAATAGCAGAATGGAACTCGTGCTTAGCTGGGGTAGAAGGTAAATAACAACAGATTTTCAGGCATTTTGACTGGCTCCTGAGAATCCCCTCTTCCCCACTATCCCTGCCAGGACCAGACAGGAGGAAAGGAGGATCCCCCAAGAGTGGAGTTGCTGACTGTGGGGAGAGATATGCAAAGAGTGGTTCAGCTCAGATTGTAAACTTAGAAAATCTCAAACTTGAGGTGAATCCCTCAACCTAATACCACATAATGGAGAGTTAGTGGACCAAAAACTTAATATAAACAAAAAGTTAAGTATAAGGCAAGCATAATCAGCATTCTCAAAGACGTAAAGGAGAATATTGGAAAAGAGAAGCAGAATAACATTTTAAAGAAAAAAATAAAGTACTCAGTAGAAGTTTAATTCTCATTAAAACATGAGAATGAGTACAACTGGTTAACAAATTAGTGACTTTAAAGATTAAGTTGAGGAATTCAAAAAAGTTATCAGGAAGGGACAAAGAAAAAGAATAGTGAAACAAATTAGGGATGTGAAGGAAGGGTGTGCAAGTGTTAACTTCCGCATTAACGGTTTTCCAGAAAACCAATTGGAAAAAGAAATGGCAGGGAGGATATATTTGAAGAAATAATGATCTAGAATTTCTAAGAATTAAAGAGAGATAAACATTGACAAGTTTCATAGTACCACAGCTTTAGGACAACAAAAAATACAAACAGGGCTTCCCTGGTGGTGCAGTGGTTGAGAGTCTGCCTGGTGATTCAGGGGACATGGGTTCGTGCCCCGGTCCGGGAAGATGCCACGGAGCGGCTAGGCCCGTGAGCCATGGCTGCTGAGCCTGCACATCCGGAGCCTGTGCTCTGCAACAGGAGAGGCCACGACAGTGAGAGGCCCACATACCGCAAAAAATTAAAAAATAAAATAAAAATAAAAAGTAACTTGATATGTCCAATGGAAGGTATGAAAGGAGAATTAATGTATAGAAAATATGTAATAGAAAGAAAATAAAATATGAAGATAGAAATGAGTGCTAGCAACAGTTGTAATAAATGTAAATGTGTTAAATTCACTGACAAAACAGATCTTTAGAATGAATTAGAAAAACATCATCCAACAATATACAAAATATAAAAGAAACACTTCAAATCAAAGATAGTGAAAATTGAGAACAAAAATGGTGCTTAAAATTACAAAAAAAATGTATTAGGTTATTAGAACCAAGCCTCTCATTGTAGACAACTAAAAAGCGTATTAAATATTAAAATTATTTTTATATTCCCAGAAGAGTTGATAAGAACAAGCCAAAATTGAAGGGAAAATAAGAACCAAGAGAAGTAAGCAAGTACAAAAGTTATTTTGACTAAAATCTGGCAAGTTTGAAATATGCCTCTACTTTAGGAACTCCACTTTTCTACTGAGGTTCTTTGTCCACACATGCAGAAATCTAGAAGTCTCTGGGAATATAGTCCCTTTCTGTACAGCCCTTGCCCAGTGGCTGGCAGATACAGGAGTATGACAGCTTAGTTTCCTTGCCTTAGACATCTGAGAAGTGTAACTTCAGAGTTCCTCTGTAGGATCAGGCTGAAGCTATGCTCTACAGGTCTTTGAGATTATACTCCTGCTTGGCTTTCTTCTCTTCCCTCTCCTGCTTCCCTTTCATATAAACATATGAGCAATGTGTGAGGTTTACAGTGAGCAAGTCTTTTATGCCTAAAACAGCTGTGTGTGTATTTGGTGGTATATTTGGGAAATGAGAAAACAGAGAGGAGGTAGGGATTGTTAGAGGAACAATTGTGTCACTGGGTATAAGATTGAAAAATTAAGCTGGGACTGAGTTTTGCAGCGTCATTAACACTAAACTAAGTAGATTCAGTTACTCTCCAGGTAATGGGAAGTCAGTGAAGGCTTTTTAAGAATAGGAGTGATGTGATAAGTTCTATATTTTACAGCAAAATTGTTGGAACCATGAAAGATAGCATGCAAGTTTTTATTGGAGTCCAAAGAAAAAATGATGAGGAATTGAGCTGAGTCAGAGAATAAAGAGGAGTGGATGAATGAGAGACAAATTTTAGAGATACAATTTACAAGACAAGTTTACCATTTACATGTGAGAAAGGGCAGGGGGAAGAGTTAGAAATGACTTCAAAATCCTTCATTTTTTAAGTTAGGTAGCTTATTTATTGATATATGGAAGGAAGAATGAGGAACAAGTTTTGACAAGAAAGATATTGAGTTCAACTTTGCATTTTTGAGATACATATTGAATAACCATGTGAAGATAAATAAAACCTGTAAAAGGGAGTCTGTGATTAGAGTTTAGAGATTGGTAAAATTTTATAAAATGAGAAAACGTGAAAGCTGAGGGGAAAATCCTGGGTAAAAACAACATGTAAGGAGTAGAAGTAAGAGTTGAGCAAAATAGACATAGACAAGAGGAAATAGCACTAGATAAAAGGAGACTACGGTAGTATCATAAAAACAAATGAGAAAAGGGTGAAAAATATAGGGTTTTTGCTGTAAAATGTTGCAATAAGGATTGAAAATGTGCTGTTCTGCATGGCAATTAGAATGTCGTCAATAACTTTTCTTCATACAGCTTTAAGAGAGACTTAAAAGTAAAACTAGAGACTGCTCTTTGAAGAATTTGGACTGTGAAGAGTGAGACAATGTCAAGAAATGATCTTTTTTCAAGAATGGGGATAACTAAGCATGATTAGTTATGGAAGTTAGGAGAATAAGAAGAGGTCAATGGAAAGGTGGAGGTTGAATAAATGAAACATTTGATTAGAAAATATTTTGAAAAAGGTATGGCACTGAAATTGAATTTATGTGAGCTAACACATAAATGTTGCTCTAAAGGAGTCCATCAGCTGATTCTGAAATCCACATGTAAATTCAAGAGACCAAAAATAACCAAAGCAATCTTGAAATGGAAGAAAAAAGTTGTAGAACTCAGTTCTAAAACTTACTTACAAAGCTACAGTAATCAAAAGGTGTGGTACTATCATAGACATATACATCAATGAAATAGAAATGAGTGTCCAGAAACTAACACTTACATCTGTGGTCAATTGATTCTAACAAAGATGCCAAGGCAATTCAATGGGGAAGGAGTAGTCTTTTCAATCAATAATGGTGGGACAACTAGATATCAAGATGCAAAATATTGAATCTGGACGCTTAATTCACATCATACACAAAATTTAATGCAAAATGGGCCAAAGACCTAAATGTAAGAGCCAAAATTATAAAGTTTGTAGAAGAAAACACATGAATAAATCTTTGTGACTTTGGA
Organism: Delphinapterus leucas; assembly: GCF_059928025.1. Classification (NCBI taxonomy): domain Eukaryota; kingdom Metazoa; phylum Chordata; class Mammalia; order Artiodactyla; family Monodontidae; genus Delphinapterus; species Delphinapterus leucas. The sequence continues at coordinate 34,648,994 of NC_143133.1, forward strand.
TTATACAATGTTTTTTTTAGCTGTGAGATGAAAAGCACAAGCAAAAACATGAAAAAGTGATTAACTGAATAGCATCAAAATTTTAGATTTTTGTGCTTCAAATGACATCATCGAAAAATTGAAAAGAGAAAATATTTGCAAATCTTGTTTTCCATGAGAACTATATCCAGAATATATGAAACTCTTTAACAAAAAAGGATTGGAAAATATTCATAAAGATACAGGAACATCTAATAAGTACATTAAAGATGTTCAGCATTATTAATCATCACAGGAATGCAAATCAAAGTCAGAGTGAGATATCACTTCACAACTCACTATAATAGCTGTAGCAAAAAAAAACTGACAGTAAAAATTTGGTGAGGATGTGAAGAAATTGAAACCCTCAAACATTGCTGGTGGGAATGTTAACTGGTGCAGCTACATTGGAAAACAGTGTGGCAGTTCCTCAAAATATTAAATATAGAGTTACCATATGATCTACAAATCCACTCTTAAGTATTTACTCATAAGAAACATGTCTACATCAAAAGTTGTACACAGATGTTCACAGGAGCATTATGCATAATAGCCAAAAAGGGGAAACAACCCAAATTTCCAACAACTGCTGAAGGAATAAACAAAATGTGGCATATCTCTTCAGTGGAATGTTATTAGGCAATGAAAAGGAATGGAGTACTGATAACTGCTACTATTGAATGAACCCGAAAACAGTATGCTAAGTAAAGAAAGCCAGTCATAAAAGACCATAGAGGGCATGATCCGATTTATATGAAATGTCTAGACTAGGCAATTCTATAAAGACAGAAAGCAGATTAGTGGTTGTCTGGGGTTGGCAGTGGGGAGGTTGAATAAGGGCAAATAGGAAGTGAATGCTAATGGACATAGATTTCTTTTTGAGGTAACGGAAATATCCTAAAATTAGATTGTAGTGATGATTGCATAACTCAGTAAATAAACTAAAAAAACATTGAACTTTAAATGAGTGAATATTATGGTATAATTTTATCTCATTAAGCTGTTTAGAAGGAGTCCACCCTATTGCTGCTTATCACAGAAAATGTGCTACTTAGGTTCTAGTAGAAAGGCTTTTATTATTTTGGAATTTTTCCAAAGGCTACTCTCAGTTTGGGCCATATAGTGAAGGAATTTAATACTACTGTTTAGGAAGATTGACTAAACTGTGGATCTGAGTTTTTGCTGGACTGTTCTACAACTCTACTTTCACCATCAGAAGAATGAAACAAAAGCAATGGAACCAAATAATTTTTAGGATGAAAACTCCATATTGCTTATCATGTGTTTACAGTTTGTTGACTTGATGTTCATTATCGATTGGATTTTCTTTTGTACTTGAATTTTATCTCTGCTTCTACTCTGAGATTATGAATGAAAACTAGTATTTTTCAACTTCACTCTTAAAGGTAAATTGACCTGCAAAGATTTAAGTTTCACAGCTGAGGTCAGTGCACTGATCAATCTGGCTTGGAGTGCTAGACAATAGAAAACATAGATGATAAGGTTGTGTCAATCTCATTCATGCTATTTTGATTTACCTTAAGGGCTAAATTAATATTTTTTGACAAGACAGTAAATTCTCACTTTTAATTATAAACTAAGAAAACAGGATTATGTTGGATAGTCTATTTTTAGTCTATTATAATGCATGCATTTCTAAACACAAATAATTTTTTAAATTATTTTAAACAGGATTTAGAACTGCTCAGAGCTTAAATTTCATGGCACTCAGATTCTTAAAACAGGACCACTATCCTAGGTGTTATGGGCTGAATGTTTTTGTACCCCCCCAAATTCACATGTTGAAATCCTAACCCCCAATGTGATGGTATTGGGAGGTGGGGCTTTGCAGGGAGTACGGGCATGAGAGTGGAGCCCTCATGAATGGGATAACTTCCTTATGAAAGAGACCCCTGAAAGCTTTCTAGTTCTCTTTTGCCCATGTGAGGATACAAGGAGAAGTCAGCAGTCTGCAATCTACAAGGGGGTTCTCACCAGAACCTGACCATACTGACAACTTGATCTTGGATCTCCAGTCTCCAGAACTGTAAGAAACAAATTTGTTATTTATAAGCTACCCAGTATATGGTACATAGACAACCTGTTACAGCAGCCTGAACTGACTAGGATACTAGTGAATTCAGTTGTACAAAAATTTAAAAATCAGTTTATAGTTTGTACAAATATACACCAAAGGCATCTACTTAAGATCAGATAACATACAAAAACCTTTGTTTCTCAATGGGTATTGTACTATTTGTTCATTTAGTGCAAAAGCTTGTTAATAGAAGTGTGTTTTGATCCAACTGCATTTAAATTTTCCCAGAATGTGAAAACCTTTGTTATAAGATGCTTAGGAAAAAAAGCACTCAAAAGCAAAGCTTAGATCTCTGATAAAATTCAGAGTCAAACAAGAGGCTCTCTCTACGGTGAGCTGAAGTGTCGAAGGGCCACACCAAGGTAAGATTCATTGGAATAACACAGCCTGTAGTAAGTCACAGCCCAGGTCATGAGTTTTTATGCAATCTCTGGACTTGAGCTGGCAGTACCCCAAAGCAAACACAAGCTCTCCTTGGAGGAAAGTACCATTATTGTAGTCTTCAAAATATTTCCCAAATAATTTTTCAAATACAATGTCTAGAATGTAGTAAAAATATCAGATGCACGAGGAAATAAATTCTATGAGTCATAAAACACAAAACAGAAAACAGTTTAATGACGGCCTTTGACAGAGAATGTAGGTAAATTACAACAAAATTGGAACCTATTACCCACTCAGCTATAATAAAAATAAAGAGTGTGTAGAGTTATGGATTCAAGAACATATCTAGGGACAAGTTAGAACAAAGAGCACTAATTTTTAAGTTTATAACTTCAAAGAACAAGAAAAAAATGTTTTAATTTTTCTTTTACATAAAAAGAACGTCAAATCATTTGACCTAAGTAAAAGAGGAATAGAAAACTTTCTACCTTTTCCTCACTTAATTAGATCCTCTCATCGTGGAGGGAAGAATTATGCTTAGCTTTCGGATTCCATCATTATGAATGAATGAACTGTTGAGGAAAATGTTGCTTTAAATGAAGTAACATTGAGCTTATATTAGTTGTGACCAGTATGTAAATAATTTTTTTATTGATTTTCTTCAAGGATCAGTTGAGATTTTAGGCTAAGCAGGAGTTACAAATAGGATCAAAGTCACAAGGTGATGAAAGTAATAGACAAAGATCCCTGTGAAAAGGTTTAAGAATTCATAGGTGTAATAGAGACAATGAAAAGGATTAACAGTACTTGTATAGGTGGAAATATTTCCTCTCTTTCGGTAGTTTCTAATATTATTGCTACCAAGGATCATTTTTTATTATTAATACCCACAACTTTGGGTATTAAAAATATTTTATTCCTCAAACTTAAGAAGAACTCAATTCACTTTTCCATAGTCAAAGGCATATATAATTGGACGTCAGATCAGCAAAAAATTAACAATAGACTACAGGGTTGATGTAGACAAAAGCCAATGTTCTAATTTTTTTATTCATTCATTTACTTTTTTCATTCATTCTCCTATTCATTCCTGAATTCATTAATTATGGAGTGGTTTTAATGTATCAGAAACTATACTGGGCTTGTAAATCTGTATTGTGGTTAAGTACAAGGTTCCTAAGACCTTGTTGACATATTAAAAATCACTCAAGGACTCCCTACTACAAAGTTTGTAAATTGCAACTTTTGGCGAGCCTAATGTTTCATGTGGAAAAATTGAGACGTAGAGAGGTTGATTTGCCCCAGATTGTCCAGATAATTCATGGTTGTATTAGCACGAGGTACAAAGTGAATTGTAAATATATTAGAAATTCTTAAAAAATTAAAGACAACTTTTTTGTCTTCTCTTTTGGGATCTGTCATTACACTTGGCTAAAGAATTGTTGCAGAATAGTTTGTACAATAACTTTCAATTGTACTAATCAGCAACAATTTTTCTCTCTTAACCCTAATCAGAGAAACGTACTTCTGGGTCTCAGTCAATTGTAGATGCTTGTAAATGGCCTTTGACTGATTAGTATAGTCAGGCAAGTTGTCATCAAGCATGTAGACATAGCCCCAGATAGTTTGAAGAGATACTGGAGCAAGTGATCTGTGGCAGTAGATCAAGACAATTGCTGTATGCCAGTGTTGAACAGAAAAAAAAAAAAAAAGTAACCAAACAGGATATTTTTGTCAATTGTTCGAGAACCGATCTGGCTGAAGTCTACTTAAATTTTAAAATCAGATTAAATCAGGACTATTCCATCTTCCTGTTGGTAGATAACTTCTTAAACATTCACACCCTACACTTTTAATAGAAACTGACTGTGTTTTTATTATTTATTCATCCCAGGATGCACTTATAAGTATGAAATATCATTATTTGGGTTTGTTATACCACTAGCTTTAAAATTTTATAAGTTAGTGAACAGGTGACAAATTGGATAAGCTAAGGAGGTTTATTGTTGTAAGAAAAGTGTATCAGTAAGAAATACCCTCGGTAAAATAGGAAAACTAAAGACCATGTAAAATTTACCAAGAGCATTTGATTTAAAAATGTATTTTTCAAGCTTTCAAATATTAAATTTGTCTTAATGTCTGAAAAGTGTTTTAAAAAATTCTAAACCAGGAGATTTGTTTCATTTTTGTCTTTGCAAAAATAGTTACCTCACTTTTGTTTTCATATGTTCCCATTTGTAAGGATACACTTCACATGCCTCAAAAAGGAATTTATAATGAGTCATGGCTTTCTGATTGACTAGGTATGGCTACTAGATTTTTTCCTTTTTTTTCATAAGAAATATTATTTTGATAAACACCTTAGAGGCCCAACAAGTACCCTTTTATTGGGAAAAGCTCTGAAGAAATTGTTACACTGGATTTAGTTTTGATCACCAAGGAATCTTGTTCATGGTGACATGGCCATAAAAGAAATCTTGGGAAAAAATATAAGAATTGGAAAAACGCTAACATTAACAAGGACCTTTACATTTTCAATTAATTTAATAATTGTTAATATTAAGTACCTCTTAAGTGCTAAGCACTAAAAGTCTCTGCAGAAAAAAAAATTAGGTTAAGGCCTTGCCTTCTAATGTCTTATTGTTAAATGGGGGATGCAGATATGATAACAGGCAATTACAGTACAGTGTGCTAAATTTCACAGAAGGTTATCATGAGGGAGTGTAGGATGTAGGAGACGTGCCTAGTTTAGGTTTGGAGGATAAATGAAGCCCTCTCAAGGAGATTATTTCTAAGGTCTGAGGGATGAATAAAAGATAACAAGAAGGTTGAGAACAAGAAGTGTTCCCAATGAAGAGGATTTATGTAAAGGCTAGGAATCATAATTATGAATATACAATAGGTCTTCCCACTGCTTAGAAAGGATGGTGAGATGCTAACAAATACAGACAGGAGGCAGAATCATTCCACTCCTATTTTGCATCTGTCCTTGTCATTATGGAAAAGTTATTATCAAACTAGAATGAAAAGAAAAACACCATTAAAAGTGAATTGCAGTCCCAGAAAAAATAGATTATCAAGTCACCGAGACATTTTAAATGAATTCTAGCTTGTAGCCATAGACAAATTACATCCCAAAGTTTTGAAAGGGCTTACAGATGTAATCACAGAATGATTGCCAGCAATCTACAGAAATCATGGAGGAAGGGAGTGTTGCCAGGAGATGTAATCTGAGTGAATGTCATACCAATTCTCTCAAAGGTAAAACGGTAGATTCTAGAAACTATTAGATCAGCAGTGTTGATCTTTAATAGCATTCTAGAATGGATTACTCTAACAAGGAATTGTGACTATTTAGAAAATAATGAAACTACCTGTAGGATCCATTAGTTTTCCATAGGTTGAGTTACCTGGGAGATTTCAGGAGGTTGGGAGGTTGCACTATTTGTATCTAATTAAGGATTTTGATGAAATCACTCAGGATGTCCTTGTGGAGTGGTATAGAAATATGTCAGTAGGGGTAGGTGGATATGTAGCTGGTTGAACACTGCGTGTAATTAGTAATTTGGGGTTAGCTCGCAGGGAGATTTCTCAGGCTGTGTTTCATGGCTTTGTCCTTGGTCTTGTCTTGGTCTCATTTTTAAATCTAATCTGATTAAAGAGACATCAGTCTGGAAGGAGGAAGTTCATATATTGACTGATAGAAACAGAATTCAAAAATGCCTTAGAACAACACATAAAAATCTGGACTTTGAGATTTAGCAACAGAAATGCAGGTAAAGTTTTGGTTTTGAAAATCAGTTACCTAAGAGATTTTTAAAGTTCATCTCAAAAGCAATATAAAGCAAAATGAAACTCTAGGTCCTTTTGTTAACCACAAAATCCAACAGTTGTACCTGCTTAAACAAAAGTGAATTCAAGCTAAGACTGTATTAATAGAGGAACAATTTCCGAATGAGGGGAGTGGCAATAATACTGATTTCGAATATTTCACTGAACTTGGACTCTGGTCAGACTCATCTTGAGTATCACATACAGTTACAGATGCAAGATATGGCTATTTCCTCAACGTCCATTCCACCTGCCCTGTTGATACCAGCAGTAAAGTTTGAGTGGGCTTGACCTCACTCCAGCTTCAAGGGTAGGCAATATCCAGTGAAGGCCAATCAGGAAAATTCCATCTTCCTTTGCACTGTAATTGGTTTAATTAATCCAGGCCTAAGCTTATCAGTGTGTGGCATTTGCCTGATTTTGCGGATTGGTTCAGGGGTGGCCAATTGATGTAAATCTCAGTGTTTTCTTTTTCCCAGCAGTTAACGGGAAGCAACCTGCCCTTCCTGCTGAATGAGGCATCAGGCAGCACTAATTGCTACTGGCAGGCATCCAACAACTATGAGGGAAGTCATCAGTCTGAGGAGAAAGTTCACAAACACAGAGATAAAGGCAGAGAAGAGCAAAGCAATGGAAAATGGACTCAGGGCTCTGACCAAACTATGCCTAAATTGCCCTGAGGCTGGAGTTTTTAGTTATTCTTTAAGCCAAATTGAGTTGTTGTATTTTGTTTGTTTTTTAATCACCTTTAACTGAAACCATTCTAACAAATCCAAAGGCAAAATTCTAAGATTACTGTCAGAACAGAGGAAGGCCATGCCATAGGAAGAAAGTTTAGAAGAACTCGAGAAGAGGGAAACTTAAGTCACATGTGTTGTTTAGAAACATCTGCCCCATGGAAGGGAGAGTGGATTGTTTTTTCTGTTTGAGAATGCAAGGCTAGGACTGTTGCCACAGAGTTGTGGAAAGGCACATTTTGACTCAATATAAGACACTGAGAATTACTCTTTCAAAGAACATTTCTAATTTTTAGAGGCATTCCATTGTAGAAAGAGCTGTTTGCCAATTATTGGAAGTGCTAAAGCAAAGAATAATGAACCATCTGTAAGTTGTATTCAGTTCCAGGATTTGATGGTATTTTGCCACCCTTCATTATTTATATGAAGGTAAGGTAGTTGCTGGATTAAGAGAGCTTGATTCCTGCCTTGGCTTCTCTATATGACCTGATCTATGTTTTCTCTGGGTCTGCATCCTCATCCAAAGAGTGAATAGGTTAGAATACATGGTTTCTAAAACTCTTTCCAGCTCTAAAACTTTTTGCCACCCAAGGAAAATTACTGGAAGTGTGGCAGCAAGACTCTTGACCTGCTACCTCTCAAGTCAAATCGAAAAATGGGAAATTAGAATATCACTTTCCCATTAATCACATCACTTCTCAAAGTTAGAATGAGGGATTGCCTTGGGAAATACCACCTAGATCTAATTTCTGAAGATATTATGAGCATATTTCAGAAATGGAATCTTCTATTGAGTGAATTATCAAAAATTCAATCAATTAACAAGAAGTTATTGAGCACTTACACCCCCAGGCCTGTGCTAGGCACAATGATAGAGAAAATCTTACCTGTCTGGCTTTGTCTAAGATGCAAAGTAAATCATAAGTTTTCAGTGCAGTACATTTTCTGTTATCTAGAGGCCACATAATAAATAACTCCCTTAGCTTTTGCTCTTAGTACTGAATCCAGGATACTGCTAAGATTTTTAATACAGAAAGAAAAAGAGAAGAGAAATTATCACTTTAAGTGCTTATTAGATTCTTTTGAGAGTTCCAGAAAGATCCTTTAAATAAAGACTATAAATTTGTTTTATATTACATGCTCATGTGTAATAACATACTGAAATTATATTAAACAATAGATAAATGTTTTTATACTAACTTATTTAAATGTATACTTTTTAGGAAACATAAATCAGCACAGAGAGGGTTTATAAACATCCTAGGTGTCTGTCTATAAATTCCTGCTATGTATTCATTACTGAGCAGATGCTATGAAATCTGTATAAAATATAGTTCCTGCCTCTTAGGAATGGATAATTGGAGGAACCAAAATTGTTGAATGAGCTTTTGAATAAGTTTGGTGGACATGTGCTCATCTATGTGGTACAGGCCATGGGTGTCACAGGAGCACAGAGGAGAGGGAAACAAGGGATGCAAATAGGAAGCTAACATGGAGATAGTGGGTCTTAGCTGGGCCTTGAAGGACAGGCTGACATTTAAGAGGCAGAAGTGGTGAAGAATGCTGCTTAGGTGAGAAAAAAAAGAGTTAGGAAGGCTCAGAAAACATAGATTTTCATATGGCTATGAGGATACTGACCTTATTAGACAGAAAGGAGATCTCACGCATCTGGCACGAAAGGGGCAACCCACCTTGGACAGGCGGATGGCAGGCAGGACTCAGCAGCTGCCTTCCCTCCCAGAGGGAAGGGGAGATTTCCAGTTATACGGGGAACTACCTCAGGTTGGCTCATTAGTTACCAGGGAAACCAGCAGAGGGGCACGGCCCTCCTAGCCCCTCAGGCTAAGTGCCTTCATGGGGCGGAGGTCTTCCCTTTGTTAAGCTATCATTCTGATCTAAAGACTAAAACAATCATTGGCTGGGACCGGGGAGGGGAGAGGTCAGTCCTGTGAGTGGGGTGTAGGTGCAGGTTGGGCAGGGGATGTTCCGAGAGAAAGTAAAAAGCCATCTTGGGTGGTCTGATCACACACTGGTGTTAATATTAATTTAAATAGCCATGGACCATCATTCTAGAAGAACTAAACTAATGCTTCCTTTTATAAGAATGAGATGGAAAAATGAAAGAAATTATTTGTTATTGATCATAGCAAACTATCCAGAAGGTAAATATGCATAAAAGTTTGCATAAGATCCCTTAATTTTTAAATATTCTTTTCATCTTTTAATCTTGGGTGACATGTGCAGACAGCTCAAGCTTTCCTCTTCTGGTTTGTCTTGCCGCCAGGAACATTGGACACCGGGATATAGTTTGCTCTCTCTATATTATATGTTGTATGTTATGGTTGTGGTTTTGGACTACGTACATGATTAATAATTTAAAATTCAATATGCTGAGAAATGCAGAATTAATTACGGGAGTCCAATAAGAAAGTGAAGATGTTATGTCTATTACTTATTTCTGCAATCAATTGTGCTGATAGGTGCACAGTTACTTTGGGGAGAATAAAACTACTGGGATAGATCTTGAGAGGAAAACAGTAAGAGCTGAAAATTAAAAAAAAAAAAAACACAAACATTGGATATAGGTTCATTTGGTTTTATTTTGTTTCAATTTTTAGGATATATAGTGGGATTTCTAAATGATATTGAGAGTTAATTATATTGTGAAATAGAAAAAAATGTGGGTGGGAGGCAGAGTAGTGTGCAGAGATGCAAATAGGCTGGAGGTTTGCAGGTAGGAGGGTGAGAATGGTCTATTTTTATGGATTCTTACTGCTCAGGAAACGAGGCAAGATTATCACCTATGCAGGATGAAGCAGGTGATATTTCAGATTTGTGGAGGGAGGAAAGTCAATGAAATCGTTACCTTGACCTGGTAGAGAGAACTGATTAGTAAAACGTAGAACTACTAGACAGCGCTGAGGTTTGCTTTCATATAAAGTAAGCCCGACTACATATTTGCTTCAGGTTCAGCTTCACAGGCTTGTAAGTGTAGGCGAAGAACTAGATTCAACTGGGATTAGAATTGTGTCAAGCAAGAAAGACTGAGAAAGAAAGGGGCAAGGAAATAGAGGGTGTATTCAAGGGAGCAATTGTAATAATAATGCATGGAATCCAAGCCAATAAGAAAGTAGGGAAGTGGTGTGGTAGAACAATTGTGGGAGTGGAGGTCCTAGAACTTTGAAGTGGAAAGATGAGAGGTAGTGATTACACTGTGGGACATTTGAAACAGATTGGGAAGATGGGGCAATTACTGGTAATGACAAAATCTAGTGGGCACTCAAAGAGGTGCATGGTAGAGGGGATGGCATCAAGGAACTGTGAGGCCTTGGTACTGAAGGGATCTTCCCCATATCTATTGCAATCACCAAGACTGATAACAGGACTAATAATGCAAGGAAAAAAAAAAAACAGTGAGCTAGGAGTTAAAATCTTCACTGAATGAGAGGCAGTGACTGGAAAGACGGAAGATAATGGCACCAAGTGATGGGAGGCAATAGGACACAGTTATTAAGAGAATGGACTCTGGAGCCCAACTGCCAGTGTTCAAATCCTGGCTCTAACATTTTCTAGCTGTTTGACTGTGGACAGGTAACTTAACATCCCAGTTACCTCAAATGCATCTGTAAAATAAGGAAAGCAATATACATAACTCACAGCTTTGTTGTAAGGATTAAATCAGATCAATGCCTGGCAAAGAGTAATCAATATATAAGTGCTATTAGCTTGTGGAATAAACTGAGAGGTGGGATTTTCAGAGTGTGTGTGTGTAAGCATGTAAGCATGTTTTTATCAGGGATCATCCAGGAATGAGCAATAAAGAGCAAGGCCCAACAAGACATGAGGTGTTGGAGAGAAAAGAGATGCTACTTGAGAAAGCTTCAGAGGAAGCTGTGACCTTAGGGAGAGTCAAGTTTCAGTGAGAGTGCAGAAGTGTGGATGCTCAGCAGAGGCTGCAGATACAGAGCTTAGCTGATAACAGACTTAGTTCTGGAAGGCACCAGCCAAGGATTTAGGGTGGTGCAGAGGAGAGGAAGACTGGGTCAGATTGTAGGGAATGTACAGAGCCAGATAGGGACAAGTGTCCTTATAATGATGAATAACTTGTGAGATTTGGGCCGGTTCTGCTGAGTCAGGTAAACTGATAAGGTGAGGTATGAGGCTGACAGTCCTGATTATACTCCCTCTTGTGACAAGTCTTCCCCAGTTGCTCAGAAGATGGTGTGTGAAAGTCCTACAGAAGCCTGGCAGAGCTCCTCTGTAGCCAGTGTGTAGGCTAGAGGAGTCATCGCCAGGCAGAGAGGCAGAATAATTCCAGGTGAGTGATGAAAAGTTCATTCACTGGTGCCGAAACTCAATCCTAAAGCTAATTCAGGTCCCCAAGACTAGATCAAAACACCATTATACATTTTCAAAGCACCTGTATTCTTCAAGGCACATAATATTAATTATATACTTAATTATATGTTTATTTACTTAATGCCTGTTTCCCCTCACAGAATGGGCAGGAAGTATGCCTCTTCTATTCCCTGTTGGAGCTTCAGAGCTTTGTATGGTGGTAGGCACTATATCTGTATCTAATCCATATCTATGCATCTGTATCTATGCCTCCCTTTACATCTCTATCTACAGCATCTGTCTTTGTGAGAGGGTTATATTAGAGGTTAAGTTGCCAAAATAGATTTATTGGCAATGATCATATCTAATTTCAAAGTTTCACTCCCTAAGCTGGCTGCCTCTGTGTTCACTTATCCACGGTGAATCAAGGTTGTGTTTGGAAAAGCAGTACAATGAGTAATGGAGGTCTGGTCTCCAGTTGTCCTGAGAGCTTTACTAGCAGCATCTTTCTAGACTTTCCTCAAGGGAAAAAAATGGGGACTTGACCTAAGGAATGAAACAGTCTTTGAACTGTTTCAACTTGATTAGCAGTGTGTGATGAGTCTAGAAAGAATAAGCGTTCACTTGAGACGTCCTTCTCATAGCCTAAATTAATGGACAAAGAGATCTTATTTTTATGTTGCCTGGAATTGTTCAGTGAGTATTTCATGTAAGTACTTTTTTTTTTTTTGGTTCCCCAACTAGATCATTATTCCCTAGTGACAAGGAGTGTCACTCAGGCTGGAGACAGCTAAGCCTCATTTGGCCAAAGCCAGTAGTTTATTATACTGCACGAGCTATGTTTGGGCAAGTCAGAGTGGTGTCATGTAATCCTACATGAAAAAGGCCATCTTGTGGTCAGGGCACTGTGGTTAATGGGTGAGGAAACAAGGTTACAGAGCATTGCCACCTTTGTAATGGGGCCTTCTGGAATTAATGAGGCTGTGTTCTCAGGGCAAATGGGATGAGAGCAGACACTAGATCATTTACTGTTGCATCCTCCATAGTACATAATACTGTCGACAGTGGCTATGGGGTACACGTTAATAATTATTTTTCTCAGTGACTGGAAATAGTGTATTTTTTCACTGTCACATTCTCAGCTGCTCTAGCGTTACTCTTTTGTACATGTCGTAACACCCTCAGTTGAAGCTGACAGTTTTCTAGAGTTGAGAACGCTATTAGGAGACTTTGCTGAAACAAGGCAGCTTGTAGTTTGTTCCCTGGGCTTCTTTCACTACCGCTAAATGAATTAACAAACAGTTTAACAGAAATGTCTGCATTCAAATTGAAGAAAAGGAAAAGAGAAGGCCCAGGTAGGGATTTCATGGAAAAGCTATAGTGCTTTGCAAATAGCTGGAGTCCAGTGATATTGAAGCAGTGACCCAGGATGGACCAAGCTAGAACAGGTAACATCACAGATTCAGAAAAAAATGGCAGGAAAATGAATAAAAAGAGATGGTGGGAGGAACAGGTGTTGGAGCATAAAAAATTAAGGGACCTTGGGATCAGCTAGACCTGAAACAATTTGCACATTTGACCTTGTGTTCTGTTCTTCTCATCCTAGCTTTGTCTGTTTATTTGGCTGAAATCTGTGTCCCAACGCAGCTATTTTAGGTGGGTTTGAAAGTGTGATCATAGAAACTCTGTACATAGAGGCTTGGTTTAAATCCACTCAGCTCACTCCATCCTACCCCTCTAACCCTGTCACTTCTCCAGCTGACAAGCCATATTGGCAGAGGCTGAGAAGGAAGGCTAACTTGTTCTTGGCCTTTCTTCTTACAAGCACATTCTACGCGCACAAACAGCGCACGAACACAATTTCGAAACGCTAATGCGGAGTTTTAAGATCTGGTACTCAAATGGCAACATCCCAAAACATGCTATGTTGTCTTAGTAAGATTCTTGAATAAATTGTTGTGCTCTATTCTCTATGATGAAATGCTTGACTCTCATTCCTCAAGGATAATACTACAGCCTCCAGTCTCCCTGCCACTCTCCCCTCACAGCCTGAGCCATCTTTTCAAAAATGTGAATCACATGGTGGAACTTTCCTGCCTAAAATAGGCTTCTTGGAATAAAACCCACATCCTTAGTCTCCAAGGTACTGAATACACTTGCCTCCAACCTCCTCTCTTACTGTTTCATGAAAAGCCATTTCCTGCCAAAGAACCTGTGCACTGACTTGTCCCTGCCTGGAATGCTCATCTTCCACTGATTATTTTTTGAACTTATCGATATTTCTAATTACTTCAATAATACACATGATTGCTTTTTAAATACATTTTTAATGTTTGTCTCTCCCACTAGAATGAAAACTGCATGAGGACAGGAACTTTGTCACATTCATTCATTGCTCTATCTCTAGCACCTAGTATAGCATTTGAGACATAATAGTTAACCTACAAAATATTCACAGAATGAGTGAATACTAGTTTAAAATTCTCAAAGCATCTTCATTGTCATGAAAGTATCACTTTTTTCTTGGACTGTCTTACTACATTTTTTTTCTTATTACATTTTTTCTTGGACTGTCATTACATTTTCTTCTTTACATTCATTTCTTTTTTCTTTAGCTTATGATTGCTTATGAAACGCATATTTGCCTTTCTGACTCCACATTTATAATTAAATATGGGCTGCCTAGTGTTGTCCTGTATAACTAGGAATAATCCTATTTCTAATATTGATTATTCTCTAACATGTATAGTATCCATCAGGCTTCCCCCCAATATTACCTTGTGACCTGAGACACTGGGCCCAGCTCTGAGCCCTGCACTTAGTGGTCCTCATCCTGCCTCTCTGCTGACCTCATCCATGGGATCAGAGTGCATGAGGTCAAGGGGATGTGCTCACTCACACCAGAGCACTGCGTTCTTTGTGGGTATTTTCACTTTTTTTTTTTTATTGAAGTATAGTTGAATTACAATGTGTTAATTTCTGCTGTACAGCAAAGTGATTCAGTTATACATATATCTACATTCTTTTTTTAATATTCTTTTCCATTATGGTTTATCATGGGATATTGATTATAGTCCCCTGTGCTATACAGTAGGACGTTGTAATCCATTCTATATATAGTAGCTGACATCTGCTAACACCAACCTCCCACTCCAAACTTCCCCCCTCCCCGTCCAACCTTACCCCCTCCCCCTCCAACCTTACCCCCCTCCCCCTCCCACTTGGCAACCACACATCTGTTCACTATGACAGTGAGTCTGATTCTGTTTTGTAGATAGGCTCATCTGTGTCATAGTTTATTTATTATTATTTTTTACATCTTTATTGGAGTATAATTGCTTTACAATGGTGTGTTAGTTTCTGCTTTATAAAAAAGTGAATCAGTTATACATATACATATGTTCCCATACCTCCTCCCTCTTGAGTCTCCCTCCCTCCCAAACTCCCTATCCCACCCATCCAGGTGGTCACAAAGCACTGAGCTGATCTCCCTATGCTATATGGCTGCTTCCCACTAGCTATCTATTTTACGTTTGGTAGTGTATATATATCCATGCCAGTCTCTCACTTTGTCACAGCTTACACTTCCCCCTCCCCATATCCTCAAGTCCATTCTCTAATAGGTCTGTGTCTTTATTCCCGTCTTACCCCAAGGTTCTTCAGGACATTTTTTTTTTCTTAGATGCCATATATATGTGTTAGCATACGGTATTTGTCTTTCTCTTTTTGACTTACTTCACTCTGTATGACAGACTCTAGGTCCATCCACCTCACTACAAATAACTCAATTTCATTTCTTTTTATGGCTGAGTAATATTCCATTGTATATATGTGCCACTTCTTCTTTATCCATTCATCTGATGATGGACACTTAGGTTGTTTCTATCTCCTGGCTATTGTAAATAGAGCTGCAATGAACATTTTGGTACATAACTCTTTTTGAATTATGGTTTTCTCAGGGTATATGCCCAGTCGTGGGATTGCTGGGTCATATGGTAGTTCTATTTGTAGTTTTTTAAGGAACCTCCATACTGTTCTCCATAGTGGCTATACCAATTCACATTCCCACCAGCAGTGCAAGAGTGTTCCCTTTTCTCCACACCCTCTCCAGCATTTATTGTTTCTAAATTTTTTGATGATATGGCCATTCTGACTGGTGTGAGATGATATCTCATTGTAGTTTTGATTTGCATTTCTCTAATGATTAATGATGTTGAGCATTCTTTCATGTGTTTGTTGGCAGTCTGTATATCTTTTGGAGAAATGTCTATTTAGGTCTTGTGCCCATTTTTGGATTGAGTTGTCTTTTTTTTTGTTATTGAGCTGCATGAGCTGCTTATAAATTTTGGAGATTAATCCTTTGTCAGTTGCTTTATTTGCAAATATTTTCTCCCATTCTGAGGGTCTTTTGGTCTTGTTTATGGTTTCCTTTGCCATGCAAAAGCTTTGAAGTTTCATTAGGTCCAATTTGTTTATTTTTGTTTTTATTCCCATTTCTCTAGGAGGTGGGTCAAAAAAGATCTTGCTGTGATTTTCGTCAAAGAGTGTTCTGCCTATGTTTTCCTCTAAGAGTTTGATAGTGTCTGGCCTTACATTTAGATCTTTAATCCATTTTGAGCTTATTTTTGTGTATGGTGTTAGGGAGTGATCTAATCTCATACTTTTACATGTACCTGTCCAGTTTTCTAAGCACCACTTATTGAAGAGGCTGTCCTTTCTCCACTGTATATTCCTGCCTCCTTTATCAAAGATAAGGTGACCATATGTGCGGGGGTTTATCTCTGAGCTTTCTATCCTGTTCCATTGATGTATCTTTCTGTTTTTGTGCCAATACCACACTGTCTTGATTACTGTAGCTTTGTAGTATAGTTTGAAGTCAGGGAGCCTGATTCCTCCAGCTCCGTTTTTCGTTCTCAAGATTGCTTTGGCTATTCGGGGTCTTTTGTGTTTCCATACAAATTGTGAAATTTTTTGTTCTAGTTCTGTGAAAAATGCCAGTGGTAGTTTGATAGGGATTGCATTGAATCTGTAGATTGCTTTGGGTAGTAGAGTCATTTTCACAATGTTGATTCTTCCAATCCAAGAACATGGTATATCTCTCCATCTATTTGTATCATCTTTAATTTCTTTCATCAGTGTCTTATAATTTTCGGCATAGAGGTCTTTTGTCTCCTTAGGTAGGTTTATTCCTAGATATTTTATTCTTTTTGTTGCAATGGTAAATGGGAGTGTTTTCTGGATTTCACTTTCAGATTTTTCATCATTAATGTATAGGAATGCCAGAGATTTCTGTGCATTAATTTTGTATCCTGCAACTTTACCAAATTCATGGATTAGCTCTAGTAGTTTTCTGGTAGCATCTTTAGGATTTTCTATGTATAGTATCATGTCACCTGCAAACAGTGACAGCTTTACTTCTTCTTTTCCGATTTGGATTCCTTTTTTTTCCTTTTCTTCTCTGATTGCTGTGGCTAAATCTTCCAAAACTATGTTGAATAAGAGTGGTGAGAGTGGGCAACCTTGTCTTGTTCCTGATCTTAGTGGAAATGCTTTCAGTTTTTCACCATTGAGGATGATGTTGGCTGTGGGTTTGTCATATATGGCCTTTATTAGGTTGAGGAAAGTTCCCTCTATGCCTACTTTCTGCAGGGTTTTTATCATAAACGGGTGCTGAATTTTGTCAAAAGCTTTCTCTGCATCTCTTGAGATGATCATATGGTTTTTCTCCTTTAATTAGTTAATATGGTGTATCACGTTGATTTGTTTCCATATATTGAAAAATCCTTGCATTCCTGGGATAAACCACACTTGATCATTGTGTATGATCCTTTTAATGTGCTGTTGGATTCTGTTTGCTAGTATTTTGTTAAAGATTTTTGCATCTGTGTCCATCAGTGATATTGGCCTGTAGTTTTCTTTCTTTGTGACATCCTTGTCTGATTTTGGTATCAAGGTGATGGTGGCCTCGTAGAAGGAATTTGGGAGTGTTCCTCCCTCTGCTATATTTTGGAAGAGTTTGAGAAGGATAGGTGTTAGCTCTTCTCTAAATGTTTGATAGAATTCGCCTGTAAAGCCTTCTCGTCCTGGGCTTTTGTTTGTTGGAAGATTTTTAATCACAGTTTCAATTTCAGTGCTTGTGATTGGTCTGTTCATATTTTCTATTTCTTCCTGATTCAGTCTTGGCAGGTTGTGCATTTCTAAGAATTTGTCCATTTCTTCCAGGTTGTCCATTTTATTGGCGTAGAGTTGCTTGTAGTAATCTCTCATTATCTTTTGTATTTCTGGAGTGTCAGTTGTTATTTCTTCATTTTCATTTCTAATTCTATTGACTTTAGGCTCCCTTTTTATCTTGATGAGTCTGGCTAATGGTTTATCAATTTTGTTTATCTTATCAAAGAACCAGTTTTTAGTTTTATTGATCTTTGCTATCGTTTCCTTCATTTCTTTTTCATTTATTTCTGATCTGATCTTTATAATTTCTTTCCTTTTGCTAACTTTGTGGGGTTTTTTTGCTCCTTTCTCTAATTGCTTGAGGTGCAAGGTTAGGTTGTTTATTCGAGATGTTTCCTGTTTCTTAAGGTAGGGTTGTACTGCTAAAAATTTCCCTCTTAGAACTGCTTTTGCTGCATCCCATAGGTTTTGATTCGTCATGTCTCCATTGTTATTTGTTTGTAGGTATTTTTTGATTTCCTCTTTGATTTCTTCAGTGATCACTTCCTTATTAAGTAGTGTATTGTTCAGCCTCCATGTGTTTGTATTTTTTACAGATCTTTTCCTGTAATTGATATCTAGTCTCATAGCATTGTGGTCAGAAAAGATACTCAATACAATTTCAATTTTCTTAAATTTACCAAGGCTTGATTTGTGATGCAAGGTATGATCTATCCTGGAGAATGGTCCATGAGCACTTGAGAAAAATGTGTATTCTGTTGTTTTTGAATGGAATGTCCTATAAATATCAATTAAGTCCATGTTGTTTAATGTATCATTTTAAAGCTTGTGTTTCCTTATTTATTTTCATTTTGGATGATCTGTCCATTGGTGAAAGTGGGGTGTTAAAGTCCCCTACTATGAATGTGTTACTGTAGATTTCCCCTTTTATGGATGTTAGTATTTGCCTTATGTATTGAGGTGCTCCTATGTTGGGTGCATAAATATTTACAATTGTTATATCTTCTCCTTGGATCAATCCCTTGATCATTATATAGTGTCCTTCTTTGCCTCTTGCAATAATCTTTATTTTAAAGTCTATTTGTCTGATATGAGAATTGCTACTCCAGGTTTCTTTTGATTCCCATTTGCATGGAATATCTTTTTCCATCCCCTCACTTTGTCTGTATGTGTCCCTAAGTCTGAAGTGGGTCTCTTGTAGACAGCGTATATATGGATCTTGTTTTTGTATCCATTCAGCCAGTCTGTGTCTTTTGGTGGGAGCATTTAATCCATTTACATTTAAGGTAATTATAAATATGTACGTTCCTCTTCCCATTTTTTTAATTGTTTTGGGTTTGTTATTGTAGGTCTTTTCCTTCTGTTGTGTTTCCTGCCTAGATAAGTTCCTTTAGCATTTGCTGTAATGCTGGTTTGGTGGTGCTGAACTCTCTCAACTTTTGCTTGTCTGTAAAGGTTTTAATTTCTCCATCAAATCTGAGTGAGATCCTTGCTGGGTAGAGTAATCTTGGTTGTAGGTTTTTCTCCTTCATCACTTTAAATATGTCCTGCCACTGCCTTCTGGATTGCAGAGTTTCTGCTGAAAGATCAGCTGTTAACCTTCTGGGGATTCTCTTGTGTGTTATTTGTTGTTTTTCTCTTGCTGCTTTTAATATGTTATCTTTGTATTTAATTTTTGACAGTTTGGTTAATATGTGTCTTGGCATGTTTCTCCTTGATTTATCCTGTATGGGACTCTCTGTGCTTCCTGGACTTGATTAACTATTTCCTTTCCCATATTAGGGAAATTTTCAACTATAATCTCTTCAAATATTTTCTCAGTCCCTTTCTTTTTCTCTTCTTCTGGGACCCCTATAATTCGAATGTTGGTCTCAGTTCTTTTCTGTCCTCAGTTCTTTTCACTCTTTTTTCTTTATTCTGCTCTGCAGTAGTTATTTCCACTATTTTATCTTCCAGGTCACTTATCCGTTCTTCTGCCTCAGTTATTCTGCTATTGATCCCATCTCAAGTATTATTAGTTTCATTTATTGTGTTGTTCATCATTGCTTGTTTCATCTTTAGTTCTTCTAGGTCCTTGTTGAATGTTTCTTGCATTTTCTCTATTCTATTTCTAAGGTTTTGGATCATCTTTACTATCATTATTCTGAATTCTTTTTCAGGTAGACTGCCTATTTCCTCTTCATTTGTTAGGTCTGGTGGGTTTTTATCTTGCTCCTTCTTCAGCTGTGTGTTTTTCTGTCTTCTCATTTTGCTTATCTTACTGTGTTTGGGGTCTCATTTTTGCAGGCTGCAGATTCGTAGTTCCCATTGTTTTTGGTGTCTTTCCCCAGTGGCTAAAGTTGGTTCAGTGGGTTGTGTAGGCTTCCTGGTGGAGGGAACTAGTGCCTGTGTTCTGGTGGATGAGGCTGGATCTTGTCTTTCTGGTGGGCAGGTTCACGTCTGGTGGTGTGTTTTTGGGTGTCTGTGGACTTATTATGATTTTAGGCAGCCTCTCTGCTAATGGCTGGGGTTGTGTTCCTGTCTTGCTTGTTGTTTGGCATAGGGTGTCCAGCACTGTAGCTTGCTGGTCGTTGAGTGAAGCTGGGTGCTGATGTTGAGATGGAGATCTCTGGGAGATTTTCGCCATTTGATATTATGTGGAGCTGGGAGGTCTCTGTGGACCAATGTCCTGAAGTTGGCTCTCCCACCTCAGAGGCACAGCACTGACTCCTGGCTGCATCACCAAGAGGCTTTCATCCACATGGCTCAGAGTAAAAGGGAGAAAAATTAGAAAGAAAGAAAAAGAAATAAATGGGATAAAATAAAATAACATAACATAAAGTAAGATAAAATAAAATAGTTATTAAAATAAAAAATGACTATTAAAAAAATTAAAAAACAAACAAATGGACAAATAGTACCCTAGGACAAATGGTGGAAGCAAAGCTACACAGACAAAATCTCACACAGAAGCATACACATACACATTTACAAAAAGAGGAAAAGGGGAAAAAATCATAGATCTTGATCTCGAAGCCCACTTCCTCAATTTGGGATGATTCGTCATCTATTCATGTATTCCACAGTTGCAGGTTACATCAAGTTGATTGTGGAGCTTTAATCCGCTGCTTCTGAGGCTGCTGGGAGAGATTTCCCTTTCTCTTCTTTGTTCGCACAGCTCTCGGGGCTCAGCTTTGGATTTGGCCCCGCTTCTGCATGTAGGTCACCGGAGGGCGTCTGTTCTTCGCTCAGACAGGACGGGGTTAAAGGAGCAGCTGATTCAGGGGCTCTGGCTCACTCAGGCTGGGGGGGAGGGAGGGGTGTGGATGCATGGCGAGGCTGCGGCGGCAGAGTCCAGCAGGACGTTGTACCAGCCTGAGGCCCACCGTGCGTTCTCCTGGGGAAGTTGTCCCTGTATCCCGGGACCCTGGCAGTTTCGGGATGCACAGCCTCCCTGGAAGGGGGGTGTGGATAGTGACCTGTGCTCGCACACAGGCTTCTTGGTGGCGGCGGCAGCAGCCTTAGCGTCTCATGCCTGTCTCTGGGATCCGTGCTGTTAGCTGTGGCTCGCGCTCGTCTCTGGAGCTCCTTTAAGCACTGCTCTTAATCCCCTCTCCTAGCGCAGCAGGAAACAAAGAGGGAAGAAAATGTCTCTTGCCTCTTAGGCAGGTCCAGACTTTTCCCCGGACTCCCTCCCGGCTAGCTGTGGTGCACTAACCCCCTGCAGGCTGTGTTCACGCCGCCAACCCCAGTCCTCTCCTGGCATTCCGACCGAAGCTCGAGCCTCAGCTCCCAGCCCCACCCGCCCCAGCGGCAGAGCCGACAACCCTCCTGGGCTGGTGAGCGCTGGTTGGCACCGATCCTCTGTGCGGGAATCTCCCTGCTTTGCCCTCCGCACCCGTTGCTGTGCTCTCCTCCATGGCTCTGAAGCTTCCCCACTCTGCCACGCACAGTCTCCGCCCGCAGAGAGGCTTCCTAGTGTGTGGAAACCTTTCCTCCTTCACAGCTCCCTCCCACTGGTGCAGGTCCCGTCCCTATTCTTTTGTCTCTGTTTATTCTTTTTTCTTTTGCCCTACCCAGGTACGTGGGGGAGTTTCTTGCCTTTTGGGAGGTCTGAGGTCTTCTGCCAGCGTTCAGTAGGTGTTCTCTAGGGGTTGTTCCACGTGTAGATGTATTTCTGGTGTATCTGTAGGTGAGGTCTGCTTTCAAGGGAACAACCCCTGGGAAGAAATCCATGCAGGCTCAAGAGAGGGAATTGAGAGGTCAGTTCTGGAAGCTGGAAATCCAAGATCAAGATGCCAGCAGGTTTTCTTCTTCTGAGTCCTCTTTCTTTGTCTTGCTAATGACCACCTTATTGCTGTGTCCTCACCTAAATGTCCCTTTGTGAACATAAGCCCTTTGTATTTATATGTGTGTCCAAATAATCTCTCCTTCAAAGAAATTCTTCTGTGTCATAGTTTAGATTCCACATATAAGTAACATCATATAGTATCTGTCTTTCTCTTTCTGACTAACTTCACTTAGTATGATAATCTCTAGGTCCATCCATGTTGCTGCAAATGGCATTATTCTGTTCATTTATATGGCCGAGTAATATTCCATTGTATATGTACCACATCTTCTTTATCCATTCCTCTACTGATGGACATTTAGGTTGTTTCCATGTGTTGGCCATTGTGAATGAACATAGGGGTGCATGTATCTTTTTGAATTATAGTTTTGTCTGGATACATGTCCAGGAGTGGGATGATATGGTAATTCTATTTTTAGTTTTCTGAGGAACTTCCATGTTTTCCACAGTGGCTGCACTAACTCACATTCCCACCAAGAGTGTAGGAGGGTTCCCTTTTCTCCACACCCTCTCCAGCACTTGTTATTTGTAGACTTTTTAATGATGGCCATTCTGACCTGTGTGAGGTGGTATCTCATTGTAGTTTTGATTTGCATTTCTCTAATAATTAGCTATGTTCAGCATCTTTTCATGTGCCTGTTGGCCATCTGTATGTCTTCTTTGGAGAAATGTCTACTTAGGCCCTCTGCCCAGTTTTCAATCAGGTTGTTTGTTTGTTGTTGTTCAGTTGCATGAGCTGTTTGTATATTTTGGAAATTAAGCCCTTGTCCATTGCATTGTTTGCAAATATTTTCTCCCATTCCATAGGTTGTCTTTTCATTTTGTTTATGGTTTCCTTTGCTGTGAGCACTGCTTTCTTGATCACATTTCACTACATAGGACCCTGGACTTTCATGCTCAAGTTTCCCAAGCCATCTTCCAAGTTCCATGGGACCCCTTTCTTCAAGACCTGGTCCAGTGTACACCACACCCCTTGGCCTTGGAATAACTGTTGCCATAGGTGTGAATGGAGCTTGATCAAGCAGGCCAGGGTGTGCACATGCCTGTGTGTAGGACTGGAAAGACCAAGAGCTGGGGTTGGATAGAGAAGTGGGTGTGCAGCCATCAGTAATCCCAAAATTAGAGAGACTTGGTCCCTTGTGTAAAGAGGGCCTTGCTTCAGAGATTTATTCCAAGATTTTTGTTGGTTTGTTCTATAAACTTGGAGTTAGAATAGAGATAATAGTCGTAGAAAATTAAGATAATAAACAGACTAGTCATGGAAAATTAAAAGAAAACTGAAGCAAGTGTGTTGTTAATAAGAGGCTCTTAAGAGTTAAAGAAACCCTAAAGTGAAAATTATATTACCAGGAAGGTGATTTATTTATTGTTTGTTTGGCCAGAGTATAAAGATTTTTAGAACACCCCAAGTTGTATATTTTACCTTTTCTCATGAGCCAGTTCTTGAGAAAGGATGGAAAGTTACTTCCTGTTTTTTCATAAGTGTTCTCACAGAATTTAATACAGACTAGAAAGTGATTTTTTAAATATTTTATGCCAGCCTTCCTGAAGTTATGCTCAGCTGTACTGATTGCCTCTGTGGCTATAAAGTGGCAAAATTTGTGATTTGAGAGCAAAATAATGACATGTTCTGATCATTCCCTGAACCTACCTTAGTATTTCATGCTCAGGGTGGGAGGATGGCTACGGAGCTGTTTTCGTGGACTAGCTCTTGCTCCCTTCCTGAAAAGACATGAAAGTGGCCTTTTGCTCTAGACTAAAGGATCCGCTATCTAAATTTATATGCATTCCCTCATTTTATTCTGGTTTATGTCCACACATGCAGGATTTAAGCAGTATGAAGTATGTATCCCCAAAAAACAGAATCATAGAAAAATAGAGAACATATAAGTAAGCTATTAAAACATTTGCATTTTGCAGAGGGCCTTAAAGTGATGAATCTTATGATTTAGTTATGTAGATAACAGTTATCATCATGCATACTTAAAATTGTCTGACTGGAGATACAAATGTAAATTGTATATCTTTTTAACAATTGATTTTAACACTATACAGTTGTCGCTTAGAAATTCTTATTAGTTTTTTAATCACAGAGATAAGGTAATTGTTAAAAACAGAAATGAAATCAGTAAGGACCGGATCAGGAAGGTGAAAGTGAGTAAGAAAAATAAAGGGGCTAAACAGAAGTACAGTTGGGTCTATTAATGAGGCCAATAAAAGTAAACAATGCAAATTATCCTCACTAGGCTGAAGGGATTTGCAGTGTTAAAAGGCCTCCTTTCCATTATAAAACAAAATACCTTCCTTTCTCTGTCTACAAACTCAAAAATATCATTGTCTCCATTTGTCCTAGGGTGTGTGATCAGATCAGGATGTTTTGACAGTCCAAATGTAGATTAGGGCAAGGATAATATAAGTCACAGATTTTGCTAATGGAATAAAAAAATAAGCATCCTTATTCACGCACATTCATATTTCTCAAATTAGCTGAAGTAAACTATACAAAATGACATCTTTGATTTATAACATACCTATTTTATTTCTTCTAATTTGAGCAACTTTGCAAATTACAAGTTATTATTGGTTTATGTAAGTTTCTTTTGAGATATGGTATTTTAACTGTTTTATCTTTGATTAGTAAATACAGAGTTTATTCAGGTGTAGTGAATTCTGCTGAGCAGGCATGAAAGTTTAGACATTAAACTTTTGAACTATTACATGGGAGAGTTTAGAGTAGGAAGAGATGGTAGTGAAAGTGTATCTTTGATAGTGTTACAGACGAAGCATCATGGAGTCCAAAATTTTTGACAGCTATTTTCAGGTGCTATATTGCCAATCTGGTACCGTCTCTCTGCCAAAAATCCACGTGCTTATGTGAACACATACTCAACGCCATAGAACAGATTAGAAAGTGCACAAGAGATGTCATTCCCCAGGAAATAAGCAGCTATGGTTGGCATTTTGCAGAGCATATTGAAATAAAGTACACCTTACATTTCAGGATGACATGGACCAGGCATAGAACTATAGAAATACTGTTGGTGAAATCTGAAGTTTGAGAACTTTCTGCCAGAGAGACTGAAATTAGGCAACGTTCAGTATAGATTGGCATGGTACACACATATAGGCTCAGAATGTAAACATTCAGACAAAACTGGTTTAGAATACAGTTCCCTAATGCGGATGGCCTGGAAATTAATGCAGAATCACTCTGCATATTATTCCTAGTTCTTGAAAATACAGCCAATTAAGTTTTTGAAAATCTATCACTCCTAATAAGTTGTATGTAGTTTTTTAAAAAATTTTATTTATTTATTTTTGGCTGTGTTGGGTCTTCGTTTCTGTACGAGGGCTTTCTCTAATTGCGGCAAGTGGGGGCCACTCTGCATCGCAGTGCGCGGGCCTCACCATCGTGGCCTCTCTTGTTGCGGAGCACAAGATCCAGACGCGCAGGCTCAGTAGTTGTGGCTCATGGGCCTAGTTGCTCCGCGGCATGTGGGATCTTCCCAGACCAGGGCTCGAACCCGTGCCCCCTGCATTGGCAGGCAGACTTTCAACCACTGCGCCACCAGGGAAGTCCTGTATGTAGTTTTTATAATTTGTATTTTGTGTTGTGGAATTATTCATTCTCATGTAATTTTGAGGATTTAAGAAAAAAATCCTGATTAAAAAATGGGTTTAAAAAGTAGGTATGTATAAGGAGACTTTTTAAATTGCATAAACTCACACTAAAAATTACACTTAGGATTCAGGTGCTTAGATTTGAAAAACAGGTGACAATTACTCCAGCTGAATGGTGTTTGAATGGAATAAAGTTTATTATTTTCTGGGTGGGTTTCACATAATCCTTGAATGCATAGGATAAAACAGACTGTAGTCTGTGGTTTTTGTACCTAAAATCAATCAAAGTTTCCCAGGATGAAATTTCTATTTTGTTTTTTTCTGAAAATGCATGAGTCACAGAACAAAATAATGACAGAAATAACTTGGCCCTAGGTCTGCTCCTTAACTCTCCCTCCCAATGGTATCATTTTTGTGGGGGACAGAATTAAAAGTGGAATATGATACCACTTTGACAGACTGGGCCTAAGAGCTAATTGCTGCATTGCCTAAAGTGCAATCTAAATATTCCTCACCTAGCCTCCCAGGATATCTCAACTGATTAGGAGTGTGGTTACCAGGCAAAATGCAGAAGTAAGGTTTAAAAACATTCTACTTCCTGTTCACAATGGAATTTAGTTGGTCTGATAAATCATGTATGTGCTATCAGTTCTCTCTTTTATTGATGATGGGTCAATAAAAGCATATGCAGTTTTAACTCTACAAATGAACATATCATACTTTGGATGTAAAATATTAAATTTGAAAAAATGTAAGCATCCATTATTCAAAATGCAAGTAGGTGGCTTTGTTGAAATACTTGCGTTTCCCAGATGCAGCCTGTTCTCTCATACCACTTTGCCTCCACACACGCTCCCTAGAAAGATCTCTCCCCTTGTTCTAGTTTGGCTAATTCCTGTTCATCTGTTAAAACTCAGCTTGGCCATCACATTTTCCAGGCATCCTTCTTTAATATTCTTCTGCCCAATTCAGCTAGTCGATTTTGGATATTCTTCCTGTATACTTTTGTCTGTCATAAGACATTATCATCCAATATTGCATTCATGGCTTAGTTTATGTGTCTTACCAGAGAACACCAAATTTATCTTTTAACTCTGAACTATCAAGGCTTAATAGAGTACCTGGTAGATAATAGGTGCTCAATACTAGTTGCCTAAGAAATTAAAGTTTAAAGAAGTACTAAAGCATATCAATGATGCAAGGAATCAGGGCAGGCTTCTGATAAAGCCTTTGATGTGTTAAATGGTGAAATATTAGTTACCATCAGTGGAATTGTCTTATTACTGGATACCTAGAACAGGTCATACTTTATGAACCTCATGAATGTATAGTTCTGCTGAAGAGCCCTCTATTAGATGAGACCGAGTTATCTTTAACCAAGAAGACATTGCTGGCCTTAGAGCTAAGCTAACTTGAAAAGGTCATAAAATGGAAGACTGTTAATGCAGGTTTGTAAAACACCAATATCATCATCATCCTGGTTAACATGTACTGAGTGCCTATTCTGCAACAGGCACCATTAAGCATTTTCTGTGAATAATTTTTATTTGACCATCACAACAATCTTATGAAATAGTCATTGGTATTTTATACAAACTATAGATGAGAAAACTGAGGCTTAGGGAGAATAAGTAACTTGTCCAAAATCACATAGTAAATGTGTGAGGCAGAATTCACACACCAGTCTATTTGTCTCCGGTGCCCATGATCTTCACTGTTAGGCTATCCTGTTTCCATTATGCACAACACAGATGTGTCCACAGGTATTTCATTTCCTTACTGCCACTACCAGGTATTTTCTAACTTTTCCCCTTCACATCAGTGGATCCTGTAACGGCCTGTGATTCCCCAAACCAAAATCCCGCTTCTTATCTTTTCCAATGTTCATCTAGCAGCAAGAATAATTGATGAGGTTTGGATAGAATAAAAGTTTGGTCCTTCCACTTTAAGGTCCCACTTGTAATCCTCCAGCTCCTTCTGCCTCTAGTATTAATTACACAGAAGGGAACATAGAATTAAAATGTGAGGGAATGGGTGGAGAGGGGGAAGTAAACTCCATTCTGCTTCTTTAATCCTGATCTTAATTGCCATAGTTGAGACTTCTACTGAAGCATTGCCAATACAGACTGTATGTTAAAAGGGAAAGAGTGGGCTTCCCTGGTGGCACAGTGGTTGAGAGTCCGCCTGCTGATGCAGGGGACACGGGTTCGTGTCCCGGTCCAGGAAGATTCCCCATGCCGCGGAGCAGCTAGGCCCGTGAGCCATGGCCGCTGTGCCTGCGCGTCCGCAGCCTGTTGCTGCGCAACAGGAGAGACCACAACAGTGAGAGGCCTGTGTATCGCAAAAAAAAAAAAAAAAAAAAAAAAGATTAAGGATGACAAAAGGGGATAGTGTGGAAAATCTGAGGTTAAGTACCATTCAGCTTTGTTTCTTCTGCCTTCTACCAGCCAAATTCCCCTTATTACCACATCCACTTATCCCTTGTAGAAATAAACATTTCTATTGAGATGATATACATATAAAAGTGCACAAATCATAAATGTACAGTTTGATGAATTTTCAAAAAATGAACACATTTGTAATCACCATCCACATCAATAAACAGAACATCGTCAATACATTTTGGCTTTAAATTGTATTTTCCTGATGACTAATGAGGAAAAACACCTTCTCATGTGATTAACAGACATTTCAATAACTTATTTAATGAGAGGATTCTTCAAGTCTTGCCTTTTTTTTTTCTGTGTTGTCTTTTTCTTATTAATTTGTAAGGTTTTAAAAAATATTCTTGACATAATCCTTTATCAGTTGTATGTATTGCAAATATTTTCTACCCTTTATTTACTTGCCTTTGAATGGTCTTTAATGAACTTAGCTTTTTAATTTTTATGTAATTTTTAAAATAATTTTATGTAAGCCATAAAATTCTAATGTAATACAATTTATCAATAATTTTCTAGGGGGGGACCTTGAAGATGGCGGAAGAGTAAGACGCAGAGATCGCCTTCCTCCCCACGGATACACCAGAAATACATCTACACGTGTAACAACTCCTACAGAACACCTACTGAAGGCTGGCAGAAGACCTCAGACCTCCCAAAAGGCAAGAAACTCCCCACATACCTGGGTAGGGCAAAAGAAAAAACAGAGACAAAAGAATAAAGACGGAACCTGCACCAGTGGGAGGGAGCTGTGAAGGAGGAAAAGTTTCCACACACTAGGAAACCCCTCCGCGGGCGGAGACTGCGGGAGGCGGAGGGGGGAGCTTCGGCACCGCGGAGTAGTGCACAGCGACGGGTGCGGAGGGCAAAGCGGGGAGATTCCCGCACAGAAGATCGGTGCCGACCGGCACTCACCAGCCCGAGAGGCTTGTCTGCTCACCCGACGGGGCGGGCGGGGCTGCGAGCTGAAGCTCGGGTTTCGGTTTTGCACGGAGCGCAGGGAGAGGACTGGGGTTGGCGGCTTGAACATAGCCTGAAGGGGTTAGTGCACCACGACTAGCCGGGAGGGAGTTCGGGGAAAAGCCTGCACCTGCCGAAGAGGCAAAAGACTTTTTCTTCCCTCTTTGTTTCCTGGTGCGCGAGGAGAGGGGTTTAAGAGCGCTGCTTAAAGGAACTCCAGAGACGGGCGCGAGCCGCGGCTAAAAGCGCAAACCCCAGAGACGGGCGCGAGCCGCGGCTAAAAGCGCGGACCCCAGAGACGGGCGGGAGACGCTAAGGCTGCTGCTGCCGCCACCAAGGGGCCTGTGTGCGAGCACAGGTCACTCTCCACACCCCTCTTCCGCGGAGCCTGTGCAGCCCGCCACTACCAGGTTCCCGGGAACCAGGGACAACTTCCCCGGGAGAACGCACGGCGGGCCTCAGGCTGGTGCAACGTCACGCCGGCCTCTGCCGCAACGTCACGCTGCCTCTGACGCCGCAGGCCCGCCCCGCACGCAGTGCCCCTCCTCCCCCCCCCCCCCCGGCCTGAGTGAGCCAGAGCCCCCGAATCAGCGGCTCCTTTAACCCTGTCCTGTCTGAGCAAAAAACAGACGCCCTCCAGCGACCTACACGCAGGGGCAGGGCCAAATCCAAAGCTGAGCTCCTGTGAGCTGTGAGAACAAAGAAGAGAAAGGGAAATCTCCCCCAGCAGCCTCAGAAGCAGCGGATTAAAGCTCCACAATCAACTTGATATACCCTGCATCTGTGGAATACCTGAATAGACAAGGAATGATCCCAAATTGAAGAGGTGGAATTTAGGAGCGAGATCTATGATTTTTTTCCCTTTTCCTCTTTCTGTGAATGGGTACGTGTATGCTTCTGTGTGAGATCTTGCCTGTATACTCTTGCTTCCACCATCTGTCCTAGGGCTCTATCTGTCCATGGTTTTTTAAAAAAATTTTTTTTCTCAATAATTAATTTTAATTGTAATAACTTTATTATACTTTACCTTCGTTCTTTCTTTCTTTCTTTCCTTCCTTCCTTCCCTCCTTTAGACAACGAATCACCCCAAATTGAGGAGGTGGTCTCTGAGAGCAAGATTTATGATTTTTCCCCCTTTACCTCTTTTTGTGAAGGTGTATGTGTATGCTTCTGTGTAAGATTTTCTCTGTATAGCTTTGCTTCCAACATTTGTCTTAAGGTTCTATCCGTCCCTTTTTTTTTTTTCTAAATATTTTTTAATTCAATAACTATATTATACTTTATTTTATTTTTACTGTATCTTCTTTCTTTCTGTCTTTTTTCCTTCTTTCCCTCCTTCCTTCCTCCCTCCCTCCCTCCCTCCTTTCTTTCCTTCTTTGCTTCTTTCTTCCTTCCTTCCTTTCCTCTTTTCCTTCTTTCTTTCCTCATACTTCTACTAATTCTCTCTACTTTTTCTCCCTTTTATTCTGAGCCGTGTGGATGAAAGGCTCTTGGTGCTTCAGCCAGGAGTCAGGGCTCTGCCTCTGAGGTAGGAGAGCCAACTTCAGGACACTGGTCAACAAGAGACCTCCCAGCTCCACATAATATTAAATGGCGGAAGTCTCCCAGAGACCTCCATCATAACACCAGCACCCAGCTTCACTCAACGACCAGCAAGCCACAGTGCTGGACAACCTATGCCAAACAACTAGCAAAACAGGAACACAGCTCCACCCATTAGCAGAGAGGCTGCCTAAAATCATAATAAGGCCACAGACACCCCAAAACACACCACCAGACGTGAACCTGCCCACTAAAGAGACAAGATCCAGCCTCATCCACCACAACACAGGCACTAGTCCCCTCCACCAGGAAGCCTACACAACCCACTGAAACAACCTTACCCACTGGAGACAGACATCAAAAACAACGGGAACTACGAACGTGCAGCCTGCAAAAAGGAGACCCCAAACACAGTAAGATAAGCAAAATGAGAAGACAGAAAAACACACAGCAGATGAAGGAGCAAGATAAAAATGCACCAGACCTAACAAATGAAGAAGAAATAGGCAGTCTACCTGAAAAAGAATTCAGAATAATGATAGTACGGATGATCCAAAATCTTGGAAGTAGAATGGACAAAATGCAAGAAACAGTTAACAAGGACCTAGAAGAAATAAAGATGAAACAAGCAATGATGAACAATGCAATAAATGAAATTAAAAGTACTCTAGATGGGATCAGTAACAGAATAACTGAGGCAGAAGAACGGATAAGTGACCTGGAAGATAAAATAGTGGAAATAACTACTGCAGAGCAGAATAAAGAAAAAAGAATGAAAAGAACTGAGGACAGTCTCAGAGACCTCTGGGACAACATTAAACGCACCAACATTCGAATTATAGGGGTTCCAGAAGAAGAAGAGAAAAAGAAAGGGACTGAGAAAATATTTGAAGAGATTATAGTTGAAAACTTCCCTAATATGGGAAAGGAAATAGTTAATCAAGTCCAGGAAGCACAGAGAGTCCCATACAGGATAAATACAAGGAGAAATACGCCAAGACACATATTAATCAAACTGTCAAAAATTAAATACAAAGAAAGCATATTAAAAGCAGCAAGGGAAAAACAACAAATAACACACAAGGGAATCCCCATAAGGTTAACAGCTGATCTCTCAGCAGAAACCCTACAAGCCAGAAGGGAGTGGCAGGACATACTGAAAGTGATGAAGGAGAAAAACCTGCAACCAAGACTACTCTACCCAGCAAGGATCTCATTCAGATTTGATGGAGAAATTAAAACCTTTACAGACAAGCAAAAGTTGAGAGAGTTCAGCACCACCAAACCAGCTTTACAACAAATGCTAAAGGAACTTCTCTAGACAAGGAACACAAGAGAAGGAAAAGATCTATAATAACGAACCCAAAACAATATAGAAAATGGGAATAGGAACATACATATCGATAATTACCTTAAATGTAAATGGACTAAATGCTCCCACCAAAAGACACAGATTGGCTGAATGGATACAAAAACAAGACCCTTATATATGCTGTCTACAAGAGACCCACTTCAGACCTAGAGACACATACAGACTGAAAATAAGGGGATGGAAAAAATATTCCATGCAAATGGAAACCAAAAGAAAGCTGGAGTAGCAATTCTCATATCAGACAAAATAGACTTTAAAATAAGGACTATTACAAGAGACAAAGAAGGACACTACATAATGATCAAGGGATCGATCCAAGAAGAAGATATAACAATTGTAAATATTTATGCACCCAACATAGGAGCACCTCAATACATAAGGCAAATACTAACAGCCATAAAAGGGGAGATCGACAGTAACACATTCATAGTAGGGGACTTTAACACCCCACTTTCACCCATGGACAGATCATCCAAAATGAAAATAAATAAGGAAACACAAGCTTTAAATGATACATTAAACAGATGGACTTAATTGATATTTATAGGACACTCCATCCAAAAACAACAGAATACACATTTTTCTCAAGTGCTCATGGAACATTCTCCAGGATAGATCATATCTTGGGTCACAAATCAAGCCTTGGTAAATTTAAGAAAATTGAAATTGTATCAAGTATCTTTTCTGACCACAACGCCATGAGACTAGATATCAATTACAGGAAAAGATCTGTAAAAAATACAAACACATGGAGGCTAAACAATACACTACTTAATAATGAAGTGATCACTGAAGAAATCAAAGAGGAAATAAAAAAATACCTAGAAACAAATGACAATGGAGACACAATGACCCAAAACCTATGGGATGCAGCAAAAGCAGTTCTAAGGGGGAAGTTTATAGCAATACAAGCCCACCTTAAGAAGCAGGAAACATCTCGAATAAACAACCTAACCTTGCACCTCAAGCAATTAGAGAAAGAAGAACAAAAAAACCCCAATGCTAGCAGAAGGAAAGAAATCATAAAAATCAGAAATAAATGAAAAAGAAATGAAGGAAACGATAGCAAAGATCAATAAAACTAAAAGCTGGTTCTTTGAGAAGATAAACAAAATAGATAAACCACTAGCCAGGCTCATCAAGAAAAAAAGGGAGAAGACTCAAATCAATAGAATTAGAAATGAAAAAGGAGAAGTAACAACTGACACTGCAGAAATAAAAAAAATCATGAGAGATTACTACAAGCAACTCTATGCCAATAAAATGGACAATCTGGAAGAAATGGACAAATTCTTAGAAATGCACAACCTGCCAAGACTGAATCAGGAAGAAATAGAAAATATGAACAGACCAATCACAAGCACTGAAATTGAAACTGTGATTAAAAATCTTCCAACAAACAAAAGCCCAGGACCAGATGGCTTCACAGGTGAATTCTATCAAACGTTTAGAGAAGAGCTAACACCTATCCTTCTCAAACTCTTCCAAAATATAGCAGAGGGAGGAACACTCCCAAATTCCTTCTACGAGGCCACCATCACCTTGATACCAAAATCAGACAAGGATGTCACAAAGAAAGAAAACTACAGGCCAATATCACTGATGAACATAGATGCAAAAATCCTCAACAAAATACTAGCAAACAGAATACAACAGCACATTAAAAGGATCATACACCATGATCAAGTGGGGTTTATTCCAGGAATGCAAGGATTCTTCAGTATACGCAAATCTATCAATGTGATAAACCATATTAACAAATTGAAGGAGAAAAACCATATGATCATCTCAATAGATGCAGAGAAAGCTTTTGACAAAATTCAACACCCATTTATGATAAAAACCCTGCAGAAAGTAGGCATAGAGGGAACTTTCCTCAACCTAATAAAGGCCATATATGACAAGCCCACAGCAAACATCATCCTCAATGGTGAAAAACTGAAAGCATTTCCACTAAGATCAGGAACAAGACAAGGTTGCCCACTCTCACCACTCTTATTCAACATAGTTTTGGAAGTTTTAGCCACAGCAATCAGAGAAGAAAAGGCAATAAAAGGAATCCAAATTGGAAAAGAAGAAGTAAAGCTGTCACTGTTTGCAGATGACATGATACTATACATAGAGAATCCTAAAGATGCTACCAGAAAACTACTAGAGCTAATCAATGAATTTGGTAAAGTAGCAGGATACAAAGTTAATGCACAGAAATCTCTGGCATTCCTATATACTAATGATGAAAAATCTGAAAGTGAAATCCAGAAAACACTCCCATTTACCATTGCAACAAAAAGAATAAAATATCTAGGAATAAACCTACCTAAGGAGACGAAAGACCTGTATGCAGAAAATTATAAGACACTGATGAAAGAAATTAAATATGATACAAATAGATGGAGAGATATACCATGTTCTTGGATGGGAAGAATCAACATTGTGAAAATGACTCTACTACCCAAAGCAATCTACAGATTCAATGCAATCCCTATCAAACTACCACTGGCATTTTTCACAGAACTAGAACAAAAAATTTCGCAATTTGTATGGAAACACAAAAGACCCCGAATAGCCAAAGCAATCTTGAGAACGAAAAAAGGAGCTGGAGGAATCAGGCTCCCTGACTTCAGACTATACTACAAAGCTACAGTAATCAAGACAGTATGGTACTGGCACAAAAACAGAAAGATAGATCAATGGAACAGGATAGAAAGCCCAGAGATAAACCCACGCACATATGGACACCTTATCTTTGATAAAGGTGGCAGGAATGTACAGTGGAGAAAGGACAGCCTCTTCAATAAATGGTGCTGGGAAAACTGGACAGGTACATGTAAAAGTATGAGATTAGATCACTCCCTAACACCATTCACAAAAATAAGCTCAAAATGGATTAAAGACCTAAATGTAAGGCCAGAAACTATCAAACTCTTAGAGGAAAACATAGGCAGAACACTCTATGACATAAATCACAGCAAGATCCTTTGTGACCCACCTCCTAGAGTAATGGAAATAAAAGCAAAAATAAACAAATGGGACCTAATGAAACTTCAAAGCTTTTGCACAGCAAAGGAAACCATAATCAAGACCAAAAGACAACCCTCAGAATGGGAGAAAATATTTGCAAATGAAGCAAATGACAAAGGATTAATCTCCAAAATTTACAAGCAGCTCATGCAGCTCAATAACAAAAAAACAAACAACCCAATCCAAAAATGGGCAGAAGACCTAAATAGACATTTCTCCAAAGAAGATATACAGAATGCCAACAAACACATGAAAGAATGCTCAACATCATTAATCATTAGAGAAATGCAAATCAAAACTACAATGAGATATCATCTCACACCAGTCAGAATGGCCATCATCAAAAAATCTAGAAACAATAAATGCTGGAGAGGGTGTGGAGAAAAGGGAACACTCTTGCACTGCTGGTGGGAATGTGAATTGGTTCAGCCACTATGGAGAACAGTATGGAGGTTCCTTAAAAAACTACAAATAGAATTACCATATGACCCAGCAATCCCACTACTGGGCATATACCCTGAGAAAACCAAAATTCAAAAAGAGTCATGTACCAAAATGTTCATTGCAGCTCTATTTACAATAGCCCGGAGATGGAAACAACCTAAGCGCCCATCATCGGATGAATGGATAAAGAAGATGTGGCACATATATACAATGGAATATTACTCAGCCTTAAAAAGAAATGAAATTGAGCTATTTGTAATGAGATGGATAGACCTAGAGTCTGTCATACAGAGTGAAGTAAGTCAGAAAGAAAAAGACAAATACCGTATGCTAACACATATATATGGAATTTAAGGGGAAAAAAAATGTCATGAAGAACCTAGGGGTAAGACAGGAATAAAGACGCAGACCTACTGCAGAACGGACTTGAGGATATGGGGAGGGGGAAGGGTGAGCTTTGACAGGGCGAGAGAGAGTCATGGACATATACACACTAACAAACGTGGTAAGGTAGATAGCTAGGGGGAAGCAGCCGCAAGCACAGGGATATTAGCTCAGTGCTTTGTGACAGCCTGGAGGGGTGGGATGGGGAGAGTGGGAGGGAGGGAGACGCAAGAGGGAAGACATATGGGAACATATGTATATGTATAACTGATTCACTTTGTTATAAAGCAGAAACTAACACACCATTGTAAAGCAATTATACACCAATAAAGATGTTTAAAAAAAAAATAATAATTTTCTAATACTACATTTTGTGTTCTGTCAAAGAAATCTTTGGCTTCTAATAAATTATAAAGCTATTTTCTTATCTTCCAGAATATATTTTCTCTCATAAATTTATATCTATAATCCAACTAGAAGTGATTTTTGTGGGTGGTGTGAATTGTGCAAGAATCATTTTTTCTTCTGAACATCCAGGTAACTCAGAATTGTTTATTGAAGAGTCCATCCTTTCTCCACAGCGCTGTGTCATCTTTGCCCTAGTCAAGTGTTGGTGTAGGTGAAAATCTGTTTCTGGATTTTTTTTTTGCTCCCTTGGTTTAATTGTCTAAATGTCAATACCACATTCCTTCAATTAAGGTAGAAGTGTAAGCCTTCGAAATTTGTTCTTCAAAATTTGGCTATTTATGGCTCTTTACATTTCCATTAACATTAAAACCGATTGTCCATTTTTAAAAAAACAAAGTATCTGTTGGAATTTGTACAGGATCTGCATAAAATAGGGAAATCAATTTGCAGAAAATTGAAACCTATAAATACTGTCTTCCAATCCAAAAACTTGACATAACCTCTCAGTTTTCTAGGTCATTTTAATATTTCTCACAATATTTTATTGATTTATGTGTTGAGAAATTGTACATATTTTGTCCTGTTTCTTTGTTGTTTGAGTTTTTGATACTATTTCAAATGTCAACTTTTTGTTTCATTTTCTAATTGGTGGTACAGTACATATAAATACCTTTGCTTTTTTTATATTGTCCTTCTGTGCAAAGGCATTGCTAAAATCTCTTATTTAATAATTTAGCTATATATCATTTTAGATTTTCTAAATGTACTGTCATGTAAACTGTGAATGAGTTTTATTTCTTCATTTTCCATTCTTGAGCATTTCCTTTCTTTCCTTCTTCTCCTCCTCCCTCCTCTCTTTCCTCCTTTCCTCCCTCCCTTCCTTTTATCTCTTGTTTTGTTTTTGCCTTTATTATACTAGTAGGGACCTACAACATGAGGAGAATATAAGGAGTGATAGTGTACATGTTAACTCATCCTAGTCTCAGGGGGAAAACTTTTAATACTATATAGCATTAATACAAGGTTTGCTGTAGATATAATTTTATAAATACTCTGTATCACGTAAGTAAGTTTTCTTCTAATTATAGTTTTCTGAGGTATTTCAATTTTGGTGTTTAATTATTTCAAATGCCTCTTTTGCTGCTATTGAGATGATCATATGAGTTTTCTTCTTTATTCTGTTAATGCAGTTAATTATTTTAATTTTAGAATGCTAAAACAGCCTTGCCTTTTGGAATAAATATAACTTGTAATATAATTTTAATATACATTTGAATTTGATTTGCTCATTTTTTTCAGGTTTTGCATTGTTCATGAAAGATATTGGTTTGTAAATTTTCATTCATAAAAATGAACTAATCATTTGGTATCAAGATTTCATCAGCCTTAAAAAGTGACTTGTGAACTGTTTGTTTTGTTTTGTTTTGTTTTTATTATTATTTCTTGGATTAGTCTGTAGGGATAGTTGTTATTTTTCTTAAAATATTTGAAAGAAATCACTATAAATTTGTCTGGTTCTTACATTTCTTTGATATTATTGGAAGATTTTAGTTTCAATTTGTTGAATAGATATAGAACAAAGTTGTTTATTGCATGTTTCTATCTTTTATAATAAAATCTGTAAAAGAAATCCATCTATTTGTTCCTTATACTAGTAATTAGTACTTTCTTTCATATATAAAATTTTAAATGTTCATTTTTAGAATATAAAAAAGCAATTAACTTTTGTATCTTGACTGTGTATCCTGTGACCTTTCTATACTCATTAATTCCAGGAATTTTTCTGTAGATTCTTTGAGACTTTCTACATAGACAATTATGCCATCTATTAACAAAGACAATTTTATTACATACTTTTCAATCTATAAATCTTTATTTCACTTTCTTATCTTATTGCACCAGCCCCAACTTCCACTGCGATGTTGAATAGGAGTAGTGAGAAAGGACACCTTTGTCTTATTCCTGATCTTAGTGGGAAGGCATCCAGTTTTTCACCTTTAAGCATGATACTAGTTTTTCTATAAATGTTCTTTATCAAACTGAGAAAGTTCCTCTCTATTTCCAGTTTGCTGAGGGTTTTTCTTTTTTTTAAATCATGAATGGATGTTGGATTTTGTCAAATGCTTTTTCTGCAACAATTAAGATAATCATATGATTTTTCTTAAGCCTGTTGATATAGTGGATTGTACTGACTGATTTTTGAACCAGGCTTGCATACCCAAAATAAATCCCATTCAGTCATAGTACTTAGTTTTTATACATTGTTGGATTCAATTTTCTAGCATTTTGTTGAGGATTTTTGCATCTATGTTCATGAGAGATAGCATTCTGTGGTTTTCCTTTCTTATAATGTGTTTATCTGGTTTGGGTATTAGGGTAATGTTAGCCTCATACAATGATTTAGGAAATGTTTGCTCTCCTTCTATTTTCTTGAAAAGATTGTGGAGAATTGGAATCATTTCTTCCTTAAATGTTTATTACAGCTCACCAGTGAAACAATCTAGGACTGGTGTTATCTTTTGTCAAATATTATTAACTATTTAATTTATTTAATAGAAATATTTATATTATTTGCTTTTTCTTGTATAGGTTTTGGTAGTTTGTGTTGTCAAGGAATTAGTTCATTTCATTATTAAATATATGGGCATAGAATTGTTCATAATATTCATGTTATCCTTTTTTTTTTTTTTCGGTACGCGGGCCTCTCACTGTTGTGGCCTCTCCCACTGCGGAGCACAGGCTCTGGACTTGCAGGCTCAGTGGCCATGGCTCACGGGCCTAGCCGCTCCGTGGCATGTGGGATCTTCCTGGGCTGGGGCACGAACCCGTGTCCCCTGCATCAGCAGGCAAACTCTCAACCACTGTGTCACCAGGGAAGGCCCATGTTATCCTTTTATTGTCCATGAGATCACTAATGATTTCTCTTTCATTTCTAATAGTGATAATTTGCATCTTTTCTCCTTTTTCCTTTGTTAGCCTGGCTAGAGTTTTATCAATCCTATTAACCTTTTCATATTTGGGGTTCATTTGTTTTATCTAATGTTTTTCTTTAATATTTCAATAGCTTCTGTTTTTATTTTTATGGTTTCTTTTCTTATGCTTGCCTTAGGTTAAATTTCTCTTCTTTCTCTAGTGTTCTAATGTGAAAGTTTATATTATTGATTTTAAATCATTCTTCTTTTCTGATATATGCATTTGATGTTATAAATTTCCCTCTAAACATTACTTTCACTGAATCCCATAAATTTTGATAAGTTGTATTTTTTTATTTTCATTTAGTTCAAAATGTTTTTTAATTCCTCTAGAGACTTTCTGATCCATGTGTTATTTAGAAATATATTTATTTAATCTCCAATGTTTGAAAATTTTTTTGTTATTGATTTATAATTCTATTGTCATCTGAGAACATACTTTGTATGAGTCTTATGCCTTTAACTTTAATAAGGTGCATTTCACAGCCTAGAATGTGGCCTATCTTACTGATCCATGTGAGCTTGACAAAAATGTGTATTCTGCTCTTACTGGGTAGAGTTTTCTATGAATGTCAGTTAGATCAAATTTACTGATAGTGTTGTTTAGATCAACAGTGTTCTTATTGGTTTCTCTGCCTGTGGTATCTTATCAATTACTGAGAGGTGATGAAGTCTCCAATTACAATAGTGGATTTGTGTATTTCTACTTTCAGTTCTATTAGTTTCCCCTCATATTTTGATATTCTGTTGTTAGGTGCATACACAGTAAAATTGTTATATCTTCTTGGAGATCCTTTTATTGGTATGTAGTGTCCCTCTTTATCCTTGATAAATTTTCTTGCTCTGAAATTAAAACAGATACTCCAGCTTTCTCTTTAGTAGTGTTAAGATGATGTATCATTCTTCATTCCTTTACTTTTAATTTACATGAGTGCTTATATTTAAAGTGTGCTTATTATAAAGACATACAGGTGGGGTTTTTTTTAATTGGAGTATAGTTGATTTACAATGTTGTGTTAGTTTCTGCTGTACAGCAAAGTGAATCAGTTATACATATACATATATCAACTCTTTCTTTAGATTCTTTTCCCATATAGGTCATTACAGAGATTTGAGTAGACTTCCCTGTGCTATATAGTTGATCCTTATTAGTTATCTATTATATATATAGTAGTGTGTATATGTCAATCCCAATCTCCCAATTTAACCCTCCCTCTCCTTATCCCGTGGTAAACATAAGTTTATTTTCTACATTTGAAACTCTATTTCTGCTTTGTAGATAAGTTCATTTGTACACTTTTTTTTTAGCTTCCACATATAAGCAATATCATATGTCTTTCTCTGTCTGAGTTACTTCACTTAGTATGAGAATCTAAATGTCCATCCATGTTGCTGCAAATGGCATTATTTCATTCTTTTTGATTGCTGAGTAATATTCCATTGTATATATGTACCGCATCTTCTCTATCCATTCCTCTGTTGGAGGACATTTAGGTTGCTTCCATGTCCTGGCTATTGTAAATAGTGCGACAATGAACATTGCGGTGCATGTATCTTTTTTTTTTTTTTTTAAACATCTTTATTGGGGTATAATTGCTTTACAATGATTTGTTAGTTTCTGCTTTATAACAAAATTAATCAGTTATACATATACCTATGTTCCCATATCTCTTCCCCCTTGTGTCTCCCTCCCTCTCACCCTCCCTATCCCACCCCTCCAGGCGGTCACAAAGCACCGAGCTGATCTCCCTGTGCTATGTGGCTGCTTCCCACTAGCTATCTACCTTACGTTTGTTAATGTATATATGTCCATGCCTCTCTCTCGCTTTGTCACAGCTCACCCTTCCCCCTTCCCATATCCGCAAGTCCGTTCTCTAGTATGTCTGTGTCTTTATTCCTGTCTTAACCCTAGGTTCTTCATGACATTTTTTTTTTCTTAAATTCCATATATATGTGTTAGCATACGGTATTTGTCTTTCTCTTTCTGACTTACTTCACTCTGTATGACAGACTCTAGGTCCATCCACCTCATTACAAATAGCTCAATTTCGTTTCTTTTTATGGCTGAGTAATATTCCATTGTATATATGTGCCACATCTTCTTTATCCATTCATCCAATGCTGGGCACTTAGGTTGTTTCCATCTCTGGGCTATTGTAAATAGAGCTGCAATGAAGATTTTGGTACATGACTCTTTTTGAATTATGGTTTTCTCAGGGTATATGCCCAGTCGTGGGATTGCTGGGTCATATGGTAGTTCTATTTGTAGTTTTTTAAGGAACCTCCATACTGTTCTCCATAGTGGCTGTACCAATTCACATTCCCACCAGCAGTGCAAGACTGTTCCCTTTTCTCCATACCCTCTCCAGCATTTATTGTTTCTAGATTTTTTGATGATGGCCATTCTGACTGGTGTGAGATGATATATCATGGTAGTTTTGATTTGCACTTCTCTAATGATTAATGATGTTCAGCATTTCTTTATCTGTTTGTTGGCAGTCTGACTTCTTTGGGGAAATGTCTATTTAGGTCTTCTGCCAATTTTTGGATTGGGTTGGTTTTTGTTGTTGTTGTTATTGAGCTGCATGAGTTGCTTGTAAATTTCGGAGATTAATCCTTTGTCAGTTGCTTCATTTGCAAATATTTTCTCCCATTCTGAGGGTTGTCTTTTTGTCTTGTTTATGGTTTCCTTTGCAGTGCAAAAGCTTTGAAATTTCATTAGGTCCCATTTGTTCATTTTTGTTTTTATTTCCATTTCTCTAGGACGTGGGTCAAAAAGGGTCTTGCTGTGATTTATGTCATAGAGTGTTCTGCTTATATTTTCCTCTAAGAGTTTGATAGTTTTTGGCCTTACATTTAGGTGTTTAATCCCTTTTGAGCTTATTTTTGTGTATAGTGTTGGGGAGTGTTCTAATCTCATTCTTTTACATGTACCTGTCCAGTTTTCCCAGCACCACTTATTGAAGAGGCTGTCCTTTCTCCATTGTACACTCTTGCCTCCTTCATCAAAGATAAGGTGACCATATGTGCGGGGGTTTATCTCTGGGTTTTCTATCCTGTTCCATTGATCTATATTTCTGTTTTTGTGCCAGTACCATACTGTCTTGATTACTGGAGCTCTGTAGTATAGTCTAAAGTCCGGGAGCCTGATTCCTCTAGCTCCATTTTTCATTCTCAAGATTGCTGTGGCTATTCGGGGTCTTTTGTGTTTCCTTACAAATTGTGAAATTTTTTGTTCTAGTTCTGTGAAAAATGCCAGTGGTAGTTTGATAGGGATTGCATTGAATCTGTAGATTGCTTTGGATAGTAGAGTCATTTTCACAATGTTGATTCTTCCAATCCAAGAACATGGTATATCTCTCCGTCTATTTGTATCATCTTTAATTTCTTTCATCAGTGTCTTATAATTTTCTGCAGAGAGGTCTTTTGTCTCCTTAGGTAGGTTTATTCCTAGGTATTTTATTCTTTTTGTTGCAATGGTAAATGGGAGTGTTTTCTGGATTTCACTTTCAGATTTTTCATCATTAGTGTATAGGAATGTCAGAGATTTCTGTGCATTAATTTTGTATCCTGCAACTTTACCAAATTCATGGATTAGCTCTAGTAGTTTTCTGGTAGCATCTTTAGGATTCTCTATGTATAGTATCATGTCATCTGCAAACAGTGACAGCTTTACTTCTTTTCCAATTTCATTTCCTTTTATTTCTTTTTCTTCTCTGATTGCTGTGGCTAAAATATCCAAAGCTATGTTGAATAAGAGTGGTGAGAGTGGGCAACCTTGTCTTGTTCCTGATCTTGGTGGAAATGCTTTCAGTTTTTCACCATTGAGGATGATGTTGGCTGTGGGTTTGTCATATATGGCCTTTATTAGGTTGAGGAAAGTTCCCTCTATGCCTACTTTCTGCAGGGTTTTTATCATAAACGGGTGCTGAATTTTGTCAAAAGCTTTCTCTGCATCTATTGAGATGATCATATGGTTTTTCTCCTTTAATTAGTTAATATGGTGTATCACGTTGATTTGTTTCCATATATTGAAAAATCCTTGCATTCCTGGGATAAACCCCACATTATCATGGTGTATGATCCTTTTAATGTGCTGTTGGATTCTGTTTGCTAGTATTTTGTTAAAGATTTTTACATCTGTGTCCATCAGTGATATTGGCCTGTAGTTTTCTTTCTTTGTGACATCCTTGTCTGATTTTGGTATCAAGGTGATGGTGGCCTCGTAGAAGGAATTTGGGAGTGTTCCTCCCTCTGCTATATTTTGGAAGAGTTTGAGAAGGATAGGTGTTAGCTCTTCTCTAAATGTTTGATAGAATTCGCCTGTAAAGCCTTCTCATCCTGGGCTTTTGTTTGTTGGAAGATTTTTAATCACAGTTTCAATTTCAGTGCTTGTGATTGGTCTGTTCATATTTTCTATTTCTTCCTGATTCAGTCTTGGCAGGTTGTGCATTTCTAAGAATTTGTCCATTTCTTCCAGGTTGTCCATTTTATTGGCATAGTGTTGCTTGTAGTAATCTCTCATGAT
The DNA here is from genome assembly GCF_059928025.1 of Delphinapterus leucas. Lineage (NCBI taxonomy): Eukaryota > Metazoa > Chordata > Mammalia > Artiodactyla > Monodontidae > Delphinapterus > Delphinapterus leucas. The sequence continues at coordinate 34,692,594 of NC_143133.1, forward strand.
CTTTTGTATTTCTGCAGTGTCAGTTGTTACTTCTCCTTTTTCATTTCTAATTCTGTTGATTTGAGTCTTCTCCCTTTTTTTCTTGATGAGTCTGGCTAATGGTTTATCTATTTACTTTATCTTCTCAAGGAACTAGCTTTTAGTTTTACTGATCTTTGCTATCATTTCCTTCATTTCTTTTTCATTTATTTCTGATCTGATTTTTATGATTTCTTTCCTTCTGCTAACTTTGGGTTTTTTTGTTCTTCTTTCTCTAATTGCTTGAGGTGCAAGGTTAGGTTGTTTATTCGAGATGCTTCCTGTTTCTTAAGGTGGGCTTGTATTGCTATAAACTTCCCTCTTAGAACTGCTTTTGCTGCATCCCATAGGTTTTTGGTCGTCGTGTCTCCATTGTCATTTGTTTCTAGGTATTTTTTTTATTTCCTCTTTGATTTCTTCAGTGATCACCTCATTATTGTTCAGCCTCCATGTGTTTGTATTTTTTACAGATCTTTTCCTGTAATTGATATCTAGTCTCATAGCATTGTGGTCGGAAAAGATACTTGATACAATTTCAATTTTCTTAAATTTACCAAGGCTTGATTTGTGACCCAAGATATGATCTATCCTGGAGAATGTTCCATGAGCACTTGAGAAAAATGTGTATTCTGTTGTTTTTGGATGGAATGACCTATAAATATCAATTAAGTCCATCTTGTTTAATGTATCATTTAAAGCTTGTGTTTCCTTATTTATTTTCATTTTGGATGATCTGTCCGTTGGTGAAAGTGGGGTGTTCAAGTCCCCTACTCTGAATGTGTTACTGTCGATTTCCCCTTTTATGGCTGTTAGTATTTGTCTTATGTATTGAGGTGCTCCTATGTTGGATGCATAGATATTTACAATTGTTATATCTTCTTCTTGGATCGATCCCTTGATCATTATGTAGTATCTTTTTTGCCTCTTCTAATAGTCTTTATTTTAAAGTCTATTTTGTCTGATATGAGAATTGCTACTCCAGCTTTCTTTTGGTTTCCATTTGCATGGAATATCTTCTTCCATCCCCTTACTTTCAGTCTGTATGTGTCTCTAGGTCTGAAGTGTGTCTCTTGTAGACAGCATATATATGGGACTTGTTTTTGTATCCATTTAGCCAATCTGTGTCTTTTGAATGGGAGCATTTAGTCCATTTACATTTAAGGTAATTATTGATATGTATGTTCCTATTCCCATTTTCTACATTATTTTGGGTTCATTATTGTATGTCTTTTCCTTCTCTTGTGTTTCTTGCCTAGAGAAGTTCCTTTATCATATGTTGTAAAGCTGGTTCAGTGGTGCTGAACTCTCTCAGCTTTTGTTTGTCTGTAAAGGTTTTAATTTCTCCATGAAATCTGAATGAAATCTGTGCTGGGTAGAGTAATCTTGGTTGCAGGTTTTTCTTCTTCATCACTTTAAATATGTCCTGCCATTCCCTTCTGGCTTGCAGAGTTTCTGCTGAGAGATCAGCTGTTAACCTTCTGGGGATTCCCTTGTGTGTTATTTGTTGTTTTTCCCTTGCTGCTTTTAATATGCTTTCTTTGTATTTAATTTTTGACAGTTTGATTAATATGTGTCTTGGCATATTTCTCCTTCGATTTATCCTGTATGGGCCTCTCTGTGCTTCCTGAGCTTGAATAACTATTTCCTTTCCCATATTAGGGAAGTTTTCAACTATAATCTCTTCAAATATTTTCTCAGTCCGTTTCTTTTCTCTTCTTCTTCTGGAAACCCTATAATTTGAATGTTGGCACGTTTAATGTTGTCCCAGAGGTCTCTGAGACTGTCCTCAGTTCTTTGTATTCTTTTTACTTTTTCTGCTCTGCAGGATTTATTTCCAATATTTTATCTTCCAGGTCACTTCTCCATTCTTCTGCCTCAGTTATTCTGCTATTGATCCCATCTAGAGTATTTTTCATTTCATTTTTTGTGTTGTTCATCATTGTTTGTTTCATCTTTCGTTCTTCTAGGTCCTTGTTAAAGGTTTCTTGCATTTTGTCTATTCTATTTCCAAGATTTTGGAGCATCTTTACTATCATTATTCTGAATTCTTTTTCAGGCAAACTGCCTATTTCCTTTTCATTTGTTAGGTCTGGTTGGCTTTTATCTTGCTCCTTCATCTGCTGTGTGTTTTTCTGTCTTCTCATTTTGCTTATATTACTGTGTTTGTGGTCTCTTTTTTGCATACTGCAGGTTCATAGTTCCTGTTGTTTTTGGTGTCTGTCCCCACTGGCTAAGGTTGGTTCAGTGGGTTGTGTAGGCTTCCTGGTGGAGGGGACTAGTGCCTGTGTTCTGGTGGATGAGGCTGGATCTTGTCTTTCTGGTGGGCAGGTCCACATCTGGTGGTGTGTTTTGGGGTGTCTGTGGACTTATTATGATTTTAGGCAACCTCTCTGCTAATGGGTGGGGTTGTGTTCCTCTCTTGCTCGTTGTTTGGCATAGGATGTCCAGCACTGTAGCTTGCTGGCCATTGAGTGGAGCTGGGTGCTGGCATTGAGATGGAGATCTCTGGGAGATTTTTGCCGTTTGATATGTGGAGCTGGGAGGTCTCTTGTTGACCAGTGTCCTGAAGTTGGCTCTCCCACCTCAGAGGCACAGCACTGACTCCTGGATGCAACACCAAGAGCTTTTCATCCACACAGCTCAGAATAAAAGGGAGAATAAGTAGAGAGAAAGAATTAGAAGTAGGAAGAAAGAAAGGAAGGAAGGAAGGAAGGACAAGAAAAGAAGGATAGAAGGAAAGAAGGAAAGAAAGAAAGAAAGAAAGGAAGGAGGGACAATGGCAGGAAGGAAGGAAGGAGGGAAAGAAGGAAAAAAGAAAGAAAGATAAAGTAAAATAAAATAAAATATAATAAAGTTATTAAATTAAAAAATAATTATTATGAAAAAAATTAAAAAAAAAATCAGACAGAACCTTAGGTCAAATGGTAGAAGCAAAGCTATACAGACAAAATCTCATACAGAAGCATACACATACACACTCACAAAAAGTGGAAAAGGGGAAAAAATCATAAATCTTGCTCTCAAAGTCCATCTCCTCAATTTGGGATGATTCGTTGTCTATTCATGTATTCCACAGATGCAGGGTACATCAAGTTGATTGTGGAGCTTTAATCTGCTGCTTCTGAGGCTGCTGGGAGAGATGTCCCTTTCTCTTCTTTGTTCTCACAGCTCCCAGGGGCTCAGCTTTGGATTTGGCCCTGCCTCTGCGTGTACGTCACCAGAGGGCGTCTGTTTTTCACTCAGACAGGACGGGGTTAAAGTAGCAGCTGATTTGGGGGCTCTGGCTCACTCAGGCCGGGGGGAGGGAAGGGCACAGAGTGCGGGGTGAGCCTGCGGTGGCAGAGGCTGGTGCGCCGTGCGTTCTCCCAGGGAAGTTGTCCCTGTGTCCCAGGACCCTGGCAGTGGCGGGCTGCACAGCCTCCCCAGGAGGGAGGTGTGGATAGTGACCTGTGCTCGCACACAGGCTTCTTGGTGGTGGCAGCAGCAGCCTTAGCGTCTCCTGCCAGTCTCTGAGGTCCACGCTTTTAGCTGTGGCTCGCGCCCGTCTCTGGAGCTCCTTTAAGTAGCGCTCTTAATCCCCTCTCCTCGCGCACCAGGAAACAAAGAGGGAAGAAAAAGTCTCTTGCCTCTTCGGCAGCTCCAGACCTTTTCCCAGACTCCCTCCCGGCTAGCCTAGCCGTGGTGCACTAACCCCTTCAGGCTGTGTTCACGCTGCCAACCCCAGTCCTCTCCCTGCGCTCTGACCAAAGCCCGAGCCTCAGCTCGCAGCCCCGCCCGCCCCGGCGGGGGAGCAGACAAGCCTCTCGGGCTGTTGAGTGCCAGTCAGCACCGATCCTCTGTGTGGGAATCTCCCCACTTTGCCCTCTGCACCCCTGTTGCTGCGCTATCCTCTGTGTCTCTGAAGCTCCCCTCTCCGCCACCCGTAGTCTCCGCCCGTGAAGGGGTGGAAACCTTTCCTCATTCACAGCTCCCTCCCACTGGTGCAGGTCCCGTCCCTATTCTTTTGTCTCTGTTTTTTCTTTTTTTCTTTCGCCCTACCCAGGTACGTTGGGAGTTTCTTGCCTTTTGGGAGGTCTGAGGTCTTCTGCCAGCGTTCAGTAGGTGTTCTATAGGAGTTGTTCCACGTGTAGATGTATTTCCGGTGCATCTGTGGGGAGGAAGGTGATCTCCGTGTCTTACTCTTCTGCCATCTTCCCCTCTTCCCTCTGCCCGGGGAGAAATTCCAGCAGCAGGTATGGGTGACACATCCTCTTCTTTATCAGGTGGTAGCCTGGCAACTCCTCTCCATTCTCTGATCAAAATATAAATTTTCCTTTGCTTCTGAACCAAACTCAGTTTTGATCTGTTGACTCCAATGACACTGGGCAGGGGGACCCTTGTTGGGGCCCACTTCGGCCCGCCATCCGCAGGACTGTCGCGGCTTCGGCCGCCGGGGCCCCTCCAGAGCCAGCAGCCTCAGTGAGGCCACCCTCTCCTCGGCCTCCGGGGCAGTTCCGTGACGGTGGAAGGAAGAGACCCCAAGCTGTGGGAGTTCCAGCTCTGCAGAAATGCAGGCTCCGTTCTGGGCCTATCTTTTCAAATTATGGTTTTCTCTGGATATATGCCCAAGAGTGGAATTGCTGGATCAAATGCTAGCTCTATTTTTAGTTTTTAAAGACAGTTCTCCATAGTGGCTGTATCAATTTACATTCCCACCAACAGTGCAAGAGGGTTCCTTTTTCTCCACACCCTCTCCCACATTTATTGTTTGTAGGTTTTTTGATAATAGCCATTTGGACCTGTGTGAGGTGATATCTCATTGTAGTTTTGATTTGCATTTCTCTAATGAAAAGATGCTCAACATCACTAATTATGTGCTTTTTGGCCATCTGTATGTCTTTGGAGAAATGTCTATTTAGATCTCTTGTCCATTTTTGGATTGGGTTGTTTGTTTGTTTTTATATTGAGATGCATGAGCTGTTTGTATATTTTGGAAATTAATCCCTGGTTGGTTGCTTCATTTGCAAATATTTTCTCCCATTCCAAGTGTTGTCTTTTTGTTTTGTTTATGGTCTCCTTTGCTGTGCAAAAACTTTTGAGTTTAATTAGGTTCCATTTGTTCATTTTTGTTTTTACTTTTATTTGGAAAATAAGTTTACTGGATATAGATCTTGCTGTGATTTATGTCAAAGGGTATTCTGCCTATGTTTTCCTCTAAGAGTTTTACAGTATCTGGTCTTACATTTAGGTCTTTAATCCATTTTGAGTTTATTTTTGTGTATGGTGTCAGGGAATGTTCTACTTTCATTCATTTACATGTAGCTGTCAAGTTTTCCCAGCATCACTTATTAAAGACACTGTCTTTTCTCAGTTGTATATTCTTGCCTCCTTTATCATAGATTAGGTGACCACAGTTCATGGATTTATCTCTGAGCTTTCTATCCTGTTCCCCTGATATATATTTCTGTTTTTTGTGCTAGTACCATAATGTTTTGATGCCTGTATCTTTGTAGTATAGTCTGAAGTCAGGGAGCCTGAATCCTCCAGCTGTTTTTCTTTCTCAAGATTGCTTTGGCCATTCGTGGTCTTTTGTGTTTCCATAAATTCTAGAAAAAATTTGTTCTAATTCTGTGAAAAATGCCATTGGTAATTTGATAGTGATTGCATTGAATCTGTAGATTGCTTTGGGTAGTATAGTCCAATCCAAGAACATGGTATATCTCTCCATTTGTGTCATCTTTTATTTGTTTCTTTTATCAGTACATTATAGTTTTCTGAGTATAGGTCTTTTAGGTGGCCTTATTCCTGTGTATTTTATTCTTTTTGATGTGATGGTAAATAGGTTATTTTTTATATATTCTAAAAATCTGTCTTTTAATTGGTGTTATTAGACCATTCACATTTAAAGTAATACTGATATAGTTGGATAAATATTTGCCATGATTATAATTATTTTCTATTTGTTATATTCATTCTTTTTTTCCTCTCTTTTTCTGGCTTTTTATTGTTTTAATTGAACATTATATATGGTTCCATTTTCTCTCCTCTATTAGCATATCTGTATATTGGTTTTTAACTAATCTAATTCCACTTTCAAATAACACTGTACTACTTCAAGTATAGTACAAGTAACTTACAGAGTATTCACAATTCCTCCCATTCCTTGTGATATTGTTGTTGTTATTTATTTACAGGCTATAATTACCCAAGACATTATTACTATTATTACTTTAATAAAGGTTTTTGTAGCTCAATTGAGAAAAAAAAATATTTTACCTTCATTATTTCTTCTCTTTTATCCTTTCTTTATGTAGAGTTGAGATTCTTGCCTATATCACTCTCTTCTCCTAAAATAGTCTTCTAAAACATCTTCCAATACATGTCAACTCCCTCAGGTTCCCATACAATATGAGGTAAGCACTATTCTTCTGCTGGAGAGGAATTACCTCAATTTTTGTTTGTTTGGGAAAGATGTTACTTCTTCACTTTTGGAAAATAAGTTTACTGGATATAGAATTTTAGGTTAGTGATTTTTTTCTTTCAACATTTTAAATTAAAAGAAAAATTTACCCCACTCTCTTGCCTGCATGGTTTCTACAGCGATTTGCTATATATTCTTACTCTTGTTCCTTTGTAAGGAAGGTTTCTTTTTTTTCCTCTCCTCTGGCTTCTTTTAAGATTCTCTCTCTTTAAAGTTGATATGTTACACAGAAACATTTGTGATTCTACAGTTCTTATTTAAAAATAGCAAATATCTTGACAATTTTTGTTCATACACCTTACATCATGTAAAATTTGAGGTCCAAATTTTTAGCTCCATCTTATAGACATTCAAAGAGGCATTGAGAGTTAGTAAGTGATTTGGTAGTCTCCAGAACCAGTGCCCAAAATTACTATGCTATATTTGTTCCCACTAGTAGTATCATGTCTTTTCTAAAATAGTCTAGTAAAAGCAAATGCTGAATGACAAGTCTCCTCATATCAAGCTCTCATCTTTTACTGTGTGGGCTTCTTACCTCCCAGCTTCCATCTCTAAGTCCTCTCTGGATTTCCCTCCTTGCAGCAAATAAGAAATCAATGCTAAGCAGTATGTAGTTACCATCATCGCTGTCTTTCTTATTGTATAGGTTGCATGTCTAAATATAATGATAATGTATATTTCCTTCTTGTCCACTTGTAACAAAATTCTAATTATAACTACCATACAGACATAATGTTGCTTCAATACACTAACAAACACAGATTTTCAATTTAAATAATATCCAGGTATAACTTACCCATTAGAAAAAAAAAAAAAGCACGAAAGAACTTACACAGTAGAAACACTGCTTTTTGTGTATGCCTATAATTAATGACCCAGTATCCTTACTGTATGATCAGTGAATGAAAAAATGGCATGGAAATCCAACAAGTTTCACAAAGAGATCCATCAGTAATGTGTAATTTTCATTTGTTAAATTTCCCCATGATTAATGTCAAATTCATAGTTGTAACATTTGTTTTTACATATCTCTAGACAGGAAAGCCACATGAGGTCATCCTCCTTGCTTGTATCTTTAGTTCTGATCTGGAATAATGCATATTCTCCTCACCTAGGGGTTCTCAGGCTTCAGAGGGCTTATTTAAGATGTTTCTCTATGCAAATGAGATACAAAATATCTTCTTTCCTCTTTAATAATTTTATCTGATTATCTTGATAGCATTTTTTATACATCTTGCTTACTGGTTTACTCCAATGAAGTCCATGCTTGGGTCACCCAGACTTTCAGTCAGTGTTCTCTTTCAAAAAACTTAAAGAGAAAGGGAGTCCAGAATGTACTCCTTCTCCCCACCTTCTGTGCATTAATGTTATGTAATATTTTACTTAGCCAAATTTGTTAGAGTTTGGATATTTATTTTTATAATTGAGACTATAATAGAAATGTAATAAAGCATTTTATATCTATTTTTTTAAGAATTCAAAATATATGAACTGAAAAAGAAAAGTAATACTTACAGGAAAATCTCACCATCCACTTCCCATACCACCCCATTGCAGCCTTTGGTATGTTTCAGGTCTGAAGGCTTCTCTTTAATTCCAGAGCAGAAGATAAAGAGGGAGTTAGAGCTTAGAATTCTAAATATAAAACATAATATATTCATCAAAGACATAAAGCAAACACAATCAACTATATGTTTAGGTTAGTACAGAGAAAGTTAGTACAGAGAAAGTACTGATTTTAAATTATCACATATAGAAGGAAAATGTACAGAAGGAAAATGGAGAAGGGAATCATTTTTGAAGAAAATACTAGAAGCTAACTAGTATATAGATGTAATAGTCAATCTTAAAATGACCAACCACTCCCTCCTCTCCATGAACCGCATATCATGTTAAGAGGAGCATTTATTTCTCCACCCCTTGAATCTGGGATGGCTTTTGATCAACAGAATGCAGAAAAGGAAGCATTGAGAGACCATCAGTTTCTGCTTCTCTACCCTTGAAATGTTCACACTTAGGGTACTCCCTTTCAGAAACAGACACATTGAGAGGTCATATGGAGGAAAACTTAAGAGACCTACTTGCCAGAAGTTCTCAGCCAACAGCTAGCAACAGCTGCCAGCCATGTGAGGGAGCAACCTTGGATATTATAACCCATTCAAGCCCCCATATGACTATAGCCCTAGTTGATGTCATGTGGATAAACCATCCAACTGAGTCCAATCTACTCACAGAATGGTGAGAGACTGTTAAGTCCCTAAGTTTTGGGGTAGGTTTCTATGCAACAGTTGATATATAAATATATATGATGGAAATAGTTGACCGGGGTGTGAACCTGGTAAACAAAGTCTGGTATAGAAGTAAACATATTAGGCTGATGATGGCAAAGGGAATTTAAGATAAATACCTGGCTAATATATGTATCCTAGTTAAATAAAATATCCTCATACAGGATACAGATTTTTTTTCATTTTAGGTATTTGAAAGTAAAGGAGACAAAATTTTGGAAAGCATCTCTTCACAGTGCAGTTGCATACCTAATGTGCAAAGAAATAGAAGAGTTTAGTGATACTTGATAAAAGCCAAATTTTCTATGTTATTTAAAGAGAAAAAGCACAAAAAGAAGGGAAAAAATCCTTATATATAAGTTATTTTAAAAAGAGAAAATTATCAAAAGTTTACTGAAAAATATGGAGGCAGGGGGAAGAATAGAAATGTAATTCTGGGATGAAAAAGTAACTTTCAGTAACAGAAGTGAAACAAAGTTTGAAGGTGTCACCATGTGCCCTTTTCTCTCATAATCCTTTTTTCATATATGTTGTGGAAATTACCATACTCAATTTTAAATGATTTCTTCATATGTGTTTCATATCACTAAACTATAAACATTTTCAGGGCAGAGATTAGTCCTGTTTACATTGTTATCACTAGGATAATATAGACATCAATGGATGGGTGTTTAGTGAATGAATGGATGAATAAATGATTTAGTATAAACTGATATGTGAAATTAGTTGTGAAATGCAAAATCAACCTATTGGCAGAAGCAGGTCCTTTGTCAGAGATGCCTGTGTTATTTTTACGGGGTGTTCTAATTCTCTTGACTTAAGACTCAAAGAAAGCTGGAAAATGCTCTCTTCTAGAGAGCCCAAGAGACTGACCATAATATATAAGGGAGAATGCGAAGAATGCATTTTTTAAAAATCAACAAATATATACACTAAAACCTAAAGTTTTATAACAGCTCTTAGAGTTGCAAACAAACTAATTCTCAATATATACCAATCATTTTAAGTCACTGAGCACCAACTATGTGCTAAGCATTTTATCTGGAGACATGCATGTGGATACTCTATGGTCCCTGCTCTGAAGAGGTCATGGGATATTGGACAAGATTGAAATGTAAGAAGGGGGTCATTAAAAAAGTGCCTACACATGCAAAGGGATTAGTCTAAAGTCCTTTGATTTTATTATCTTTTTATAAGCACACACTGAGGAGTAGTTTTATTCCCATTTGTAGTTAAAATATTAGGATATAACATAAGGAGGGAAGGAGCAAAGCTCACTTGGAATAAGGAACCTCTGCCTATATGGGATGCTATGATAAGGCTGCCATTGTGTCTGCACCCCTATTCTCCCCTGCTCTCCACTGGCGTGGCTATTCTGCAGGAGCATAGAATGGCTAGAAACTTGTGGAGTTGTGCAGATTTGGGCTTAATCCTGGTAAGTGTGGTAGATGTGTGACTGTGGAGAAGTTACTTAGTCCATCGGAGACTTTCTTTCCTGTCCATAAAATAGGAATATCCATGTGTACATGATATAGCTTTATGATGATCACACATGAGATATGTTAAGCACTTAGTACAGTGCCTGGTGTAAATACCTTCTTGGCAATTGGTGAGAGTTAGTCTAATGAATTTTTCATTATAGCTATTCTGATTTGTGGTTGGTTGATCTGATTCTGTGGTCTGGATAGGATGTTTTCCCAGAGATCCATGATATTGGCAGATACTCTTAGATACTCTTGTTAAAATAAGGAAAGGGACTTCCCTGGTGGTCTAGTGGTTGAGACTATGCACTCCAATGCAGGGGGCCCGGGTTCGATCCCTGGTCAGGGAACTAGACATTGCATGCTGCAAGAGCTCACATGCTGCAACTAAAAGATCCTGCATGCTGCAACTAAGGAATCCCTCATGCTGCAACTAAAAGATCCTGCACATGGCAACAAAGATCCCACATGTTGCAACCAGGACATGGTGCAGCCAAATAAATAAATTAATAAATAAATATTAAAATAAGGGGAATCTTGGAGCATCTTTTCACACCTGACCAGTGATTACAGACTTTAAATTTCAGACCATATCTCCAGGAATGAGGTATTAAATATCCTTTAAATCCCAGACCCACACTTTATGATCTATTTTTTTCCACATTCAGAGACAAGAAATCATTCATGAATGAAGGCTTTGCTTCACATCATGGGGCAATTTCTCCCCAGCCTCTCTGGTAATCATCTTTCGCCTGTAGTTCTAGTGAAGCAAGCAGCATTGGCTCAGTTTGCTAGGAAAAGTATTCCCTAAGCATGTATTCTTCACAACATTAAAAATAGAGTGTTTGATCAGGGATCTTTAGGCACATTTACTGGTTAATACTTTTACTCAGCCCGTGAATCTGAACAGAAATAGTTAATTTTCAGAAGGCTGTAAATAAAAAAAAATTCAGTGCTGATTTCCACCCCAATCCTGGCCTCATCCCAGCCAAAGCTGGATCTTCAAAAATCTAGAATATTAGAGGTCTGAGGGTCTGCCTTCAATTCTCCTGGGCAGCAGGACAAGGAGGGAGGTCAGAGCTCAGAATCCTGACTCCAGATAACAAGGGTGGCACAAGAAACATAGGAGAAGAGACATGAATTCACTAAAGAGTAACAGCCGGAGCAGGCACTTACCAGATGAACTGGGAAGGAAAGGTCTTAGAAGGCCTTCAGAACGTGGAGGAAGAGGAGCAGTTAATCCGAAATACAAAATTGAAAGGCACGGCAGATGCACGATTCTAGTCTTTCAGAGAAGATTCCTTCCAGAATTCGAAAGCATCTAAAAGAAGCAAGACAATTGGTTGCTGGGCTCAATATGTAAACACAGCGCTGGTTGACACAGTGAAGATGTTTATTAGAAAAGTTAATGCAATGTCAGGGTGGAAGATCAATGTTTAACCTGATTTCATTGCAATTATTGGCCTGCCTTGGAATACAGAATGGAAAATTAGCAAATCAGAAAAAGGAACATGTAAGGGACTTTTTCATAAGCAAGCTGTCAAATCATGGACACTGATATTTGTGATTAAAAAAGAAGTCAAGAATTACTTGCATTTTTAGTTAATGCATGCCCTTATAATGTATATGCACATATTTTTATTAATTTGTGGAATATATTGAAATTTCTATTTGCCTCAAAATCCAGGTAAGGTCACAGAATATTAGAGATTCACTGAGTTCAGTTCTCTGATTTTACAGATTAAACCCTAGGGAACAGAGCTGCCACATGACTTTCTGGAAGTTAGTCAGGTGGAAGTAAGGTCAGTGAAGTGCAATGACTCATTTTACAGGTGAAGAAAGAGGGGCAGGAGACCAGTGGAAAGATTGTTGCCTGAGCCATGACTCCAGTCTTCTGTTATTACCTGATGAGCCTGTGCTTGATATATGAGGCTTTCTCACTGTAAAAATACCCTTAGAATTCTTTGATGAAAATATCCTGCAAGAGTTATTTAATCCTCATCATACTGTACACAAAATAAAGATCATTTTCCGCAGTATAAAAATCAAAATATATACATGATTGCTGGACACAGAGATGAGTTAAAAGAGCTTTTTGATGCCTCCACATGAACTCTAGCTTCTCTTTTTACTTGATAATTTGGATAAAATCTAACGAAGTTACTGTAATCTTTTTCTACAGTGATTATTAAAGCTGATATTTCAGTCTATATTTAAGAAATTCTTAGTGGAAAAGGAAACTAAGAAGTGTTTTGTTTTGTTTCCATTGTATCATACTTCAGAAAGATGAACAATCAGAAAAAAAATGCTGTGTTTCCTGGGCATGAGGACGCCTGTTCAGGGCCCTGGGAGAGTGAAGTGCGCGCTTCTGTACAGCAGTCCAGGGTTGACGTCACAAAGCCCCTGCTGCAGAGCTGGGCCCACCCGCGGAGCATACTCTCATCCCAGGCACGATTAGTACAACCCCCAGTGCAGCTGTCCATTGAGGGTGACCAATTGAAAAACAAGGAGTCAGCCAATTAATTACACTGTCAGCAATAAATGTAACAATGGGCTGTAGTGGCAATTCTGTCCCGTGATGCATCCAGGCAGCCATCTGTACGTCTGTCTTCCCCGTCCACTGGGCACTTGTTGCTGCAGAATTGGTTTAGACAAGTGGCTTAGCTTGTCAGGTAGCAGGCAGGAACTGTCTCTCTTCCTCCGTGAGGCTGTCTTCATTAAGTTTTACCTCTATCAGAGGAATCAACTATGAGTACAAATTGTGGATTCAGCAACAGCCCTGGCCCTAATGATAAATAAGCAGATCACTAATTCAATCTTGTGTTTATTCATTTACTAACATTTGTTGAGAGACTTCTGTTTACCAGGCACACACCAGAGAAGTAAGTACGTGAAGAGAACTGAGTCCACCTATACAGCAAAAGTTAATGTACGTTGACATAGCATCACTAGGGATATCTGTGTATTTTGTGGCCAATGCACTGGATAGCTGTCCCTTAGAAAATTCCATTTTTATGACCCATGTGGACAATTAAAATTGCTGAGTTCTTCCTTTTTTCCCCAACTGTTTTTGCTACTCCTTTTTCTTTGAATTCGTTGAATCAGTTTTGAAGATGCTTATTTAAAAAATTAGAATAGAAAGGCAGCACAGAGAAGTCTTATCTAATACTTGTCAAATTAAGAACAGTGAAACCTGTTACTTTATGTTATTGATTAACATCCCCTTAGCCAAAAATGTGAATTGCTGGTTTGATAACCATATCTTAATTTCAACTTGATTTCATCAAATTCCAGAGGGATATCACTCCAGTCCCACTCCTCAGTACCAGCGCATACCTGAAAATCATTTAGATTGTTCTCCTGTTCATGCTCAGAGGGAGCATTTAGAGTTTAGGACTAAAACAGCTGAAGAGCTCTGAACAAACATTACTCTAAGACGATGACTTCTATTTCTACTTTCCATTGGATCATCTTTCTTTTTCTATGGCTCTATTTCTAATCTTTTTCCCCCATTACTAACCAGATCTGGGCTTCTCATCTCTAATACCTAGCCATAAATGTGAAGCACAAGTAAGTATTTAAAATGAATGAAGCTGAAAATTTCCTGTACTTAATATTAAAAAGCAGATGAGACATATGTTCTATATATGTCTCTTGCTAGAGGCTCCCCACCACAACCTTTTTTTTTTTTTTTTTTTTTAACAGATCAGAGCCTTTTGCTAAAATGAGCAGGAAGCAGAAGGAGAACCAGGAGGAGAAGAATGGGAATTTCAGCCAATCTCCCTGGAGTCCATTTTGCCCCAAATAGGTTTTATGCTGAGTTGACATTTTAAAAACACCCTATTACTCTGATGAGAGGAAGAGAACACACTGACATGGGATTTGATGCAAAATGTAGATTTGGGTGGAAATGAGTTTTAATGATGCTGTAGTAACTGTCTTGTTCTTTGAACATTTCTTTCAGGGAAGAATGAAAATAAAAATAACCTTTTATTTCTTTCCTCCTTTCTTTCTTGCCTCTGTCTCTCTCTTTTCATCCTTTCCACCCCTCCTTTCTTCCATTTTTTCTTTTACCTCATGTCTTTAAGCACTTAGCATGTGTCAAGACTGTGCTAGGTGCTGGTGAAAAGGAATGACATGGGCTGTGCCCTCAAAGACTTTATAGTACAGTTGGGAAGACTGACAAGTCAAAAAGCAATTTTGGCCTTCCCTGGTGGCTCAATTGGCAGAATCTGCCTGCCAATGCAGGGGACATGTGTTCGATTCCCTGGTCCAGGAAGATCCCACATGCATGGAGCAACTAAGCCCATGTGCCACAACTACTGAACCTTTTCTCTGGAGCCCTTGAGCCACAACTAGTGAACCCGCATGCTGCAACTACTGAGGCCCGCATGCCTAGAGCCCGTGCTCTGCAACAAGAGAAGCCACCGCAATAAGAAGCACGCGCACCGCAACGAAGAGCAGCCCCGCCCCTCGCTGCAACTAGAGAAAGCCCGTACTCAGCAACAAAGATCCAACAGAGCCAGAAATAGATAAATTAATTAAATTTTTTAAAAAAGCAATATCAATTCCTTGTTTAAGGGCCCTCTACCAGGATTTTATAAGAGAGATGCTCTGGGCTTCCCTGGTGGCGAAGTGGTTGGGAGTCTGCCTGCCGATGCATGGGACACGGGTTCATGCCCCGGTCCAGGAAGATCCCACATGCTGTGGAGCAGCTGGGCCCGTGAGTCATGGCCCCGGAGCCTGTGCTCTGTGATGGGAGAGGCTACAACAGTGAGAGGCCCGCGTACCGCAAAAAACAAAAAGAGATGCTCTTTTATAAGAGAGGTGCCTAACCTAGACTCAGCAGAGTCCTCTAAGCAGAACTCAGAAGATATTTTCATTTTTGAACTCAGAAGATTGATTAAGCACTAGTTAGGTAAACAGAAATGTGAATTATTTCAGGGCATTGGAAATATCAGGAACAAGTCCACAGAGCAAAGAGAGAACACAGGACTTTCAAGATGTCTTTTTCCTGTCACCTTTCCCCCACCTAATTATGGAAAATCTTGTGAGTTCTAGGAGTGTGTGTCTACGTGTCTGTCTGTCTAGAATAAAGAGAATTATACTTGTCTAGAGAATGTAGGATTGTCTGAGAATTCTGCTTTGAAATTTCTGGAGAGGAGAAAGGAGTATATACGGATGATATAATAAAAACTACTATTTACTTGGTGCTTTAAGATGTGACAATCACTGTGTTAAATTATTTATTGTAATTTTAATTTAGAAATGTATTACTACTACTACTACTACTACTACTACTACTACTATTATTATTTGGTTTATAAACGAAGAAGTTAAAGCTTTGAGGGTTTAAGCAACTTGCCCAAGGTGCCATTGAGGCAGGTCTCAAATCCACCTGTTTGGTTTGATAATCTACCCTTTTCATATCTTATACTGCCTTGTGAAAATAAAAAAAAAAAAAGATCTAAAAGAGCAAAAACAGGGCTTCCCTGGTGGCTCAGTGATTGAGAGTCCACCTGCCGATGCAGGGGACATGGGTTCGTGCCCTGGTCCGGGAAGATCCCACATGCTGTGGAGTGGCTGGGCCCGTGAGCCATGGCCGCTGAGCCTGCACGTCCGGAGCCTGTGCGCTGCAACGGGAGAGGCCACAACAGTGAGAGGCCCGCGTACCGCAAAAAAAAAAAAAAGAGCAAAAACAAAGACACAAGCAAACATACTTAGGAGGAGGAGCGGAAACAGTAGCCATATAACACTTCCCTGTACGCTTGACATGTAAGGCCCTGTGCAGGGTACCTTGGCAAATATATGAAATAATTATATAATTATTTTATTTTTATATAAAATGGTCTTATCTCTAATATTTTACAGTTTAGAATGTTTAGATGAGAGTTTAGATGAGAAGTATATATATAAAATAATTCATAATACTGAGGAGCAATGATCATAAATAACATTTGAACTGTAATTTTCAATTTCTAAAATCGTCTTCACATAAATATTTTATAAAAGTATGTAAGATGGTTATGTTATTCAGTTTTGGCTGAAACTACGCTATGTGACAATCCTCAAATGTCAATGGCTTATAACCTCAAGCATTTTTTCTCTTGACATTTGATTTGTGGGTTGGTTTTGTTTCTCTGATCTCATGTGGGCTTGCCTGGCTTTGAGTGGGTTACTCTCGACTGCAGCCTTCCATTTAGGTTTGGTTCAGCTTCATTCATTTGTCTTCATTCTGAGGCCCAGGATAAAGTTATAGCTTCTTGGGGCATGTTATTCACAGAGTGGATCATAGGAGCACAAAGGAAGGCAAATAGAACCATGGAAGCATGCTTAAAGTATCTGCTCATGTCATGTCTCTTAACCTTCCATCAGCCAAATCAAGTCACATGGCCAAGGCCGACATCAGTGGGAAGAGGAAGTGTGTTCCACCCACAGTGGCAAGCAATGCAAAGTCACAAGGCAAAGGATGTGGATGTATCATCCTACTACAGGGAGGAAAAGAAATGAAGAAAATAGTCCTACAAATGAGGACAGAAATCCAAAGAGTTTAAGTGGCCTGCTCCTGACCACACAGTTAATAAGTAGAGGAGCTGGGATTCAGGTCTTCATCTCTGGGTTCCGACGTGTATGTGCAAAGTGCTCTAAAAAGGGAAAATGATTACTTAAGCCCAGGGAGTCTAAAAACTTTTCTGGAAAGGTGAGATTTGATATAGATATAGATATCATTTGATATAGATATGAAAATATACATAGATATTAATAGGTTAATTATACATGCTGGTTTACCTGAGACAGTCCCTGAGTAATCACTTCTCTTCCTACCTGCCTCACCCCAACCCCACCAAAGGGGTCCCATTTGGAAGATAAATTGTACAGTCACTTTAGGTTCTAAAAAGTGGATCAGAATAAGAAGTGTTTTCCACTGAAGTAGAACCTTGTGTATAATTCCTGAAAAAAGGCAAAAATACACATGGTATATTCAAATGCTGTGAAGAGACTAGTTTGTTTGGTATGGAGGCTACAAGCTGGGGAGTATTTGGAGAAATTTATTGGAGACACAGATGAGACCAATTTGTTGGTTGCCAGAGAGAGAAGATGGGGTTTATTTTCATAGTAGCCACTGAAAATATAGGAGCAGGATGGTGGCAATATTACAGGTAGTGATTTAGAAAGATAAATGTAAGACAAGTTGAATAAAAGTATAGGGTAAAGGAACCAGTTATTAAACAAAATCAGTAGTCTTGATATGAGTCCATGATAGTCTATACCAAATATACCACTCAAGTGGAAATGTAGAGAAGGCAGTTGAATATATGGAACTGGAGCTCAAGGAGAGGTCTATGCTAGAAGTATGATTTTGAGAGTCTAGTCTTGACATTTAATGTGTGACCTTATACAAGTTACTTAACCACTTGAAACTTCAGGGTCTTTGTTGTCCAATTTCTTAAGAAGAAATAAAAGTCACACTTCCATGAAATAGCATGGGTCCACTCCTCCAAAAAGAGTTAGCTATGATTATTCATTTCTACATTAAGCAAGCAAACATTTATTGTATTCCTGCTATTGGCAGGAACATTGAGTTATTGGCGCTGGAGGATTTTCTCTGAGGAATGCATTGCTCACTAGAAGTAGTTCTACTCTTAGGAGCTTATGGTCTAGGAGAGATACACTTGATACGCCAAAATATACAAAACGGGGACAGAAAAACACTGTTGAATTTTCGGGTGGGAGTTATTTCCAGTTGTGGGAAGCATTTACAAAGAAGGAAGCAAATGAGTTGGGCCCTGCTGAATTATTGGTATCTGGATATAGAAAGAAGATGGGATAGAACATGTGTAACAGAATGACCAATATAATAATAACATTTCAGGGGGAGGAGGAATATGGCGGAAGAGTAAGACGTGGAGATCACCTTCCTCCCCACAGATACACCAGAAATACATCTACACGTGGAACATCTCCTACAGAACACCTACTGAACATTGGCAGAAGACCTCAGACCTCCCAAAAGGTAAGAAGCTCCCCACGTACCTGGGTAGGGCAAAAGAAAAAAGAAAACAGAGACAAAAGAATAGCAAAGGGACCTGCACCAGTGGGAGGGAGCTGTGGAGGAGGAAAGGTTTCCACACACTAGGAAGCCCCTTTATGGGCAGAGACTGTGGGTGGTGGAGGGGGTGAGCTTCGGAGCTGAGCACAGCAACAGGGGTGCAGAGGGCAAAGTGGGGAGATTCCCGCATAGAGGATTGGTGCCGACCGGCACTCACCAGCCCGAGAGGCTTCTCTGCTCACCCGCCGGGGCGGGCGGGGCTGGGAGCTGAGGCTCAGGCTTCCGTCCAGAGCGCGCGGGGAGAGGACTGCCAGTGTGAACACAGCCTGCAGGGGTTAGTGCACCACGGCTAGCCAGGAGGGAGTCCGGGAAAAGTCTGGAGCTGCCAAAGAGTCAAGAGACTTTTTCTTCACTCTTTGTTTCCTGGTGCACGAGGAAAGGGGATTAAGAGCACTGCTTAAAGGAGCTCCAGAGATGGGTGCAAGCCGCAGCTAACAGCGCGGGCCCCAGAGATGGGCGGGAGACGCTAAGGCTGCTGCTGCCACCACCAAGAAGCCTGTGTGCGAGCACAGGTCACTCTCCACACCTCCCTTCCGGGAAACCTGTGCAGCCTGCCACTGCCAGGGTCCCGAGATCCAGGGACAACTTCCCTGGGAGAACGCGTGGTGGGCCTCAGGCTGGTGCAATGTCATACTGGCCTCTGCCGCCGCAGGCTCGCCCCGCATCTATACCCCTCCCTTCACCTGGCCTGAGTGAGCTGGTGCCCCCGAATCAGCAGCTCCTTTAACCCCGTCCTGTCTGAGCTAAGAACAGACACCCTCCAGCGACCTACACACAGAAGCGGAGCCAAATCCAAAGCTGAGCCCCGGGAGCTGTGAGAACAAAGAAGAGAAAGGGAAATCTCTCCCAGCAGCCTCAGGAGCAGCGGATTAAATCTCCACAATCAACTTGATGTACCCTGCATCTGAATCTGTGGAATACCTGAATAGACAACGAATCATCCCAAATTGAGGAGGTGGACTTTGAGAACAAGATATATTATATTTTTCCCCTTTTCCTCTTTTTGTGAGTGTGTATGTGCATTCTTCTGTGTGAGATTTTGTCTGTATAACTTTGCTTTCACCATTTGTCCTAGGGTTCTGTCCATCCGTTTTTTGTTTCTTACTTAAAAACTATTTTTTCTTAATTATTTTTTATTTTTTATTTTAATAACTTTATATTTTATCTTATTTTATCCTTTTTCTTTCTTTCATTCATTCTTTCTTTCCTCCCTTCCTCCCTTCCTCCCTCCCTCCCTCCTTTCTTTCTTTCTTTCTTTCTTTCTTTCTTTCTTTCTTTCTTTCTTTCTTTCTTTCTTTCTTTCTTTCTTTCTTTCTTTCTTTCTTTCTTTTCTTTCTTTTCTTTCTTTCTTTCTTCTTTTTCTCCCTTTTATTCTGAGCCGGGTGGATGAAAGTTTCTTGGTGCTGCAGCCAGGAGTCAGTGCTGTGCCTCTGAGGTGGGAGAGCCAACTTTAGGACACTGGTCCACAAGAGACCTCCCAGCTCCACGTAATGTCAAATGGTGAAAATCTCCCAGAGATCTTCATCTCAAAACCAAGACACAGCTTCACTCAACGACAAGCAAGCTACAGTGCTAGACACTCTATACCAAACAACTAGCAAGCCAGGAACACAGCCCCATCCATTAGCAGAGAGGCTGCCTAAAATCATAATAAGGCCACAGACACCCCAAAACACACCAAGAGACGTGAACCTGCCCACCAGAAAGACAAGACCCAGCCTCATTCACCAGAACACAGGCACTAGTCCCCTCCACCAGGAAGCCTACACAACCCACTGAACCAACCTTAGCCACTGGGGACAGACAACAAAAACAACAGGAACTACGAACCTGCAGCCTGCAAAAAGGAGACCCCAAACACAGTAAGATAAGCAAAATGAGAAGACAGAAAAACACACAGCAGATGAAGGAGCAAGGAAAAACCCACCAGACCTAACAAATGAAGAGGAAATAGGCAGTCTGCCTAAAAAGGAATTCAGAATAATGACAGTAAAGATAATTCACAATCTTGGAAATAGAATAGAGAAAATGCAAGAAACATTCAACAAGGACCTAGAAGAACTAAAGAAGAAACAAGCAATGATGAACAACACAATAAATGAAAATAAAAATACTCTAGATGGGATCAATAGCAGAATAGTAGAAGAATGGAGAAGTGATCTGTAAGATAAAATAGAGGAAATAACTACTGCAGAGCAGAATAAAGAAAAAAGAGTGAAAACAACTGAGGACAGTCTCAGAGACCTCTGGGACAACATTAAATGCACCAACATTCGAATTATAGGGGTCCCAGAAGAAGAAAAGGAAAAGAAAGGAACTGAGAAAATATTTGAAGAGATTATAGTTGAAAACTTACCTAATACAGGAAAGAAAATAGTTAATCAAGTCTAGGAAGCACAGAGAGTCACATACAGGATAAATCCAAGGAGAAACATGCCAAGACACATATTAATCAAACTATCAAAAATTAAATACAAAGAAAAAATATTAAAAGCAACAAGGGAAAAACAACAAACAACACACAAGGGAATCCCCAGAAGGTTAACAGCTGATCTTTCAGCAGAAACTCTGCAAGCCAGAAGGCAGTGGCAGGACATATTTAAAGTGATGAAGGAGAAAAACCTACAACCAAGATTACTCTACCCAGCAAGGATCTCATTCAGATTTGATGGAGAAATTAAAACCTTTACAGACAAGCAAAAGCTGAGAGAGTTCAGCACCACCAAACCAGCTTTACAACAAATGCTAAAGGAACTTCTCTAGGCATGAAACACAATGGAAAGAAAAGACCTACAATAACAAACCCAAAACAATTAAGAAAATGGGAATAGGAACATACATATCGATAATTACCTTAAATGTAAATGGATTAAATGCTCCCACCGAAAGACATAGACTGGCTGAATGGATACAAAAACAAGACCCATGTATATGCTGCCTACAAGAGACCCACTTCAGACCTAGGGACACATACAGACTGAAAGTGAGGGGATGGAAAAAGATATTCCATGCAAATGGAAATCAAAAGAAACCTGGAGTCAGAATTCTCATATCAGACAAGTAAACTTTAAAATAAAGATTATTGCAAGAGACAAAGAAGGACACTATATAATGATCAAGGGATCGATCCAAGAAGAAGATATAACAATTGTAACTATTTATGCACCCAACATAGGAGCACTTCAATACATAAGGCAAATACTAACAGCCATAAAAGGGGAAATCGACAGTAACACATTCATTCAGTAGGGGACTTTAACACCCCACTTTCACCACTGGACAGATCATCCAAAATGAAAATAAATAAGGAAACACAAGCTTTAAATGATACATTAAACAAGATGGACTTAATTGATATTTATAGGTCATTCCATCCAAAAACAACAGAATACACATTTTTCTCAAGTGCTCATGGAACATTCTCCAGGATAGATCATATCTTGGGTCACAAATCAAGCTCTGGAAAATTTAAGAAAATTGAAATTGTACGAAGTATCTTTTCTGACCACAATGCTATGAGACTAGAAATCAATTACCGGAAAAGATCTGTAAAAAAATACAAACACATGGAGGCTAAACAATACACTATTTAATAACGAAGTGACCACTGAAGAAATCAAAGAGGAAATCAGAACATACCTGGAAACAATTGACAATGGAGACACGACGACCCAAAACCTATGGGATGCAGCCAAAGCAGTTTTAAGAGGGAAGTTTATAGCAATACAACCCTACCTTAAGAAACAAGAAACATCTCGAATAAGAGACCTAATCTTGCACCTAAAGCAATTAGAGAAAGAAGAACAAAAAAAAACCCAAAGTTAGCAGAAGGAAAGAAATCATAAAGATCAGTTCAGAAATAAATGAAAAAGAAATGAAGGAAATGGTAGCAAAGATCAATAAAACTAAAAGCTGGTTCTTTGAGAAGATAAACAAAATTGATAAGCCATTAGCCAGACTCATCAAGAAAACAAGGGAGAAGACTCAAATGAATAGAATTAGAAAAGAAAAAGGAGAAGTAACAACTGATACTGCAGAAATACAAAAGATCATGAGAGATTACTACAAGCAACTCTATGCCAATAAAATGGACAACCTGGAAGAAATAGACAAATTCTTAGAAATGCACAAGCTGCCAAGACTGAATCAGGGAGAAATAGAAAATATGAACAGACCAATAACAAGCACTGAAATTGAAACTGTGACTAAAAATCTTCCAACAAACAAAAGCCCAGGACCAGATGGCTTTACAGGCGAAATCTATCAAACATTTAGAGAAGAGTTAACACCTATCCTTCTCAAACTCTACCAAAATATAGCAGAAGGAGGAACACTCCCAAACTCATTCTATGAGGCCACCATCACCCTGATACCAAAACCAGACAAAGATGTCACAAAGAAAGAAAACTACAGGCCAATATCACTGATGAACATAGATGAAAAATCCTCAACAAAATACTAGCAAACAGAATCCAACAGCACATTAAAAGGATCATACACCATGATCAAGTGGGGTTTATTCCAGGAATGGAAGGATTTTTCAATATATGCAAATCAATCAATGTGATACACCATATTAACAAATTGAAGGAGAAAAACCATATGATCATCTCAATGGATGCAGAGAAAGCTTTCAACTAAATTCAACACCCATTTATGATAAAAACCCTGCAGAAAGTAGGCATAGAGGGAACTTTCCTCAACATAATAAAGGCCATATATGACAAACCCACAGCCAACATCATCCTCAATGGCGAAAAACTGAAACCATTACCAATAAGATCAGGAACAAGACAAGGTTGCCCACTCTCAGCACTCTTTTTTTTTTTGCGGTAGGCGGGCCTCTCACTGTTGTGGTCTCTCCCGTTGTGGAGCACAGGCTCTGGACGCGCAGGCTCAGCGGCCACGGCTCACGGGCCCAGCTGCGCCACGTCATGTGGGATCTTCCTGGACCGGGGCATGAACCCATGTCTCCTGCATCAGCAGGCAGACTCTCAACCACTGCACCAACAAGGAAACCCCATCACCACTCTTATTCAACATAGTTTTGGAAGTTTTAGCCATAGCAATCAGAGAAGAAAAGGAAATAAAAGGAATACAAATTGGAAATGAAGAAGTAAAGCTGTCACTGTTTGCAGATGACATGATACTATACATAGAGAATCCTAAAGATGCTACCAGAAAACTACTAGAGCTAAGCAATGAATTTGGTAAAGTAACAGGATACAAAATTAATGCACAGAAATCTCTGGCATTCCTATACACTAATGATGAAAAATCTGAAACTGACATTAAGAAAACTCTCCCATTTACCATTGCAAAAAAGAATAAAACATCTAGGAATAAACCTACCTAAGGAGACAAAAGACCTGTATGCAGAAAATTATAAGACACTGATGAAAGTAATTAAAGATGATACAAATAGGTGGAGAGATATACCATGTTCTTGGATTGGAAGAATCAACACTGTGAAGATGACTCTACTACCCAAAGCAATCTACAGATTCAATGCAATCTGTATCAAACTACCACTGGCATTTTTCACAGAACTAGAACAAAAAATTTCACAATTTCTATGGAAATACAAAAGACCCCGAATAGCCAAAGCGATCTTGAGAAAGAAAAATGGAGCTGGAATCAGGATCCCTGACTTCAGACTATACTACAAAGCTACAGTAATCAAGACAGTTTGTTACTGGCAGAAAACAGAAATATAGATCAATGGAACAGGATACAAAGCCCAGAGATAAACCCCCGCACATATGGTCACCTTATCTTTGATAAAGGAGGCAGGAATGTACAGTGGAGAAAGGACGCCTCTTCAATAAGTGGTGCTGGGAAAACTGGACAAGTATATGTAAAAGAATGAGATTAGAACACTCCCTAACACCATACACAAAAGTAAGCTCAAAATGGATTAAAGACCTAAATGTAGGGCCAGAAACTATCAAACTCATAGAGGAAAACACAGGCAGAACACTCTATGACATAAATCACAGCAAGATCCTTTTTGACCTACCTGCTAGAGAAATGGAAATAAAAACAAAAATAAACAAATGGGAACTAATGAAATTGCAAAGCTTTTGCACAGCAAAGGAAACCATAAACAATACCAAAAGACAACCCTCAGAATGGGAGAAAATATTTGCAAATGAAGCAACTGACAAAGGATTAATCTCCAAAATCTACAAGCAGATAATGCAGCTCAATAACAAAAAAACAAACAACCCAATCCAAAAATGGGCAGAAGACCTAAATAATCATCTCTCCAAAGAAGATATACAGACTGCCAACAAACACATGAAAGTATGCTCAACATCATTAATCATTAGAGAAATGCAAATCAAAACTGCAATGAGATATAATCTCACACCAGTCAGAATGGCCATCATCAAAAAATCTAGAAACAATAAATGCTGGAGAGGGTGTGGAGAAAAGGGAACAGTCTTGCACTGCTGGTGGGAATGTGAATTGGTACAGCCACTATGGAGAACAGTATGGAGGTTCCTTAAAAAACTACAAATAGAACTACCTTATGACCCAGCAATCCCACGACTGGGCATATACCCTGAGAAAACCATAATTCAAAAAGGGACATGTGGGCTTCCCTGGTGGCGCAGTCGTTGAGAATCTGCCTGCCAATGCAGGGGACACGGGTTCGAGCCCTGGTCTGGGAAGATTCCACATGCCGTGGAGCAACTGGGCCCGTGAGCCTGTGCGCCCGTAAGCCTGCGTGCCCGTGAGCCTGCGCGTCTGGATCCTGCGCTCCGCCGAGAACAAGAGAGGCAGTGATAGTGAGAGGCCCACACACCGCGATGAAGAGTGGCCCCCGCTTGCCACAACTAGAGAAAGCCCTAGCACAGAAACGAAGACCCAACACAGCCATAAATAAATAAATAAATTTAAATATAAATTTAAAAAAAAAATAAAAAGTTTAAAAAAAAAAAAGGGACATGTACCAAAATGTTCATTGCAGCTCTATTTACAATAGCCAGGAGATGGAAGCAACCTAAGTGTCCATCATCGGATGAATGGATAAAGAAGATGTGGCACATATATACAATGGAATATTACCCAGCCATAAAAAAAATGAAATTGAGTTATTTGTAGTGAAGTGGATGGACCTAAATTCTGTCATACAGAGTGAAGTAAGTCTGAAAGACAAATACCATATGCTAACACATATATATGGAATCTGAGGGAAAAGAAAATGTCATGAAGAACTTAGGGGTAAGATGGGAATAAAGACACAGACCTACTAGAGAATGGACTTGAGGATACAGGGAGGGGGAAGGGTAAGTTGTGACAAAGTGAGAGAGTGGCATGGACATATATACAATACCATAAAATATAGATAGCTAGTGGAAAGCAGCCGCATAGCACAGGGAGATCAGCTCAGTTCTTTGTGACCACCTAGAGGGGTGTGATACGGAGGGTGGGAGGGAGGGAGATGCAAGAGGGAAGAGATTTGGGAATATATGTATATGTATAACTGATTCACTTTGTTATAAAGCAGAAACTAACACATCACTGCAAAGCAATTATACTCCAATAAAGATGTTTAAAAATAAAATATAAAAAATAACATTTGGGCTTCCCTGGTGACGCAGTGGTTGAGAATCTGCCTGCTAATGCAGGGGACATGGGTTCGAGCCCTGGTCTGAGAGGATACCACAAGCCAGGGAGCAACTAGGCCCATGAGCCACAACTACTGAGCCTGCTCGTCTGGAGCCTGTGCTCCACAATAAGAGAATCCATGATAGTGAGAGGCCTGTGCACTGCAATGAAGAGTGGCCCCCACTTGCCACAACTAGAGAAAGCCCTTGCACAGAAATGAAGACCCAACACAGCCAAAAATAAATAAATAAACAAATGTAGGGTTTTAAAGAAAGAAAAAAGAATATTATTAAAAAAAATAACATTTAACTTTCAGCTTTATATCCTAACAAATAACAATCCAGTCGTTAAGTTTAGTTTATCTTGTGGTTATATGAGGAGAATTAGTGAGAAATAAGCTTGGGAATGAGGTCATGGAGAGACTTAATGCTTTAAGTGTTAGGCTAAGTAACGTAAAGGAGCCACAGTGACAGATTTGAGGGAAGAGGAAGGAATGACAGTATTAGAGAAGTACATTATTTAGAAATATTTTGCCATATTTTAAATGAGTTAGTATAAAAGGAGGCTTCCGTTAGGAAGTTCTTGCAATAACTTGAGAGAAATAATAAGGACCTGAACTAGGATTTAGGCAATGAGATTGCAGAGAAGAAGGTGGATGAGGGAAATATTAAAAATGTAGATTCAAAAGTGCTAAGAAAGTGGCTGGATTGGATTGTGGGGTTCATGGAGCAAGGGAAAGAAAACAGTCACTGAAAGTGCTGAAGTTTCAAATGCATGAAACATTGACAGAAACAGTGAGGATAAAATTTGTGTAGAAAACCAAGTTCCATTTTGGCTTATCAGGTTTTGTGTGTAAGTGGAATAGCCAAGTGATATTTATCAGATGACAGGAAATGTGAGTCAAAAACTTAGGAGAGAGGAAAAGTCTGAAGATATTAATCTAATTACCAAATACATGGAATTCAAGTCATTAGACTGTCAAGGAATGTCAAGAAGAAAATCTAAAGAGAAGAAAAATAAATTTAAGGACAAAGATGGAGAATAATAACCTTGAGAGGGTAAGAGGAAGTCAAGAAAACATGAAGACATGAACTAGAAGGAGAGCCATGAAGAGGTAGTGCCAGGTAAAGGACAGAAGGATATGGAAACTTTCTAAGGAAATCATGCTGGGAGCTGCCAGGGGAAAGAAGAAAGGAAAGAAAATCCACCATCTTGGTATTTGTAGAATACATTGAATTTGACTTGGTGGTGGAATGATCACAGAGAGATTCAAAGCAGCATCAGAAAGGTTGGTCCTGTTGAGTTAGACCTGTGAGTCTTTTTTTACAGAATATTTTTCTCAGATAAAGCTGAGAAAACCGCACCTGGTGAAGAAAGTTTAATTAGAACAGAACATGGAGGCCAAAAGTTAGAGACAAAAGGAGGATGTGAGTGAACCTTTCTGTAGTTGTTTCAGGGATAAGTAAGTTTAAAATATAACAGCTTACCTACTGGGGTTCACCAGGCTCATAAGGAACACATAGCAGAAGTTTAGTCTTAAAGATATGCCTGGATCTGTATGCTCTGGATCAATATCTATTACATAAGTACTCCTGCTTGCCTCCACTTTTATTTTCACCAATAAATGCTTTCACTCAAACTTTATTTTCTGGAAAAAGACCATTTTTTAAAAAGTCAACATTCTAGTGTACTGACAGTAGTTCTTCATAATTTTCTATTTTGATTTAACTCACTCAAAGCTAAGGTCATTTCTCTTGGAATGAACTAGCCTTGGCTTTTGTTCAGACTGAACTTATTGAAACTTCAGCTTTCATTTAGAGATGAGGGTTCAGAACCTGCACAAGCTCCACTGGATGTGTGTGGTAAAGTCAGGGAATCTACCTTATGACAATGTGAAGTGAACAGGTCACAGCAACAGGAAGGCATATGTCCCATCTTGGGGGCACTCTTCCTCAGTTAATGCTTATTTGTTGCTCATTCAGTGGACCTTACTATAATATATACCACTGGGGATTTTATGGCTTAGGAAAAACCTGTTCTCTGTTCCCAAGGATTCTCTGAAGGGATCTAAAACCATCTGTAAGATTAGGTAATATTCTATCATGCTATAGAAGAGGGCTCTGGTTCCTTTATTAAAATACTTAACCTTACAGAAGATACTGGATGTTTTCAAGAGGAGAAAAACATAGGGTAGTACCTTACATCTTCTGTATTTTTCCAGAAGGATACTATTTCCAGGTTGTTTCCATTTATTTTGTCCAATTTTCTTCTTTGTGTGTGTCTTACTAGAAGGCATCTTACTGCCTACTGCTCTGTTAGAACCAGGTAAGAGCTTAGTTCTGTAGCTTCTTCCTGGTTAGCTCCTTTGGAGCTGCACCTATCAATTTCTGCCCCATCCCTTTTTATCCCTAATAAATATGCCATGATATTATGGATGTCTCCATGCATGTATAACTTCTCTGTTCTCTTACATCTCCTACTTCTTTCTTAAGTGATACATATTCTTGAGCTTCAACTCTGATTCTTCCATTAGTGCAGACTTCCCAGTTCCCTGTATGCTATAGCAAATTTATGGCAGGAAGTATAGTATGATGGAAAGAAGTCAGGAGTGATTAATCAGACTGGGGTTCTGACTTCAGGATTTTTACTTTGAGTAAATTTCAATCTTCGGAGTCATAGTTTTCCCATCCATAAGATAAAAAGGTTGAGTTAGATAATCTCTAAGAACCAAGACCAGGCCAAGACTTGGTATCTCTCCTTGCCAAATGATTTGGCAGTCCTTCAAACTGATAATCTTCAAAAATTGTTCAACATGTATTCAGTACAGCCAAGGTCTATAAGGTTAATGCTGCAAGGATTTATTTTCCCCACTTGAGGTCCCTGTCTATGTTGGCAGCAATGAGATCAATTTATATTTTCCCAGTTATATGAGGACTTCCTCACTCTTGTTAACTGACCCTTTATTTCTTATGAATTCTTGCCCTGTTTCAGCACCCTTTTTAGAGCAATACTCAAAAGCACCCATTACTATAGCTCTGATAGTGTCCCTTGGATTCTCTATGATCTGCATGTGCCTAATTTAACCAGTGGCTCCCTGTCCTGCCTATATTCTCCTGCCTGGAATATCTTTGCTCTTCCTCTCCCTTCTTTATCCAAATGGTCCAATGTTGTTTTCTCCTATGGACAGCTTTCCTCCAACTTCTTGACAGAATTAAGTATTCTAAACTCTGTGTTCCCATGTGCTTTTTCATACCTCTTTGAAAAATTACTTTATTGCTATGAGTTATACATATATGTATATATATATATGTTAATAAACTGTGAACCTGGGGAAGTTAAAATCCATGTATTTGGTTTTGTGTCTTATGTCTCTAGCTTTTAGTCTTTATTAGTCAACTACTGCTAAAATTATGCTATACAGTATAATAAACATCTCAAAACTCAGTGCCTGTAATAATAAATATTTATTTTTTATTTATGCATCTGTGGACCAGCTGGGAGGGTGCTGCTTTAATCTGCAGGTCTGTGGGTTGGCTAGGGCATCTCTGTACTATATTACCATATTCTTTAAACTTGTTTTTAATTTAAAATTTTTTTCAGGTTTATTGAGATGTAATTGACATATAACACTGTGTAGGTTTAAGGCATACAATGTACTGATTTGATACACTTATATATTGGGAAATGATTACCACCATAGCAGTAGCATTACATCACATAATTACCATTTATTTTTGGTGGTGAGATCATTTAACAAATTATTGACCTGTTGACCAGAGACATATTAATACGTCTTTTGTTACCCAAATGCTATTGACCGGAAATGTTTCAATATTCATTTACATGACAAATCGCCAGCCACATGCATTAGTTTCTGCAAAAATCCCCCAGTCAATAATGAGTTAAGATCTACTCTCTTAGCAACTTTCAAGTATATAATACTGTATTTTTAACTCTAGTATACCCCTAGAAATTACTCATCTTATAACTGAACATTTGTACCTTTTGGCCAACATCTCTCCATTCCTCCCACCCTCCAGCCCCAGGTAATCACCATTCTATTCTCTATTTTAATAAGTTCAGCTTCTTTAGATTCCACATATAAGTGATATCATTACAGTATATGTCTTTCTCTATCTGACTTATCTCATGTAGCATAATGCCCTCACTCCAGGCTGGATTTGACAAGATGGTGGAGTAGAAGGATGCGAGCTCAACTCTTCTTACGAAAATACCAAAATAACAACTGTTGAACACTACTGACCAAAAAAAAAATGCTGGAACCTACCAAAAAAGATATCTCACACCCACAGACAAAGAAACCACAATGAGATGGTAGGATGCATGCAATAGTGATAAAATCAAATCCCATACCTACTGGGTGGGCAACCCACAAACTGGAAAATAATTATACAACAGAAGTTCTCCCACAGGAATGAAAGTCCTGAGCCCCACATCAGGATCTCAAGCCTGTTCTGGCAACAGGAGGAGGAGCCCCCAGAGAATCTGGCTTTGAAGGTCACTGGGGTTTGATCCCAGGAATTCCATAGGAATGGGGGAAATTGAAACTCCACTCTTGGAGGGTACACACAAAGTCTCAGGCACACCAGGAACAAGGGAAAAAAGCAGCAACCTCAGAAGTGCCTTGAACAGACCTACTTGCTAGTATTGGAGGGTCTCCTGTTGGGGGTGGCTATGGCTCACTGCAGGTACAAAGACACAGGCGGTGGTAGTTCTGGGGAGTACTCATTGGTATGAGCCCTCCTGGAGACTGCCATTTTCTCACCAAGACCTGGCCCCACCAAACAGCAAGTAGGCTCCAGTGTTGAGATGCCTCAGGCCAAACAATCAACAGGGTGGGAACACAGACCCACCCATCAGCAGACAGGCTGCTTAAAGTCTTCCTGAGCACATGGCTGCCTGCTAAACACACCCCTTATCCTGGCCCTGCCCACCAGAGGAACAAGACCCAGCTCTGCCCACCAGCGGGCAGGAACCAGTCCCTTCCACCAGAAAGCCTGCACAAGCCTCTCCTTCAGCCTCACCCAGTGGGGTCAGACAGCCGAAGAAAGAAAAAACTATAACACTACAACCTGCAGAACAGAAACCACAATCATAGAAAGTTAGATAAAATAAGACAGCAGAGGAATATGTCCCAGGTGAAGGAACAAGATAAAAACCCAGAAGAACAACTAAGTGAAGTGGAGATAGACAAAAAAAGAATTCAGAGGAATGATAGTAAAGATGATCCAAGATCTCAGAAAAAGAACAGAGGCACAGACTGAGAATATACAAGAAATGTTTAACAAAGATCTAGAAGAACTAAAGAACAAACAAACAGAGATGAACAATACAATAACTGAAGTGAAAAATACACTAGAAGGAATCAATAGCAGAATAACTAAGGCTGAAGAACAGATAAGTGAGCTGGAAGACAATGGTGGAATCACTACCGTGGGACAGAATTAAAAAAAAAAAAAGAATGAAAAAAAATGAGGAAAACCTTAGAGACTTCTAGGACAACATTAAACATGCCAACATTCACATTGTAGTGGTCCCAGAAGAAGAGAGAAAAAGACCTGAGAAAATATTTGAAGAGATAATAGCTGAAAACTTCCCTAACATGGGAAAGGAAACGTCAACTAATTCCAAGAAGCATAGAGAGTCCCAGGAAGGATAAACCCAAGGAGGAATATGCTGAGACACATAGTAATCAAATTGACAAAAATTAAAGACAAAATATTAAAAGCAACAAGGGAAAAGCAACAAATAATATACAAGGGGTTCCCATAAGGTTATCAGCTGATCTCTCAGCAGGAACTACGCAGGCCAGGAAGGAGTGGCACAATATATTTAAAGTGATGAAGTGGAAGAACCTTCAACCAAGAATACTCTACCTAGCAAGGCTCTCATTCAGATTCAGTGGAGAAATCGAACACTTTACAGAAAAGCAAAAGCTAACAGAATTCATCACCACCAGACCAGCTTTGCAACAAATGGTAAAGGAAGTTCTCTAGGCAGAAAAGAAAAGGCCACAACTAGAAACAAGAAAATTACAAATAGAAAAGTTCACCAGTAAAGTCAAACATAAAGTAAACTAGGAAATTATCCACACACAAATATGATATCAAAACCAGCAATCATGAGGAGGGTACAAATGAGTGATATTGGAAATGCATTTGAAATTAAAAGACCAGCAACTTAAAATGATCTTATTTATATATAGACTGCTGTATCAAAACCCCACGGTAACAACAAACCAAAAATCTACAATAGATACACACACAAAAAAGAAAAAGGAATCCAAAAACAACACTAAAGTTAGTCATCAAATCACAAGAGAAGAGAATAAAAGAGGAAGTGAAGAAAAAATACCTACAAAAACAAATCCAAAACAATTAACAAAATGGAACATAAATATCAATGATTACCTTAAATGTAAACAGATTAAATTCTCCAACCAAAAGACACAGACTGGCTGAATGGATACAAAAACAAAACCTGTATGTATGCTGTCTATAAGAGACCCACTTCAGGGTTTCCCTTGTGGCGCATTTGTTGAGAGTCTGCCTGCCGATGCAGGGGACATGGGTTCATGCCCTGGTCTGGGAGGATCCCACATGCCGCGGAGTGGCTGGGTCTGTGAGCCATGGCTGCTGAACCTGCGCATCTGGAGCCTGTGCTCTGCAGCAGGAGAGGCCACAGCAGTTAGAGGCCCGTGTACCACAAAAAAAAAAAAAAAAAAAAAAAGAGACCCACTTCAGACCTAGGGACACATACAGACTACAAGTGAGGGCATGGAAAAATGTATTCCATGCACATGGTAATCAAAACAAAGCTAAAGTAGGAATACTCATATCAGACAAAACAGATTTTAAAGACTGGTACAAGAGACAAAGAAGGACATTACATACTGATCAAGGGATCAATCCAAGAAGAAGATATAACAATTGTAAATATTTATGTACCCAACAGAGGAGCACCTCAGTATACAAGGCAAATGCTAACAGCCATAAAAGGAGAAATCAACAGTAACACAATAATATTGGGGGACTTTTTAACATCCCACTTTCATCAATGGACAGATCATCCAGACAGGGAATCAATAAGGAAACACACACCTTAAATGACACATTAGACCAGATGGATTAAATTGATATTTATAGAGCATTCCAGCCAAAAGCAGCAGAATACACATTCTTCTCAAGTGCATATGGAACATTCTCCAGGATTGATCACATGCTAGACCACAAAGAGAGCCTCAGTAAATATAAAAAAATTGAAATCATATCAATCATCTTTTCTGACCACAGCACTATGAGATTAGACATCAACTACAAGAAAAGAACTGTAAAAAAAAACCACAAACACATGGAGGTTAAACAATATGCTACTAACCACCCAAAGGATCACTGAAGAAATCAAAGAGGATATCAAAAAATACTTAGAGACAAATGAAGATGAAAGCACAACCATCCACAACCAATGGGACACGGCAAAATTAGTGTAAAAGGGCAGTTTATAGCAATAAAATCTTACCTCAGGAAACAAGAAAAATCTCAAATAAAAAACTTATTCTTACACCTATAGAAACTAGAGTTAGAAGAACAAACATAACCCAAAGTTAGTGGAAGGAAAGAAATCATAAAGGTCAGAGCAGACATAAATGAAATAGAGATGAAGAAAACAATAGAAAAGGTCAATGAAACTAAAAGTTGGTTCTTTGGAAAGATAAACAAGATTGATAAACTTTTAGTCAGATTCATCAAGAAAAAATGGGAGAGGGCTCAAATCAATGACATTAGAAATGAAAAATAAGTTACAATGGACACCACAGAAATACAAAGGATCATGAGGGACTACTACAAGCAACTATATGCTTGTATATGCTACTATAAAATGGACAAACTAGAAGAAATGTACAAATTCTTAGAAAGGTACAATCTCCCAAGAGTGAACAAGGAAGAAATAGAAAATATGAACAGAACAATCACAAGTACTGAAATGGAAACTGTAATTAAAAATCTTCCAACAAACAAAAGTCCAGGACCAGACGGCTTCACAGGTGAATTCTACCAAACATTTAGAGAAGAGTTCTATCCTTCTGAAATATCATTCCAAAAAACTGCAGAGGAAGCAACACTCCCATACTCATTCTATGAGGCCAACATCACCCTGATACCCAAACCAGACAAAGATACCACACAAAAAAATTACAGGCCAATATCACTGATGAACATAGACACAAAAATCCTCAACAAATACTCGGAAACAAAATCCAACAATACAATAAAAGGATCATACACCATGATCAAGTGGGATTTATGCCAGAGATGCAAGGATTTTTCAGTATCTGCAAATCAATCAGTGGGATACACCACATCAACAAATTGAAGAATAAAAACCACATGGTCGTCTCAATAGATGCAGAAAAGGCTTTTGACAAAATTCAATACCCATTTATGATAAAAACTTTCCAGAAAGTGGGCACTGAGAGAACATACCTCAACATAATAAAAGCCATATATGACAAACCTACATATAGCATCACAGTCAATGAGGGAAAAGTAGAAAGCATTTCCTCTAAGATCAGGAACAAGACAAGAATATCCACTCTCACCACTTTTATTCAACATAATTCTGGAAGTCCTAGCCATGGCAGTCAGAGAAGAAAAAGAAATAAAACGAATGCAAATTGGAAAAGAAGAAGTAAAACTGTCACTGTTTGCAGATGACATGATACTATACGTAGAAAATCCTAAAGATACTACCAGAAAACTACTAGAGCTCATCAATGAATTTGGTAAAGTTGCAGGATACAAAATTAATACACAGAAATCTCTTGCATTCCTATACACTAACAATGAAAAATCAGAAAGAGAAATCAAGGAAACACTCCCATTTACCATTGCAACAAAAAGAATAAAATACCTAGGAATAAACCTACCTAAGGAAGCAAAAGACCTGTATGCAGAAAACTGTAAGACGCTGATGAAAGAAATCGAAGATGACACAAACAGATGGAAAGATATACCATATTCTTGAACTGGAAGAATCAATACTGTCAAAATGACCATACTACCCAAGGTAATCTATAGATTTAATGCAATCCCTATCAAATTACCAATAACATTTTTCACAGAACTGGAACAAAAAAAATTTAAATTTTTATGGAAAAACAAAAGACCCTGAATAGCCAAAGCGATCTTGAGAAAGAGAAATGGAGCTGAAGGAATCATGTTCCCTGATTTCAGACTATACTACAAAGCTACAGTCATCAAAAAGTATGGTACTGGCACCAAAACAGAAATATAGATCATTGGAACAGGATAGAAAGCCCAGAAATAAACCCAGGCATCTATGGTCAATTAATCTATGACAAAGGAGGCAAGGATATACAATGGAGAAAATACAGTCTCTTCAATAAGTGGTGCTGGCAAAACTAGACAGCTACATGTAAAAAATGAAATTAGAACACTTTCTAACACCATACACAAAAATAAACTTAAAGTGGATTAAAGACCTAAATGTAAGACCGGACACTATAAAAACTCTTAGAGGAAAATATAGGCAGAACAGATTTTGACATAAATTGCAGCAATATCTTTTTCAATCTGCCTTCTAGAGTAATGAAAATAAAAGCAAAAATAAACAAGTGGAACCTAATTAAACTCAAAAGCTTTTGCACAGCAAAGGAAACCCTAAACAAAATGAAAAGACAACCCACAGAATGGGAGAAAATATTTGCAAACAATGCAACCAATGAAGGATTAATCTGCAAAATTTAAAAAGAGCTCATGTGGCTCAATATACCAAAAAAACCCTCAAAAAACAAATAAACAAAACAACCCAACCCAATCAAAAAATGGGCAGAAGACCTAAATAGATATTTCTCCAAAGAAAATATACAGATTGCCAAGAGGCACATGAAAAGATGCTCAACATCACTAATTATTAGAGAAATGCAAATCAAAACTACAATGAGATATCACCTCACACTAGTCAGAATGGCCATCATCAAAAAGTCTACAAACAATAAGCACTGGAGAGGGTGTGGAGAAAAGGGAACTCTCCTACATTTTTGGTGGGAATGAAAATTGGTGCAGCCACTGTGGAGAACAGTATGTAGGTTCCTTAAAAAGCTGAAAATAGAGCTACCACATGATCCAACAATCCCACCTCTGGGCATATATCCAGAGAAAACCATGGTTCGAAAGGATACATGCACCCTAATTTTTATTGTAGCGCTGTTTACAATAGCCAAGACATGGAAGCAATCTAAATGTCCATCGATAGATGGATAAAGAAGATGTGGTACATATATACAATGAAATATTACTCAGCCATTAAAAAGAATGAAATAATGACATTTGCAGCAACATGGATGGAGCTGGAGATTTTCATACTAAGTGAAGTAAGTTATACAGAGAAACACAAATATCATATGATATCACTTATATGTGGAATCTAAAAAAAGATACAAATGAACTTATTTACAAAACAGAAACAGACTCACAGACTTAGAGAACAAACTTATGGTTACATGGGGGGGAAGAGTCAGGGGAGGGATAGATAGGGAGTTTGGGACTGACATATACACACTGCTATATTTAAAACAGATAACCAACAAGGACCTACTGTATAGCACAGGGAACTCTGCTTAATGTACTGTAATAACCTAAATGGGAAAAGAACTTGAAAAAGAGTAGATGCATGCATATGCATAACTGAATCACTTTGACTGAATATACCTGAAACTAACTCAATGTTGTTAATCAACTATACTCCATTATAAAATTAAAATTTTTAGAAAAAAGAAAGAAAAAGATACAGTCACTCCATCCATGTTCTCACAAATAGCAGGGTGACCTTCTTTCTCATGGCTGAATAATATATATATACACACACATATACATATATATATTTCATATGTGTGTATACACACACACACACCCTCCCCCATATACCACATTCTGAGGTCCACTGGATAGAGAAACAGTGGTTATTCTTTTCATGGAAGTGGCAGCAGTACAAGCACTAATTAAATCATGACCACTGTATCCTATTCTCTAAAGCAAGAAGCATGGCCAAGTCAAAAGTCAGGGGGAATAAAAACACACTCCTCTCACCATTAGGCCATGAAAAGGATAAGGATGCATTATATACTATAATGATGTGAAAAATTAAGACCACGAAGTTAATCTACCACAGTACGTGACAATATGTTTGTAGTTGAATGAATGCACATGCATGAAAACATTTCAAAATTACAGGTGATTCAGTAAGGATGTAATTTAATAAGTAGGAAAAGATCGGGGCAAAGTGCTAATCCGAGCTGCAAATTGTGCTGCTGTTTGAGGCCGTTCATTGATTAGTAAAATCGAAGCCAAATGACATGACCCAGTCATGCCTAGTGGCACCACAAGGTCCTGGAAAACTGCAGTGTCTGTAGTGATTCATTCCTTAATCTAGACCTAAGCTCAGGTACAAAAGCAGCCTATTTTATGTCCTGAGAGCAACAGAGTATAAGGGAGAAAAGGAAAGCAGAGGTAATTCCTGTTTCCTGTATAAACCCCCGACACTGAGGATAGGAAGTGATTTCCCTTTATTACCGCTCTGCCCTTTACTTTCTGAGATGCCACACCCCCGCTCCCACGGCAAATTCTCACTGGGATTAGTTAGCAAGAGATGATTCTTCTCTTTATTAAAGAGAACAATATACCTATCTTAACAAACCAATGATTATTTTGCTTCTAAAATGGGAGGGAATATGACAGGTCAGTAAGTAAACTGTGAGTCTGGATGGAGGGATAACCTCAGAGAAAGGGGAGTGTGTGAATGAGGTAAAATGGCCATGTAGGGCTTTAATATTTTATGTGTTTATAGAAAGACCATGAGAACTTCCCAAGCAAGGAGTGGTGTGACAGACACGTGAGAATTAAAGTCCTATGTGAGCTTTTCAGAAAGCCAGCTTCCAAGAGAAAGGGAAGAGAAGGAACAGAGAGATTTGAGAGTGCAGGCACTTCACCAGGAGGGAGCGCTCTACAAAGCCGGCTCCCAGAGGAGTCCAATCAAGGTGGAAGCGGGGAGCCAGGTGGGAACGCAAAGCCCCCAAGGCATTCCGCCCAGCTGATGTGAGGAGACAGGCAACACAGCAGGAACAGCTTCAGCCAGAAGTCAAAGGAGGGTCAGGAAGGAGCACTATTTTTTCAGAGAATAAAAGGAGGTCGGAGGCCTTGACTTGGCGAGTGCAGAGAGGCTGGATCAGAGACTCCACAGTTCCAGAATCCAGGCCTCTAAGTGCCTGTAGTTTAGAGAGCAGAGATGACAAGGAAGGCTAGGATGGGGTGGGCCACCTTAAAACCTGTGCCACTCTGAGCGATCGGGAGACATGTCGGTGATTTTTCCTTCCCACGTGTAGTTTGTACTTTAATATGCACGTATGTTCTCAAAAGTCATGAACCAAGAGGGAAATGGAAAGCCACAGAAGAAAAAATGAGGGAAGGCAGGAGGCACCCCAAACGTAAGTTTCCTTCTCTTTCCTCCGACTTTCCTTCTTCTTTGGCAATAAAAAATAAAAAATAGCCACAGTACGTCTTCCCTTTCCCTTAGGATTTTGCGAAAAGTAGTTTATAAATTATTGCAGAGCACTCGGAAAGAGTCAAGCACTTAATAACATTCCAAACCAGGCCAGGCACAGCAAACCTGCTGAGTGTTGTGGGGAATTTCTTTGGGGTTTCAAATCCCAATGAGAATGTGAAAAGCCCAGTACTTTTTCCTTTACTTGAACTTTAAGTTAGTATGTGCATAAATAAGTAAAGTAAGGCTATTTGACTCTTTCCCAGACAGAAGAATAGGAACCCAGAATTTCTCCTATATCCATTTTCATACCATTACCTGTACATCTCTCTCAGCCTCAATTTTTAAATGTTTACTTTCAGGGTTGGGGGAGGAATAATGAAAACAATAAAAAGTAAAAAGCTAAACTGCCTGACCAAACCTGTACCCATATGAAATCTACTTATCTTTCCTTGCATTCGTTTGTTAAAATAAACAAGAAAGAAAAGACAGGAAGAATGGGTAAGGATCAAGTAATCAATCAGCATACATATTTTGGAAACTCTGTCTGTCTGGTGCTGTTCTAGGCACCCTGGAGCCGACTCAAATGTAAAGTGAGACTCATCTTTACAGAGGTTACAATTCAGTGGTAAAGATAGAATGACTGCAATTTCAATGGAATGAAAAATACAAAAAAAAATGGTGTGGTACTGATGTGTGTGTGTGTGTGTGTGTGTGTGTGTGTGTGTATGAGCAATTTTCTGACATAAGTCACCTAACTGTTAGTCTTTTCTAACAGCTAGAGTAGCATAGAATGAAAGGCAAGAGATTCCTATATCAGGAAATTCTTTCCAAAGCCATTTCAGCCATGATATTTGAATTACAGATGGCCTCGATTATGGAGAGGGGGATATGTGTGTTTGATAAGAATAGAAACAGAAATGCCATATCAAAACAAAATTGATAAGATTTAATGAATGACAGTCATTTTTAACAGTGACCAGGCTTCTTCAGTCTTCCAAGGCAACAGAAATAAAAACAAAAATAAACAAATGGGACCTAATCAAACTTACGAGGTTTTGCACAGCAAAGGAAACCATAAACAAAATGAAAAGACAAGGGGAGAAAATATTTGCAAACAACGCGACTGACAAGGGCTTAATTTCCAAAATATACAAACAGCTCATACAACTGAACAACAAAAAAACACACAACCCAATCAAAAAATGGGCAGAAGACCTAAATAAACATTTTTCCAAAGAAGAAATACAGATGGCCAATAGGCACATGAAAAGATGCTCAACATCACTAATGAATAGAGAAATGCTATTCAAAACTACAATGAGGTACCACCTCACACAGGTTAGAATGGCCGTCATTAAAAAGTCTTCAAATAACAAATGCTAGAGAGGGTGTGGAGAAAAGGGAACCCTCCTTCACCATTGGTGGGAATGTAAATTGGTGCAGCCACTATGGAGAACAGTATGGATGTTCCTCAGAAAACTAAAGGTAGAACTACCATATGGTCCAGCAATCCCACTCCTGAGCATATATCCAGACAAAACTATAATTCAAAAAGATACATGCACCCAATGTTCATAGCAGCACTATTCACAGTAGCCAAGACATGGGAACAACCTAAATGTCCATCGACAGATGAATGGATAAAGAAAATGTACATATGTACAATGGAATATTACTCAGCCATAAAAAATAATGCCATTTGCAGCAACATGGACGGATCTAGAGATTATCGTACTAAGTGAAGTTAAGTCAGACAGAGAAAGACAAATACCACATGATACCACTTATATGTGGAATCTAAAATATGACATAAATGAACCTATCTATGAAACAGAAACAGAATCACAGACATAGAGAATAGACTTGTTGTTGCCAAGGGGGAAGGTGTAGGAGAGGGAAGGATTGGGAGCTCAGGATTAGCAGATGCAAACTGATATATATAGAATGGATAAACAACAAGGTCCTACTGTCTAGACAGGGAGCTATATTCAATATCCTGTGATAAACCATAATGGAAAAGAATATGAAAAAAGAATGTGTAAATATGTATAACTGAGTCACTTTGCTGTATAGCAGTAATGAACACAACATTGGAAATTAACTATACTTCAATAAAACACAAAACAAAACAGTGACCAGGTTTCAAATGTGTGGTGCTTTCCTAAATCAATACTGAAGAAGGTCTAAGGAAAATTTTGTCCCTACCTTGCCAGACCTCTGAAAATGCCCAAAGAGGAAGTATGCCAAGTGAGAAAAATTGGCCTAAATAATTTTAAACTAGGCATTCCTCTTTACCTAAATTTGTCAACTGCTTTAATATATGGAAACATACAGTGAGAAATAAATGTTGGAAATGAAACAAAATAATTTTAAACCCAGACTCTGTCTTTCCAGCCTTGTATTGCCTCATTCATCTGTCTTGCCCTACCTGCTTTCTCTGGGTCACGTAAATGTCCTGTTTCGTTAGCATCCACCAAATATGTTCTTCTTCACATCTGTGTCCTTGCCTTTATGCTATGCACATTTTTACACCTGGAATACTTTTCCCCATACCACAACCGACTCCCACATTGCATTCTTCAAGGACCAGCCCAGACAACGACCACTATATGAATGAATCTCTTTCTGATGCCCTCCTGCCACTCATTTTTCTGGGAAGAAGCAAACATGCCCTCTTCTGGGGTCCCCCAGCAGTTTGAACATATTTCTATCATATTAATTTCCAGATTGCTCTATGTCAATACAAGTAGTTGTGTACATAGTTTTGCTCACTCTCTAGACTTGAATTCTTTGAGGGCAGGCATCCTGGTTTTTCCAGATTTGTATTCCTGGAGCATAATATAGTGTCTGGCAGTTAGCTGGGATTCAATAAACAGTAAAGGACTGAAAAAGAGAGAATATATTTTTAAATGAGGCATTATAGTGTAGGGAAGAAAAAAAGAGAGGTTATCTCATATTAGTATTCATACCAGTTTTGAAATTCACTTTCTATTTTAGTCTCTCTCTCTCTCTCATTTGAAACTTCAAGCTAAAAAAATAGAATCTTTCTAGGTCATAGGCCTGGCAGAGTGGCTGTGAGTACCTTGATGTTTCCTGGAAGAAAGTTTGTAGGCATGTGCCTGTAAAAACTGAAGAAAAGGCATGGAAAGATGATATTTTCATTAAGTGAATGACAAAATATAAATCTGTATACATAAAATGTATCAATGCCTATATGCAAAGGAAAAAATAGCACAAAACCAATTTCTACCAAAAAGTAGCCTTTGCTTCAACATTTAAGCTACCAATTAATTTTAATTTACTCAAGAGACATCTAGATTATTCATTCTCTAGTTCTTTGGCTTCCTCACCTTCTCCCTACTGCTGCCCAGATTTTGATAATTTTACTATTTCTTATACAGCAGAATATAAGTGATGCTAAGAGAAAAATAAAACAGGAAAATTTGAAATTAATCCGTTTTTTTCTAAGGACTTGATTTGGACAAATATTTGGGGATTTAAATTTATTGATTACTTCTGAAATGTTTAAAACTGAGCACATTTATTCATCATATTGAGTACAGACCCAGGTGCACTTGAAATAATGCATCTCTTGAAGTATTTAAAAATATTTCAAATCCAATTCCTGCTGGTCTGGTGTGATACTTAAGTCCCCAGTAGCAATAACCTTGGGGCTTCAGCGTAGTTGTATCACACTTCCAGGATCATATTCAGTGATAACATACTGGGGTTTTTGCAGGGAAGCCTTTTAATCTTGTATCTGTTCTTACAGTTTGTCACGCAGGCATCTATTTCCCCTACCTAATGGGCCATTCAGTTCCAACTTCTGCTGTTTCTGTGTCAAGCTTGGGGAACAGGAATCTTGGTACAGACTTGAGACCCCTGATCATGCACAGCTATTCCCACCTGAGTCTTGCTGGCTACCAGGAAGCCAGCGTGGCCCTCCCACCCCAGGCCCTAGCCAGACCAGGCCAATACACCTCTCTTGTCCCCTCATCCTCTCAACAGACAGAATCCCTTTTTAGTTTGAAAGAATTCTTTCTCTTTTAAGTTTCTTAGAGACATGTGCCTCTACCTATAACTCCCTTTCCCTCCTGGGCCTTAGGTTTGGGAAACAAACGCTGCTTTTGCTGCTTTCCACTCTGCCACAAACATTCCTCATTGCAATAAGCAGTGCCTCACATGTTTGAATTAGGAGAAAGGAAAGGGGAAAATAGAGGGAAAGACATTTTATCTCAAAAGAGTATCCAGCTACAATAAATATAAGAGTTGCTAAGTGGAAGAATGAATTTATCTTGTTCTCAGAATCACTAATCAATTGCAGACTCTCTCCACCACAACCTGTTGTTCCCTGAAAATGCAACAATTTGGCTCCCATGAAGAAATTAAGGAAACAAGGAACTGAAATTGTATCAATTTCATTACTTACATTTCTTTAAAATACAACAAATGATGTGTGAAATTATACAATTCTTATATGAATATAATTTGTTAATTAATATTTCCCCTAATAGTTAATTAGAAAGTTCTTGCTTGGCAAATTTTTATATTACTTTTCACTCCCTTAGGCAACATATATCTCTTACTACTGAGCATGTTTTTGGCCCAGATTATGATGCTTGTCTTGGCAAATAGAGGGTTATAAACCTAATGATCAATTTTCCATTACGATTGCTCCTCTCTATCAGGAATATTGGGCTTCAGAGGAAGTTACTTTTCTAAAAAAAAGAAAATACATCAGAATTTTGATACCTAAAAGGAAGATTATAATGAAAGTATCTTCCTCTAAGATGAACTCAGAGAAGTGGAAGTGATCTTATCATTTTAACATATCAGGAAACTAGGCATGAAGAAAGTTAAATTTTTGTCATATGACTAGTTGATGGAAGAAAAAGAGCAAAACCTTTCTTACTTACTAACATCATCAACATTTTAAGCTTTATAAAGCACTTTCATATGCTGTGAATTTTCTATGCAAACTGCATAATTCTCTAAATTATGCCTTACTTTACCCTTATATATAAAGAAACAAAGTCAGTTACTAAATAAGAAGCTAAAACCCACATAGCTAGAAAGAGCATGTAGGTCTCTGATTTCAAATACCGTTTTATATGCAGTAAACAATTAGGATTTTCTAGATTATAGATTTTTACCAGACTATGTGATTGTCCACTTCAAATACTATTATATAAAATAAGAGTTACTAGTTTAGACAATACCTCCTTTGGTAACCTCATTTTCTGCCACACCTACTCACACACATACTTTTTGTGCAGGACACACAGGATGGATGGCATGCTCATGAGTGACCCAGGGTTATGTATAATTATCAGTTGGCACACTGACTTTATCCTCGTCTGTTCCAATTAAGAAAGTACTCAGAGTGAGCCAAACCATGGGATTAAAGGTGTAATCCTCCAGATTCCAAGTCTGGCCAAGCCTTTTGACACAGTGCAAGTAGTTAGGGTCCAACTACAAAGCTAGAGGGAAGATTCCACACAACCCTCACCTCTGACATTGGGTTTCCCAAAATTACTCTCACATTTGGTAATTCACCTGAAAGACTTACAGAACTCAACGGATCCTATTGTATTCACAGTTATGGCTTATTATAAGGAAGGTACAAATTAGAATCAGCCAAAGGAAGAGGCACATGGGGAGGGTCCCAAATGCAAAGCTTTCAGTGTCCTTAGGATGTGTCACCCT
Organism: Delphinapterus leucas; assembly: GCF_059928025.1. Taxonomy (NCBI): domain Eukaryota; kingdom Metazoa; phylum Chordata; class Mammalia; order Artiodactyla; family Monodontidae; genus Delphinapterus; species Delphinapterus leucas. Next base: position 34,736,856 of record NC_143133.1, read on the forward strand.
CCTGCCATCGATGAGCAATAATACGCAGAGAGTACTGCCAACCTAAAAAGCTCACTCATGCTTTGGTACCCAGAGTTTTTATTGAGACTTCATAATGTAAGCATGATTGTTTGATTGATGGTTCAAATAGTTAAACTCTGTCTTCAACCACCCTCAGTTCCACTAGAGGTTGGACAGATATCACGTGACCCAAAGTGTTTACCAGGAATCCCCTTGTTAGCATAAATCTGTCAGGTTTTGTCTGAGAAGCCCACCATGAATAACAAAGACACTCCTATCATTCAGGAATAGAGTGACACAGAATAGAGAGATTACTTCCCAGGAGCTAGGAACGATGGCCAGACTACTCTTTGGGACAAACCCAAATCTTTACTACACAAAAGGTCAGAATGGAATAAAGTACTGAGGGAGAGCTTTGAATTCTAATTTATTTCAACAGGTGAGTCAGTCACAGACCTCAGCACGTATCAATAAATATTATTAGTAACAAGTTACATCTCACCTCACAAATGATTGCCACCCAGCCTTTCAGTGTGTCTGCAGTAGAGTGACAGCTGCTGCTCCAGTCACTCAGGAACTCACTGCATTCCCTTTTCTCTGCACCCAGGCTCACACTGGAATTTCTTCACAGAAAACACTTCTCAACACCACAGTCTACATAAGAAAAACTCTTATTCTTACATTCTCTAAGATAAGGGTCTAATGTCATCTCCTTCTTGAGACCATTCCCAAGTTTCTCAGGCAGCACTGTCTTCTATGAGCTAGGATACCAATATTGGTAAAGCTTGGTCCTCCTCTAAGACACAAGCAGTACATTTTTCCTAGCAGATTGTGAAAATGTGACGGTAAATACCATTTCATATTCATTTTTGTGTCTTTAGTGCCTATATTCAACTAATATTTGTTAAATTTACCTGTAGTGGTAAGTAGTCTTAATGTGGTAAAAGTAAACGACCATGATAGATTCTTGAAGGGCAGGCTGACATGATGAAAATGTGGTTTAGGGAGATGCATCTGCCATAGTTTGCAAGATGAGCTGGAGGGGAATGGTACTATGGAAATGTCAACAAGCTAGGAAGCTCTTGTAGGTATCTGGGACAATAGTCCTAACCAATGACATTTCAAAGGAAGACCTCTACTTGACTTGTACAAATCGACAAAACTAATTCAGTACATCAGTAATGTCAACCATTGGCAAAAGTTTGTCCTCCCATGTGGGTCATAGGTCCAGGATGTGGTAGCTTCTGTCTGACCAAGAATCATTCTCTGAAGGGAGAGCTGTGAGTTGTCGTTAGCCAACACTCAGAGCAGCTATCAGATGATATCATATGCGGAATGGGAGCTACGGCTAATGAAGAAGAGTGAGTCACCAAGAGCATTTACTATTGTCCCCACCTTGAAACACTCAGATCCACTTGCTTCTTAATTCAGTTTACTCAATTCAGGCACAGCTTCTCAAGATTTTCTGATTAGTCACAACTTCTGGGAAAGCTTGTAAGAAGAGTTAGTAGAAAAACTATAGTTCTCACTGCTCCGTTGGTCCTGAGTGTAAGACTACTACTCACCATCTTCCTCTTCTGCTGGTCTAGGTGGCTTGCCTGGTAGGTTGACCCAGACATTTGACCCTGATGGGTCTGAGATCTGGTTACCTTCTCAGATTACAAGTGGGCATGGGCATAACAATGAATGCTCTCCAGTGGATGACCTGAGTGTCAAATATATTCCTTCCCATCCTGATTATGTAAGATTAGTCCTACTTCCTCATGATGATCAGGATCAATTATACCTGCCAGAGATAATATTTTTTTCTTTCAATACTAGTTTACTGGCACAAGGAGCCTAAAGTGTTAAGATGGTAGCTACAGCATAAAAGGTCAGTGGAAGCATCCCTTCCCTTGGAATCAGGAAACTTAGACCTACAGAGCCTAAAGTTGAAGAGACAGGAAACAAATTTTCCAAAGTAATTAAGTGGATGAATGGTAAGCAGCACCACTCCTGCTTCCACTCTTTGTTTCATGGACCCATATATTCTATTTATTGGGTATATGGTACCATATAATGACCATTGGTTTAAGGTATATGCCATATCTTGAAGAATCCCTCTTTATCCTTGAAGGATGTCACCTCTTAGCTGTGCCTCAGGAAAACCTTCAGGAGGCAGCTTCTGAAGGTTATGGTATGTGATTAGGACCAGTGGATCTCATGGTCATGTGTCCAATGCCATGCTTCCTTTGCCATAAAATGAGTTCCCCAATTTAAGATGATACTATGATAGACCCTATGCCATTCTCATATAATCTGTGAGTCTTTGGAGGGTTCTGGTAGTGGCACTCTATGCAGGAAGGCAGACTCATATGCAGATACATGTCAGTCAAGGTCATGATGGAACATTGCCCTTTCTAGGATATAAAGGGCCTAATGTAATCAACTTTTCTTCACTGTTTTGTTTGGTACCCTATGGGGAATTCAATATTGAATTCTGTTACTGGCAGGTTGGACGTTTATGAGAAGTAAATCAGCCCTTGTGAAAAGAAGCCTGTTCTCTTGGGCTCATAAATAGCTTCCATCTTTTCCCCCATGCTTAACCTATTCATAAACCCGTTGTATAAGCACTGAAATGGGCAAGGAGAGAGGCTGGCTGACATCTACTGGCCAAATCATCCTGTGGCTCGGTTACTCCATGCCTCTTTTTCAGTGGACGTCTTTTATGAACATTAATGTGTAGCACAGAGATCCTAATACTCTTTGCTTTTAACCATAGGTCCAGCCACTTACTTATTTCCTTGAACTGCCTTTTCCTGGTCTTGGAATCTTGTTCCTCTCAACGGCCCTGACCAGCAAGTTAAGTCATTCACCACTGCCCATGAGACTGTAACCTCAGGCAGCTTTTCATTCCACTAGAAGAAAATGAACAGATGTATAGCTCAAAGGTCTGCTCTTTGGGAGGATAAGTCTCCAATGCTATCACTTGAGGTTATTCTTGAGTAGGGCCAATAGTGCAACAGCAGTCCCTTTTCTGCTTGTACCCCACACCATGCCACTCATGAGCTGAGCTCAGGCTCTTTGCCCTGGGTATGGTTTCTTGAGTAAATGACCATAGATCCCTTCAAGAAAAAAAGGAGAAAGCACTTCTAAATATATGCTATAGTATTTCAGGGCCCTTCTTCATGAAGATCTTGCCTTTTCTTCGGTTGACAGGTTTGTGGTCTTAGAACTGGTATAAATCTGGAAACTGAGTGAAGGATCGTGACTTTTCATGAGGACACCTGATCGCAGGCTTCTGTGCATTCATTCTTGATCTCTTTTAATTATATATTAGGCAGTTCTCATCTTTCTTGACTTTAGAAACATCATGCCCTATAAGCCACCTTCAGTAGATTTCTGAAGGTCAGCAGCCCCCCACCCTTATCCCCAACTGCCATTCCGGGTACTGCCCTTTTAAAGTAAAGTACCCTTTCACTTTGCTTCCATTTAAAGTAATTCTGTCCACTCTGCTTCTGAAGTTAAGTGTTGCCCCTAGTCTCTGCTATTCTAGATTCCATCATCCCCCTTGCTACTAGGGAGCCCAGTTCTGTAACAGCATCTCCTACTACTAGTACCAGCCTGCAAAAGATGGCCACTACCAGGTATTCAATGTGCTAATACCCATCCTCACCAGCATGTTCTTTATCACCCTAGTAAAATTCTGGCATGAGGTGATAGATTTGTGGCTGATAAAAACTGGTTATTTGAGAAATTGGATTGAATTTATTCAGCATTCTTTCAGAAAGAGAAAGAGAGAGAGAGAGAGAGAGAGAGAGAGAGAGAGAGAGAGACCTTGTACATTCCACTTATCAGAAATGCTCTCTCTGTGGCTTGACAGGAATAATTCATGAGGCTTTTTCCATGACTTGAGGGGAAAATTTCATAATAATATGTAATTTTATTTTCTATTATTCTAAGTTTAGAAAGCATCCTTCTGATTATTCATTTAGTTTCCAGATACCTTGATAATGAAACGTGCCCAGAATAGCAGGCATATGGTTCTGTTTTCTGAAACTCCCTGGTGAGCTGATGAATTCACATTTCTAGGCCTGAAAAACTTAGTGCCAGCAGCAACAAGAAGCTATTTATTCAATACAAAATAAGCTAGAGTTCTCCATTTCCAAAAGTGTTCAGGCAGAGGTGAAGAACCATCTGTCATGGGTGTTGTAGAGAATGTTTTTGCTTCGGGTAGAAAGAGATAATCTTAAGGGTAGGGTATGCCCTACTTGTGGGGTCTATGACACTTGACAACATTCATTTTATTTTTTTATTATTTATTTATTTAACATCTTTATTGGAGTATCATTGCTTTACAATGGTGTGGTGTGTTAGTTTCTGCTTTATAACAAAGTGAATCAGCTATACATATACATATATCCCCATATCTCCTCCCTCTCATGTCTCCCGCTCACCCTCCCTATCCAAACCCTTTAGGTGGTCACAAAGCACCGAGCTGATCTACCTGTGCTATGTGGCTGCTTCCCACTAGCTATCTATTTTACATTTGGTAGTGTATATATGTCCATGCCACTCTCTCACCTCGGACCAGCTTACCCTTCCCCCTCCCCATGCCCTCAAGTCCATTCTCTACATCTGCATCTTTATTCCTGTCCTGCCCCTAGGTTCTTCAGAACCTTTTTTTCTTAGATTCCATATATATGTGTTAGCATACAGTATTTGTTTTTCTCTTTCTGACTTACTTCACTCTGTATGACAGACTCTAGGTTCATCTACCACAATACAAATAACTCAATTTCGTTTCTTTTTATGGCTGAGTAATATTCCATTGTATATATGTGCCACAGCTTCTTTATCCATTCATTTGTCAATGGACACTTAAGTTGCTTCCATGTCCTGGTTATTGTAAACAGTGCTGCAATGAACATTGTGGTACATGACTCCTTTTGAATTATGGTTTTCTCAGGGTATATGCCCAGTAGTGGGATTGCTGAGTCATATGGTAGTTCTAATTTTAGCTTTATAAGTAACCTCCATACTGTTCTCCATAGCAGCTATATCAATTTACATTCTCCCCAACAGTGCAAGAGGGTTCCCTTTTCTCCACACCCTCTCCAGCATTTGTTGTTTGTAGATTTTTCTGATGACGCCCATTCTAACTGGTGTGAGGTAATACCTCATTGTAGTTTTGATTTGCATTTCTCTAATAATTAGTGATGTTGAGCAGCTTTTCATGTGCCTCTTGGCCATCTGCATGTCCTCTTTGGAGAAATGTCTATTTAGGTCTTCTGCCCATTTTTGGATTGTATTGTTTGTTTTTGTGATATTGAGCTGCATGAGCTGCTTATAAATTTTGGAGATTAATCCTTTGTTCATTGCTTCATTTGCAAATATTTTCTCCCATTCTGAGGGTTGTCTTTTCGTCTTGTTTATGTTTTCCTTTGCTGTGAAAAAGCTTTTAAGTTCCATTAGATCCCACTTGTTTTTTTTTTTTATTTCCATTTCTCTAGGAGGTGGGTCAAAAAGGATCTTGCTGTGATTTGTGTTACAGTGTGTTCTGCCTATGTTTTCCTCTAAGAGTTTTATAGTGTCTGGCCTTACATTTTGGTCTTTAATCCATTTTGAGCTTATTTTTGTGTATGCTGGTAGGGAGTGATCTAATCTCATACTTTTACATGTAGCTGTCCAGTTTTCCCAGCACCACTTATTGAAAAGACTGTATTTTCTCCATTGTATATTCTTGCCTCTTTTATCAAAAATAAGGTGACCATATGTGCATGGGTTTATCTCTGGGCTTTCTATCCTGTTCCATTGATCTATATTTCTGTTTTTGTGCTAGTACCATACTGTCTTGATTACTTTAGCTTTGTAGTATAGTCTGAAGTCAGGGATCCTGATTCCAGCTCCATTTTTCTTTCTCAAGATTGCTTTGACTATTCGGGGTCTTTTGTATTTCCATAAAAATTGTGAAATTTTTTGCTCTAGCTCTGTGAAAAATGCCACTGGTAGTTTGATAGGCATTGCATTGAATCTGTAGATTGCTTTGGGTAGTATAGTCATTTTCACAATATTGATTCTTCCAATCCAAGAACATCGTATATCTCTCCATCTGTTTGTATCATCTTTAATTTCTTTCATTAATGTCTTATAGTTTTCTGCATACAGGTGTTTTGTCTCCTTAGGTAGGTTTATTCTTAGGTATTTTATTCTTTTTGTTGCTGTGGTAAATGGGAGTGTTTCCTTAATTTCTCTTTCAGATTTTTCATTGTTAGTGTATAGGAATGCCAGAGATTTCTGTGCATTAATTTTGTATCCTGCAGCTTTACCAAATTCATTGATTAGCTCTAGTAGCTTTCTGGTAACGTCTTTAGGATTTTCTATGTATAGTATCATGTCATCTGTGAACAGTGACAGCTTTACTTCTTCTTTTCCAATTTGGATTCCTTTTATTTCTTTTTCTTCTCTGATTGCTGTGGCTAAAACTTCCAAAACTATGTTGAATAAGAGTGGTGAGAGTTGGCAACCTTGTCTTGTACCTGATCTTAGTGGAAATGGTTTCAGTTTTTCACCATTGAGAATGATGTTGGCTGTGGGTTTGTCATATATGGCCTTTATTATGTTGAGGTAAGTTCCCTCTATGCCTACTTTCTGGAGGGTTTTTTTCATAAATCAGTGTTGAATTTTGTCAAAAGCTTTTTCTGAATCTATTGAGATGATCATATGCTTTTTATCCTTCAGTTTTTTAATATGGTGTGTCTCATTGATTTGCATATATTGAAGAATCCTTGCATTCCTGGGATAAACCACACTTGATCATGGTGTATGATCCTTTTAATATGCTGTTGGATTCTGTTTGCTAGTATTTTGTTGAAGATTTTTGCATCTATGTTCATCAGTGATATTGGCCTGTAGTTTTCTTTTTTTGAGAAGGATAGGTGTTAGCTCTTTTCTAAAGACAACATTCATTTTAAAACCACCATAATTGCATCTAATCTTTGCAAAATCGTGTACTACTGCTAAGAGTTCTGTCTTCTGTTACTAAACATCCTGATTTCCTCTAAAACCTCTCCTCATGGATTCCTAAGGTTCAACTTTGACACCCCAGCAGCCTCATGAGCTGTTGCATCTGCCCTGTCTCTGGATTGTGTTAAACATCAGGACATCCAACTCTGAGGATCTGGAGCCCAGCTGATCTCCCAAAATTATGGGAGGCTTATTGCACTGTTTTCTGTTGGGAGAGATCTGTACAAATAGGTAAATGATCGCTACAAAACTGAATATTTATTTGTTACATAAATGCAAGCAGGTGGACATGAGAAATACACTGAGCACATACTGAATTTATACATCAAGAAATAGAGCAGCTAATGGTGGCTGAGAACAAAAAGCAAAAAGAGTAGGAATACACTTATCATTGAAGATGCAAAAGCATCAGTGACTGGAGAGGCAGTAGCTAAGTGCAGGGTTGCTACAGTCAGACTGGTATTGCTTCCATCCCAGACTCTATCACTAGCCAGTGCTGCGAAGTTTGACAACATAAGTAACAGCCTCGAGGCTGTGTCTTCATCTGATAATGAGGATAACAAACTTATTGTGTTGCTGTGAGGTTTAAATTAGCTGATATACTTAAGCACTTAACAGCACAATAATTATATTATTATCAACAGTACCATTATTATTATTAATAAAATTCAGAAGCAAAAGTAATTACAAAACCTTGTAAATACCAGTCACATCTAAAAGTCAGGAGTCTGATTGTACTTTTTGTATAAATATCAGTATGTAATCTATTAGCTTTACTGTTATTATTTATAACCTATACTGTCTACTTGCAGATCTACTCCCACTATCACTTTTAAGTAGATTATATATATAGCATATATCGGATATCAAGTATCATGGATATCACATCATATAACATATGTATTATATATGATATATATAGAGATATTGACCACAGAAATATATATTGTTAAATTTGTAAAAATAATTATCTTTATCTCCTCGGAGTCAGCTTCCCAACCATATCCATGTTACAACAGATATTAAAAATACTATTTTTTCAGCTCACTGGGATCAGTTGGGAGTTCACTAAGTTGATTGAGATGCACAGGCTGGTGGGGAGTTCTGCCTGTCCCAGGCCCTAGCAATATTTGCAACAGGACCATAACACAGAATATGGTGGAAACATACAAAAAAACAATCTAAGGCAGAGTCCCAATGTCAACAGAAGGATAGAATCATAGAAACTTTGTGGATTTTTTTCTATAGCTCTTTTCTGATGGCCATATACCATTTACTTAAATTTCAGTAGTAGCAGGGAGCTCCCAACATTTTAGAGCAGTTATCTCATTCTTTAACAATTTTATTTTGTGGAAAGTTTCTTATCATGTTTAAATCTGCAAACACCAAACCTCCCCTTCCCCTGACATCTTCTTTCTTAGTCCTGCTTTCTGTTGTGGCAACTCAGAAAAACTCTGCCTGCTCTTCCACTTAGAGAGTGGATAATTTGTATATTTCCTTGGCTGCCCAACATTTGAACCTTTACTCTGTTTAGAGAGTTCACTAATTTGTGAATCTGGTAGTGGGGGTGGGGAGAGGCAAAAGCAGAAATATTTATTCCCAGTCTTCCTTAGTTCAACTTTAAATCTGGTGTTAGTGACCCAAGAAAAAAACAGACCAAAGACAATGCACTGTAGCAGCAAGCGGTGGCAAGAGAGCTTGAAGGATTGTGTTTCTAGTGGCAGTAGTGCAGAAGACCATCAGTGGTGTCCAGGGTTCAGAGCCAGGGTGACAGCAATACAAGCCATGAGATCACATGTCCAGTGGGGTGGCAGCACTATGTGCTTACTGGGCTGGTTTTGTGGGATGATTTGGGATGGGATCCTGGCTGCTACTAAACCTTTGTTCGTGCCCATTTCCAAGCCTGATTCTATAGCCTTACCAGTGATTTTGTGAACTACTCCACAATTTACTTTTCTGCTTAAACAATTCAAAGTCCATTTCTGTTGCTTGCAACTAGCAACCCTGGCTGATACAGCACAACAGCCATTCAAAGAGTTAAAGGTAGATGCTGTGTCTTCCATGGTCTGCTGTTTGCTCTTTTCCAGAGATACAGACAGTTAACACCTATATCCTCAGTAACATATATTGTTTGCAATCATGTGAAGGTCTGATGAGTAACAAAAATTTTTAAGAAATCTTATAAATCTGAGATTTTTGAAATTGTTTACAATCTGGTTGTTTCTGTGCATGGAATAAGATGATTGAATTTCTTAAATATAAAATATACATTGTGGGGTTGACATAGACACACTACTGTATATAAAATAGATAAATAATAAGGACCTACTGTATAGCACAGGAAACTCTACACAATACACTGTAAAGGCCTATATGGGAAAAGAATCTGAAAAATAATGGATATTTGTCTATGTGCAACTGAATCACTTTGCTGTGCACCTGAAACTAACGCTGCAGTGTAAATCAACTATACCCCAATGATAATTTTTTTAGAAAAGATGATCCCAGAAAAATAAAATAAATACTGTATCCTCTTTCTGAAAGTTCCTGTTCTCCTCAGAGGAGAGCAAGTTTTCCCTGGAATCTACTCTTTCATGGTCTGCTGAGCTGTGGAATAAGATGAGACTATAACCTATTACCATTAACAGTGAGCAACTGGATGAGTATGAATGGAAGGAAATTATAGATTAACTAGAGTTTAAAAAGGACATTGCCCATGCATTCTTTATATAAATTCTAATTTAAAAATAAGGTACAATGTACTGAATGTTTTCTGTGTCCTTCAGTAATTTGGGTGCTTTACATAACATTTCTTATCATTCAAAAAATACTTCTACGAAGTTTTAAATCCTACTTTCAGATAAGAAAACAGTCTCAGAAAGGTTGAACAATTTTCCTCAAGGTCTGAATGTTGATAGGTGGATTGGAACTCCACTTTGGTGTTTAAGACTCCAAAGCCAAAACAAAATAAAAACAACAACAACAACAAAGATGCCAAAGCTCTTCCTCTGTGCCATGTTGCTTCCTAAATGTGATCAATGTTTTAAATGATTCCTCATACGAAATATTAGTTAAAATAGATTTTCATATTCAATATTGTTTTATCAAAATGAACTAAATGTATATGTGTGTATGTGTATGTTTTCGTGTGTGTATATGTGTAACACTAAGGTATTTTTGAACCATTCATATGGATTACTGTCAGACACATGTGAGTTTACCCTACTTGACCTCTAAATTGAAACTGCTCTTGAAAATTCAACAAATCAGCAAAGTGGAATCAGGATTTAAAGTCAAAACTTTCTTAAGCCATACCTTTATATTCAATATATATTTTTACAACTATGAGTGCCTAAAATTCTTCAAATAAATCTAAATTTATTAATATTAAAAAACAAGTTCTAAAGAGATAAACTATGTACTTTAAAATTAACTAAAGGCAACTTCAGAATTTCAAATACAGTAAAGCAAAGAATTTCAGAAGGAAGAAGTAAATGCTATCTGTGTACATTCTTTTGTATACACTATGAACTTAGATGGACTCAACATCTGAAGACTTGGTCATAATACTCACTGCCATGAACTAAACTAGTGACCTTGGGTAATATCTTAGTCTCTTTGAACCTCAGCATCCTTATCTATAAAATTAATGGGTTAAGCTGAATGATGCCTTGCAGCCCTAAACCATTATTTGATTCTAAGACTTTCTGTATGTAACTGGAGAAACAAACCAGTAACTATTAATTCTACACGGCCCTATTATAAGTCAAAATATATTCCTATTGTTAACATGTAATAAATTAACTTAAAAGTCTCAGCAAAATTTGTTACCATTGAATAATTAGGTTAAAAGGTCTTATTAATTTTATATAAACTTAAATCTGTTATTAATTACTAGATGCAGTTATCTATATAATCTATAGTTTATATGCAAATATGCATGTAACATGAAGGAAAATTTTTGTCTAAATGTCAAATATGTATGAATCAAAATCAGAATATCAAATCTGAGATAATATCTCAGAAAACAAGAATTGATTTTTTGTTTAAAAGTTAAAAATACCATTTCTTTTATGGCAGAATAGTACTTGTTCATTGAGTAATATTAGAAATTTCAGATAAAGCAAAAAAACTTCCACAATTCCATGACCTAGAGATAATCATTATGAATTCATTCTTATATCTACTTATTTTCCTTTTTATTCCTTGCTCATAGGAATGATTAATCACTGTAAATATTGTTTTATAATTTGCCTCTCTCTTTTTAACAGTACACTGTAAATGTCTTTCCATGTTAATAGATATTATGTAATGACATTCTCTACCTTGTTTTTGAGATCAGTTGCTAATTCTGTGCCCTTTATCCAGGTTTGGCCAATTAAGGAAGATCCTCCATTCACTCAAATAGAGACCTATATCTAGAGCAAGAAAATGTGCCATGTTTCCCACAACTTACCTTAGCCTCTTCCTTGACCTTTCCTTACACTGGGGTCTTTCTAAGACCAGATAAATGTGAAAATTAACTTCCTATGTGGTAGAATATTTTTTAAGGACTTTAAACATTCTCTAACAATATGAGAGAGTGACGACATAGTTTGAAAAATTTGTTGTAACTTTTTGAATTTCGGGTTTACAAAGTCAATCCCATGGAGCCTTACAAAATACTTGTAAGTATTATATCTAAACACAGTTGACTCAGTATGTCCTGCATTTATTTAACTATACTACATTAGCAACATATACTCTGCTTAATTTCAAAGCTGCTTTTAAAACCGTATCACATACAAAGTAGAATGAAATTTAAAATAACATAGCACGCAACCCAAATGATCTGTGTGTTTGTGCGAGTGTGCATATAAGGAGGTGGGTGTCAATGGACTTTAAAATCAACTGTTGGGGAGACAAGATGGCAGAGCAGAAGGATGTGAGCTCACCTCTTCTTATGAAAACACAATAACAACTAACTGCTGAACAACCGTTGACCAAAAAAATGCTGGAACCTACCAAAAAAAGATACCCTGTATCCAAAGACAAAGAGGAAGCCACAACAAGAGGGTAGGAGGGGCTCAATAGCAATAAAATCAAATCCCATAACCACCAGGTGGGCAACCCACAAACTGGAAATTAATTATACTACAGAAGTTCTCCCACAGGAGTGAAAGTCCTGAGCCCCACAACAGGCTCCCCAGCCTGGAGGTCTGGCAATGGGAGGAGAAGCCCCCCAGAGAATCTGGCTTTGAAGGCCAGTGGGGTTTGATCACAGGAATCCCGCAGGATGGGGGGGAAAGAGAAGCTCCACTCTTGGAGGGCACACACAAGATCTCGTGCATACTAGAGCCCAGGAGAAAAAGCAGTGACCTCATAAGACCCCGGGCCAGACCTATCTGCTAGTATTTGAGGGTGTCCTGCAGAGGCAGGGAGTAGCTATGGCTCCCTGCGGGGACAAAGACACTGGCAGCAGTAGTTCTGGGGAATGCTCATTGGCATGAGCCCTCCTGTAGGCTGCCAATGAGTACAACTAGAAACAAGAAAATTACAAATGGAAAAACTCACCAGTAAAGGCAAACATACAGTAAAGGTAGGAAATCACCCACACACAAATATGATATCAAAACCAGCAACTGTGAGAAGAGGAGAGCACAAATGCAGGATATTGGAAATGTATTTGAAATTAAAAGACCAGCAACTTGAAACGACCTTGTTTATATATAGACTGCTATGTCAAAACCTCATGAAAAGTACATGAAAAAATGTTCAACATAACTAATTATTAGAGAAATACAAATCAAAGTTACAATGAGGTATCACCTCACACTGGTCAGAATGGGCATCATCAAAAAGTCTACAAACAATAAATACTAGAGAGGGTGTAGAGAAAAGGGAACCCTCCTGCACTATTGGTGGGTGTGTAAATTGGTACAGCTGTTATGGAGAACAGTATGGAGGTTCCTTAAAAAGCTAAAACTGGAGCTACCATATGATCCAGCAATCCCACTCCTTGGCACATATCTGGAGAAAAACATGGTTCGAAAGGATACATGCACCCCAATGTTCACTGCAGTGTTATTTAAAATAGCCAAGACATGGAAGCAACCTAAATGTCCAACAACAGATGAATGGGTAAAGAAGATGTATATATATACAATGAAATATTACTCCGCCATTAGAAAGAATGAAATAATGCCATCTGCAGCAACATGGATGGACTTGGAGATTTTCATACTAAGTGAAGTAAGTCAGACAGAGAAAGACAAATATCATATGATATCACTTATATGTGGAATCTTAAAAAAAAAAACGAGGCAAATTAACTTATTTACAAAACAGAAACAGAGCCACAGACTTAGAGAACAAACTTATGGTTACTGGGGGGAAGGGTGTGGGGGAGGGATAGATTGGGAGTTTGGGATTGACATATACACACTGCCATATTTAAAATAGATAACCAACAAGGACCTACTATATAGCACAGGGAACTCTGCTCAATATTCTGTAATAACCTAAATGGAAAAAGAACTTGAAAAATAATAGACACATGTATATGTATAACTGAATCACTCTGCTCTACACCTGAAACACAACATTGTTAATCAACTATACTCCAATATAAAATTAAAAATTAAAAATAAATAAATACAAGCAACTTTTGTTCACATTAATAGGCTTACTGTCCACTCTGGCCTTTTATTTTTTCCATCTCTCCCAAACTATTCCTAGCTGTTTTTTAGAATATGGTTATGAATTATTTTTCTAATATTACTCTTTGAATTCTGAGAAATGTCTGTAAATTATATAGGAATTTTTATAAACACAATTGATATTTGGAATATAAGTTGAAATGGACTGTCTATATATATCCAGATGCTAAAAATTACAGAGAATTTATAAAATTGTTTTTAAAATATTTCTAAAGCAACTTTAACTGCATTTAGGCTTTGAGTACATCATTTCTTTTTTGTAATGTACACATATCATTCAGGACCTGAAAATGAATTATTGTTGCTTTATAAAATCAGAGTAAAGTGTGTCCAATGTCTATGTAAAGAAAGTATAAATTTGGAAGAGATATTAAATGATCAAAACTTATGGTACTTGCTGGAAAACCATAATTTGAAGAAATGAACATACAAATACTCAAGCATCATCCTGCATCCTGTCTTAGCAGCAGCAGTGACCTCCAGGAGTGCAAACAAGGGAGAGGTATGAAAGAGAGGTTGAAAATAAGTGAAAAGTTGTCCCTCATAATGGAAACTTTTCCTTCAGAAACATGCCTAAATATGTGTCAATGTCTCCAGTATTTTTACTCTAGTAGTTTGACTTTAGGTTTCCATTCCTTCCAAGAGATTCTTTTTAAATTTATTCAAGTACTGTTTCCAGAAATTTATACTTGTTTCACAAATATTTACAGGGTTCTCCTCTGCCGTATGTGTCACTGCTTTAAAGTGATACCCGTCACATGGTACTTACTGCAAGGTTATTTTTAAGGTTCATCTCTTATTTTGCAGCAGCAAATGTTTGGGTGAGTAGGCAGAGAATCTTTTTATTTCTATTTTTAAAAGTGAGGCAAGTGCGTAGAGATGAGTTTTAATTGATTTGCCAGAGGTCAGAAAGCAAGTCAAAGGCAGTTCTTGGCCCAGAGCTCCAATCTGCTGAAATCAGCTCAGTGTTCTTAATCATCTATATGTATTGATCAGCTGACATATTTTACTCCTCCACTACCTCCTTAAGAATTAAAGTGACATGTAGACCATGTTTTTATTTGCAAATCATCAATCAGTTAATCATCTGACATATATCATTTTTTAAAACTTCAATACTATTTGGTATAACCCACTTCTGGCTTTGAAATCAGGGAAATTAAAAAAAAACCTGTTTTTTGCATGCAGGCTATGTTCTTTGCAGTGGAGAGACTATTTTCTGAGTAAGATAGATGAAATAAGTTTGATTTACAAACATGGTTACCTGTGACCCAGCAACTAAAAAATAAACATTGGCCAATGTGTCCTGGACACTGCTCCAGCATTACGGCCAGTGAGGTACTGGAGCTTTTTATTTTTAACGTCATATTTACAGGGCCTCTGATAAGTTCCATGGCATCCCCTTTCCTATCCCTACTTCCTTCCAGGCAAATATCCGTCATTTGCTTAGCTTGCTTTTAAAATTCCTCTCATTTGGAATAAAGATTTGTGTTCTGTAATTAGTGATGACTTAATGGGAATAACTCAGGTAAAGCTGGCATACCATACACTATGGTTAAATGATTATTAGAGGTATTTCTTCAAAACACAGGGTTTGCTACATTGTAGTAGGGAAACTAGAGAAATATTAAGCAAAATGTGAAAGATGGAAAGGGACACTTGGGGGTAACTAAAAAACTTCGCATTTTCTGAGAGCCCTGCTTGCTGACGTTCACTAAGATTGAGGAATGTGAGTCGTACAGTGACTGTAGATTCCAATGAAGATGGTAAAGGAGAAAGTTAATGTGATCAGTGGAAAGCCAGTTTCCTGGCTTGAGCTCTGCGGTAGGCACAGGAAGAGGAAGAGTGGGTGTGTGTTCAGGTCTTGAACTGCAATACAGCTTTAGAGCTAGAAGGGAATGATTTACAAGAGTGATTTTTCAGCACTTCTGCAAGAATGATTTCACCAGTTTCTAATGGGATGGCTTGTTAAGAAAAATTAGGAGGTATTATTTTCATGTTGATCATAACTTCACTGTATTACCCTGGTCCATATTTTCCACTGTGCTCTCTTTATTCCGTATGCGTACAGGTAGCCCTTGCTATGTGATTTTCCTCTTTCTTGCATAAACTATTCTTGCTGTTTTTAGGTCCACAGAGCCTGATGTATTCAATCATGTCAATGTCACCACCTCTCTTCATCATCCTTATTTTCTTGGTAAGCCACCAAAATTTCACTTTTGAAGTAGACCCCTCCTGGTCATTAATGAAAAGGTTAAACAAAGTACACGTATTTCTGAAATTTATGAACACTTTTGGTATCCTTTTTCTAAATCACTCAGCTCTCTACTCACTTTGTTCTATTTTCTGCTTTTGCTATTTTCTTCCTAAGAAAATATAAGAAATTAAATTCAATAATAAATGCTGTGGGATTTCTCTGGTGGCTCAGTGGTTAAGAATCTGCCTGCCAATGCAGGGGACATGGTTCGATCCCTGGCCCAGGAAGATCCCACATGCCGCGGAGCAACTAAGCCCATGTGCCACAACTACTGAGCCTGTGCTCTAGAGCCCGCGAGCCACAACTACCGAGCTGGTGTGCCACAACTACTGAAGCCCGTGCGCCTAGAGCCCGTGCTCCGCAACAAGAGAAGCCACCGCAATGAGAAGCCAGTGCACAGCAACAAAGAGTAGCCCCCGCTCGCCACAACTAGAGAAAGCCTGCACGCAGCAATGAAGACCCAACGCAGCCAATAAATAAATAAATATTTAAAAAATAAAAACAGTAAACTGATTTAAAAATAAATAAATAAATGCAGTTAGTGTGGTAGAGTTTGGTAGAAAAAATATAAAATTACAAAATGAGAGAATAATCTGGTCACATCATTTTGCAGTTCACTGTGTTGTCTCCTCTCTAAACCTTTGTAAATATATTCTATGTTTACAGCATCTTTTCTCACCTCTCCTTCAGTTAACTCCTCTTGTTTCCTTCTATAGCCCACCTTTCCCTTGACTAGCCTGTGGCTGTGTTATGTACTCTCTTATATAATTCTGGACACTTTGGGTTTTTACTCTTTTAGCCTCTATCACACTGTCAATATTGCCACTGCTCTGGGAATTATTTGAGGGCAGTAATATATGTTTGCATGTTGTTATTGTTAAATATTACAGTCTGGCCTAGGAGATTCAATAAACATTTGCAGACAGGAAGGAAGGAGGGAGGGTAGAAAGAAAGGCAGGCAGACGGAGAGGAGGAAGGGCAAAAGGAAAAGAAAATGCAGTTTTTAAGTGATTAATGAACACTAAGTAATGACACCTGCCCTTCCGATTTTAACTTCACAGTTCTGTGACTGTTTACATTATTTTTTGAGGATCATGGAAACACAGCTGGAGGCTGACACACGGAGCAGTCGTCCACTCTGAGCATATTCTCAGAAAGTGGACTGTTCTTATCTTTTTGTTTTTAAAAATAATATGATGCCATGATAGTTGGTAAGACAATGACCAAAAGCATAGATGAATCACTGTGAGATCCAAACCCTGAGACAGAGAATGACTCCCCTTCAAACCACTCCCTGGCTATAGTACTGTACACAGGTATGTGTTTAATGATCGCAGAGTGATGGTGATGATGAAAGTGACAACGGACAGTAATTTACAAAAGCTTTCCTTTCCATTTCACATATACACATTCCCTTGAGTCTAGCGATAGTTTGGATTTACTCTCATACTACTGCATTTAATGCAGATAGATTATAGATGAAATTATGAGAAATAATTTAGGAAATTTAGATGCAGTTAAGTGAATTCCATTTTTACCTGTGTGGAAGAGTGCAAAAACGCCCCATTTCTGTGAAAATACCAATTGTTTGTGATTTATAAAGCTAATGTTAACTCTTCACCAGATTATGTATTTCTAAAAACTGCAAAACGAGGGTGGGCCTATCTGCTCTGTAACCGTGACTCAGATTATTCTTGGCTAGATTTCTAAAGATTCCCAGGATTTCTTTTAAACACCTAGTCCTAGAATAGCTCCCAGCTCAATTCTTCAGGCTCCTTTGAGCAAGCTATCAAGAAACACTGCTGAAGGCATTTCCTGTTTCCTTTGCGCTTTTCTCCAATTTCTATGACATACTTAATCTGGGTCTTGTGACCTGTCAACTTTTAATAGTTCTAATTGTCCAACTATCTGCTCTTGTGTGATCATAAAATCCTTTTAACATTTCACTTTTCCCCTCAAGAAAATGTATCCCGATTTCCGGGATGTGACCTTCAGCTTCTTTGGTAAATACGCAGGCAGAGAATTCATTCAGGCTCTCAGCAAAGGCAGCCTCATCTGTCACTGACTTCCCACTCATCCCCTTAATGGCTCTATGGATGCCTTGCTGGGTTGTGTGCTTTTAATGTCATAAAAGAAGTTTGTCTTCTGAGTTGGTAATTTTTTTGCCTCTTTTTTCTCCCCTGGGTCCTTTTAGAGTTCCCTTCCAAGTATAGAGGATTTGATTTTCTATTTAAGATTTCTGGATCTTGGAAAAGGGTAAGGGAGCCTTTTCTTTGCTGCATCATTCTAGAAACATTACTTTTCCACTGTGATCTTGTAAAAGGCTAAACAAATTGACCACTTATTAGTGGGACTGGCATTCTGGGTGATGCTGTGTTTTTAAAAACCATTTCCCTGCTATTTACCCTGACCTTAATTCGGTGGCATGTCTCTTTCTGAGTTAATGATTATATGCTGTATTTAATTTTCTGTCTTCCTAAAATTCCATGTTGTCTCTAAACACCTCTACCTTGTATCTGGGATGAAATCCTATGCTTAATGAGGTTTAATCACTGTTTTCCACATTCTCTTTCCTTTGAGTCCTAAATATTATTTAATCATAGACCTGGCATTCTTTCCTCCCTTTTCAGGTTGATGTACACATTAAATTAGAAAGCAGCTTTGCAGCAGATCGAGCCCTACTTCCTCCACTTGATGTAATCCTGTCCTATGCCTAGGTAATTAAAATCTTCCACTATTACTACCCTGCCCTTTTCTTGCTGTGTATGTGTGTGTGTGAGATATTTCATAGTTCATTTCTGCAAGACATCTATAGCACTACTGTTATCTCATTTTCAACAAATTTATAATACATAACTCCTGCCCTTCATCACAGCTTGTTTCAGAAAACTATTAATAAGGAACTCTCAAATTTTCCCTCTAAACAAAGCAGTATATTTTTAAGTTTCTGTTGATTCTGACTAATATGAGTGCCTAATAGGGAGTAGTCATTAAAAGGCTTATAAAAGCCCCAGAATTAATATACTAACATTAACAAGGTTTTGCTAAACAATAATTGACCACTTTAGGTAAGCAATTCCCCGGGGTGGCTAGGAAGTGATTAAAATAGACACACATGTCACATGTGTGCTGATGACCTTATAAAATGGCCGCATATCTTAAAAAGAAACAGAGCCCTGTGTATAAAGGAAATGTTGAATATCTGGGAGCAGTCTTTGGATTGTTTGCTGCCACTGCTTCTAGGCAACAGGCAAGAGATGTTTACAGTCTGGGCTTTCCCCTGCCCCCACCTCTAGAAGCTTCTCATCTGCTGCTGCTGCAGCCGCTGCGGATAGAACTACAAGCCCTGGTGCCTGGTAATGCCCCTCCCCCACCCCGCTGCCTGCTCCGGGAGCCCAGCTGTTAAGGCCTATCTAGCTAATCACCCCCTTTACCACCAGGCTCGTTTGGGGAAGTTAACGTCATGTTCAGAGAGGACAGTGCTGCCTGAAGAGGGGAGGATTTGATTTCTCATTTTACCTGGAAGAAAAACAGCACCAGGACTAAGGTGCCTCTTTTGTCCTTGATGTTTGACTCCATTTTAACTCACCTTGGGCGCTGCGGCGTAACCCAGTGAAGTGGGATCACGGCCCTCCAGCTGAAGTAGACCTTAGAATGGGAACCCTTGACCTGCGCTTCAGAAAAACAGTTTTTCTCAAAGGGAATGCCCGCGTTTTCCAAAAGGATAAACAGAAAGGAATACAATTTTTAATTTACTTTTTAAAAACATGCAGCCTATATCTGTTAAGAAGTGGAGGGGTGGAAATTCAAAAAATAACATTAAAAAAATAACAATAATTGAATATCAAATTCTAAATGTAACTCATTTCTGACCTCATGAAACAAGCTTTCATTCTTTTATCTTGTAGAAAGCAAGAAGAAGATATTTGAAAAAGAAAGGGAAGACATGTCTGAGTGAATTGAGGGAAAGAAAAATTGAGCACTGGGGCTATTAGGCCAAGGTTACTGTTCTAGTTGCCAGGAAACCTCTTCCACCTTGTTTTGATACTACCCAGAGCTGGCTCAGGCTGACCAAATAGAATAGCAGCTGAATTTCAAACATGTCAGCTCGACAGAAGCTGGGTGCAACCTCTCAGGGAAGTTGTAGGCCGCCTCCATTTCTCCATGTGCGGGGAGGGTAGACTAGTGGGTTTCTTAGCTCCTTTCATTCTAACTTTCCCTGATTAACGATTCTTTCAGTATACAGTACACAGTCATGTGGAGAGGTCTTATAGTCTACTCCTTATGAATCCAGACTTTGGGGGATTGATGTCTGTGTTCCAACTCTGTCACTGTTGCTTGTCAATCAGGTCATTTCTCTTCTGGGTTTTCCTTTCTTCATCCATAAAGTGGGAAGGATCCCTCATAGGACTGTTACAATGATTTAATGAGATAATACACATCAGTCACTTAGGACACTGCCTGGAACACAGTAAGCACCCAAGTAATGTTGGCTGTTATAATTAATATCCTTTTTGATGAATTAAAGGAAAGAATTGGTAATTAAAATGCATTTTCATGATATTTGCTATCATAGTTATTATCACCAACAAAATGTGGTTAGTATTCAATATTTCTGGGCCTGATATTTTCTGAATTCCATGTGGATTAGAAAGAGAGACTCCAAACTAAAAATTAGATTCTAAAAATTGAGGTTAAATGTAGACATTTCTGAGGTCATTAAATTGTGTGTTTTTCTCACTATGTGCTTGAATTTCTGCCATGGGAGATGGGGCATTCGAGTGGGAGGTAGGTTGAAGATATGGAAAGAATGAATGAGGAGGGAGAGAAAGAAAAAGAAGGACATAAGTGTGCAGAATGATAAGTTATTTATAATTGTATCCTGCATAGCAAGAAATATGTTGCTGAAAGGAAACCACCACAAACCCTATGATTTATGAAAAGTTTAGCATCAGGGCCTTAGTTCTATTTAGAGACACATCAGGAAAGGGCATGACCCTGACTCCTGACCCACTAGCCCAAGTACAAATGGAAGTCTCTTTCTCAAGGACCCCTTGTATTTTCTGTCTGAATTTCTCTTATATTTCAAACATTTACAATTTCAGGCAAAGCTTTATCAGGAGACCAAAGTGAGGGTTTGGCTGGAAGTTTTGAACTGTGATGCTCTAATTACAACCTGTTTGGCTACGGCTGTTGGTCACAGAGAGTATGGAACACCTGCACTTCACAGCCAGTCCAGGATATGATTTCATTTTTATTTAAGTGTTGGCTTTAATCTATAAGGCTTTATTTTACTTGGAACCTTGTTATCTTAGAGATCAGCTGTCTTCCTTTGTACACTCATAACAACTGAGATCTACTGAGAAGCATTTGGTCATAATTTTTAACTGCCAAAGGCAGAAGGTGTGTGTATATGTGTGTATGAGAGAGAGAGAGAGAGAGAGAGAGAGAGAGAGAGAGAGAGACAGGCAGGGAGGGAGGGAGGGAGAGGGAGAGAGAGGATATCTTCCTGTTTTCTTTCCCAATCAGTCCTCTACATTTGTGAGTTGTATCTGTTTGCAGGATTTGAACTCAGGGCCTTTCTTAAGGTGGCATTTCAAATGTCCTGAAAGAATACCAGAAGCCATGGCGTATGATGGCAGTTACCTGCCTCACAACTCTGGACCTTCAACTGGATCAGGAAACCAACTCTAGAATAGAGATTTTGAAAGAAGAGATAGGTTAAAGTTTGGCCCAGCCCTCTGCTTGAAGGCTTCAAAAGAATGGGAATTTTAGATGATCATAAAATACAACTAACCTCACCAGGAAAGGAAGCTGTAAGCAGTGGATCTAGTTTGAATGTTGTCCTATCTTGCAACTGAGAGGGATTTTTGTCCTCTGTTTCTAGGAATACTATTAGATTTTTCTATTTTAAATATATTAATAAATACTATGATATTGACAGAGGGTGAATAAATATTTCATTAAGATGGAAGTTATGAGAGAGAGAGTTGACATTGCCTGGAGATTAAGAGAAAGCAATATCTAAGAAGGAGACCAAAGGACCCAGCAGGAAAGACCCAGTGGGAAGCTCTAAAACCAGTGAAGTTGTAGGAACCAAGAACACAGGTGATGTAGGATTACAGAGATCATGGAAACAGAGTTAGGAGGAATGATGAGGGATTTAGGATAATTTTTAAAAAATGTGGTATTTTTGTGACTTGATGTCCATTGCATTATGTAGTTATAGAATTTGCTGATATTATTTTATATTAATTTAGCAACTTTCTAACATATTCTGTAAGGACTTATAATTGGCCATGTAGAGCTGTTTAAGGACATTATTTTCCCAGTGGATAGATTGAGTCAATTGTAATTCTGCTCAAAAATACCTTGCCCCTATGTGGACAGGGTGTTTCGTTTTTGTTTTGCGGTACGCAGGCCTCTCACTGTTGTGGCCTCTCCCGTTGCAGAGCACAGGCTCCAGACGCGCAGGCTCAGTGGCCATGGCTCACGGGCCCAGCCACTCCGCAGCATGTGGGATCTTCCCGGACCGGGGCACAAACCCGTGTCCCCTGCATCGGCAGGTGGACTCTCAACCACTGTGCCACCAGGGAAGCCCCTGGACAGGGTGTTTCTGATACAAGAGTTGTAGCACATTTTACACCCTAGAAGCCAAGTCACATGATCCACGAGACTGGTTGAAAATCAGAGTTTTAATCTCTGATGAGTTTGTACAAAAGAAACACAGCTGAAGGTGGAGAGTTTTATACTGAAAACAGTGGGATTACATGAAAATCTACATTCTGAATAGTGAGATACCTTCTCTACTTGAATATAAGAACAGTGGCAGCCAGACTATAAATCCCAGGTAGGAAAAGTAAAGCATTCCTTTTGGTAGAAGATATCCTAGAGGTATTAAGAATTTCAGAACTCCTGGTAAAATGGTTCAGCTTTATCACCTTATATTGCAGAGAACCAGTAAATAAGCCCAGCCCATGGACACAGAGCACCTTAGCAGTTTCTTAGCACTTCAACTGAAATATGAATGGACAATCATTTTATGGGGAAAAAATGTCCCATAACATGGGAGATAGAACACACATAAAGCAAAGACAAAAGAACATTGAAGAATTTTTAAACAACTCAGAGAGCAAAAAAAGTTTAAAAAATTATGATTAATATCTTCAAATAAATAGTGAAGCTGCTGCAACCTTGAAATAAGAAAAGGAGGCTGTAAAAAAGAGGAAAGAACATAATGGTGCTCTTGGAAATAACTGCAGGGACAAAGCATTCATCTGAAGGATTAAATTATGAAGTTGAGCAAATCTCCCCAAAAGTGGGAAAAGATATAGAAAGGAGGGAGAAAGATAATAAAATTAGAAGTTCACTGTAGGAGATTAACATTCAAAAAATAGAAATTTAAAAAAGGCACAATGGAAAAAAATTAAGGAAAGAAAATTAATGAATAAATTATTTTAAAACATTTCCCAGAATTTAGAGATAGTTTTCAGACTGAAAAGGACAATTAAGAAGAGTCCAGAACACAACTGGGCCCAAAAAGATGATTCTAAAACTTTATAAGGAAAAACAAGAAACAGGTCTCTTAAAAGGATTGGGAATTATAATAGCATCAGACTTCTCAAAACTAACTCTGGAAACTAGAAAAGAAGAAGAAATGCCTCCAAAACTCCCTACATGGGATTCTCATACCCAGCTGAACTCTCAATCAAATATAAGTGTAATAAAGACAACATCAGACATGCAAGGTCTCAGAAAATTTGCCTCCCATTTGCTCTTTCTCAGGAAGTTACTAGAATCTGTGTTTCAAAAGAAGGGTATAAGCAAAGTAGGAGGCAGATCTGGGGTCCATGAAACTAGGAATCCTTGACAAGAAAGCAGTGCATACAGAAAGGAAAGTTAAAAAAAAAAAAAAAGACAATAAGTTGGATGAAGAAGGACACCTACTGCATGATTTCACTCATGTAGAATTTAAAAAACAAAAACCAAAACAAACAAAACAAAAATAAATTCATAGATATAGAGAACAGACCAGTAGTTACCAGAGGGTAAGGGGATTGGGGATAGGGAAAATGGGTGAAGGGGGTCAACTGTATGGTGATGGTTGGTAACTAGACTTGTGGTGATGATCCCTCTGTAGTGTATCTGCAGTGTATACAGATGTTGAACTGTAATGCTGCACACCTGACACTTATATATATATTTTAAAAAATTACTTATAGAAAACAGATATGTCACTTAAGAAGAGGAAGTATTAAATTACGTATTTGTTCTGATAGAACAGTGTGTAGAAGTCTGATAACTTTATTTGGTGTATATCAGGAAGGGTTTTTGTAATCTCTTTTTAAAACCTAGATAGTCAAGTCTTCCATTTTTTGACATTCTAGGCAGTACCTGGTATACGGTGGGTGCTCAAAATATATTTTCTAAATGAATGATTAAATAAAATTTGATTGAATAAAATTGAATAAAATTTTGGGAGGTATTTTGAGATATCTAGAATCACAATTAGAGCAAACAAGAAAGAAAAGGACCTATTGAAAAAAAAAAAAACTTATAGGGATTCTGTAGTCCTCATTCCAGTCTCTTTTAAAGTCCCACTATCATAAAATATCATTTTGTACCTAAATTAGACCTCTAGTTTCAGAGTTTAAGATCATTTCCTCTTTTCCACCCATTCATTTTTGGATAAGAAAACTCTCCTAGCAGAATGGATCATAGGCAAGCCTAAAGTCTGGGCAAGCTAGTGGAGTGCTATGCCTGGAAAAATTCAACTCAGGCACGTGGGGAGGATTTTACAAATTTCTTGAGCCTGGTGAGGAGTCAAGCACATAGCCAGAGTTTCAACAGCTAGAAATAGCCAGGAGTTACAAAACCTTTGAGAATGATAAGTCAAATCTGTTTGAAAGATGTGACAGAATTCTCATTCTGATTAAGTAGTATCCCAGTAGAAAGACTGCTTCAGGAAGACTTGAAGGGTAAGGGAGCTTGCCTTGCCTTTCTGTCAGGATGTGCTGGTGTTTTGCCTGGCTTGTATAGCTGTCTGTTTGTAGTGAATTATATATATTTTACCTGCATTAAGAGGTAAATATGTATCTTGACTCTGCCCCTCGGGGGGGTGGGGCGGAGTCAAGATGGTGGAGTAGGAGGAGACAGAGTTTGTGTCTCCTCACAACTAGGGCACCTACCAGATGCTGGTGGGAGACCTCAACACCCAAGGGAACAGGAGGAACCCCCAAGCAACTGGGTAGGACATGGGGGGGAGTGTGGGGGTAGGAGAAGTGGAGGTGGGATGGGACCAGCATCCCTGAGGGACGGCTGGGGGAGGGGAGGGGTTCCTACACCTGGAGAGGCCCACTCACCATGAGGGGATCAACAGCGACAGGGAGAAAACCCTCGGGGTTTCAGAGGATTGGAGAGGAACGTGGCTAGCATTTTCCCTGCCCACTCAGGCCCCAAGGAGCCTGCTGGCATCCCAGGCCTAGTCCTCTGCCCTCTGAGGCCCTCTCTGGCAGCGTGTGGAGGGGAAGAGGAAGAGTAGAGGTGAATGGAGAGGGACCCTCGGGGATCAGAGGATCGGGGAAGGAACATGGCTGGTGTTTCCCCTGCCCACTTGGGCCCCGGGGAGCCTGCTGGGGTCCCGGGCCTGGTTCTCCTCCCTCCAAGGCTGGAGGCAAACTGAGACCCTCTCTGGCTGCACTGAGCCTAGACCCCACCTCCACCCCTAAACCCCACACCTGCCTAAGTCCCGCCCCCCCACAGCCAAGGCCTTTTCCAGCACCCCCCTTTGTTTTTTTTGCTATTGTGGTTCTGTTTCACATTCCAACTGTTGTTTCATTTATATTTTTATTTTTTCTAATATATCTGTTTTCCAATTTTATCTTTTATTCTTTGTCATTGTTCTTTTTTTTTTTCTTTTTTTTCTTTTGCTGCACAGTTTGCAGGATCTGGGTTCATGGGCTGGGGGTCAGGCCTGAGCTCATGTGGTGGGAGTACCAAGTCTGAACTGCTGGACTAATAGAGAAACTCAGACCCCAGTGAATATTAATCAGAGTGAGGTCTCCCAGAGGTCCTCATCTAGGCACCAAGACCCAGCTATACACAGCTGCCTGCAAACTCCACTGCTGGAAACCTCAGGCCAAATAACCAGTAAGACAGGAACATAGTCCCACCCATGAAAAAAAATGAGATGACAAAAAATATGTTACAGACAAAGGAGCAATGTAAAAACCTAGAAGACTAAATAAATGAAGAGGAAATAGGCAACCTACCTGAAAGAGAATTCAGAGTAATGATAGTAAAGATGATCCAAAATCTCAAAAGTAGAATGGAGGCATGGATCGAGAAAATACAAGAAATGTATAACAAAGACCTAGAAGAACTAAAGAACAAACAAACAGAGATGAACAACACAGTAACTGAAATGAAAAATACACTAGAAGGAATCAATAGCAGAATAATTGAGGCAGAAGAATGAATAAGTGCACTGTAAGATAGAATAGTGGAAATAACTATAACTGCTGAGGAGCAGAATAAAGAAAAAAGAATGAAAAGTATTGAAGACAGTCTCAGAGACATCTGGGACAGCACTAAACACACCAACATTCAAATTACAGGGGTCCCATAAGAAGAAGTGAAAAAGAAATGGTCTGAGAAAATATTTGAAGAGATTATAGTCGAAAACTGCCCTAACATGGGAAAGGAAATAGCCACCCAAGTCCAAAAAGCACAGAGCGCCCCATACTGGATAAACCCTAGGTGAAACACACCAAGACACATATTAATCAAACAAAATTAAATTCAAAGGAAAAATATTAAAAGCAGCAAGGGAAAAGTAACAAAAAACATACAAGGGAATCCTCATATGGTGATTTTCTGGCAGAAACTCTGCAGGCCAGAAGGGAGTGGCAGGTTATATTTAAAGTGAAGAAAGGGAACAACCTACAACCAAGATTACTCTACCCAGCAGGATATCATTCAGATATGACAAGAAATCAAATGCTTCACAGACAAGCAAAAGCTAAGAGAATTCAGCACCAACAAACCAGCTTTACAAATGCTAAAGGAACTTCACTAGGAAGGAAACACAAGAGAAGAAAAAGACCCACAAAAACAAACACAAAACAGTTAAGAAAATGGTAATGATAGGAACATATATAACGATAATTACCTTAAATGTAAACGGATTAAATGCTCCAACCAAAGACACAGAATGGCTGAATGGATACAAAAACTGACCCGTATATATGCTGTCTACAAGAGACCCACTACAGACCTAGGGACACATACAGACTGACAGTGGGGGATGGAAAAAGATATTCCATGCAAATGGAAACCAAAAGAAAGCTGGAGTAGCAATACTCATATCAGACAAAATAGACTTTAAAATAAAGACTGTTACAAGAGTTAAGGAAGGACACTGCGTAATGATCAAGGGATCAACCCAAGAAGAAGATATAACAATTATACATATTTACGCACCCAACAGAGGAGCACCTCAATCCATAAGGCAAATGTTAACAGCCATAAAAGGAGAAATTGACAGTAACACAACAGTAGTGGGGGCCTTTAACTTCCAGTTACACCAATGGTCAGATCATACAGACAGAAAATAAATAAGGAAACACAAACTTTAAATGACACAGTAGACCAGATAGATTTGATATTTATAGGCCATTCCACCCAGAAGTGGCAGAATACACTTTCTTCTCAAGTTCACATGGAACATTCTCCAGGATAGATCACATCTTGGGTCACAAATCAAGGCTCAGAAAATTTAAGAAAATTGAAATCATATCAAGCATCTTTTCTGACCACAATACTATGAGATTAGAAATAAATTATAGGAAAAAAACCTGTAACAAACACAAACACAGGGAGGCTAAACAGTGTGCTGCTAAATAACCAAGATATCACTGAAGAAATCAAAGAGGAAATCAAAAAATACACAGAAACAAATGACAATGAAAACACGATGATCCAAAACCTATGGGACAGAGCAAAAGCAGTTCTAAGAGGGAAGTTTATAACAATTCAATCTCACCTCAAGAAACAAGAAAAATCTCAAATAAACAATCTAACCTTACACCTAAAGAAAGAAGAACAAAGAAAACCCAAAGAACAAAGAAAACCCAAAGTCAGTAGAAGAAATCATAAAGATAAGAACAGAAATAAATTAAATAGAAATAAAGAAAACAATAGCAAAGATCAATAAAACTAAAAGTTGGTTCTTTGAGAAGAGAAACAAAATTGATAAACCTTTAGCCAGACTCATCAAGAAAAATAGGGAGAGGATGCAAATCAATAAAATTAGAAATGAAAAAAGGAGAAATTACAACTGACACTGTAGAAATATAAAGGATCATAAGAGACCACTATAAGCAACTATATGCCAATAAAATGGACAACCTGGAAGCAAAGGCCAAATTCTTAGAGAGGTACAATTTTCCAAGACTGAACCAGGAAGAATTAGAAAATATAAACAGACAAATCACAACTAATGAAATTGAAACTGTAATTTAAAATCTTCCAACAAACAAAAGCCCAGGACCAGATGGCTCCACAGGTGAATTCTATCAAACATTTAGAGAAGAGCTAACACCTATCCTTCTAAAAATCTTCCAAAAATTTGCAGAGGGTTGAACGTACCAAATTCATTCTATGAGGCCACCACCACATTGATACCAAAACCACACAGCGATATCACGAAAAAAGAAAATTACAGACCAATGTCACTGATGAACATAGATGCAAAAATCCTCAACAAAATACTAGCAAACAGAATCCAACAACATATTAAAAGGATTGTACACAATGATCAAGTGGGATTTATCCCAGGGATGAAAGGATTCTTCAACATACACTAATCAATGTGATACACCATATTAACAAATTGAAGGATAAAAACCATATGATCATCTCAATAGATGCAGAAAAGGCTTTTGACAAAATTCAACAGTGATTTTTGATGAAAACTTTCAAGAAAATGGGCATAGAGGGAATCTACCTCAACATAACAAAGGCCATGTATGACAAACCCACAGCAAACATCATTCTCAATGGTGAAAAACTGAAAGCATTTCCTCTAAGATCAGGAACAAGACAAGGATGTCCACACTCGCCACTCTTATTGAACATAGTTTTGGAAGTCCTAGCCATGGCAATCAGAGAAGTAAAAGAAATAAGAGGAATGCAAATTGGAAAAGAACAAGTAAAACTGTCACTGTTTGCAGATGACATGATACTATGCATAGAAAATCCTAGAGATGCTACCAGAAAACTACTAGAGCTCATCAATGAACTTGGCAAAGTTGCCAGGATACAAAATTAATACAGAGAAATCTCTTGCATTCCTGTGCACTAACAATGAAAGATCAGAAAGAGAAAACAAGGAAACAATCCTATTTGCCATCACATCAAAAAGGATAAAATACCACAAATAAACCTACCTAAGGAGGAAAAAGATCTGTACTCAGAAAACTATAAGACACTGGTGAAAGAAATCAAGGATAACATACAGATGGAAAGATATACCATGTTCTTGGATTGGAAGAATCAATACTGTGAAAATGACTATACTACTCAAAGCAAACTACAGATTCAATGCAATCCCTAACAAATTACGAATGGCATTCTTTACAGAATTAGAACAAAAAATTTTACAGCTTGTATGGATACACAAAAGACCCTGAATAGCCAAAGCAATCTTGAGAAAGAAAAGGAGAGCTGGAGGAATCAGGCTCTCTGACTTCAAAATATAATACAAAGCTACAGTAATCAAGACAGTATGGTACTGGCACAAAACAGAAATATAAATCAATGGTACAGGTTAGAAAGACCAGAGATAAACCCACACACCTATGGTCACCTAATCTATGACAAAGGAGGCAAGGACATACAATGGAGAAAAGACAGCTTCTTCAATAAGTGGTGCTGGGAAAACTGGACAGCTACATGTAAAAGGATGAAATTAGAACACTACCTAGCACCATACACAAAAATAAACTCAAAATGGATTAAAGACCTAAATGTACAACTGAACATTATAAAACTCTTAGAAGAAAACATAGGAAAAACACTCTTTGACATAAACCACAGCAAAATCTTCTTTGACCCACCTCCTAGAGTAGTGAAAATAAAAACAAACAAATGGGACCCAATGAAACTTAAAAGTTTTGCACAGCAAAGGAAACCATAAACTAGACAAAAAGAGAACCCTCAGAAGGGGAGAAAATATTTGCAAACGAAGCAATGGACAAAGGATTAATCCCCAAAATATACAAACAGTTCATGCAGCTCAATATCAAAAAAACAAACAACCCAATCAAAAAGTGAGTGGAAGATCTAAATAGACATCTCTCCAAAGAAGACATGCAGATGGCCAAGAGACACATGAAAAGATGCTCAACATCACTTATTATTAAAGAAATGCAATTCAAAACTACATTGAGGTATCACCTCACACTGGTCAGAATGACCATCATCGAAAAATCTAGAAACAATAAATGCTGGAGAGGGTGTGGAGAAAAGGGAACCCTCTTGCACTGTTGGTGGGAATGTAAATTGATACTCCCACTGTGGAGAACAGTATGGAGACTCCTTAAAAAACGAAATATGAAACTACCATATGACCCAGCAATCCCTCTACTGGGCATATACCCTGAGAAAATCATAATTCAAAGGACACATGTACCCCAATATCCCTTACAGCACTGTTTACAATAGCCAAGACATGGAAACAACCTAAAAGTCCAACAACAGATGAATGGATAGAGATGTGGTACATATATACAATGGAATATTACTCAGCCATAAAAAGGAATAAAACTGGGTCTTTTGTAGAGATGTGGATGGACCTAGAGTTTGTCATACAGAGGGAAGTAAGTCAGAAAGAGAAAAACAAATATCGTATATCAATGCATATATGTGGAATCTAGAAAAATGGTACACGTGAACCTATTTCCAGGCCTTGAATCAAGATGCAGATGTAGAGAACAGCCATGTGGACATGGGGGTGGGGGGTGGGGAAGGGGAGGATGGGATGAATTGGGAGATTACGGTTGACATATATACACTACCATGTGTAAAATAGATAGCTAGTGGGAACCAGCTATAAAGCACAGGGTGCTCAGCTTGGTGCTCTGTGATGACCCAGATGGGTGGAATGGGGTGAGTGGGTGAGAGGGAAGTACAAGAGGGAGGAATATATATAGCTGATTCACTTCATTGTACAGCAGAGACTAACACAACATTGTAAAGCAATTATACGCCAATAAACAGAAAGTGGAGAAAACTGAACTATAAAAATATATATATATACATACATACACACACAAAAGAGAACTCATATCCTTTGCCTATATGTGTTGGTGTTTTCCTGTCAATCACAGAATCATCAGATTTTTGACAACCATGCAATCCTATAAGTAAAAATCTTTCATATATGTGAAAGCCATTCTACCTTTCAACTTCCTCTTCTCTGGATGTAATACCTTTTTAAAATGAGTTATTTCAAGCCACCTAATCATCATTGCTTTCATCTACTTGCCACTTTCGTGTTCAAGCTCATTGAAAATTTTTGGTATTTTTTCTTAATAGTTTTAACCATGATGGGGTTTTTTTGTTTTTTTCTTTTGTTTCGTTTTTATTGTAATTCTGTAGAAAATGCATCTCTACGTTGACTTCAAAGACCCATGTTCAGATTCATGTTTTGCCATAAATTCTGTGTTCTTTGGTACTTATTTCACGTCTGAGCCTAATTTTTAAATGAAATCGTGGTAAATTAGAGAATACACTACTATGCAGTTGTGAGGATTATTATGGTAATGTGAAATGTGTTGGGAAATATCCCTGATACATAATGAGTATTCAAAGAAAGTTAATTTCTTTTATGCATTTATCAATATATGATTGTTCTTAATATCATACTCATGCATTTATTCTTATCTATTTATGGCAGGATTTAATATTCAGTGATAAAAACAAGACATGGTAATTTACCATAGGGGTTGAGAAATGGTCTTATTGAGAAATACATTTTCCAGAAATCTCTTCCCTGTATAGTTCCAAGTTAGGGTTGCCTATAAGAAAATTTATGTAAGATTTGAAAGATGGAAGTGAAGCAGCAGTAATTATGATGGGAAGGTTTGTGCAGGACTTCAAACACAGCTGCAGCTTACGCATGTTGTAGCTGATCTTCAGATACACTTTGTTGATGCCCTGCAGCAGCGGGATCTGCAGCTTCTTTGCCTCTCACTGGATATTCTCAGCTTGTCTGAGATCTGGGCCAGACACCTACACAGCTATGAGGTCAAGTGTGCCAGCTTTAAGATATACAGGTCACTGTGTAGTTAGATTTAAATGCAATGAGAGCTAGCTGTGGACAGTTTCCAGTTTGTCTTCTGGGTTCCTGTTTATTCTTTTAGATTTGCCTTTGCTTTCACTCATTTCATGCCCAGCTTTTAATCTTAGATGTCTGCCCTGCTTACATTCATGACTTCAGCCCTCTTTAGACACAGAATGGCTTTCCATAGGTGTCATTACCAGCTCCCACAATTCAGTCAGTTCTATCATAAATCCCTTATTCCTTATCTCTCATAGTGGTCCTTCTTGCTTGAACTGATATGCCATAGGTAACTGGCTTACTATTTTTGGAAAAAGTTTTTTTTTTTTTAATTTGAAAAGATGACATTTTTTATATCTGAGGCTCAAGAACTGGTCTCCTTTAATCATTCCATAGCAAATGTAGTGTGAGTTATAAAAGCACTGTTTGTGTCCAACTCTCATTCATCTATTATCCTTTTTTTCCCTTTAGATAATCCAGATTTATTGAATCTCTATTGTGTGCCAGGACTTTGCCAAGTAGCTTGCATTATCGCATTTAATCTTCACAGAAATTCTATGAGGTGGATTACTATTGCTACTGTCTATAGAAATGAGAGAATAAAAGTTCAGAGATAGCTGAGTTTCATATTGTCTCTGTTTTACTGGAACATAGTTCATGGACCATTTGAAAACTACCAACACATCAGTTTATAGAAAATCATAAATGTTGTTTACAAAGTGAGGGGAAATACCAAATTTCAGACAAATTAAATACCACAGTGAGTTGTGAAACTTTATTTGGTTAAAGGTCACACATAGAAGATGGTACAGCCAAGAGTTTGAGTCTAGGATCTATATTCTACACTACCACACATTTTAGTATCATACTCTGTGAATCAGTTTGTTGTTTTCCACAAAAACTTGTTAGAATTGTGACTGGGATTACACTGAATATATTGATCCATTTGGGAAAATTTGACATCTTAGAACTATTGATTCTTTCAGTCTATAAATCTGTTATATTTCTCCATCTGTTTCCATCTCCTTTACCTTCTCTCAAATTTTATTTTTAAGTATAGAGGATTTACACATCTTTTGTTAAATTTATTCAAGTATCTTATTCTTATATGAATTACCCTTCTGAGTCCAAGGAATTAGGTAAGTTTTTTTTTAAGTTATTGTGACACACTCTTGCTCATTTTAATTAATTAATTTGTTTGTTTGTTTGTTTATTTATGTCTGTGTTGGATCTTCACTGCTATGCGTGGGCTTTCTCTAGTTGCGGCGAGCTGGGGTTACTATTTGTTGCGGTGTGTGGGCTTCTCACTGCAGTGTCTTCTCTTGTTGTGGAGCACGGGCTCCAGGCACGTGGGCTTCAGTAGGTTTGGCACGTGAGCTCAGTAGTTGTGGCTCATGTGCTCTAGATCTCAGGTTCAGTAGTTGTGGCACATGGGCTTAGTTACTCTGCAGCATGTGGGATCTTCCCAGACCAGGGCTCGAACCCGTGTCCCCTGCATTGGCAGACAGATTCTCAACCACTGCGCCACCAGGTAAGTCCCAGAATTAGGTAATTTGAATAATGTAACAAAACACACGGTGACAGAATTGGACTAGATAAAAGCTACTTATTAATGGCAAAATTTTCAAGTTGGGTAGCCCCTTTGCACCCTGTTATGGTAATATAAATATACTAACCAAAATATAGATAAATGTAGATCATTGTACCCTGAATAAGTACATTAGAATACATCATTAAATAGTACTCCAAATTTAGAATGTCTTGAGTTATTTCTTAGTGAGTCGCTGGATTTTGGTGTTAGATGGCAGAGTAAAAATTGTCAAATACTAATGGAAGCAATGAGAAAATTGGTTCCATAGGCGTTCAGCTAAGATTGTCAAGATTGCCAACACAATGATTGGACTAAAAATGGGGTTCTCAGATCAAGGCTGGTGGAAATTTCAAGAGAAATGGGAATACAGAGTACTTTATCATCTCAAAATCTGTGAGCATTTATGAAGGATGACATGGGACTAAATAAAAGCTTCTAAGTGATTGCAGATAAGATGTGCATTTCAAGGATCTAGTGGCAGTTCTAGTAGTATGACAATGAGAAGAAAGGAGGTGATAAGACTCATGATGAAAGTTAGTATTTTGTTCATTCAAATGAAAGTTTCCAGCATGAAAATGGGTAAGTAATGGAAGGTATTTTTCAGCATGAATTGACAACATATACTTGTTTACCAGGGTCAAACTAGAAGCTATAGAATAATGATGTACTAACTGATTATAATTCTAGTATTAAGGATTTAGCAATAAAGAAGCAGATACTCTTTGTGCTGGCCCCAGTCATAAATTCTTGGTGGCACTCAGGGCCATTCAGGACTCTGAAAGTGTAGTATATAAAATTGACTCCAATCCTTCCCTGCCTGAATATTCTGCCATGGTCTCATCAATGGTGGTTTATATGTTTTTGTTACAGGACTTTAGGCTTAATTAAGGGACTTCCTTAGTCAATGGCAGATCGGGGAAATGTAACAAAGTGCCAGTTCCAAGAGTAGGCGGCAAGGGCCTCAAGTGTTTGCACTATTCTTTGTACCTCTGCCACCGTCCTAAGAAAGGATTCCCTAGGTACCTATTATTCCTTCAGCCAGAGCCTTGGAGTAGGCCTGAATGATGGGTCAGGATTAGCTAGACCTGCAGCTTAATGCAGGAGCCACCAGGCCCTGCCCTACCTCACATCTCTGAGAATAAATGATTATCTTGTTTTAAGCTTCTGAGTTGAGGTTGTATGATCAGCAGCCACACTGCAGCAACAATTAACTGATACAAACTTGGTACTGAAGTAGAGAGCGGATGTAAGTAAAATATAAGATACAGGCCATTGGATTTGGGACTGAGTCGTGGGTGAAGATTGGGAAAATGGTAGGGAAATTGAAAAATATCTGGGGGAGCTCCAATCAAAATGGTAGAGGAGAAGGACATGGAACTCACCTCCTCCCACAAATGCATCAAAAATACATCTACAAATGAAACAGTTTCTTCTGAACACTAGCAGAAGACCTCAAACACATGAAAGGTCAAGAAAGATCTCCGTAATCAGGTAGGATGAAAGGAGAATAAAAAGGAAGCAGGACAGGACCTGCGTCCCTGGGAGGGAGCTTCAGCATCCTGGGAAGCCCCCTCACTGGTGGAGAGATCAGCTGGGACAGAAAGGCAGCTTCAAAGGCTCAGAGGAGAATGCAACAACTGGTTAGTGGCAGGCAGAACAGAGACTTACACAGATGGTCTGTGCCACTGCCCCACACTCCCCAGCCTGAGATGTCTGCCTGCTGGTACAGGCAGGGGCTGGGTGCTGAAACTTGGGGTTTAGAGGACAGATCCAGGGAAAGAACGGGTGTTGGCTGCATGAACACAGCCTGAAGGGATTGGAGTGTGGTACAACCACAACTGGGAGTGTTCGCAGAAGAAACCTGGGCCACCACAGAAGGGAGGTGCCACTGTTTAGTGGCACACAGAGGGCAGGATTGCCATTGCAGCCTCTTTCTCCACACACTGACCACCACCTCACCTTGGTGGGCTCTGGGAGCAGACACCAGCAGGTTGCCCACGCGCAGAGGCAGGGCTGAGGCCACAGCTGAGTCCCAGGGGCCGCGTGACTTGTGAAACAGGGCTGAAATATTTCCCCATGGCTGCATGAGCCACGGACTTACACCTTTGCCATTGGCTTTGTGAATTCAGCACCTGGGGGACATCCAAACAGACAATGGGTGCTCCCTCAGCTGGGATGGGTCTGCCCTTAGCAGCTGTGGGCTTTGTGGGCATGTGCATTAAGGGGGCTGGGACAAGCCAGGGTATGAGCTGCCTCCATAGCTCCAACAGCAGTTCCAGGTGCATGACTACTGTAGTCCTGGGACCTGATTTCAATGGATCTGCACTGGTGGCCTTGTGAAAACAATGCCTGAGGGACACCAGAGCCGATTGCTTGCATTCCTACAGTTGAGGTGGGGCTGAGGGCAGTGCCAACAACAGTGTACTTTGTGAGCCCACACAAAGGGTGACATTACACAGCAGAGCACACTCACCAGTGAACACCTCTGGTGGAGGACTACTCAGTGGTTCCTCTCCCAGTGGGAGCACTGCAATCCTGCCTACTTTGCACCACTGCTCAGAAACATCTGTGGGCTTACACTGAACAACTAGGGAGCAGACCCTGCTACTGACAGGGCAGTGCCAACCACAGAGCAAAGAGGAGACCCTGCTCAATATCCAATGCTGCTCTGGTCACCACAACACCATTCACACCTCTTATCAAGAGGATAATGGACAGCATACACTGAGGAAAGAGGCAGCAGACAGCCAAAATAAAAACAGCCCTTGCACCAGAAACATTAAACCTACGCAGGCTATGCAGCGATGTTCCCACATAAAAATAGCCCTTCAAGACCACAGTAGATAATTGTTTCTCCTAAATTCATACAGCAAGAGAAATATAAGTAAAAAAAGAAGTAGAGGAAACACTTCCAATTAAAACATCAAGAGAATTCCCCTGGAAGACCAATGAAACAGACCTATTCAGTCTAATAGACATTGAGTTCAAAAAGGAGATAATGAAAATACTGAAGGAATTAAGAAAAGCTATTGACAGACATGCAGATTACTGTAAAAAAGAACTAGAAAATATAAGGAGGAGTTAAGAAAAATTAGAAAATTCATTTGCAGAGATGAAAGCTGAACTAAAGGCAATGAATATCAGAATGAATAATGCAGAAGAATGAATAAGTGATCTGGAAGATAGAATAATGGA
Source organism: Delphinapterus leucas (assembly GCF_059928025.1). Lineage (NCBI taxonomy): Eukaryota > Metazoa > Chordata > Mammalia > Artiodactyla > Monodontidae > Delphinapterus > Delphinapterus leucas. The sequence continues at coordinate 34,773,944 of NC_143133.1, forward strand.
AATCACCCAATTAGAACAGCAAATAGAAGCCAAAATTAAAAAAAAAAAAAAAAAGCAATACAAGGTACCTATGGGATAATACAAAGCATGTCAATCTATGCATAATAGGGATCCCAGAAGGAGAAGAAAGAGAAAAGGGGATTGAAAATGTATTTGAAGAAATTATGGCTGAAAACTTCCAAAACCTAAGGAAGGAAACAGATGCCTAGGTACAGGAAGTACAGAGGGTCCCAAACAAGATAAACCCAAACAGACCTACACAAAGATATATAATTAAAGTGGCAAAAGTTAAAGATAAAGAGATGATTCTAAAGGCAGCAAGAGAAAAACAAAGAGTTAATTACAAGGGAACCCCAATAAGTCTATCAGCTGATTTCTCTACAGAAACTTTGCAGGTCAGAAGGGAGTGGCAAGATATATTCAAAGTCCTGAAAGGGAAAAATCTGCAACTTAGTATACTCTATCCAGCAAAATTATCATTTAGAATGGGAGGAGAGATAAAGAATTTCTCAGACAAGCAAAACTAAAAGAATACAGCAGTATTAAACCTATCCTAAAGGAAATTTGAAAGGTCTTCTCTAAATGGAAAAGAAGAATCTATAGGAAAGAGAAAAATCACAATTAGAAAGTAAATCACTTAAATAAGCCAGTAACAGATTAAAAAATATATCTAAAAACTTCTGTGAAAGCAATGATAACCACAGTGAACAGCAAAAGGATGAACATGAAGATGTAAAAGAGGACATCAAAATCATAAAGTGTGGGAGAGAGGAGTAAGAAAATGTAGATTGTTTTCTTACAATGTGTTTGAGCTTATATGACTACCAGTCTAAAGCAAGTAGATATAGGAAGGGGTTAAACTACTTGAAAAATGGGGCAACCACAAATCAAAAATTTACAATATATTCACAAAAAACAAAAAGAAGAGAACATAAGGATGATACAAAAGAAAATCATCAAACCACAAAAGGAAAAGCAAAAAGAAAAAAGGGACAAAGAAGAAACATAAAACCAATGTGAAAACAAAGTCTAAAATGACAATAAATACATATATCAATAATTACCTTAAATGTCAGTGGACTAAGTGCTCCAATCAAAAGACAGAGTGGCAGACTGGATAAAAAAACAAGAGCCTACATTATGCTGTCTACAAGAGAGTCACTTTAGGGCAAAGGACACACATAGATTGAAAGCGAGGAGATGGAAAAAGGTATTTCATGCAAATGGAAATGACAAGAAAGTGGGGGTCACAATACTCATATCAGACAAAATAGACTTTAAAACAAAAGCTATAAAGAAAGATAAATAAGGACACTATATAAGGATAAAAGGATCAATACAAGGAGAGGATATTACACTTGTCAACATATATGCACCGAATAAAGAAGCACCCAAATACATAAAAAAATACTCACAGAAATAAAGGGAGAAATTGATTGGAATACAGTAATAGTAGGAGACTTTAATACTCCACTCACATCAATGGACGGATCTTTGAGACAGAAAATCAATAAGGCAGCAGAGATCCTAAATGATACAATAGAGCAGTTAGACATAATTGATATTTTCTGGACATTTGATCCAAATAAAAAGATAATACACATTCTTTTCAAGTGCACATGAAACAGTCTCTAGGATTGACCACATACTAGGGTACAAAACAAGCCTCAACCAATTTAAGAGTTCTATTTCAAACATCTTTTCTGACCACAATGACATGAAACTAGAAATCAACCACAGGAAAAGAAATGAGAAAAAACAATTACATGGAGACTAAACAACATGCTACTAAAAAACCAATGGGTCAGTGATTAAATCAAAGAAAAAACTTAAAAATACCTTGAAGCAAATGACAATAAAAACACAACCACACAAAATCTATGGGATACAGCAAAAGCTGTTGTTAGAGGGAGGTTCATAGTGATACAGGCCTTCTTTAAGAAACAAGGGAAACCTCAAAAAAACCTAACCCACCACCTAAAAGAATTAGAAAAAGGAGAACAAACACAGCCTCAATTCAGCAGAAAGAAGGAGATAATAAAGATCAGAGTGGAGGGCTTCCCTGGTGGCACAGTGGTTGAGAGTCCGCCTGCTGATGCAGGGGACACGGGTTCATGCCCTGGTCCAGGAAGATCCCACATGCCGCGGAGCGGCTGGGTCTGTGAGCCATGGCCGCTGAGCCTGCGCGTCCGGAGCCCGTGCTCTGCAACAGGAGAGGCCACAACAGTGAGAGGCCCGCATACCGCAAAAAAAAAAAAAAAAAAAAAAAAATCAGAGTGGAAATAAATAAAATAAAATAGAAAGAAAATCAATAAAACCAAGAGCTGGTTCTTTGAAACAAAATTGACAAACCTCTGATCAGGCTCACCAAGAAGAAAAGAGAGAAGACCTAAATAAACAAAATATTTAAGAAATGAAAGAAGAGAAACCACAACTGATACTGCAGAAATACAAAAAGAGAGAGAATACTATGAATAATTATATGTTAATAAATTTTACAACCTAGAAGAAATGGACAATTTTCTAGAAACGTACAGCCTACCAAAACTGAATCAAGAATAAACAGATAACTTGAACAGACCAATTAATAGAAGTGAAATAGTATCTGTAATAAAAAACTCCCTACAAATAAAAGTCCAGGACAAGATGGCTTCACTGGGGAATTCTACAAAACACAGGAAGAAGGATTTATAGCAATCCTTCTCAAACTCCTCCAAAATACTGAAGAGGAAGAAACACTCTCAAAGCTGTTCTATGAAGTCACCATCACCCTGATACCAAAACCAAAGACACTACCAAAAAAGAAAATTACAGGCCAATACCTTTGATGGATATAGATGCAAAAATTCTCAACAACAAAAAAAATATTAGCAAATCAAATCCAACAACACATAAAAACGATCATACACCATGACCAAATTGGATTCATTCCAGGGTCACAAGGATGGTTCAACATATGCAAAATCAATATAATACACCACAACAAAAGACAAGACAAAAGCCACATGATCATCTAAATAGATACAGAGAAAACACTTGATAAAATTCAACACCCATTCATGATTTAAAAAAAAAAAAAAAACTTATGAAAGTGGGTATAGAGAGAATGTCTCTAAACATAATAAAAGCTATTTATGACAAACCCACAGCCATTATAATACTCAATTATATTTCAGCTTTTCAGTGAAAAGCTGAAAAAGCCTTCCTGCTAAAATCTGGAACAAGACGATGCCCACTCTCACCATTTCTCTTCAATATAGTATTGGAAGTCTTAGCCATAGCAATCAGACAAGAAAAAGAAATAAAAAGGATTCAAATTGGTAGGGAAGGGGTGCAATTGTCATTATACGCAGATGATGTACTATATATATAGAAAACCCTAAAGACTCCACACACAAAACTACTAGAACTAATAAACAAATTCAGCAAGGTAGCAGGATACAAGATTAACATACAGAAATCAGTTGCATTTCTTTACACTAACAATTAAATATCAGAAAGGGAATGCAAACAAACAATCTATTTTAAAATCACATTAAAAAACTTAGGGGGCTTCCCTGGTGGCTCAGTGGTTGAGAGTCTGTCTGCCAATGCAGAGGACATGGATTCGAGCCCTGGTCCAGGAAGATCCCACATGCTGCAGAGCAACTAAGCCTGTGTGCCACAACTTCTGAGCCTGCAATCTAGAGCCCGTGAGCCACAACTGCTGAAGCCCGTGTGCCTGGAGCCTGTGCTCTGCAGTGAGAGAGGCCACTGCAGTGAGAGGCCCGTGCATTTCAGTGAAGAGTGGGCCCTGCTCACCACAACTGGAGAAAGCCTGCATGCAGCAATGAAGACCCAACACAGCCAAAAATAAAAATAAATAAATTTATTTTTTTTAAATAACTTAGGAATAAACTTCACCAAGGAGGTGAAAGACTTATATGATGAGATCTATAAAACATTAATAAAGGAAATTGAAGGTGATTCAAAGAAATAGAAAGATATACCATGCTCTTGGACTGGAAGAAGTAATATTGTTAAAATGACCATACTACCCAAAGCAGTCTACAGATTTAATGAGATCCCTATCAAATTACCCATGACATTTTTCACAGAACTAGAACAAATGATCCTAAAGTTTGTATGGAACTATAAAAGACCCAGAATTGCCAAAGCAATCCTAAGGAAAAAGAACAGTCAAAGGCATAACCCTCCCAGATTTTAGACAATACTACAAAGCTACAGTAATTAAAACAGCATGGCAATGGCACAAAAACAGACATATGGATTGATGGAACAGAATAGAGAGCCCAGAAATAAACCCACACATCTATGGACAATTAATATTCGACAAAGGAGGTAAGAATATACAATGGGAAAAAGTCTCTTCAGCAAGTGGTGTTGGGAAAGTTGGGAATCTGCATGTAAATCAGTGAAGTTAGAACACATCCTCATACCATACACAAGAATAAACTCGAAATGGCTTAAAAACTTAAATGTAAGACAAGACATCATAAAACCCCTAGAAGAGAGCATAGGAAAAACATTCTCTGACATAAATCCTACTAATTTTTTTTTCTTAGGTCAGTCTCCCAAGACAATAGAAATAAAAGCAAAAATAAACAAATGGGACCTAGTCAAACTTACAATTTTTGCACAGCAAAGGAAAACATAAACAAAATGAAAAGCAACCTACAGAATGGGAGAAAATATTTACAAATGATGTGACTGACAAGGGCTTAATTTCCAAAATATGCAAACAACTCATACAATTCAATAACAAAAACCAAACAATACAATTGAAAAATAGGCAGAAGACCTAAATAGACATTTCTCCAAAGAAGACATACAGATGACCAACAGGCACATGAAAAGATGCTTGTCATCACTAATTGTTAAAGAAATGCAAATCAAAACTATAATGAAGTATCACCTCACAGTGGTCAGAATGGCCATCATTAAAAAGTCTACAAATAACAAATGTGGACAGGGTGTGGAGAAAAGGGAACCCTCTTACAATGTTTGTGGGAATGTAAATTGGTGCAGCCACTATGGAAAATAGTATGTTGGTTCCTCAAAAAACTAAAAATAGGGTTGCCATATAATCTAGCAATTCCACTCCTGGGCATATACCCAGATAAAACTATAATTTGAAAAGATACATGCACCCCTATGTTCAGAGCAGTACTATTCACAATAGCCAAAACATGGAAACAACCTAAATGTCCATTCAACAGATGAATGGATAAAGATGTGGTACATATATACAATGGAGTACTACTTGGCCATAAAGAAGAATGAAATAATGTCATTTGCAGCAACATGGATGCAACTAGAAATTATCATACTAAACAAAGTAAGTCAGAAAGTGGAAGATAAATACCATATGATATCACTTACATGTGGAATCTAAAGTACAACACAAATGAACATACCTACAAAACAGTAACAGGACTCACAGATATAGAAGACAGACTTGTGGTTGCCAAGGTAGGGAGTGGGGGAAGAAAGGATTGGGAGTTTGAGATTAGTAGATGCAAACTATTGTATATAGGATGGATAAACAGCAAGGTCCTACTGTATAGCACAGGGAAATATATTCAATGTCCTATGATAAAACATAATGGAAAAGAATATGAAAAAGAATATATATATGTACTACTGAGTCATTTTGCTGTACAGCAGAAATTAACAACATTGTAAATCAACTATACTTCAATAAAATTATATATATATATATATATATATATACATATATGGAAAAATAACGACATATTGGGAAGAGGCAAAAACATTTAAACTTTCACCTGATATAACTTGGAAGATAAAAATGTACCACACTAAACTGTAGACTTGGGCAAGATAGTTTATAAGCAAAATATAAAAAGTTTGAGCTGATCTTTCACCTGCATATAGTGTATTTCTACAAGAAAGAAATGAGATCAGAAAATAATTTATCAGTTTGTAAGCAGAATGTTATAAACCCAGAAATTATTGGATTTGAAAATTAAACTTCCTCCTCCTCAGCTTTCCAGCCAGTAGAAGATTAAGATACAAGATGGGAACAAAGATTAAATCAATATTAGCATACAGCCTGGGGGCATAGAACAAATCAGAGTTTGTCCCTCACACCATTTGTTAAGGTTTCTGAAAAAATTAAGGTGGTGCCTAGTAGATCTCTTCCAGCCCTAAAAAAAAGCATCTGTAGAAAGGCTTTCTGGATAAAAGAGCCTATTGGTTTTTTTAACTGTTTTTTAATAGCATATAAAAACACATAATAATTTTATACAAATCAGGCAAGCTTAATTTTTAACATATTCATTTTGAATTATATAAAAGAATCAGGTTATATATTTTCAGAAGATTAAATATTTTATTATTGGTAGATACTTTGGAGCAATTATTTTTCATCACAAAATAAAGCATTTTCTACATATGAAGATAGTTACATTGAGAAATGTGAGACTACTGGCATAGTCCACAGAAGCCTACTGGGTCCAAGATTAAGAGTAGGAAAAAAAGTGCACGTTCAAGAAAATTGTGGCTGTTTGGGAGCCCATGAAATACATTGAAAAATAGAAGATACACAATATCCTTGAGATATTTGGTTGGCAAAATGCTGAAATCCAGGACTGAGAGAACTGGGCCTGCTGGAATTGTAAGACCTCTGAGCCCCCAGCTGTCTACAGCAGGGAACAGTCTGTGAAAGTTGCTCAGCTTCCACAAAGGTTATCTGCGACAAAGTTCTTTTCAGAAATGGCCAGAGAAGATAATTGGGAGAAAAGAACGTTCAAGAGGGTAGAACAACAAACCAGGAGAGTGATTGACTGGGGAACCACTTCCTGCAAGCACAATTAGGATCTTATCTAAGACCACTCCCTATCTCTAAAAATGTTGCCTGGCAACATTTTCCCAATGGGTTTTCAAAATTATAGCCCAATGCCTACTATGTACCTGTGTCTCATTCTTCTCTCTTCCTCCTTTCAAATGGGAGTGCTTATTGCAACTATTCTTTCACTCTTCCAGTGGTGTGTGTTGTGTTTGGGGGAAATGACTTGCCATTTTAGTTCATAGGTTTCCAGATCAAAAAGGGCCTCATCTGGACTGATGTTGATTATAAGATCCTGAACTTGGAGCCTAATGTCATGTGGTATGAGACTTTCAATGACTCTGGAAGAGGGTGAGATTTTTGTTTGTTTCTGTTGTTTGGTTTTTTGCCTGGGGGGAGGGGTCACAAATGAATAATTGTGGCCAGAATATAGATTATGGTAGATTGAAATTTTGTATCCAATTCTTCATTCCTTTCCACCCCCATATTCTTGTCATGACCTTATCTGGAGCATAATGCTCTTTCCTATGCCTTGATTTTTGACTTTAGCCATGTATCTTATATTGTCCACTTGCGTGTGGAGAATAGTGACAGTGTGCTTATTCTGAGCCTGGACCTGAAGTGGCATTATTATTTTTATACAGCCCTCTTTGTATATCTGCCATCTCCGTGAAAAGAGCATCCCTGCTGCCCTATCAGCCAGAATTAACTGAGTGAACCAAGACAACCAGACCTACAGCTTGAAGCAGAGCCACATAGTTGAGTCCAATCTAGATTAGCTGATCCCAGCTTACCTGCAGTACTATGAGGAAGAACAGATTATTGTTGTTTTATGCCACATTTGAGTTTTAGAATGGTTTGTTAAATAGCATTTAACAATATGTAACTGATACACAATGTACAGTACTCACAAAAGGAGGAGCAAAGAGTAACACCAGCAGGAAAGAGTACATCTGCTAGTGCAGCCACCCACTTGCCAATGAGACTGCCCTTTTTAGTTTCTGACTCCCACCCTGTTCATCCTAACCCTGCTAAAACCCTTTCTCATATTCAGGCGACCTTAGTTAGCAGTCTCATGTGCTTCAGAGGTCTAAAATGAAGTAGACCAACGAAGTCTCCTGGGTAAGAAAACACAGTTTATCTTCTAGAAAGCATTCTGAATGAATGGTGATGGCCGATATTTTTTTCCTGTGCAGTGAACTGAATGTCTGTGTTCCCACATTATTCATATGTTGAAGCCCTAATCCGCAAAGTGGTATTTGGAGCTGGGGCCTTTGGTAAGTAATTGGGTTTAGATAAGGTCATGAGGGTTTAACTCTGATCATGGGATTAGTGCCCTTATTAGAAGAGGAAGAGACCAGAGCCCTTTCAGTCTCCAACATGTAAAAATACAGCAAAAACGCAGCCTTCTGCCAACGACAAAGATGGCTCTCGTTAGTTATTGAATCTGCCAGCACCTTGATCTTGGGCCCCTCATCCTTCAGAACTTTGAGAAATAAACATTTGTTGTTTAAGCTACCCTTTCTATAGTATTTTGTTATAACAGCCCAAGCACCAAAGACATTCTATTATTTGAAATTACTTAAAAATGAGGCATTAAAGGAGTAATGTCAGCTACATGGCTGAATAAGATGTCCCTCATTGTATTCCCCTCTCAACAACAACAATTTTGTATCCATCTGTGGGCAAAAGTGCCTTTGTGGAAGCTGTGGGATCCAGCACCATACAATAAGGGACCTGAGAGAAGTCTCATCCACCCATGCCTTGAGTAATAAGCATACAGACCTTGGTCTTGGCTCTGGACAATAAAGTGACCCATGAACGGGCTCCAGTATCCCTTGGCCATGGTCTGAAAGTCCCTAGAGAATGCTGTCTTAGAGAGCCACCCACAGATGAGAGAGGCTTTATGGAAATCCAGGTTTCCAGGGGAAATTTTCTAACACAGTACTGTAGCAAAAAAATACAAGTTTGGGTGTATTGGAGAGGGTAAGAGGAACTGTTTGACTTTATTCACATTATCCCTTAGCACATAGCTGAATGCCAAGATAAATCTTCTCAGCCCATGATTTCTCTCACTGGGGAAAGTGGAAGCTGTGTGGGATGCTGCCTTAGAGGCTTTCTCTCATCCCATCTAGAATACTGAGTCATGGGTGGGAAGAGGCTGAGAGTGTAGCAGCTGGGACTCTTGAAGAACATTAAAGGAAAATAGATTCTACTGACTGCATCATGGACTCCATCAAGAAAATCACCCATGAGTTAGTAGGATGCCTTACCCATGGATCACCTCAGCTGACCAATGGGCAGTTCCAGCACTCTGCATACCTCACTTACACACACACACACACACACACACACACACACACACACACACACCCTATGGCCAGCTCTCTGAGTACACTCTGACAATGAGGAGAGCGGGCTTAGGTAGATGACTAGTGAACACGAGCAGAAAACCAGCGAAATCTGTGGGCTACAGAGAGAGCACAAAATTGAGCTCCATCTCTGCCCTTAAGAAAGCAACAGGAAGCCTGTCAGTATGAGGCCTGGTGCCTTGCAGGATCCAGAGAAGACATACAAGGTTAAGAATTCTGTCATAAGAGGGAGCAAGATGTGTGAAGCAGGTGTATCCATAGAAGGTGAGGAAAGCCTCAGAATCCCTAAAAGGGCTTATGGAAGGTTTTTCTCCCAAAGTCAGTTAATAAAAAACTGGAGGAGGTGACAGCTAGTTCAAATGTGAAGACAGCAACACAAAACTTTAAGGAACATGAAAAATCAAAGAAACGTGATCACACCAGAGAATCATAATACTCTTCCAGAAACCAACTCCCAAAGGCATGGAGATCTTCAATTTATCTCAAAGAATTCAAAATAGTTGTTTTAAGTAAGTTCAATGAGGTACAAGAAAAAGACAATGGAACAAAATCAGGAAAACAGTACATGAATAAAATGAGAAGTTTAACAAAGATAAAAATCATTAAAAAAAAGAACAGAAAGCTAAAGAATACAATGAATAAAATGAAAAGTGCAATAGAGAACATCAACAAAAAGAATGGATCAGAAGAAGAAAAATCTGTGAATTAGAAGACAAGACTTTTGAAATTATCCAGTCAGAGGAGAACAAAGGAAAAAGAATGAGAAATGGTGAAGAAAGCCTTCATGACCTATAGGATACCATCAAAAGAAATGATGGTATTTCAAAAGAAATGAGAATTACTGAGAGTCCCAGGAGAGGGAGAAGATGGCAGAAAATTTATTTAAAGAAAGAATGGCTGAGAATTTCCCAAATTTGGGGAGACATTTGGATATCCAAGATAATGAAGCTCACAGGTCACCAAACAACATCAACTTAAAGAGATCTTCTCCAGGACACATTATAATAAAACTATCAAAAATCAAAGACAAAGAGAGAATCTTAAAAGTGGCAGGAGGACAAGAGAAAAGAAACTTGTAATTTACAAAAGAAACCTCTATAATACTATATAAGTTGTTTTCTCAGCAGAAACCTTACTGGCCAGGAGAGAGTGGCATGAAATATTCAAAGTGCTGAAAGAATTAAAAAACTACCAACCAAGAGTATTCTGTCCAGTAAAGTTGTCCTTCAGAAATTAAGGAGAGATAAAGACTTTCCCAGACAAAAGCAGAGGTAGTTCATCACTATTAGAAATTCCTTACAAGAAATAATGAAAGAATTTATTCAAGCTAAAATGAAAGGATGCTAATGAGTTACACGAAAATATATGAAAATATACATCACATGGTAAAGGTAAATATATAGTCAAAATCAGAATACTATAATACTATAATATAGCTACCATAATTTTTTACTGAATACACAATATAAAAGAGTTAATTACAACATCAAAAACATAAAATGGGGTAGTAAACAGGTACAGTTTTTGTATACGATTAAAGTTAAAGTTAGGTTGTTATCAGCATAAAATAGATCTTATAACATTTTTTAATGTAAGCTGCATGGTAACAACGAAGCATAAACCTGGAGTAGATACACAAGAGATAAGGAGAAGGAAATCAAAGCATGCCAATATGGAAAGTCATCAATTTACAGAGGAAGGGCAGCAAGAGAGGGAGAAAAATTACAAGGGAACTATAAAACAGCCAGACACAATAAGATGTCATTTGTAAGTCCTTACATATTAATTATGTCTCCAAATGTAAATGGATTAAATTCTCCAATTAAAAGGTGTACAGTGGCTGGGTGGATTAAAGAAAAAAGATACCAACTCTATGTCATCTACAAGAGATTCACTTCAGCTTTAAGCACACACAGGCTCAAAGGGATGGGAAAATATATTCCATGTAAGTGGAAACAAAACAAAACTAAAAAGCAGAAATAGCTATATGTACATTAGACAAAATAGACTTTAAGTCAAAAACTGTAACAAGAGACAAAAAAGATCATTTTATAATGATAAAGAGGTCAATTCATCAACAGGATGTAACAATCATAAATATATATGCACCCAACATCAGAGCACCTAAATATATTAAACAAATGCTAACAGATCTGAAAGGAAAAATAAACAATACTATAATAGTAGGGAACTTCAGTAACTCATTTTCAACAACACGGATCATCTAGGTAGAAAGTCAATAAGGAAACATTAACTTGAACTATACTTTAGAGCAAATAGACCTAACAGACATATATAGAACATTACATCCAACCGCAGTAAAATAAACATTCTTCTCAAGTGCATGCATAACATTCTCCAGAATAGATTATATAATAGATCACAAAGCAAGTTTCAGCAAATTTAAGAAGACTGAAATTGTATCAAGTATCTTTTCTGGCCCAAATAGTATGAAATTAGACACTAGTAAAAAAGGAAAACTGGAAAATTCATAAATATGTGGAATTTAAACAATACACTCATGAACTACCAATGGCAAGGAAGAAATCAAAATATTTTGAAACAAATGAAAATGGAAATACAACATACCAAAACTTATGGGATGCAGAAAAGGAGTTCTAAAAGGAAAATTTATAGCAATCAATGGCTATGTAAAGAAAAACGAAAGCTCTAAAACAATCTAACTTTACAACTCAAGAACTAGAAAAAGAACAAAGCCCAAAGTTAGCAGAAGGAAGAAAATAACAAAGATCAGAGGAGAAATAAATGAAATAGAGACCAAAAAAATAGAAAAAAATCAATAAAAGTAAGAGCTGTTTTTTGAAAAGATAGACAAAATTGACAAACCTTTAGCTAGATTAACTGAGAAGAAAAGAAAGAAAACTCAAGTAAATAAAATCAAGAAGAGGAGACATTACAACTGATACCACAGAAATACAAATGATCATAGGAGACTACAGTGAAGAATCATATGCCAACAAATTGGATAACTTAGAAAAAATGGAGAAGTTCCTAGAAACATGCAACTGACCAAGACTGAATTATGAAGAAACAGAAAATCTGAACAGACCAATTTCAAGTATGGAGATTGAATCAGTAATCAAAAAACTCCCAATAGGGCTTCCCTGGTGGCACAGTGGTTGAGAGTCTGCCTGTCGATGCAGGGGACACGGGTTCGTGCCCCAGTCCGGGAGGATCCCACATGCTGTGGAGCGGTTGGGCCCGTGAGCTGTGGCTGCTGGGTCTGTGCGCCATGGCCGCTGGGTCTGTGCATCCGGAGCCTGTGCTCCGCAAAGGTGGGGGCCCACAACAGTGAGAGGCCTGCATACCGTAACAACAACAACAAACAAAAACTCCTAATAAAGAAGAGCCTGGAACTAAATGGCTTCACTGATAAATTCTACCAAACATTTGAAGAAGAATTAATGCCAGTTCAAACTCTTCAAATAAATTGAAAAGGAGGGAACATTTCCAGACTCACTTTACAAGGCCAGAATTATCCTGATAGCAAAGCTAGATAAAGACATTACAAGAAAAGAAAATCATAGGTCAATATCCCTGATGAATATAGATACAAAAATTCTCAATAAAATATTAGCAAACATAATTCAACAGTACACTAAAAACATTAAAATGATCATACACCATGGTCAAGTAGGATTTATCCCTGGCGTGCAAGGATGGTTCAACATATGTAAATCAATAAATATGAGACACCACATTAATAGAATGAAAGATAAAAAATCTATGATCATCTCAAGAGATGCAGGAAAGCATTTGAAAAATATAAATCCTTTTATGATAAAAACTCAACAAATTGGATATAAAAGAAACATACCTCAACATAATAAAGGCCATATATGAAAAACCCACAGCTACCATCAACAATGAAAAGTTGAAAGCTTTCTGTCTAAATGTAAGGCCAGAAACTATCAAACTCTTAGAGGAAAACATAGGCCAAACACTCCATGACATAAATCACAGCAAGATCCTATTTGACCCACCTCCTAGAGAAATGGAAATAAAAACAAAAATAAACAAATGGGAGCTAATGAAACTTCAAAGCTTTTGCACAGCAAAGGAAACCATAAACAAGACCAAAAGACAACCCTCAGAATGGGAGAAAATATGTGCAAATGAAGCAACTGACAAAGGATTACTCTCCAAAATTTACAAGCAGCTCATACAGCTCAATAACAAAAAAAAAAAACCCAATCCAAAAATGGGCAGAAGACCTAAATAGACATCTCTCCAAAGAGGATATACAGACTGCCAACAAACACATGAAAGAATGCTCAACATCATTAATCATTAGAGAAATGCAAATCAAAACTACAATGAGATATCATCTCACACCAGTCAGAATGGCCATCATCAAAAAATCTAGAAACAATAAATGCTGGAGAGGGTGTGGAGAAAAGGGAACAGTCTTGCACTGCTGGTGGGAATGTGAATTTGTACAGCCACTATGGAGAACAGTATGGAGGTTCCTTAAAAAACTACAAATAGAACTACCATATGACCCATCAATCCCACTACTGGGCATATACCCTGAGAAAACCATAATTCAAAAAGAGTCATGTACCAAAATGTTCATTGCAGCTCTATTTACAATAGCCCGGAGATGGAAACAACCTAAGTGTCCATCATCAGATGAATGGATAAAGAAGATGTGGCACATATATACAATGGAATATTACTCAGCCATAAAAAGAAACGAAATTGAGCTATTTGTAATGAGGTGGATAGACCTAGAGTCTGTCATACAGAGTGAAGTAAGTCAGAAAGAGAAAGACAAATACCGTATGCTAACACATATATATGGAATTTAAGAAAAAAGAAATGTCATGAAGAACCTAGGGGTAAGAGAGGAATAAAGACACAGACCTACTAGAGAATGGACTTTAGGATATGGGGAGGGGGAAGGGTAAGCTTTGACAAAGCAAGAGAGAGGCATGGACACATATACACTACCAAACGTAAGGTAGGTAGCTAGTGGGAAGCAGCCGCATAGCACATGGAGATCAGCTTGGTGCTTTGTGACCACCTAGAGGGATGGGATCGGGAGGGTGGGAGGGAGGGAGAAGCAAGAGGGAAGATATATGGGAACATATGTATATGTATAACTAATTCACTTTGTTATAAAGCAGAAACTAACACACCACTGTAAAGCAATTATACTCCAATAAAGATGTAAAAGAAAAAATAAAAACTAAAATAATAAAATAAAATCAGGAATAAGACAAGGGTACCTATTCTCACCACTGCTATTCAACACAGTAATAGAAATCCTAGCCAATCGGGCAAGAAAAAGAAATGAAAGGCATCCAAATCAGAAATAAAGAAGTAAAATTGTTTGCAGATATGATCTTATATAAAGAAAATTTTAAGGACTCCATTAAAAAACCTGTTATAACTAATCAGCAAATTCAGTTAAAGTTGGAGGATACAAAAATCAACATAAGAAATCAGCTGCATTTCTATAAACTAATTCTTGTTCTATGAACTATCTGAAAAGGAAATAAAGAAAACAATCCCATTCACAATAACATCAAAAACAATAAAGTACTTAGGAATAAATTTAACCAAGGTGAAAGACATGTACACTGAAAATTATAAATTTTGATTAGAGAAATTAAAGAAAACACACATGCATGGAAATATATATCTCGCTCATGGATTGGAAGAATTAATATGGTTAAAATATCCCTTCAATCCAAAGCCATCTATGGTTTGAAAGCCATCCATCAAAGTTCCAATCCATTGTTCATAGGTAAAAATAATCCCAAAATTTGTATGGAACCACAAAAGACCCTGTATAGTCAAAGCAATCATGAGGAAGAAGAAAAATGCTAGAGGCATCACATTTCTTGATTTCAAACTACTACAAATCTGTAGTAATCGAAACAATATGGTTCTAGCATAGAAATAGACACATAGACCAATGGAACAGAATTGAGAGCCCAGAAATAAACACTCATGTATATAGTCAACTAATATTTGACAAGGGAGCCAAGAATACTCAATGGGAAAGATAGTCTCTTCAATAAATGGTTTTGGGAAAACTGGATAATGGCATGCAGAAGAATGAAATTCTATCTCTATCTTATACTACTCAAAAAATTAACTCAAAATAGATTAAAGACTTAATCATAAGACCTGAAATCATAAAGCTCCTAGAAGAAAACTTAGGGGAAAATCTCCTTGACATTGATTCTGGCAGTAAGACATTGGATATAATATGAAAAGTACAAGCAACAAAAGCAAAAATGAGTCTGTGCGACTACATCAAACTAAAAAGCTCCTGCACAACAAAAGAAACAATCATCATAATGAAAAGGCAACCTGTGGAATGGGACATAAATATTGTAAACCAGATATATGATAAGCAGTTAACATCTAAACTATTAGGAACTCATACAACTCAACAGAAAAAAAAATCTGCTTAAAAAGTGAACAGAGGAACTGAATAGACATTTTTCCAAAGATGACATATAAATGGTCAATAGGTACTTGAAAAAAATGCTTAACATCATTAATCATCAGGGAAATGCAAATCAAATCCACAAGATATCACCTCACACCTATTAGAATTGCTATTACCAAAAAGACAGGAGATAACAAGTGTTGGCATGGATGTAGAGAAAACGGAGCCCTTGTGCATTGTTGGTGGGAAGGTAAATTGGTACAGCCATAATGGAAAACACTATGGAGCTTCCTCAAAAAATTAAAAATAGAACTACCATACGATCCAGCAATCCTACTACTTGGATATATACTTTGGTATATGAAATGAAGTCAGTATCTTAAAGAGATATCTGTATTCCTATGTTCATTGCAGCATTATTTACAATAGCCAACATATGGAAACAACCTAAGTGTCTGCCCACAGATGAACAGTTAAAAAAGATTTGGTATATGTGTGTGTGTGTGTGGATATATATATATATAGATAGATAGATAGATACAATTTAATGTTCAGCCATGAGAATAAAGGAAATCCTGCCATTTGGTACAACTTGGATGGACCTTTAGGGCATTACGCTAAATGAAATAAGTCAGACAGAGAAGGAAAATACCATATGATCTCACTTGTAGGTGGAATCTAAAAAAGCTTAATTCAGAAACAGAGGCTAGAATGGTGGTTACCAAGAGCAGGGAGTGGGGGAAATGGGGAGATGTTGGACAAACTTCCAATTATAAATTAAGTTCTGGAGAGCTCATGTATAGCATGGTGACTATAGTTAACAATACTGTATTATACACATGAAAGTTGCTAAGAGAGTAGATATTAAATGGTTTCACAACAAAAAGAAATGGAAATTATGTGAGGGGATAGAAGTGTTAACAAACCCTACTGTGGTAATCATTTTGCAGTATATGTATCAAGTCATCACATTGTACCTTAAACTTATACAATGTTATATGCAAATTATATCTCAATAAAGCTGAAAAAATAAAATGAGGCATTAAATAGGTAGAATTTATCTTATTTCTTTCACCACACTGTGCAGTAAATCTTCTGTTTGCCCAACCAGATATAGTATCCACCATTATCCACGTTGCTCTCTGCACTGGGAGGTGACCTATGTAGATTACCTAGTGGGATCCCCAACCCTTTGGCTTCTGGTGGTGGTCTGCCAATAACGAATCCTGGCAGGAGATCAGAGATGGGTAGGGGATTGAGACCAGGGTAGTTATTCTCCTGGATCCTTCCCTTCAGGTTTACCATGGGTTGGCAACTTCCCCTAAGTGGAATCTGTGGTCTCTTGGCAGTGCTCCCTACACGACCCTTTCCTGCTGAGTTCCAGGGAGAGCTACCTCTCCTCAGGTCCCTAGGGAGGTAACATCATTCTCAGTCTCAGGGGATGACATTCTGACTTGTGATTTTCCTATATCCTGTCCTTTATGTGGTCATCCCAATTTAGTGTGCTGGAACATTGATGGAAACACAAGTAATCAGATCCACATAATGTAAACCATAGCTAGTTGATCTCACCTGAAATAATCAGAAAACAATAGTGTATAAAGAAAACACATTTCTTAAAAATTATGACTACTCAGAATTTACCCATACACTGTCATGACATGACAATTAGACATAGTTGATGTCTCAAGTTTCAATTTATGATATATAAAACTCTAATATTGATAACAGATTTATAAAAATCAGGCACATTTAAGACACATTTTAAATTATATGAAAGCAGTCAGGTTATATATTTTAGAGAACTAAATAATTGCTATTTGTGATAGCATGCTTTGAATTTTGACTTACAGGGGCAACTTTTCCTTTTATCATACAACTAAAGTATTTCTTATATAGATAGTCATTAAAAAAATAAAGTTAGTCATATCTGAAAATGTGTATAAGTTTAGAAAGTGTTGAATACATTAAAACATTAACAGAATTCATCCATTTGGGAGTCACAGGTTTAAGTTTTCATTACTAATGACTCAAGTCGAATTCTTTAGAGCGCCGTTCTCAGCCAATACTGGAAAAGCGTCGATGTATATTATCACCAGAAACCTGTGCCTTAAATGAAAGCTAAAGCAATATGGCCACGTTAGAGCATGAAGCTGGGTGTGCACAACTGAAATGGATCCATCTAACTTTTTAAGGGAAGCTGATATCCCCTTAGGGTGCTCTTACAAAATGTAAATTTGCTGATGTGGAGACCTCAGTATAAAAACCCTTATTTTACTTGATGGCATTTTAACACCATCCTTTCCTAAAGAAAAGAATAAAGCAGGATGAAACTAAACCCATAACTTGAGAGAAAACAGTTATAGAAAATATAGCGCATTTTAATATCAACTGACTGACTGCTGCCATTCAGAATTATAGAAATTCTGTATGATTCCATTTGAGAAAAAAAGAGCTCAAATACTTCTGTTGAATAAACTGTGGTCCCTCTCTTCCTTTCCCCCTCCCCCTCCCCCTCCCTCTCACTCACACACACACACACACACACACACACACAGTGGCTACAAGACATGAATAATTCTGTTCTTCCCACTGAAATCTTTGGTTAAGTTTACTTCAGAGGCCTGGACTACAGTTCTAGCTCTGTAGCTGCCCCTGAAACACTAATTTTAACAGGCTGAGACAGAAGGGAATAGTAGAACTGAAAAACTGAAAAGCAGAGGATGTGTTACCTAATTAAGTCATATGGACCCTGCTCAGACCCTAGCCCAACAGAGGCTCTCTCCCTCAGTGTGGGGAGGGTTTTCTCCTTTTGGGTTTGAGTAGGTGAATAATGAAATGGAAGCTGAGAATGACACAGCACAAGCTATATTCAGTGGCCAAAGAATGAAGTGAGAACTAAGTTCACAGATCAACTTCTCACCCACCTAGCAAGAGTGATTTAATTTTAGAGAGTAAAGACAAAAGAAGGAGGAGCAAGGCTAATGATGGGGAGGTATATTCATCAGTCTACTGGGCAGGAAGCAAGGCTTTTTCAGGGGAGTGCAGTGCCACCCCGTTTTTACCCTTTTTTGTTCTTAATGTTCAGTCATGGCCACCAGTAGGTGTATCATTTAATATGCTAATGTAGTAAAATCAGTGTAAAATGAGACTCAGTGTCTCGCCAGGTCAGATGTATCGCCTGTTGGTCCCAGCTGGTTCCATCTGATTTTGTTTTTGTTTGTAGCTTCCTTTCTTTTCTCTGTCCCCTTTAACTTAAAGAGTTATGTTAACTCCAGCTAACAGTGGGGGTTGGAGGGTTTGGAGCAAACACCCGAGCAGCTCTGACAACAGATGGAGAATGAGATGAGCTGGTTTTATTCCCTTTCCCAGTTCCTTCATGGAGAGTCTGACTAAAGGGATCACTTTCAACCAAACCTCAAGGGCAAAATAAGGCCCCATATCTCAGCACCATATCAAGTCTCATCCTTAAAAAGCAATTTGGATCCAGATTGTTGAAAACAAGGTCTATGCAGTAATAAAAGTGACCCAAGATCCAAAAGGATACATAGAAAATAATAAAAGAATGTTATAAAGATTGTATAGAAGGATACCGTTTGACAAAGCAAACCTACAATTTAGCTTAGACATGAGGGTAAAATTTAGAGTAATTCAGTTTTCCCAAAGAGGCAGACTCCAAACCACATAGTCACCTCTGACTCTTCCTTCATTGCCAGTCAGTCAGTCATCAAGAACTAATGATTTCTGCAGCCTATATGCCTCAGCAAACTATCCCTTCCTTTCCATTTCCACGACCACTACTCAACCCTTGGGCCAAATACCTGGGTACAGGATAATAGGCTCTTACATTAACCCCCCAATCCTGGTATTTCCTCTCTTCAGTCCCTACATTACGATTAGATAAACTATTGCTAAAACTCAGCTTTTAACTGAGTTAAAAGCTTACTTTTACTACCTTACTTTAAATCTCTAAGTATACTAGAAAGTAAAGTCCAAACTCTTTTATTAGCTACGCAAATCCAGTACAACTTAACATTTTAAAAGCTAATGGAGCCACGAATAAAAATATCAATAAGTAATATTATGAATAGTAATAATAATAATATTAAAACCTAGGCCTACTTAACAATTTACAAATTGTATTCAAGTACATAAACTCGTTATATCCTCTAAACAACCTTTTAGAAAGGTGATATTTACCATGAGTGTCATTATTACCATGTGTAGGTACCTCAGCATGAATGGTCTATATCTCTGTGCATTGTGCTGGCGTGAGGGGAGCAGGTACAGTAGGAATGTGGCAAAGAAAAAAGCTGAGACAGGTTTTACAAAGTGACCTGAGGTGTAAGGCAGGGCTACTCTGTGTGGTCAAAGGAGCCAACTTCCTGGCATCTGAAAAGCAAGAGAAGCAAGTGTTTGAATGTCTTAGGACAAGTTGACCCCTGCAGAGGAGGAAGTGCCTTTGCTACTAGGGATAAGTCATTTGCTAGAAAGAAGTTGGTACCATAAGGTTTTAATGTTCATCACTTGGTGCTGCTGGTGCATGGTAGGAGATGAGAATTATAAGAAGTAGAATTTAGGGAGAGGATGTACGAAAGTGACTTAGCAGCCTAAGAACATTTTTTCACTCATATGAACTTCCTTCTCACCAGCTCTGTGTCCTGTTATTCCTGCCAAAAAGACTTCTGCCCATTCAAATTGGGCCCCACAGCTGACCATCCAAATGCTTTGCTCCTTCAAGTTTCCTTGCCTTTTTCTTATGTTAGGTAAAGGATTATGGTTAGTCTTAGATTATATTTACTCAGAGTTCCTAAAAAAGGAGTTTAACAATACTCATAAATAGAAATAAGAACTGGCAAGGGGGAGTCAAAATTGTGGAAGAGTAGGAGGATGTGGAGTTCCCCTCTCCCCACAAATGCATCAAGAATACATCTACAAATAGAACAATTCTCACAGAACACCTGCTGAACACTAGCAGAGTACCTCAGACACCTAAAGGGAAAAGCAAGATCCCTGTGTAACAGGATAGGAAAAAAGAAAGAAGAAGGGAAAAGGAAGAGGAGAGGAAGCGGGATAGGACCCGCATCCCTGGGGTCAGGGAAGCTGAAGGAGAGGAGAGGTTCCGCACCCAGGGAAGTCTCCTCACTTGTGGGGAGATCAGCTGGGACAGAAGGGGAGCTTTGAGGGCCAGGAGAAACGTGCAACAACCAGTCTGTGGCAGGCAGGACAGAGTGAGACCTACACAGATGGTCTGTGCCATGAGCCCTGCGTGCCTCAGCCTGAGACATGTGTCCACCAGTGCAGATAGGGGCTGGGTGCTGGAACATGGGTTTTGGAGAGCAGACCTGAGGAGAAGACTGCTGTTAGCTGTGAGGAGACAGCCTGAGAGGACATACATGTGGGCACATACATGTGGTGGTTGGGCCAGGGTAGAGTATGAGCTGTCTCCCTAGTGCCCAAAGCTGGTCCAGATCCATGATTACTGCAATCCTGGGACCTGACTTCAGTGGATCTACACTAGTGACCTGGTGAAACCAATGCCTGAGAGATACCAGGACAAATTGCTGACATACCCATGGTTAAGGTTGGACTGAGAGCAGTGCCAACAGTGTAGTCTGAGAGCTCATACAACAGGTGAAATGTGACACAACAAAGCACACTCACCAGTGAACAGCTCCAGAGGAGGATTATTCAGTGGCTTCTCTCCCAGTAGGAGTGCACCAATCCCACCTGCTTTGAACCACAGATCAGAAACACAGCTAAGAAACAGATCAGGGGACCACTACTCTAACAACTAGGGAGCAGACCCCACCCGACAGGTAGTGACAACCACAGAGCAAAGGGGAGGCTCTGCTAAATATCCAGTGCAGGCTCTGCTCACCACAACATCAGTTACAACTCCTATCAAGGGGATAATGGCCAGCATACACAGAGGAAAGAGGTGTGCAGACATCTATACTAAAAACAGTCCTTGCACCAAAAAATATTAAACCCACTCAGGCTACACAAGGGATGTTCGCACATAAAAATAGCCCTCCAAGACAGTCTGAGGGTGTGGCATGGGGAGGAAGAACCTCCAGAGCATTTAGCCTTGAAGGCCAGTGGGGCTTGAGTGCAGGAGCTCCACAGGGCTGGGAGAAACAGAGACTCCACCTTTGGAGGGAGCATACAAGGTCTCACATGCACTGGAACCCAACACAAAACAGTACCTCCATAGGAACCTGGGCTAGACCTACCTAAGGGTCTTGGAGTGTCTCCTGGGGAGATGAGGGTTAGCTGTAGCTCACTGTGGGGGCAAGGACACTGGTAGCAGAGGCCCCAGGAAATACTGATTGGCATGAGCTCTCCCGGAGGTCCCCATTTTGGCACTAAGACCCGGCGCACCCAACAGCCTGCAGGATCCAGTGCTGGAAGGCCTTGGGCCAAACAACCAACAAGATAGGAACACAGCCACACCCATCAGCAGACAGGTTGCCTAAAGTGAGCTCACAGCCACCTCAAAATACACCACTTGACACAGCCCTGCCCACCAGAGGGACAAAATCCAACTCAACCCACTAGAGTGCAGGCACCAGTCCCTCCCACCTGGAAGCCTGCACAAGAACCTGGACCAACCTCACCCACCAGGGGGCAGACACCAGATGCAAGAGGTACTATGATCCTGCAGCCTGCAGAAAGGAGACCACAAACACAGAAAGTTAGATGAAATGAGACAACAGAAAAATATGGTGCAGATGAAGAAACAAAATAAACACCCACAAGAATAACCAAATGAAGAGGAGATAGACAATCTACCTGAGAAAGAATTCAGAGTAATGATAGTAAAGATGATCCAAAATTTCGGAAAAGAAATGCAGGCACAGACCGAGAAAATACAAGAAATGTTTAACAAAGAGATAGAAGATTTAAAGAACAAACAGAGATGAACAACCCAATAACTGAATTGAAAAATACACTAGATGGAATCAATAGCAAAACAAGTGAGGCAGAAGAATGAGTAAGTGAGCTGGAACACAGAGTGGTGAAAATCACTGCCATAGAACAGAATAAAGAAAACAGAATGAAAAGAAATGAGGACAGCCTCAGAGACTTCTGGGACAACATTAAACACACCAACATTTGCATCATAGAGCTCCCAGAAGAAGAAGAGAGAGGGAAAGGGTTTGAGAAAATATTTGAAGCAATATAGCTGAAAACCTCCCTAACACGGGAAGGGAAACAGTCACCCATGTTCAAGAAGTGCAGAGTCCCATACAGGATAAGCACAAGAAGGAACATGCCAAGACACACAGTAATCAAAGTAACAAAAATTAAATACAGTGCTTCCCTGGTGGCGCAGTTGTTGAGAGTCCACCTGCCAATGCAGGGGACATGGGTTCGTGCCCCGGTCCGGGACGATCCCACATGCCGTGGAGCGGCTGGGCCTGTGAGCCATGGCCACTGAGCCTGTGCGTCCAGAGCCTGTGCTCCACAACGGGAGAGGCCACAACAGTGAGAGGCCCACGTACTGCAAAAAAAAAAAAAAAAAAATTAAATACAGAGAAAAAAAATAAAAGCAGCAAGGGAAAGCAACAAATAACATACAAGGGAATCCCCATAAGGTTATCAGCTGATTTTTCAGCAAAAATTCTGCAGGCCGGGCTTCCCTGGTGGCGCAGTGGTTGAGAGCCTGCCTGCCGATGCAGGGGACGCGGGTTTGTGCCCCGGTCCAGGAAGATCCCACATGCCGCGGAGCAGCTGGGCCCGTGAGCCATGGCCACTGAGCCTGCACGTCCGGAGGCTGTGCTCTGCAACAGGAGAGGCCACAGCAGTGAGAGGCCTGCATACCGCAAAAAAAAAAAAAATTCTGCAGGCCAGAAGGGAGTGGCATGATATATTTAAAGTGATGTAAGAAAAAAACCTACAACAAAGAGTAGTCTAGCCAGTAAGGCTCTCATTTAGATTCGATGGAGAAATCAAAAGATTTACAGACAAAAAACATAACCCTCAGAAAATTCAGAACCACTAAACCAGCCTTACAACAAATGATAAGGAAACTTCTCTAGGCAAGAAAAAAAAAAAGAGGCCACAACTAGAAACAAGAAAATCACAAATGGGGAAGCTCACTAGTAAAGGTAAATATATGGTAAAAGTAGGAAATCATCCACACATAAATATGATATCAAAGCCTGCAACTATGAGAAGAGGAGATTATAAATGCAGGAAATGGGAACTGCATTTGAAATTAAGAGACCAGCAATTTAAAACAACATTATACATATATAGACTGCTATATCAAAACCTCATGGGAACTGCAAACCAAAAAACTACAATAGATACGCACACCAAAAAGAAAAAGCAACCCAAACACAACACTAAATATAGTCATCAAGTCACAAGAGAAGAGAACAAATGAAGAAGGGAAGAAAGAAGACCAAAAAAAACAAATTGAAAACAACTAAGAAAATGGCAGTGGGAACATACATATAATTACCCTAAATGTAAATGGATTAAATCCTCCAACCAAAAGACATAGACTGGCTGAATGGATACAAAAACAATATATATTCTGTCTGCAAGAGACTCACTTCAGACGTAGGGACACACATAGACTGAAAGTGAGAGGATGGAAAAAGATATTCCATGCAAATGGAAATCAAAAGAAAGCTGGAGTATCAATACTCATATCAGACAAAATAGACTTTAAAAAAGACTGGTATAAGAGGGCTTCCCTGGTGGCTCAGTGGTTGAGAGTCCACCTGCTGATGCAGGGGACACAGGTTAGTGCCCCAGTCTGGGAAGATCCCACATGCCGCAGAGCAGCTGGGCCCATGAGCCATGGCCACTGAGCCTACACGTCCAGAGCCTGTGCTCTGCAATGGGAGAGGCCACAACAGTGAGAGGCCCGCGTATCACAAAAAAGAAGAAAAAAAAAAAGACTGGTATAAGAAACAAGGAAGGACACTACATAATGATCAAGGGATCAATCCAAGAAGATATGACAATTGTAAATATTTATGTACCAAACATAGGAGCACCTCAATCCATAAGGCAAATATTAACAGCCATAAAATAAGAAACAGACAGTAACACAGTATAGCGAGAGACTGAACCCCATTTGAACCAATGAATAGATCATCCAGACAGAAAATCAATAAGGAAATACAAGCCTTAAATGACACATGAGACCAGGTGGACTTAATTGCTATTTATAGGGCATTCCATCTGAAAGCAGCAGAATATTCTTTCTTCTCAAGTGCACATGGAACATTCTCCAGGATAGATCATATCTTGGGCCACAAATCAAGCCTTGGTAAATTTAAGAAAATCAAAATCATATCAAGCATCTTTTCCAACCACAATGCTATGAGATTAGAAATCAATTACAGGAAAAAAATGGTAAAAAACACAAACGCATGGAGGCTAAACAGTATGTTACTAAACAATGAATGGATCACTGAAGAAATCAAAGAGGATATTAAAAAATACCTATAGACAATGACAACAAAATCATGATGATCCAAAACCTATGGGACACAGGAAAAGCAGTTCTAAGAGGGAAGTTTATAGCAATAGAATCTTACCTCAAGAAATAAGAAAAACCTCAAATAAACAACCTAACCTTACAACTAAAGCAACTAGAGAAAGAAGACCAAGCAAAACCCAAAGTTAGAAGAAATCATAAATATCAGAGCAGAAATAAATGAAATAGAGACAAAGAAAACAATAGAAAAGATCAATGAAACTAAAAGCTGGTTCTATGAACAGGTAAACAAAATTGATAAACCTTTAGCTAGACTCATCAGGAAAAAAAAGGGAGAGGGCTCAAATCAATAAAATTCAGGATGAAAAAGGAGAAGTTACAACAGACACCACAGAAATACAAAGGATCCTAAGAGACTACTACAAGCAACTATATGCCAATAAAATGGACAACCTAGAAGAAACGGACAAATTCTTAGAAAGGTACAAACTTCCAAGACTGAACAAGAAAGAAATAGAAAATGTGAATAGCCCAATCACAAGTACTGAAATTGAAACTGTGATTTAAAAACTTCCAACAAACAAAAGTCCAGGACCAGATGGCTTCACAGGTGAATTGTATCAAACATTTAGAGAATTCTAATGTTTGATAGACTTTTAATTCTAACATTTCCTTCTGAAACTCTTCCAAAAAATTGCAGAGGAATGCTCCCAAGCTCAATCTACAAGGCCACCATCATTCTGATACTAAAACCAGACAAAGATACCACAATAAAAATTACAGGCCAATATCACTGATGAACACAGATGCAAAAATCCTCAACAAAGTATTAGCAAACCAAATCCAACAATGCATTAAAAGCATTATACACCATGATCAAGTGGGATTTATCCCAGGGGTGCAAGGATTTTTCAGTATATGCAAATGAATCAATGTGATACACCACATTAAAAAACTGAAGAATAAAAACTATGTGATCATCTCAACAGATGCAGAAAAAGCTTTCTAACAATATTCAACGTTCATTTATGATAAAAACTCCCCAGAAAGTGGGTGTAAAGGGAATCGACCTCAACATAATAAAGGCCATATATGACAAACCCAAGCTAACATCATTCTCAATGGTGAAAAACTGAATGTGTTTCCCCTAAGATCAGGAACAAGACAAGGATGTCCTCTCTCACCACTTTTATTTGACATAGTTTGGAAGTTCTAGCTACAGCAATCAGAAGAAAAAGAAATAAAAGGAATACAAATTGGAAAACAAGAAGTAAAATTTTCACTGTTTTCAGATGACATGACACTATACATAGAAAATCCTAAAGATGCTACCAGAAAACTACTAGAGCTCATCAATGAATTTGGTAAAGTTTCAGGATACAAAATTAATACACAGAAATCTCCTGCAGTCCTGTACACTAACAATGAAAGATCAGGAAGAGAAGTCAAGGAAACAATCCCATTTGCCATTATGTCAAAAAGAATAAAATACCTAGGAATAAACCTTCCCAAGGAGGCAGAAGAGCTGTATTCAGAAAACTATAAGATACTGATGAAAAAAAATAAAAAATGACACAAACAGATGGAGAGATACACCATGTTCTTGGATTGGAAGAATCAATATTGTCAAAATGACTATACTACCCTAAGCAATCTATAGATTCAATGCAATCCCTATCAAATTACCAATGGCATTTTCCACAGAACAAGAACAAAAAATCTTAAAATTTGTATGAAGACACAAAAGACCCCGAATAGCCAAAGCAATCTTGAGAGAGAAAAATGAAGCTGGAGCAATCAGGCCCCCTGACTTCAGACTACACTACAAAGATACAGTCATCAAAACAGTATGGTACCAGCACAAACACAGAAATATTGGATTGGCCAAAAAGTTCATTCGGGTTTTTCCATACCATCTTACAGAAAAACCTGAACAACCTTTTTGGCCAACCCAATATAAAATCAATGTAACAGCACAGAAAGTCCAGAGATAAATCCACACACCTAAGGTCAACTAATCTATGACAAAAGAGGAAAGGCTATACAATGGAGAAAAGACAGTTCTTTAATAAGCGGTGCTGGGAAAACTGGACAGCTACATGTAAACGAATGAAATTAGAACACTCTCTAACACCACACAAAAAAGAAACTCAAAATGGGTCAAAAAATTAAATGTGGGCTTCGTTGGTGGCACAGTGGTTGAGAGTCCACCTGCCGATGCAGGGGACACGGGTTCATGCCCTGGTCCAGGAAGATCCCACATGCCGTGGAGCGGCTAGGCCCGTGAGCCATGGCCGCTGAGCCTGCGCATCCGGAGCCTGTGCTCCGCAACAGGAGAGAACACAACAGTGAGAGGCCTGCGTACCGCAAAAAAAAAAAAAAAAAATTAAATGTAAGGCTGGATACTATAAAACTCCTGGAGGAAAACATAAGCAGGACACTCTAATGTAAATCAAAGCAAGATCTTTTTTGATCCACATCCCATAGTAATAAAAATAAAAAACAAAATAAACAAATGGGACCTAATTAAACTTAAAAGCTTTTACACAGCAACAGAAACCAGAAACAAAAAGACAACCCTCAGAATGTGAGAAAATATTTACAAATAAAGCAACAAAAGAGGGATTAATCTCCAAAATATACAAACAGCTCATGCAGCTCAATAACAACAGCAACAACAAAACAACCAAAAATGGGCAGAAGATCTAAATAGACATTTCTCC
Organism: Delphinapterus leucas; assembly: GCF_059928025.1. NCBI lineage: Eukaryota > Metazoa > Chordata > Mammalia > Artiodactyla > Monodontidae > Delphinapterus > Delphinapterus leucas. Next base: position 34,801,740 of record NC_143133.1, read on the forward strand.
AAAGAAGACATACAGATGGCCAAAAAGCACATGAAAAAATGCTCAACATCACTAATTATTGGAGAGATGCAAATCAAAACTACAATGATGTATCACCTCATACCAAATAGAATGGCCATCATCAAAAAATCTACAAACAGTAAATGCTCAAGAGGGTGTGGAGAAAAGGGAACCCTCCTAGACTTTTGGTGGGAATATAAATTGGTGAAACCATTATGGAGGTTTCTTGAAAAACTAAATATAGAACTACTGTATGATTCAGCAGTCCCACTTCTGGGCATATATCTGGAGAAAAGCATAATTTGAAAAGATACATGCACCCCAGTATTCAATGCAGCACTATTTACAATATCCAAGACATGGAAGCAACCTAAATTGTCCATTGACAGAGGAGTGGATAAAGATGTGATACATATATACGAAGGAATATTACTCAGCCATAAAAAAGAACAAGATAATGCCATTTGCAGCAACATTGATGGACCTAGAGATTGTCACACTGAGTGAAGTCAGAGAAAGACAAAGATATGATATTGCTTACATGTGGAATCTAAAAAAATGGGACAAGTGAACTTATTTACAAAAGAGTAAAAGAGTCACAGATGTAGAAAATAAACTTATGGTTACCAGGGGGTAAAAGGGTGGGGAGGGATAAATTTGGAGATTGGGATTGACATATGCACACTACTATATATAAAATAGGTAATGGATAAGGACTCACAGTATAGCACAGGGAACTCTATACTCTGTATTGACTTGTATGGGAAAAGAATCTAAAAAAGAGTGGATATATGTATATGTATAACTGAATCACTTTGCTGTACACCTGAAACTAACACGACATTGTAAATCAAGTATACACCAATAAAGTTTTTTTAAAAAAAGAAAGAAGAACTGGAAAAAATGTATAAAATATCTATGGAAAGGTTGTCTTTTTGTTTTTCTTATGTTGTATCTGCCTTTCCCTATATGTCTGTTCAGCTATTCTTGCTACCTACTGATGGTTCCCCCTCCATAGTCCATAGTCCAAATCCAAATGACTGGCTTAATTACTAGCATTAATTAATTACTGGCTGAGCATTTCATGCAAAGCCTCTCCATGGATTACTGACAAGATTGCAGATTCCACCTCTGTATTAAAAACCTACCCATAGTTCAATAAGTGATCTTAAAGAGTTTTGGGTGAAACAGTTAAATCTAGGAGAAGATGAACATGGTAGCCATCCTGAGTGACCTGCCCAGTAACTGACCCCTCCTGTAATGCCCCCTCTATCCTTTCCACTGACTCATATTTCACAAATCCCTCAAAGAACAGATCTTATCTTTCTTTCATGAAACTCAACTATTCCAGGTCACAGCATACTGCAGTGGCAAAGATATGAGGTTTCACATCAAGTAGATCTCACAATCATCACAGAATTCATACCTTAGCCAAGTGCTTCCCAGACTTAAGGGTGCATAAGAATCACCTAGAAAGCTGATTGAAACACAAATTTCTGAACCTCAGTCCCAGAGATCTGACTCAACAGGTCTGGGTTAGGCCTGGAAATTTGCATTTTTAACAAACTCCCAGGTGATGCTGATGCTGCTTGTCCATGGAATACACTTTGAGGACAACTGCCTTACTTCACTCACCTCCTAGCTACAGGATTCTGAACATGTTATTTACTTTCTATCTGTAAAACAGGGATGCTAATAGCATTTTTATTGGACTGCCATGCAATTTATATGAATCAAAATAGATTCCATGTTTGGTTTATACCAGCAATAAAAATCAACTGGTCCACCTTGCCTTTCTCTGATCTTTGTTACTTATCCAGTTAACAATGATAATTCAGTATGTTATATGATGCTTCCTTAAAATTAATTTAACACTGATATAAATTTAGATGGTGGCATATTATGGCTCTTCAATTAGATTCCAGGTCACTCAGGAGAGGTGGCATAGCCCTCACAGTGCTCTCCATACAGTATGCACTTCTGGCCCAATGGAAAGGCAGTGGGGTGACAGGGTTAAGAGCAGAAGCATGGCACTAGAGGACCTAAATTGGAATCACAGCTCTGCAACTTAGAATCTATGTGACCTCAGGCAAGTTATTTAGTCTCTTTCTTCCTCAGTTTCTTCCTCTGTAGATTAGGGATAATCATGAGTTTCCTCAAAAGCATGTTGTATTAAATGAGGCAATATATGCAAAGCACTTGAAAAGCACCTTTTAAAGTTCTTTACACATAGTAAAAACTATAAAGGTGCTAGTTATTGAATTCATTTTGCAATTCCTCTGAGTAGAAAGACCAAACATTTTTAAAAGTGAATAAAAGCTAGATGTTAAGATAGTATAAAATGCATTACTAAAATATAATTATTTTTAAGTCTTACAAAGTAAAGTTCAGATTTCAGGTTGGTCTATGTTCTTTGTTCACAGATATAAATTCACATATATGGTCACAATTAATATGCTAACTATTGCCACATATTTAAAGATAATTATAAGTGTTTAAATCTCCTTCAGATTTATGTTACCTGCAAGTATCAGAGATGATCTCATCATCCTCCCTTTATCCATGGTGCACAACTACTTTGGTAAACACATTTCCTGAACACATGCTTTTTGCACATTGTAAAAAGTGGCCTTGGGGCATGCCCAAGAAAGAAAACCTGTGTGCAAAACTAGGAACTATTGAATCAGCTATTGTATAAACAGAATAAACAAAATGAGTGAAGCATTAAAATACATCTAGAGCAATATCATTTCCTTTATTGTTTTATAACTGTTTACTTGTTTCTCCTCCCTGGTAAAATGTCACCTATTTGATCATAAGCATTTCACTTTTTCCATAAGCCAGGAAGAGAGTAGATATCACGACAGAAAGAGTACAATCTGTAGAGTCAGACTGCTATAACTTTAAGTTAGATCTTCTTCAAACCAGCTATGTAAAAGTGGTAAAATTTAAAGAGTGGAAATAAAACAAAACTTGTTGATAGTATCACTTACCATGAAGTATCATAGTAAAGATGGTATTTGATAATGTATATAAAAGCACTTGGCATAAAGTAGGTATTCAGTTAATAGTAGTTAGTATTCTTTTTTGTATTCTTGGCATCTACCACCGTGAGTAATACAGCCTAGGCACTTGAAAATGTTTCTTGAAAAAATCAATGTATAAATTCAGCAGCTTGGTGGTACTTCATTTTCAGTGTTGATTAATTCCAGACCACAAATCAGCGTGTTCAATAGCACTAAGTGACTAAGTCATGGCTCTCCCCACATTTTCCCTAGAAAATTATGACCAGTCCATTAAGTAAATAACCTATTATCTCTGTGGGTTAGTTCAACCCAAGGACTCAACAATACGCAATGAGAAATTCTAAATACACTCTTGCCTCTCCCCAAGATATTTTTCTGTTCTGTTTTGCTTGTCTCAATGGAAGGCAATAAAAGTTACTTTATTGCAATAGAATAAACCCCATCTAAAAGCAATGTCTGAGGGAATTCCAAAATAGCATGTTCCGGAATGAGCGTAATTATTGGTTGTGATTCTTTGGACAAGTTATTTAAAATATTTACAGGCCTCAGATTTCACATGGGTCTAATAGGAATGATAATACTCACTAAACTGTGCTGTAATGAGATTTATATGTCTGTCTAGTCCTTTTCCTAGCTCTTTATTTTTATTCACTAGAGCTCTCTGTTGAAGACGCCTTGATTATCCTAATTCCTTCTGTTTAGATAGTCAAAATATTTATCAGCGTGGATTTCCTCTTATGTGAGGCTCCCATTCAGACAGTTTCATACGCTGCCTTGTTGATAGGCAGTGTGAATGTGGCAGAGACAGCTAACTGCACATTGGAAGTCACACATTTCCTATAGTGTGGTCCCGGGACTGGGAGACAGCTGCCCAGCCAAGGCGATATTCATTTAGGTGTGGCTGTGCGACTAGTTCTCTCCAAAGGGGTGTATGCCAAGATGGATAAACAGTGGGCATGCCTTCTCCACTCTCTCTTTCCCATCTGCCAGCTGGATGCAGAGGATTCCAGGCCCCAGGAGATGGTAGAGCCATAATCCTGGGTCACTGTGTAGGGAAAAGCCTCTGGCCAAAAGGGAACAATTACGCCAAAATATTACGTGAATGAGAAAGAAATTTCTATAGTGTTAAGGCACTAAAATTTGGGGATTTATTTGTTAGAGTACCTAGCATTACCTTAAGAAATACGGTAGAGAAATCATTTTTCTTAGAATGGTTATGGGGTCCTCTGTACATAAGACTGGCAGAAGATGCTGTACTAAGGAAAAAGTAATAAACTATTACATAAGTAGTAAGTGGAAGTTATACATTTCTAACCTTCACATTATATGGGGTCTACAGAGATGTTTAATTTGGCCTGCAGTCCTTACAAACACAGAATTAACTGCTAATGTTTTCTAAACAGCAGATTGTACATAAAAATCTGAATGTTCAGCTTCTTTTGAAAGTTTGAAGAATTTGACCACGCTGTGTCTGAGTTCCTACTTTGTGCCAATTGACCACAGATGAAGAGCAGGTGACCAGAAGGCTCCCCCCATTCCATTCCTGGACTCTTGGAAGCTATTCTTGCATTTAAGCTTACAGAATCCATCAGTCAGAGTCTAACCAGGAATACAGAAACCAAAACTATAACACAGGGAACTAGTGACACAGGTGTTGGAGGAGAAGAGAGAATCACAGGGACTGTGAAATAAACCAGAGACTGACACAGCAAGACACTGCTTCTATCACTTTGCCAAAGAGAAAAAAGGAGATGGTGCTGTAGGAGCCCAGGGGCCATGGCTACTCCTGGTACTGGAATCCACAGGAGACACCGCCTTTGCTGGAGAGGCTCTTAGAGGTAGAGAAAGAGGAGGACAGGAATAACTTGGCTTCCCTCTTTACCATGCCCTCTGGTCTCCTACTGTAACTTCACCCTGCAGGAAGCCAGCTGACTGGGATCCTGGGGGACACATCCTTCAGGGGTGAACTCTTCTAGGATACAGAGCAGAGCAAGGAAAGGAAGGCATAAGTAGCTGAAGGCAAACCAGCCTAGAACCTGGATACACATCACATACACATGATTAAATACTTTAATCATTTATATTGTCTACCTGATCCCTGTCAATATTTCAGTGTGTCATGTCTTTATAGGGTGAGGGGGTATACCTTTCAGTTTCTCTTCAGAGAAGTAGCCACTTTCCCACTTCTTTTTCTTTCTTATTTTAATGCAGTAGTATTGATGAAACCACTTTATTTGGTTTCTTACTTTAAACTGTGTTTTTACATGCCATGAGAAAACTTTCCCAAACCTTAAGAGTTATGGTAGGGTAAGAGCAATAACATGTACAATAATAATGACTACCATTTACTAAACACACACTATGTGTCAGGCTCTGTATTGTGTGGCTGAATATAAAAACAATATTGCAAAGTAAGTATTATTTCCCTCATTTTATTGAAGAGAAACCTGAATCCCAGGTAGGTTAAGGCAATTTCCAAGGTCACAAGTGGCAGAACTGAATTCCAACTGAGGTCAGCAAAACTACTTTAGACACTGGTTATTTCCGTTATTTACACTCTATCTCAGAGTAATCTTCTTGGTTTTCTTTCTGTAGAATTCTGGGTATATTGTTGTCCTGGATGCCTCATCACCACCTGCTTACTGCTCAGATGTCAGAGTGATGTGATTGCATAGCACAACTCTTTGACTGTATATAAAATAACAAATACATGGTTAGCTAAGAACCTTCCCTAATAAGGCCAAACACATTTGTATAAAGAAAAGTTTGGCTGGAACATTTAGTTGAGGGAAATTTGGATTCCATTTCAGGATAAAATGATAGATTCCTTCCAACATGTATATTGTTACAGCACAGACATATATATAGATACTGAGAAATATACAAAGGTTCCAAGAGAACATATTATTTTTGAGAACACATAGAGAAGACTTAGGGATGAAGAAGATTCCACACTGGGGTTATGATGTAGGGAAAATAATAATAACAGTTTTAGTCACCTCAGAAATTAAGTATGTGATACTTTTGCTTCCCCCCTCTCCTCATTTATAATTTAAGTCGCTACCTAAGATGGCTACTTCAGCAAATACTAGAGTACCTGGCTTTTCAAAGCATATAAGTAAAATTCAATTCGTATTAAAGGTTAATTTTTGTTTCTTTTTACATTTGGTTTTTCTGCTGTGTTTCACATTGATGATGACTCCATTTCTTCTGAAACTCTTTACTCTCATTTTTTCAGACACGACCTGCTTTTGGCCCTCTTCCGTCTTGAGCATATTTGTCCAAATTCCTGAAGCGTCCTCTCTCATTCTGCTGGGAGGCAGTGCAGTGTAGTGGTTCCAAGCACAGGCTCTGGAGCCAGACCACCTGGACACGAATCTTGACTCTGCACTTACTAGCTCTCTGACCTTGGGCTGCTTACGAAACCTCCCCTTACTAGGCATTTGTGGTACAGGATATATATTGATTGAAAAGTTTGAGGGGAGGTACAAGACGGCAAAGTAGAGGGAACCTGAGCTCACCTCCTCTCACAAGCACACCAAAATCACAACTAACTGAACAACCATCAGTAAAAAAGACTGGAACCTACCAAAAAGATATTCTACATCCAAAGACACAATGAAGAAACCACAACAAGACAAATTACAAAATGGGAAAGCTTACAGGTAAAAGCAAACATTCAGTAAAGGTAGGAAATCATCCACACACCAATATGATATCAAAACCAGTAATCATGAGAGGAGGAGAGTACAAATGCAGGATATTTTAAATGTATTTTTAATTAAGAGATCAGCAACTCAAAACAATCATGTGTGTGTGTATACATATATATACAGAGAGAGAGAGAGAGAGTGCGCTATACCAAAACCTCATGGTAATCACAAACCAAAAATCTATAATAGATATACACACAAAAAAGGAAACGGAATCCAAACACAACACTAAATACAGTCATCAAATCACAAGAGAACAGAAGAGGAAAGAAAAAAAAAATAGTCCTCCAATACCAGCTAGGCACTTGTACTTTGAACATGCATGCTTCTTTCTGCTCAGATCCTGAGCAAGGTACTACACTGGCTACTCAACCCTCCAACCAACTGGGTCAGAATTCAGAGAACCTGGAGCAGCCCTGAGGTCCATAGGCTCACATAAGAATATGATGCCCTCTATAATAAACATAATAATAACTACCATTTAATTAAACATCTACTATTTGAGTCCTCTATTAGACCCTGGACGTACATTTTCATTTGCCTAGAGAGACCACCTGAGGATAAAGTTACTCAAGGTTACACAAACCCGTGTGTGACCCATGTTCTTTCTATGGCAATGCTTATGAATAAGGGTCTGTCCACCTGGGTCTCCAGGTTAATGTGCTGGTTTCCTCCTTTGGGGGCTATAGCCCTATCCTGAATGTAGGCAGTCTTGACTGAGGCTCTGACACTCTGTATATGTCTAATTAGTCCCCTCCCTGCAACGGTTGAACCTGACTTGTGGACTCAGTCACTGGCTGGAGTCCTCTTCTTCAGCAATGGGTTTCTGGAAACAAGGCCATTCGCTGGTCACTGTCCAGGCCAGTACTGCTGACCCCACCCACCATAGAAGCTCTGGGGTGGAGTTAGTTCACTCAGCCTCATCTACTTTCAACATCTTCTCCATAATAAATGCTGATGAGAGATGTTTGGATGGTCACCTACTGGGGGCCAGCATTACATTAAGCACCTAAAATTTATTGTTGAACTTGAGTGGTACTCATCCACCCTGGACCCTCAGACTGCCTGTCATCCGAGCCCACATCAGATCATGGCCAAAAGCATGAAGAAATATTCCTCTGGTACGTTGACATAGTTGAAAAGGCCTTGTGCAAAGTTATACCAAGAAACAACAAATGTAAATGTACACAGAGAGACTCTGGGTTCCTGCAGAATCATGGGTTGTTAGTCATAGTTCACGTCATCACCAGGAAACTCACCCAACACAGGTTTGTAAAATTACATTGGTGGTGATAAGGAAGTTGGAAAAAGTAGTGATTGGCAGGGTTGAGAGGCACAATTAGTCTCAGGTGGGAGCAGTTCATCCTATAAGTGCTACACCATACATCAGTTCTTTACAATGTTCATGAAAATCACCTGGGGCTCTTGTTACAACGTGGATTCTAACTCAGTACATCTGAGATGGGGCTTGAGGCTCTGTGTTTCTAAAAGCTCCCCTAACATGCTGAAAGCCACTCATTCCCAGACTACACTTTGTATAGCAAGCCCATAGACCTCCTTGATACAAATTTAAAAAGGAAAAAATATAGTTGACTTACTTGGATCTAAGTCATGCATGTAGGTGGCATTAGAACCTTCCAGCCAAGGCACATGATTTTATCAGAAAAGTAATCATTCACAGAGGAAAAAGAGCAAGCCAGCACTGAGTCTCAGAGCGTGAGGGAGATACAGCTAGGGATTGATGGGTCTGGAAACACATATAGAAATCAGGAGAGGGAAAGAATGGACAGCAGTCATAGAAATAGCAACAATGTTATTCAACTGAATAAATAATCTATGTTTGAAAAGCAAAGAAGAAGGTAGCTTGGGGTATTTGAAGTCAGGCCGGGTAATGCCAGACCCAGGACACTAGACTCACTGGCACAGAAAAGGCAAACTTTAAAGTCTTAACAACAAGCAACGAAAGAAATCACTGTAGGCAAACGCCTTGAAGGTGAGCATAGGGCCACAAACGTCCAGAAAACAACCAGGTCGATTCCCAGAAATAAGAAGTGAACTTACCTGCTCATCTTCAGCTTCCAGAAGGAACTGAGCAAGGGAAGCCGAAGTGTCCTAGTCTCAGAGGAAGTAACACGTCCAGCAAGGAATCCAGTAAGGGATAAAGTACGGGAGCTGGAAAACTCAGCAAAGGCTCAACTCTGCTACCCACGTCAAACCTGCTGTAAAGTTACTTCTCACTGAACCAATGAAAAGCCTGTATTCCTTCCTACCGGCGTGAGGCAGAAACAACACTTGTGAGTTAAGTGGTTCTAGCTGTGAAAACTGGCAAATAGCATGAGGCATGGGGCATGCTGGTAGAGCTCTGAGTCTCAAAGTGAGGTCCTAGATCAGCAGTATCAGCATCACCTGGGAACCTGTTAGGAAATGTGAATTCTCAGCCCCGCTTGTTCCAAACCTATCAATCAGAAACTGTGCCGGGTGGCGCCCTGCAGCCAGTGTTCCAACAAGCCCTCCAGATGATTCTGATGCAAGCTCAAGGCAGTAGAGTCTATTGAAAGCATGAAGAGATGAAGGCCAGGTGTGTCAAAGGACAGTCATAAGTAGGCTTGATAATGTTGCTTTTACACACCTAGTGAAGACTAGAGCCTGTTTACAGGGAGAAGAAAACCCAGCAGAGATCATATAAAATAATAATTAATAAAACATGCTCAGTGATCAACAACAACACAAAAGCAAAGTGGATGAATATAAATTGTAGTAAAAAATACAAGTGACAATTTAATAATGGACATTAACAATCTTTGCCTCAAGATTTTTTATTTCCCAACCACATAAATGTGTCTACTGGTGAAGACACCATTAGGGATTTTCAATAATCCATATGTCTCTTTCAAACATATTTCTCCAGCATTGTAAGGGAGACCACCTTAGGTAGGTAGCTCTTTGGCCAGGGTGGTCATGTAATATAAATATATTTAACTGAGTATCTAGAAAAATTGCTAAAAATCCTGAACCCAAAACATGTCTTCAGAAAGTCACGCAGTACAATAAAAATGGAGATGGCAAAAAAAAATATTGAAAAGTCTAATTTTCATGTCTAAGCTGAACAAGGATTTAGATACTTACCAGATTCTATACAAAATGTTCATACTTCCTTAATTTAAGCTCACAAAGAGTATTCTTAATGTCTAATTGGGAGTTTTTGGCTCTGTATAACAGAAATCCTCTTGGGATAGACCTATAGAGAAAGGGCATTTTTGTGTTTGTAAGTGAGCAAGCCCAGAGCTAGCTTTGCTGTTCTTTGGAGTAGATCCCAGGTTTTTCCAGTGGTGCACTGGGGCTACGTGGACCAACTTCTCTCTGTCTGCTTGGCTGTCCACATTCAGATTCCATTCAGAGCTTCTCCCATTGTGGCAAGTTTGCTGCCTGCAGTAATCTGGGTTTTGTTCCTATTCGCATGCCTTGGGATGGGGGATGTTCACAGGGTGTTGAGGAGAAGTCAGGGAGTGAAGAGAGAAGGTACTGAATTCCTGAGAAGGGAATCCACTCTCAGAACCCCTAGCTAGTCTCTCCTACTCTCTCATTGGTCCACAAGGCCTTAGTCTTTCCCATCCCTAAAAAGAGTGAAATTAGCATGGTTAATTTGCCTAATCTGCTTGGGGAGGGGGAGTGGGACACAGGAAAATAACTACTGCAGTGCCAAACTTCTTCATGTGTAATGATATAAACTTCTGAGGAAATGAGAGTATTTGGTTAGATAAAATATATTTCGTTGTTATGGGAATTACTTCATAATCAGGTGGTTCAAGTTATGTGTTAGGAACTTTTTTGGAAGCCATGTAGGAGACATTTCCATTTAAATTATCATATTTATGTGGCTAAGATTAGCTGATCTTAATCTCTGAACTGCAGGAGAGATAGAAAATAAAAACACTAATCAATTACCATTCAATGTGTAACCAATAAAAATGGAGGCCAACTTTAAAAAAAGGCTGTACTAGTATTTACTGTATGAATATCTGTTCTATTATGGGAAAATGTACTGAAAGTAACTAATATACACATCCCTCTTTCCATCTGCCTCAAGTAGAAGAGATATTTCTCACAATCATTTAAATTAGAAGGCAAATAAAATTAGAATGGAGTGGAAAGCCAACTGAATTCTACTGAGGTATGTTCATATTCATATCACCAAAAACACAAGTATGCCTAAGTTGCCTAGGAATTAATATTTGAAAATGAAATACAAATGGTGCATCTTAGACTGACTTTAAGAAGACCAGCAATATTATAAAGCCCTAGAAAAACTTCGTAGACCTTTAAACCCCTCCAGGATGAATGCATCATGTTTCAAAGATAACTTGGATTTATAGATTAATTTTACAGGTCAATGAAGTTGTCTATAATTTTTACAGAATTATCATTAATGAATGTGAGAAATGCAGCAGGAAGAACATATTTGATTTTCATAATCTTAGATATTCTCTTAAAAGTTAAAATTAAGTTGCATTGAACATTCTCATGCCACCAGAAAAGAAAATGGGTAGAAGAACTACAAATGAGGAGTAATGATGAATAATGCTATTTTATACCAAAAAAATATTCAACCAAGTCATGAAGGGATTGATGTTAGGTATAGTCATGTTTAATATCTACATTAATCACCTGGAAATGGGAGTAAACAATATGTTAACGAAATTTTCAGATGATACTAAATTGAAGGTACTATTAGCATGCATAATGACAAAATGAACAAATGATTTCGAAAGAGTGTCTGTGAGCAAAATGCCCTTTTACTTAAAATATCAGGTGAATACAATTGGTATAAGCATTTTTAAAAAGAGTCATTCTATGGAAGCAAGACATCCATGCTGTTCAGAAAGAATTTAACATTTGCTTACAGAATATTTGATTTTGGTTATAATGTAATGGAGTTAAAAACGAATACAGTATTTGAGGACTAGCTACGTTAAATTTTCACTTTATAATGAGAGGAAAACACTGTTTCTCTATAAAGTTCTGATGAGAATAATGTTTAAATATGAAAACAATTTGGTGTTTATCAGTGCAGGAAAATGGGATTAAACACATCTGAAATGGGATGGGCAATAAAAATGATTAAGAAGTTAGTCTGATGAACTTCTAAGAAAAGATTAATCTTGTCGTCTGCAAGCCCAAGGAAAGGAAACACAAGTGACAGACAGTATGAAATAACTTTCTTCACTGAGGAATAGTACAGTAAAACCCCATTCACTCAAAGGGCTAGGCATTCCTTTGTGTAATCCAGATTAAGATTATCTGGTATTTCATTAAAACAACTACAATGAGATCTCTGACAGAAAGGTAAATTAGCAGTTGTAGTAAGTTGTGCAACTATTTATTATGTAATTGTTCCGTGTATTCCAGGACCATGTGAGTAAAGAAAGGTGATAAAATAAGAATCAGTTACAGGAGAAATAACTGCTGAAAGTCAAATAGTTGTCCATTAGCAGCCTTGACAATACTACCTTCTTAAGAAGAGCAGATGGAGTTTTCCTCCTTGGATTTTAGGCATGGCTGCAAGGTCACTGCAACTGAAATGAGCTCTCTGGCTAAAGCCCAAAGGAAACAATAACATTTTGTTTTTCCCTTTCATTCTTCATAAAAACTCGTATGCTTATTTTACTCAGTAACTGTTTCAAAAACTAATATCTTATTGGGGAAGTATTTATTTTTTGGTATGCCTTTGTTTTGTTTTGTTTTAATCCTGGAACTATAGATATCAAATGATGTCAAGTGGTTGTACAAACAGGAGTCTAGTCCTCTATATATAGGTTACTCACCTTTCTTAGAAAGAGTTAATTTTAACAACAACCAAAAACTGGGTTCTTATCCAATTTGCGAGCAATGAGGTTTTGACAGTTTATGTTTGGGTCAAAAGTAGGTGGTCAGTAAAGGCAACAGTTCCAGCAAGTAGTTAAAGGGAATATTTCTGCCACATTTATTCTTCATCACCCCCACCACCACCCTTTACCCTAGTTGATGTGCTCATGAGCTGCAGACAGTCAAGGAGAAAGCATGTTAACTCTAGGGTAAAATGCAGCTAAGTTGGGCCAGTTGTAGAACATTGTATGTCTGGGTTCTGGAGCAGTGTTCATGTGTTTTAAACTATTTAGAAGGAAGAAAGGACAGTACTCTATTAAAACACTAGCTTAGAAGGATCCAGAAAATTGCTGAGTTACCATAAAACCTTTAATTTTGGGGTTTTTTTTTGATCCCTGGCCATGACAGTGAAAGCGGGAATTCTAACCACTAGACCACCAGGGAATTCCCAAACCTTTAGTATGTTATGGCTTCAGGGCTAAATTCAATGATTTGCAGGGCCCTTCATGACTTGTCTCCTCCAAATCGTTATAGTATCATCTTCTGCCACTCTTTCCCAACACACACACACCCTACAAATCATCCACATCAAAAAACTTGACATTCCCCAGACATGTATGTGCAAGTTGTTCCCTCTAATTAGAATGGTTTTCTTCCCTTTATCTGCCTGGAAAATTTCTGTGGATCCTTCTAGATGCAGTTCAAATGCCACCGGCCTTGGGGAGTCTTACAGTACCTTCCTTTCTACACCTTCCTGTTTACTCAGTCAGAATCGGTCATTTCTTTTTTTGTCCACATGACACTTACCTATGTCATCACACTGATAAAATAGCAACCACAGGCACCACAATTGCACGCTTCATTTATTAGGGACTTAACATGTGCCAGGCACTGTGGTAGTATTTTTGATGTCTTCTTGTCTCTTCAACAACACCTGAAGGTAGGTGTAATTCTTTCCGTGAATAACTTGAGACCCAGAGAAGTTGAGGACTGTGTCCGAAGTCACAGGACAGTTGACAGAACCCCACTCATTCCCAAATCTGTACTTTTCATGTGATCGTCTTGCCTCTTCTACATGCCTCAGTGCTTACCCTTATAATTGTATTCAGTCACTTTTTCTTTGTGAGGATGCAGTATGTCATAATCTTTAAATAGCAGGCTTTGTAGCCATACTGTTTGTTTTTAAATCCTGGTTCTGACTCTTCTTAGTTGAGTAACCTTGAGTGATTGATTTAGCACCTTCATGCCTCATCTATAAAGTGAGGATAAGACAGCTCCTACCTCACAGGGTGGTTTGGAGGATTAAATGAGTTAATACATATAATAAATATAATAGCATCTGCCTGTTATAAGGAATCATACCTTATTACAATACTGCATACCTGTTAGCTATGATTATTGGTTTATACACTTCTCTTTTATATAGTTTGTGAACTCCTCAAAGGCAGGAATAATATCTCATTCATCTTTTCATATCCTCCACCTACCACAGTGTCTTGCAAATACCAGCAACTTGCAAGGTAGAAATACAAAAGACGATTTACGTCAATGGTGAGTAAGTGTGGCAGGGGGAGGGGTCAGAGAAGCAGGGGGGAGAGAGTCATATATATAACACCAATGCATGGTTGCTATGAGTCACTTTTTCCTGACAGGGGGAATAAAAGAAAGAACCTGTCAGCCGTGGTGGACTCCAACAATCCATAATTGCACTCCTCCAGCTGGGAGGCTACGATACAGGCTGCCGAGCCAATTTCCCTTTGCAAAAGGTACTGAACAGATAGCGAAAGCTCTCAAGAGCTAAGACGGCATGCTAAGGTGTCAGGAGCTGCTACTGATCCCCTGTCTCCTTAGCCCAGAGCTGCCAATTCTACTTCATTCTGTGTCTAGTCCTGCAATCCAGCATTTGCGCCCACTGTATACAATGGTAAAAAAATTCCGCGAGAGATGGATGTGCTTCGGTGATTAAGTGCTACAGCTGCCAACACTATTTTGTGCTCTGCTCTCCCGCTTGCTGTTGTTCTGACCCTTTCTATTCTGATATAGTCCCTAATTCCTGCCCACTTGTCCAGGATTTCAAACTGTCCTCCTCCCTCAGTCCCTCCCAAAGGTCCTGTGTTCTTGGTTCCTTATGCCCCATTGTCTGTCCTCTTGCTTTGTGGCTGACTCCTGAACACATTGACACAGGATATTTATCCTTGTCTTGTTTCATGCTGGATGGAATTTCCCAGTCCTAATCCAGCAACACTGATGACCAGCCTTGCTGTAAGGAAGCAAATTCGCACCTATTCTCAAGTAATGGACACTTTAGACCATGGGTCCCCAACCCACGGGGACCTATTAGGAACCCTATTAGGAACTTGGCCGCACAGAAGGTGAGTGGCAGGTGAGCTCTCGCCATCGCTCCCATTACCGCCTGAACCGTTCCCCCCCCACCACCCATCAATGGAAAAATTGTCTTCCACTAAACCTGTCCCTGGTGCCAAAAAGGTTGGGGACTGCTGCTTCAGACACACACACACACAAAACAAAACAAGCTGTATAGAATAATAGACAACAGTTAAGGTCATGGGAATCTGAATTGGACAGATCTGATTTAGAATCCCAGCTCTACCATGCCCTCCTCTATGACCTTGGGCAAAATACTGACCTATTTAAACCTCAGTTTCCTCATCTGTATAATGAGACACATAATGAATCTCACCTTGTAGGATTATTAAATTTGAAATCTAATTAATACAGGTATAAGTTAGCATTAATATTGTTATTATTAAAAATAGATTCCCATATTACTGGTTCAGAGATGAACCATAGATGAATACAAAGCTCAAAAAATTAAAAATCATCATTATTATTAAAGTAACTTATTTTAGACATAGAAATCACCTTAAATACCCAATCATCTTCCTTACAGGATGAGGAAATTGTGAACTGGAGAGCAAGTTTCATAGTTCTGTCACTTCCACATTCCAAATGAAGATTTTTGGCCTGTATTTCATAATTGCAATTTTGAATGTCCTTATTCAATTTATTCACGTCTCCATTCATCCATCCACTATCCATCCATCCATCCATCCATCCATTCTTGAGGAAATGTTTACTAGAGCACCTGCTATGTGCCAGTCTCCTTCCTGAGAACTGGGAATTTATAATCATTGTCCTTAAGCTTCATGGTGCTTTCATTCTTCTTCCTTCTACTGCTTACTATTGATATATCATTCTAAGCTTCTGTTTCTGCCATTAGAAAATGGTAGAATGCCTTAATGTCTTTTCTGCATGTCAAGAGTAACCCTTTATAAAGATGTAAGCAGCAGCAAATTTTGAGGGAAGAAAATTCTCATTAATAGAATTGAATCTCACAGATAAATCACTTTCACCAAAACATCACTTAGAAACCTTTAGGTAAACATATACTTCATGTACATAGTAAACTCTCTTTTTCTTCCTTTTGTCTTCTCTTGCCTTTGGTGTCCTATCTCTCTCCTTAATGCAGTAAAGCACTACAGACCAGAACCTTGAGCAAATGTAGAAAACTGAAAAATGTGTGTTTTAATGGATCATAAACCATGCAACAGCAGTGGCTGTATTTTATACCATTATTGGACCCTTAGCACTTGGTAGGTGCCCAATAAATGTATTGATAATAACAATGAAGGTTCAATGAACAGTTAGAAGCTCTTCTGCA
This sequence comes from Delphinapterus leucas, assembly GCF_059928025.1. Lineage (NCBI taxonomy): Eukaryota > Metazoa > Chordata > Mammalia > Artiodactyla > Monodontidae > Delphinapterus > Delphinapterus leucas. The sequence continues at coordinate 34,818,023 of NC_143133.1, forward strand.
AAATGCTTAATTAATGACTATTATTAACAGCTGAAACTGTCAGCCTTTTGCGTTTCACCTCTGCTTTTGTCTGGGACGAGTGTGCTTTGGTATTAGTCAGCAGGTAGGGTACGTACTGCCTGACTGGCATCTGATAGTAATCAATGCAATTAAAGAGGAGTTATCCCTTTCAGCATTTATACACCAAAGTGTCCCATTTATGACAATGCTATGCTCACCCAGAAAGCTTTTTGACATCTTAAGAGCTGTAGCTATTTGGAGCTGAAAATATTCAAGGTAAAAAAGATGGGAACCTAGGGGGAAATTTTAACAATGTGGAGGCCATTCACAAAGGGACCTTGCAGTGTGGGAAAGATGGGAGCTGCCGGAATGACTCCTGAGCAGTCTTGTTTGAGGTAATTAGTTCTGGGTGATGAAAGCTTTCTCTTTTTCTCACAGGATCCAACTTATCTATGCCTTTGTTCGCTAAACAAACAAACAACCCACAGGTCCTCTTGGTCTTGCAAAGAAGAATCGATTTATGAATCAGATGTTCCTCCTTAAACCTCAGCAGAATATTCAGGCACCTAGCTTTCCTTCTCTCTTCATACACTCCCAGCTTCATCTTCCCAGTAAATCCACCCAGTGTTTCAAGCCAAAAGTTTTGGCTTCATCCTTGACTTTTTTCTTAGAATCCTCATGCACCACCTCATCAGGTCCTATTGTTCCTACCCTCAAAATATATGCAGGATCAGAGGTCTCACCACTGCTTCTACCTTAGCCCATTTATCTGTATTAATTCAATAGCTTCTGAACCGGTTTCCCTACTCTGTCCATGCCTCTTTCAGTCTGCTCTCAACAGAGCAGCCAGAGTGATTCTGCTAAAGGGGTTGTTAGTTCGCTTCATTCATGAGCTAAAAATCCATTAATTGCTTCCTATCTCTCTCACAGTCAATGCCCAATACTGAGTGGCCAATAGGTCCCTATATAATATGGCCCGAGTTCCCACTGTGACCTCACTTTCTACCACTTCCTCTTGCTTTTCCTTCAACACATGCCAGGCCCACTACTGCTTTAGGAACTTCACACCTACTACACCTTCTACTTGGAGTCCTCTTCCCTCAATATCTGTCTGGCTCACTCTCTCACTTCCTTTGGGTCTTTACTCAAATATTATTGTCTCAGTGAGCTCTTCCCCAGTAATATTATCTAAACTGGCAGTCCACCACGTGTACTTTCCATCTCCCTTCCTGTGCTTGGTTATTTTCTTCTTTGTATGTATCACTATCTAATATACTATCTAATATACTATGTATTATGCTTATTATTTATGCTTATTATTTATTATTATGACCCCCTGGTGAGAATGTAAAGGACTATGAGGTAGAATATTTGTCTGTTTTATTTATTGTTTTATTCCTAGTGCCCATAACTATACTTGAAACATAGAAGACACTCTACAAATATTTATCCAAAAATGGATGAATAACTTTATAGGAGGGGGTGTGGTAAGTTAATTTCACTGATATCTCATCCAGTTCACGGGCTCCTGGTATCATTATTGTGGCAGGTTGTGTTTTCCAACAATATCTTCTCTATCATATGTACTTCTATGATACAATCTTGCCACATCTTCCATCAAGAGGTAGAGGTAGGCTCATAGCTTTTTCAAATGTTAGGGTCTGGATAAAGCCAAGGGTCTATTGATATAAACTTTTGTTAAAACCTCAGAAAGATTAACAGACATACTTCATAGACCCTTTCAAACAAATGAAAATCTTTCTAAGGACTTCAGGGCATGACTTTCTGTTAAAAATTAGGGCTCCTAAGAATCCTAAGGCCATTGTTCCAGAGTAGCCTGCCGAGGAGACTCTTGAGATCACCGATCCTTGGAATTAGAACTAGAGGGTTTGACTCTATGACATAAATCACAGCAAGATCCTTTTTGACCCACCTCCTAGAGAAATGGAAATAAAAACAAAAATAAACAAATGGGACCTAATGAAACTGCAAAGCTTTTGCACAGCAAAGGAAACCATAAACAAGACCAAAAGACAACCGTCAGAATGGGAGAAAATATTTGCAAATGAAGCAACTGACAAAGGATTAATCTCCAAAATTTACAAGCAGCTCATGTAGCTCAATAACAAAAAGACAAACAACCCAATCCAAATATGGGCAGAAGACCTAAATAGACATTTCTCCAAAGAAGATACACAGACTGCCAACAAACACAGGAAAGAATGCTCAACATCATTTATCATTAGAGAAATGCAAATCAAAACTACAATGAGATATCATCTCACACCAGTCAGAATGGCCATCATCAAAAAATCTAGAAACAATAAATGCTGGAGAGGGTGTGGAGAAAAGGGAACACTCTTGCACTGCTGGTGGGAATGTGAATTGGTTCAGCCACTATGGAGAACAGTATGGAGGTTCCTTAAAAAACTACAAAAAGAACTACCATATGACCCAGCAATCCCACTACTGGGCATATACCCTGAGGAAACCATAATTCAAAAAGAGTCATGTACCAAAATGTTCATTGCAGCTCTATTTACAATAGCCAGGAAATGGAAACAACCTAACTGTCCATCATCGGATGAATGGATAAAGAAGATGTGGCACATATATACAATGGAATATTACTCAGCCATAAAAAGAAACGAAATTGAGTTATTTGTAATGAAGTGGATGGACCTAGAGTCTGTCATACAGAGTGAAGTAAGTCAGAAAGAGAAAGACAAATACCGTATGCTAACACATATATGTGGAATTTAAGAAAAAAAATGTCATGAAGAACCTAGGGTTAAGACAGGAATAAAGACACAGACCTACTAGAGAATGGAAGGGTAAGCTGTGACAAAGTGAGAGAGTGGCATGGGCATATATACACTACCAAATGTAAAATAGATAACTAGTGGGAAGCAGCCGCATAGCACAGGGAGATCAGCTCAGTGCTTTGTGACCACCTAGAGGGGTGGGATAGGGAGGGTGGGAGAGAGGGAGATGCAAGAGGGAAGAGATATGGGAACATATGTATATGTATAACTGATTCACTTTGTTATAAAGCAGAAACTAATACACCATTGTAAAGCAATTATACTCCAATAAAGATGTTAAAAAAAAAAAAGAACTAGAGGGTTTGTACTCTGGGAGTTCAAGGAATTATATCCAAGTGGCTTCATCCACAACGGGACACAATTTAGATAATGAGCTACTGTACTATAAGCTGATGCCATAATGAAGGTTTTGAGGAAAGAGATGAGCATATTTTGCATGTAAGGGGAATGTGAATTGATGTGGCTAGAATGCCGATGAGAGCAGATTGTATTTTCCTAAGATGACTGCAACAATATGTCCTGTCCCACATAATCATCTACAGTGAGGTCTTGGCACTCTCCTATCAAGAGATGGAGGCTAATTCTTCTCCCCTTGGGTCTGGGCAGGCTTATGATCACCTGAACTAATAAAGTATAATGAAATGTTTGCTGTATGACTTCTAAGGCTGTGTCATAAAAGGCAATGCAGCTTCTGCTGTGGAGCCCTGGCCTGGAGCCCTGAACTTCCATGTAATGAGTCTGACTACCTTTTGGCTGCCATACTGTGCAGGAACCAAGCCACACGGGGAGGATGGATGCCCTACTCAGCACTCCTAGTCTTTGAGTCACCTCAGCCCAGGTGCTTGATGTGGAGTGAATGAGCCTTCTGATGACTCTGGTGCCCAGCTGCCGAGTCACTCCCAGGTTTAAGTCTTCCCAGACACAGTGAAGTAGCGGTGAGCCACTGATTCTGTCTAAATTCCTGACCACAGAATCTGTGAGAAACATAAATTGGTTGTTTTAAGCCACTATGCTTTGGGATATGCTGTTATGCCATGATATTACCTGAGATAAATCTCTTTGCAGTGTGGCTTTGCAGCTCCTCCCTCAATAAGAGAAGTCTATCTTCCATCTCTTAAACCTGGGCCAAGAATGAAACAGAAGTGAAAGTGTGCTTGTTCTAAGCCTCCGCCTCCCTTCTGCTCATGGAATCCTGCCTATGCATTAAGCTCGGGCTGGCCTGCTGGAAGATCAGCGACCAAGACTAGCTTACAGCAAATTGATCACGTGATCAATTGATCATGTAATCAATTTGCCCAGCCTAGATCACCAGAGCTACTTACTTGACCTATAGTTAACCACAGGTGCATGAGTGACCTAGCTAAGACCAGAAAAACCACCCAGCTGACTTGTAGACTCATGAGAAATATAGGCTTATTGTTTTAAGCTGCTGAGAGGTTTTGTTTTGGTTTTTCTTTGGTTGGGCATGGTGGGGGGATGTGGGCAGGGTAGGAAAAATTGTTACACAGCAATAGCTAAATGGTACAAGAGGAGAAAGACCTTCCAGGTAACTGAGCTCATGCATATTTTTGAATGGGAAAAAGTATGGTTGGAGTGTTGGAAATAAAGATTACTGTTTATCTGTGGTCAACAAATTATTCCCAGTCTTCTCATACCTATGCTTCCAAACCCAGAGGCCAAGAGAACATGCAGGAGGGACTATTTCCTCTACATTATACATTAATGGGATAAAATAATTCTTCTTCTCATTCTGCCATTCTACTCCTTGCATCAAATCCAATGAACATACCTTGGCTGACTTTATACCAGCCCACTTCCTCTGTAGGATCAGACTTAACACATATAATGACATAAAGTGCTATGTAAACAAACAGTGTTACCATGCTCCCAAGCCTAGAAAGAGAAAAAAAAGAAAGAATAACTTTTAAAGTGCAGCTAAAGAATTCAAATTTTCTCAAAGCCAAATTGGAATATGAAAAAAGATTTTAAAAAATTCTAAATTTAGGTGCAATGGTTTTCATGTGTTTAGAATCTGGCAAGCCAGCTTCTTCTCTGCCCTACTTTATAAAGGTTGCGTAGAAGAGGGAAAAAGAAGTTTTGTTTAGTTGCAGATGAACACTATGGTCCCCCCCAATAATAATACATGAATGTATCATCCAAATATATAAAAGTCGAATTAAATGTATGATTTTTAAGAGCATCTATTTTTAATTAAGATATATTGCTTTCCTTGAAAGACTAAACATGTAATTTTTATATAGAAATAATCAATTTCCTAATGTCCTTTAGAGAGCACAACTTTCCATCCTTGGGATAAGAATGATGTAATGAAGAAAGTTAAATTTGTGAATTTTATGACATAATGAAAGTGAGAATAATGCAGTATAAGGGAAGTAATTTATAAGAAAATGATCACTAAGAATTTGAAATGTGTGCTTTTATGTTTCTTTGGAGTGATATTTTAGTGGTACCTTCATAAGAATACAAGTAACCTGTGTTCAAATTGCCTTCCTTGTTGCTGCACACACTACAGCTGGTGAAGCCTATAGTCAGCTAAATCCCAACCCATCACTGGGCAAGGGCATGAGGTTTGGAAGGAATCTATAACCTAGTGTGGGTGACTGTGTCTTCTGGTTCTGTTTTCTAAGCCCATGCCTTCTGGAGGAGAAGATTAGGTTAGGAGTAGAAGGAAATTATTAGTTTTGTTGAATTAGGTTTGTTAAGTTCTGCTTTCCTTTAGAACATTCAGGAGAAGACACTTGGTCTGGGACTCAGAGTTAGATGACTGCTGCAGATACTTGTTTAAATCATGAAATAGGTGAGGCTGCCCTAAGAGGCAGCAGAATGTGAGAAGCCAATGGAACTACAAGGAATTCCAGTGTTTTAAATGGATTGGAGGAGGAAGACCAAAAAGGAAGTGAGAATGTGACAAGGATGAATTTATCAAAGGAGGTAAGTACCAGAGAGACTGATAAGATGAGGTCTGAGACAAGTCCGTAGGTTTTTGACAACTAGGACAGCATCACCAGGACATTAGCAGGGATAGTTCTGGTGGGATGGCAGGGGTGGTAGTCAATTTTCAGAGGTCTGAGACATGAATATTGTTGAGGAAAAATAGTCATGGGTGTAAAATAATGTTAGGAATGTTTGGGAAGGAAAAGGAAGAGTAAATATAGGGAGATAAAAATCAATAGTAAGAGAAAAAATGAGGGACCGTTGAAGAAGTGGAGAGTTGATAAACCAAGTTATTGGGACCCTTGTCCACTTTGTTCTTACTGAAAATATATCAATTTATCATTCATGGCCTCATCCAAAGAACTGACAGAAATGCCCATCAGAACAGGAACAAAAGGACTCCTGAAACACGCCATTGAAGTCTCTGCCCAGAGGTTCCCCATCACTGAAACATCTTTATATATCTTGTTTCAACACTATTTTTGCTCTGTGAAGTTTTCTGTGTCATCTGGGTGACCTATAGTACACTTATATTTATGTTTCCTTTGTCCTTCATTTAAATCACCCCATTCCATGCTCTGGACTTCTCCACAGTTATAGAGCTCCTTGGTATTCTGTGTTACTTTGCTCCCCACCCCCAATCTTTATCCTTTAAACCAAGAATCATTCTACTTCCACTTTCCACATATGGTCTTATCTTAACAAAAGTTCAGTTCTCTTCAGAGGGCTCATTTATTTCCTTAGTTTAAAATCTCAAGTTAACTAAGTTGACTTTATATAATGGACAAACATGAGGCTGTAAATTTTCCTTTTCACCCTATCCCTAGTATATTTTCCAGTGAATTATAAGTCACGTTTACCTCTAATAGTAATCTTGTTTTAGCCAACAAAGGCCACTGTCCATACAGAGATTACATATATTTGGAAATGTTCCTCTCTCTTCCTGATTTCTTAGATTAGACTATCCCTTTTCTGTCTGTCTCTCTCTTGATTTTTAAAAACATTATCTGAATTCTTAGAGCTCTACCACTAGTAGATTAATTCTGATTTTTTGCCCTATTATAAAAATTAGTTATATTTCTGGCAGGCAGTGAAACATGGAACAGGAGAGACAAGAGGCAGGAACCTGAAAACAGGTTTGTAGTAAAGAGCCAATGTTTAACATTTCTCCACAGTCACCTGAGTCGGTACTCTCCTGACCTCTGTACAAACTCTGTGGAAAAAAAATCTCTCTGAAACTGGTTTATCAAGTATAAGTCATCAAAAACTAAGCCTTGCCTAATCAGTTTTGAGCCCCTCTGTAACAGGAGCCTTAACTTCATGATTGCAACAACACAATTTAAAATTACTCTGCTTACCTCATTCCCAAAGTTGGCTTCTCCACAGTTTTCCATGGAAACATTCTAATTTGACTAAAGGATTGCCGTAAGATTATGTGACATCCTGGCTTATTTGTTTCTTTATGTTTTAATCAGTAAAGTTCATAGAGTTTTTTGTTGTTATTCTTTTTCTTTTTCTTTTTTTTTTTCTTCTATGCTTAGAATGGCAAATATTTTTCTGGATTTTGTCTGTGTCTTTACTCATTACACATTTGAAGAATGACATGAATTTTTATATATCTTGGAGTTTGTCCTGTACTAGATGAGTCCCCTGTCCCTTCTTGCTCTCACTTGTTCAAGTTTTGAAATTTTAAATCAGATTTATTTTATTGAGCACTGAAGTGAATGATATCATTTTCACAGAAGCCTCTGAGAAGTATAATTGTGTCTGAGTTAAAATGGGTAAGTTGTCTGTATTGACTGAAAGGAGAAACTTGGAAAAGGCTAAAGTTTGGAAAGACTTCTGAATAATTAAGGAGAATGACGGCTAAGCCAAGTACCATATTCTTAGTTGTATAGTCTATAGAAATAGAGAGTGGGAAACAGATGGAAGTTGAGGTATAGACTCAATATCACTGGGAATGTCAGATCGGAAATTATTTTTGGAAGTGTAAAAGGAGCTTTGTGTGTAGGTGGAGCTCAAGAGGTGGGATGCAAATCCTGGGAGGTACTAGACAAAGAATGGAAAATCAAGTCTTGGGTAGTAAGTAGGGCTTGTCTGCCTTGCGGAGGAGCTATCTGATATTTCTCTAAGTACTGATTACACTTATTTTCAAATCCCATAGCTTCTGAATTTTTAAATTTCAGTGCAAACCCAGGTGATTTATAACAATTCTATATAAGAGCAGGGAGTTTTTATGTGATTTTCTTCACTTACACTTCTCTTCCACTCTGGTGTTCTACAGATATCACATGTATCTAGATTTAATCCTCATGTAGATTTTTAGCTTCTAGAGATCACAAAGTAGATGGAACAGCTATGCGGGTAAGGCAAAATAATAAAAGGATTTACCAGACTTAAGGACTAGAGGAAGAGACTGAACGCAGGAAAGCTGCCGTGCATGCGTGCCTGACAGGACTTGCAGCGCTCATGCAATCTTGGGGAGGAACAAAGGGCTGGCAGGTGAAAGAGCAGCAAATACTGTCAGGCCAGGTGTGCAGCATTAAAACCCGCCTGTACCAGGGATCCCAGATGGCTTGAAAGAGAGGTGTGAATGAAATGACCCAGAGAAGTCAGGAAATAGGAGAGGAAGGCATTAAGCTACATTTAGGGTCCTTGCAATGAGAGGGATTTTAACTGCTTGGCAGTTATTTGACTGATAATGAATGTTTGAATCATTCTTGAATAGTGGATAGATCTATTTACTTTTGGAGAAGTATTGTCTAGCCTCTTTTGTCTTCAGCTTTCTCTAACCTGTTCTCAATTGTTTTCATTTTAAAAGAACATGAATATATTTAAGGACTTTTAAAACCGGATGAAAGGCAGGAATTTTTAATTAAACATATGCTATATAATCATATGTATTATCAATATATGAGAATCTAAGATACTAAAAATAAGTTGTCCATATTGAAATATTATATATAACCTATATATTATATATACTATGAAATACTATGTATATTATATGTAACATATTATATACACATATATATGTAATGTATTGATGGGTCACATTTGTTTTATAGTGGTATACTGCTGGGATTTTTCTTTTCTGGAGATGTAAACATTCTAAATAATATCTATTGTGTGTGTATGTGTGTATGTATCAGTGGCAAACATTTTATTGCATATAAATTTTAATTTCACTTAACAAATAATATTCTCCATCATTTTCATAAGTAACAAGATAATTTTGTGTATGTTTTGTATAATTATGGGAATATGTGAATTTCAAAAAAAAATTTTCAATATACATACATTTGGTGAATATAGTACTTACTAATTCTGCCAAGTGTTGTTTTATTATCCTGACTTTTTAATTTTTTTTTGCATTTTGGTTGAGATATATATGATTGAAAAATTTATTTGGAAATGTATTCTTTAAAAACACTGAACCATTTTAATGAGTCAGTGGCAAGATAAAAACAAGTTAGCTCCAAAAATGCCAAAAACTGATAAAGACTTTACATACCTATATATCAATACTTTGTATATTTGAGAAGCTGAAGAACAGGTTCACAGTCTTGAAACATACACAGGTATTGTCACTAGACATAAAACATTGAAGCTGTAAAAGAAAGGAAAGGTCATATATCCCAGTAAGGTTAATGTGAATATGTAGTTCTGTATTTATTTTATAGGGTCAGAAATTATCACAGGGTACTAACTATATTGCAAATGACTGTTGGTAAAAAATTCTCCAAGGGTGTCTTGCATTTCTGTGTATCTTGGGAGTGAGGTACTAACTGCCCTTTGTTCTTAAAAACCTTTAAAAGATTTTTGTATAAAAAACATCCTTAGGAGATAGAGATAGTATCTTCCTCCAGAGTAGAGGGCAGACATGATACCTGCCCATTTATATATAAAGGTTTCAGAATCTCCAAGTTCAGAGTTCTTCTGTAATGCAAACTCTTGGATGCATTGCTCTGTGGAAAATGAAGCTGGAGGAACCAGCACAAGAAAATGCTGATACTCTGGCTATTGCTATCGCTGTAAATAACAAAATCCTTTATTTTTGACTCAGGAATCTCATGAGTCTGGGACAGCATTCACATCACTATGGCGAGCTAGCTGGTTACCTAGAAAGTGGAGATCCTTTAAAGTCCTTCACAATGATCGTTAGTAGGAAAAATGTGCAAGTAAAGTACCCTGAAAGTAAAGAAACCCTTACTGCAAGACTACGTAATCATAATGTGTACCTTACAGTAATCAAATAGCAGGTATATCAATTTTCATATGGTACAAAACTTACATACTTGCTACAATATGTGTCCTATTTTTTTAGTAACTTAGTTCTATATATATATATATATATATATATATATAATTCTTAACAATGCTACAGAAGATTTAATGCAAAAATCTGCTGAAATGTGTATTTTAGGGGTTTATATTATAATGCCTATCAAATTTGAAATATGTTTTATCTAAGTGATGAGGGATCTACTCCACATTAGTTGTTGATTAAAAAGATGTGAGTTATAGGGTGTTTAGAATATTACAGTACTTTCAAGCAGATGTGATACTGGTTATAGAATGAAATAAACTATGTTAGCCTGTTCTCTTTTGATGAGCACCTTTTCCCTTTTATCCCTGATCATCACGCATTTCTCACATTAGTTGTTATTCTTCTCTTCCAAACATACTAATACATACTCAAGTTTTTCCCTTAAAGAAACTTTGATTTTTTCTGGAAACTTTATATTTTAAATAGACTTTCTGAAGAAATTTTTTAAAAAAATCTTTAGGGGCCTCTTTAATCAAGCCAGGATGGTAGAATTCCAGGTAGTGAGAATGAAACTTTCCAGCATATATCGTGACTGACACCAGTCATTATAGTCCTTACTCCAGTCCACAAAGGCTGTTTTTCTGTCTCTTGGGCTCATAAGTACATAAATTATGTAAAAAAAAATTAACATGGTAGGTTTAACAAACCTACCTATTTGGAATCAGAAGACCTGGCTACAAGTTTTAATCCAAGACTTAGTAGTTGGATAAACTGGGGAAAGTTACTGAATTGCTCTGAGCATCTTTTCCCTGATTTATAAAATAGGGAAACAATAACCAAAATTCCCTGTCATGGTTGTTTTGAGGATCAAACTAAATGACATGCCTGAATGTTCTTATAAATAATTAAGTTACACACAAATATAACTAGGAAATACATGAATGAGCAAATAACTCTTGGGACAGATTTGAATAATCTATGTATTTTAATACTTGCCAAGATCTCTATAAGTTTATATCACTTAATAAGTCTGAAGGTTTATCAGCATCACACATTTAATATTATTATTTGATAGCCAGTTCTGCACTGTGGACATGTTGAAAATTCTTATTTTATGATTTAAGCAAAAGATGCCAATGTCTGATTACTCTTCACTGCTGACCCTTGATGAAGTTTCTCTAATAAATATGAATTTACTCTAATAAAGTTACTTTTGAACAATAACCCTAGACATAGTCTAGTAAAAATTGCTAAGTTTGGGGATGAAGAAAAATCCTTATAGACATCCAGACAGGAACAAAAAAAGACACCTGAAAACATAAAAACATAGTGGCTGGATATATCTGCTTCACAATACAAAATTCCAGAACATAATCTGAAATATAAAGTTTTCATAGGGCAAAAATATAATCTAAGTATTCTGTAGAAAACCAGATAGTTAACAATTTGTGAGAAATACAGAAATTACACATTCTCTAATATGTAAGTGCTTGAAAAAAAATTATTAGTTACGACTAAAAGTGAATAAATTAAACTCTACATTTCAAAACTAAAATTTGTATCTTGAGTTAAAATATATTTCTATATAGAAGAAAGTTAAATAAGTAACAGCAGAGGTAGAGTGCTTAAATAAGCCAGTACAAATACATATAATTTAATGTCATCCAACTATAAAAAAATCACATTGAAAAATATTTAATAATACTGGTTGGAAAGTTTATAGAATAATATTTAATGATAAAAGTAGAAAACAAAACTAAAGATGGATATCATTTCATTTCTGTTAATATATTAGGCATAAAGAAGGCAGGGAAAATATCTGTATGATGACAGTAGTAATTGCTAGGTGGCATGATTATGCATAATTGTAAATTTTATGTTACTTTCAAGGTAATGTTTAATATCTAATATTCTATAATGGCCTTATTTTACTTTTATAATCAGAAATTAAGGAAAGGAACATAAGAGAACTATTGACAAATCCTGCAAAAAGTAAGCATAAGAAGAGTGGGCCTGCAAAAGAGAATGAGAAAAAACAAAAGGTGGAGGAGAAATTGCCAAGGAAGGAGATGATCTGCAGATAAAGCAAACAACTAACAGTCCAAATACTGCACTGCAATCAAATAAGATAAGGATGAAAAAAAATCTACTGGGAAAGTGTAATTGAAAGAGTCATGGGTGGACTTCTCAACAGTAGTTCCAGGCCTTTGCCAGGGTTCTTTGCCAGACTCTTGGCTGCTGTAGCTTGAAGAGTGAATGGAGGAAGAAATCATCGTTCATTCTTTTGAGGAACTTGTCTTTAGAAAGGAGAAAAATTGGGTTTTGGCTAGAGAGTATTAAAACTAAAGCTTTTTTATTGTCGTTGTCCTTTGTTTGTATTTTAAGGTATGAAAAGTTAGGCAAGAATTGAATAATGTTACCATAGTAGTTAAAAGCAAAGGGTTTGGAATCAGGTGAACCAGACTTGAATTTGGGTTTCAGGAAGATTGTAATATACAGGGGAACATACAGTAGATGCCATCGATTGTTACTGGAAACTTTAGTTAATTTGTTAATTTAAAATATGAATTTAAATGGGAAGTAATGAAGTATAACACATATTTTTAAAGTTTATTTTAACTTAATGTATATAAGGGCACATTTTTCATCAAATTCTACATATAGATCGAAGCCTTTATTTAGTTCTTCAAATGGCTTTTTGGAATAAATGATGCTCATAACATATCATTTATAATTTCCAGTTGTGAGGTCTTTAAAGTGGAAATTAAATGTAAAGTCTTTAGGAAACATAAGCTTTGTCCAACCGTTACAGATTGTTTCTGTCCACTTCTAATTTAACTACAATTTATAATTTAACTTCTTCAAGACTTTTCAAAGCATTAAGTTTAATTTTCCTAGAAACAAATTGGGGTGTTTGTTGTTACTGTTTATTTTTTTTTCACACACACCTAAATGACTTACATAATTATTTAATTTTAAAATGACAACAAGTGAAACTGAATAAAATAACTTTGGGCAAACTCAACTGACTCGGTAAACTACAACTAAGTTGGAGGACACAGGAGTGCACGAGGGTACAGGAGCGTGGCCGGCAGCCTAGAGCACTGGGTACTTTTTACAGAGGAATGGAGTGCTTGTAACCAGCAGTTTGGGTAACTTGAGGTGGGTTAAGAGAGTCTACTGTACAGAAACCAAAGTGAGCAAACAATAGAGCAAGGTCCTAATCCTTAAAATAAATCTGTACATTGAAAAGTGTATAACAGAGAAGATATGTTTCTTATCAAAAGTCCAGTAGTAAAAGAATAACATTATAATTAACTGTAAATCATACATCTTAATGATATGCAATGTGAGACTTTCCTAAGTATAAAATAGTAACAACAACAACAAAACTGAAAGCACATACACCAGATATTGGAACATTATTTGCAATAAATATTTATTTTACAAGAAATAAAATTTTGAGTGCTTTCTTTGGCTGGAGGTTAAAGAGATATTATTTTAGGAGGAATCTTTAAAGAGGTAGATTGAGAATCAGGGTTTTGGTGATTTTTATTTTTGAGAAACTGATGTTGAAATTTAGTTTTTTGCTATTTTCATTTCTCAACTGTAAAATTCCATGAAACAAACTGGACAGTAGATCAAGTTATATAAATTTCTGCTGTGATTGAAATCAAGATCATTTTGTTAAAACTGGCTAGTTTTACTTGCTATATAAGTGCTTAGGAAAATGAGGAGAGATGTATATTCCATGAATGTGGGGTGAATACACACCCCATAGGGCTGACTACTGAGGCATGTCCACAAAGCAGATTTCTGAGCCAATATAAAGAGGTCAGTGACCAGAAGCACTTTCCAAAACAAGTGGTAGGCCAGAGTGGAAATTAAGGCATCAGCTGGGGAATAAAGAGAAACAGTAGAGAGCCAGAGAAACTGAGTGATTGGTTTGCCAAACTGGGAAATCTAGAGCAGGCAGCAGATTGCTGAGACAAAAAGAGATCAGGCTGAGACAGATGGAGGTAGGGGAGCTCAAGGGCCAGTTTCCAGTCTTGTGAACACTGAGCACCATTACTACGTTTCTGTTTTCTGTGGTCTATACTTCCTTTTCCTGGAATCGTCTCACTGGGTCCAAAGGTGGAGTTTGTGCTTCTGGCTACTTTAAGACAAGTCTCCCTTTCTTCTTCTTGAAGTGTCCCACATCATCACATTACATCTTCTACCCCTCATTTTTACTGTCTGCTATTCCTCAGGATGTTCTTTCTCAAATTTCAATAATTTATCTCAATTTATTATTTATTCTATCCAATAATAATGTCTTCTTAGTTTAGACCATCTCAGTATTTCAGCAAGGATGAGACTAGGGTGAGGCAAACACAAAATTTAAAGAGACACTCTTAGGGTCATGCCAATTTGCTGTCATTACCAGTAATTTCAGCTCTTTGATAACCTCAATATCCTTTCCAACAACACTTTGGTACCCTTATTCCAGTAATTCTTCAACCCTGCCAATTGATTATTCCCACTAACTTAATTTGCCCCTTGTCCCCTTGATCCCTTCACTTATACTACTGTCTCCCTCAGTCCCCTTAGGCAGCATGTCCCAATGCATTCAACATCTCCTGGATTCTTTCCTTTTCTCTTCTTCCTCCTTTCAGCCTCTCTTTTCTCTTTAGGGAATCCTTCTGTCATGTGTTGTTATTTCCAGCCTACCTGCAGGATCTGGAGCCTCCAACCTCATCGGGCATCTCTTTTCTTCGGTACACCCTCATCTCTGGGAATTTTTCCTTCACAATAACGTTTACACAGTTCACAGAAACATTAGAAATTGCTTACAGTTTAATTCTGCTTTTCCTCAAATCAGAGAATAACTTTTGCGACCTTGTGGCAGGAAAGAGTTAGTTTGGGAGCATTTCTATTGGGTTGGACAAAAAGTTCATTTGTTTTTTTTCCCATAAGATGGCTCTAGTAGCTCTTAATTGTCCTTAACTTAATTTGAAACAAATTTTTTTAGATTGTATTGTGACAGCTGTAATATCAGTGTGCATTAAAAAAAAAACTTGTCAAAATTGGTGAATTTTTGTGTAGCCATTTTAATATTGAAGATGGAAGGACAAAAGCAACATGTTCAGCATATTATGCTTTATTATTTCAAGCAAGGTAAAAACACAACTGAAACACAAAAAAGAAAAAAAATTTGTGCAGTGTATGGAGAAGGTGCTGTGACAGATCAAACGTGTCAAAAAAAGTGGTTTGTGAAGTTTTGTGCTGGAGATTGCTCGCTGGACGATGCTCCATGTTCGGGTAGACCAGTTGAAGTTGATAGTGACCAAATTGAGACATTAATTGAGAACAATCAACGTTATACCACGCAGGAGACAGCTGACATACTCAAAATATCCAAATCAAGTGTTGAAAATTATTTGCACCAGCTTGGTTATGTTAATGGCTTTGATGTTTGGGTTCCACATAAGTTAAGTGAAAAAAAACCTTTTTGACTGTATTTCCACATGCAATTCTCTATTGAAATGTAACAAAACTGTTCCGTTTTTAAAACAAATTATGATGGGCGATGAAAAGTGGTTACTGTATAATAATGTGGAACAGAAGAGATCGTGGAACAAGCGAAATGAACCACCACCAACTACACCAAAGGCCGGTCTTCATCCAAAGAAGGTGATGCTGTGTAATGGTGGGATTGGATGGGAGTCCTCTAGAAGATGGAATTACGAAGTTGCCTGAAAAATGGCAGAAGGTAGTAGAACAAAATGATGAATATGTTTTTCAAAAAAGTTCTTGGTGAAAATGAAAAATATTTCTTTTGGTTTTACTTAGAAACCAATGGAACATTTTGGCCAATCCAATACATTAACGTTGCAGTTGTATGTTAATGTGAAATTATGTTTTAATCAGGTATTTAAAGATTATTGGAAAAAAGTGATGGTAGGATCTTTGTTACTATTACTGTTGTTGTTATATTTGAGTCTCAGGCAAGCACTCATCTTCATACATTTAACAAATTGCATGAATTAATTGCATGAATATGGTCTATTGCTGAGATTAGTGCTCTGTTTGTATGAACAGAGATACTAATTTCTGAATTATGTCATGGCTAACGAAACCCCAGTTTCTTGTACCTGTAGAACTTAATCATCAGAAGCATAAATGATTTTACTATACTTCCCTCAAACTTTACATTTGTTTTATTCCTCTTCCAGTCCCAAATACTTATTTATACTCTGTATCCACATCCTTATGATATTTCTGCATAATGAAAACAGCAATATCAGTAGCTCTACCACTTTACTGAGTTTAGCCAACAGCAGAATATCTAATATATTAACAACAATATACTACTGGTTGTTATCAAAATCCTGCCAATATATCTTATAGCTACTATTTCAAGCATTTTTAAATTTGTATTTATACCACACTTATACATATTTTTATACCAACTCTCACTTAGGAAGCAACCGTACAACCATAGTAAAATCATCAAAAGTTCACCAATGCTTTTTTGTATAATATAAGCAACTGTAGTTTCTATCATCTAATTATGTATTTTAATAGCAAACTTACATTTTACGTACTTCAGTTGTGCTTGCTATCTTTTATCTTTCCAAACAACATATCCTGAATTGCCACAGTCTCTTTCCAAAACGGACTCTTACATCCTCCATGATATGGGAAGAGGGCAGAAGCAGAAATCTGGGTGGTGCCACATAAGAAGATGAGCCACAGACAAAGGAGCTCATTTCATGACACAAGAAGGAGACTTCAGAGTAGGCAGAAAGAAGAGGCTGCCAGGAGTCTTTTTAAAGCAATTTTCCTGGACCATTTAATACAAGAGGAAACCAAGATCGGTGCTGTAGAAGAAAATAATTATCAGCAGATAGGGTTCTCGGTATCATTCTTTTCATCCTAGCACATTTTTGATGTTCCACAGCATTTTTATTGTCCTGTGGATTTTTAAAGATACCAGTCTGCTTCTGAGAGTATGACTTCTCTCCTGGTCATCAGGAGGCAGTGGTGGAAGTAAACATTGAGTCAGGGATAGCGCTCAGAACTGCAGCCAGGTCCCAGCTGCACTTGTTGGATAAATATAGTTCACTACGTTCTAGAGGAATCTGCCCCAGCATTGGCTGCGATGATTCATAATACCTAAGGTGTATAAAACCTTGTCAAATTCTTTTTGTAACAAGATGTAAACTTTTCCCATTTAGGATAGTCTATCTAGGATAAAATTTGATGCTCATAGATGTTGGGCAAAGGGCTCCACATGGAGCTCAGGATCCTGCCTGTCCTACATAGAGCACTGGGAAAACATCTTTCCAGACGGCAAGAGGTGTAGGTGAAAGCCATGGAGTTTTCTATCACCAGGGTTTCTAATATGGCTGAATAAGCTAGAGGAGATCAAGAAAATATCTTGCTAAGAAGAGCTCTCCAAGAGTTCATACTAGTTTTTAGTGTGATCTGACAGCTGGTCTGAACCATGTTCCTATAGATAATTGTTTATAGTAAAATTGCAGATGTGGGTAAGGTGAATTACGTGGCCTAAAAACTATAGAAACAACAGAATGGGATATTTTGAGTTGAGGTTTAGACTGTGTTAATAAAATAAAACATGATAATTGGCAAAGTACCCTATCCATACTATCATTATGAATGTAGTACTGCAGGAACTGCTCTTGCATGCATGCTATTTATACAGTGAAGCTGACCTTTAGATGGGGATTATTATTCAAACAGCAGAAGTACTTTGGTGTGAAGGTTGTTAAAAAGTAGAGAGCACTAGATGTCCAAGGTCCAGGATACTTGGTTTTGTCAGCTGATGTGGGAGGGAAACCAATATTTTTAGGTTATATACTGCTGGTGGTACAGTGTTCCTTTAAACAGCCCTTTCCTGTTCCACTGTAATCAGGCTTCATTCCATTCCCCTACCCTCTCCTCCCCAGTGCTGGCTTTTGTCTTTTGAAAGGTCCAACCCAAGCATCACCTCCACCTCTTCCTCTTTATCTTAGTTGTCCACCCATCAACTTTTTATTCCTCTTAAACCTCTGCCTGTCTTTCAAATTCACTGCACACAATTGCTTTCTATTTCATAAGCTATGTTCTATAGAATGCATTTCTTTGCCCAAAAGGAAGGACTGCAGTAGCACCCTTGTGATAGGAAAAAGGCACTGGTGAGTAAAATGATGGAGCTGCAGGGTTGCACTGTTGCACTAAGAGGTAATAGCTGTTATTAGAAGCTCTATTAACAATAGCAATACAGAAAATAAAGGTAATGAATGAGAGTGTAAGAAACTCTGAACTGGTTCAAAATTTATACGTATGTATATATGTATGTATGTATCTATCTATCTATGTATTATCCATCTATCTATCTATGTATTTACCTATCTATCTATCTATCCATGTTTCTATCTATATATATTTTGAATCAGTTCAGAGTTTCTTACACTCTTATTCATTAATTTCATTTTTCATACTGATAGATATAGATATAAATGATATAGATATAGAGCTAGAGAGGCATTATTGTCTACCATACTGGGTTGAAAATTTAGGCATCATAATTTGTTCAATAAATGAAAATTCATCAGTTGGCTTTATAATGTGTAAATGATCAAAATTTTCCAAAATTTAACTTGTTCTACCAGGATTCTTCCACATAAAAATGTTTTTACATTTCAAAAGGCAAACCTATATACTTGTCTTCATACCATTTATTTGAGTTTTTCACCAAAGTGTTGAAATTTGAAGTATTCCAATTGAAGTCAATTTGGAATAATCTGAACACTTTGGTTAAATTAGTACCAAAGGTATTATTCCAGATAAATTTTTCCAGAAAGGATTTTGATTTTTTTTCTCAATTCAGACTCAGATTAATCTAAGAAACATAATGTTGGCAAAGTAATTTAATTGATTTGGACTCAGACATTATTCTTTCTTGTCTCCTATAATTTTTACTTATTTATCATTTAAGTAATAAATGTCTATGATTTAATAAATTTAGAATAATTAATTTAATAAATTTAGAATATATCTAATTTAAGAGTAATAAAAGGAGAGTATCCAGGATGCTAAAATAATAAGGTCTGGTGCTAAAGTTATATTGTTTTAATGTTTCCTAGAGCATGAAAAGTGAATGTGTATATGCATGACCCTCAACAAAGTAACAGAATAAAACATCACATCCAAAACAAGTTAGATAAAAATGATCTAATTTCACACCAGTCCAGGATGATTAAAAACTCACAGCCAACACCTTATGATCACCACATTCAGCATCATATACATCCTATAAAGATGGTAAGCATCAGACCATGCTGAGTAATGTAAAAGATTTGCTGGAAATACAGCTTTCTAAGAGATGTCTGAAGATGTAATCACAAGATTCCTGCTTCACTAGAGAGCACTAATGACTAAACTCCCATCACTGAAACTTTGACATAGACAATTTAACTTTGTATCCATCTTCTCAATATACCTTAACCATTTCACTGAAGAAGCAGGAGTTCTACTAATACGTATGGGGATGAATATAGCATCTTTAGTAGAGAAGATGTGTCAGTCTTTTGTCTCATGATAGTATCTGACCAAAAATAAAGAAGTAGATTACAAAATCATTAATATTAACTTTTTTAATTTTTAAACTCCAACATAGCACCATAAGACTTCAAAGTTGAAAACAATGTCCACACCAGGAGAGGAAAAATGATCAATAAAACTGTGTGGGATGTGGTGTCATTTCACTGGTCAAAATGCTGATGTGATATCAGCCAGAGTTACTTAATGCTCTCTCCTCTACCAAATATCAATTGTGTGTTCCCATTAGGTTCACCGGCAATCTTGCAGGAATCACCTAGTTTTTAGATACCAAAGAAATCCAGAAATCAATACCCAGGTTATTATGCCATTATCAAAAAACTACAAAACCACTGGGTAGAAGTGATGCTGAAAGGTATTAAATATATTATATTTCAGTAACACACAACTAAAATAAAATAACAATTTAAAAGTTTTCAACTAAAATAATTTTTTAAACTTTGATTTTCATTCATTTTATGCTGAATTTATTCCCAGAACATAAGCTTTTGCTTCTTCTATTTCTTCAAGGATATTGTCTTCTGAGCAACCTCATCTTGATTTAAGAACAATTGGTTAGACCAGAGAGCAGACAGCAGAAACAAGAACTATAATCCTACAGCCTGTGGAATGAAAACCACATTCACAGAAAGATAAACAAAATGAAAAGGTGGAGGACAATGTACCAGAAGAAGGAACAAGACAAAACTACAGAAAAACAACCAATGAAGTAGAAATAGGCAACCTTCCAGAAAAAGAATTCAGAATAATGAAAGTGGATGATCCAGGACCTTGGAAAAAAATGGAGACAAAAACCAAGAAGATGCAAAAAATGTTTAACAATGACCTAGAAGAATTTAAGAACAAACACCTAGAAGAACTAAAAAACAGATGAACAATACAACAACTGAAAGGAAAAATACTCTGGAAGGAATCAATACCAGAATAACTGAGGCAGAAGAGCAGATAAGTGACCTGGAAGATAGAATGGTGCAATTCACTGCTGTAGAACAGAATAAAGAAAAAAGAATGAAAGAAATGAAGATAGCCTAAGAGACCTCTGGGACAACATTAAATGCACCAACATTCACATTATAGGGGTCCCAGAAGGAAAAGAGAGAGAGAAAGAATCCAAGAAAATATTTGGAGAGATTAGAGTCAAAAACTTCCCTAACATGGGAAAGGAAATAACCACCCAGGTCTAGGAAGTGCAGAGAGTCCCAGGCAGGATATCCAAGGATAAACATGTCAAGACACATAGTATTCAAACTGACAAAAATTAAAGACAAAGAAAAATAACTAAAAGCAACAAGGAAAAAATGAAAAATAACATACTAGGGAATCCCCATAATGTTAACAGCTGATTTCTCAGCAGAAACACTACAAGCCAGAAGGGAGTGGCATGATATATTTAAAGTGATGAAAGGGAAGAACCTGAAACCAAGATTACTCTACCTGGTGAGAATGTCATTCATATTGGATGGAGAAAGCAAAAGCTTTAAAGACAAGCAAAAGCTAAGAGAATTCAGCACCACCAAACCAGCTCTACAACAAACGTTAAAGGAACTTCCCTAACTGGGAAACACAAGAGAGGAAAAGGACCTACAAAACAAAAACAAAACAATTAAGAAAATTGTAATGTGAATATACATATTGATAATTACCTTAAATGTAAATGGATTAAATGCTCCAACCAAAAGACATAGACTGGCTGAATGGATACAAAAACAAGACCCAAACATATGCTAGCTACAAGAGACATAGGGACACATACAGACTGAAAGTGAGGGGATGGAAAAAGATATTCCATGCAAATGGAAATCAAAAGAAAGCTGGAGTAGCAATACTTGTATCAAATAAAATAGACTTTAAAATAAAGAAAGTTACAAGAGACAAGGAAGGACATGACATAATGATCAAGGGAACAATCCAAGAAGAAGATATGACAGTTGTAAATGTTTATGCAACTGATATAGGAGCACCACAATACCTAAGGCAAATGCTAAGAGATATAAAAGAGGAAATCAACAGTAACACAGTAATAGTGGGGAACTTTAACACCTCACTTACACCAATGGAAAGATCACCCAGACAGAAAATTAATTAGGAAACCCAAGCTTTAAAGGACATAATAGACCAGATATATTTAATTGATATTTATAGAAAACAGCTACACTTTCTTCTCAAGTGTACATGGCACATTCTCCAGGATAGATCACATCCTGGGTCACAACACAAGCCTTGGTAAATTTAAGAAAATTAAAATCATATCAATATCTTTTCTGACCACCACACTATGAGATTAGAAATAAATTACAGGAAAAAATGTAAAAAACACAAACAGATGGAGGCTAAACAATACATTACTAAATAACCAAGAGATCACTGAAGAAATCAAAGAGGAAATCAGAAAATATCTAGAGACAAATGACAACAAAAACACAACAATCCAAAAGCTACAGGATGCAGCAAAAGCAGTTCTAAGAGGGAAGTTTATAGCAATACATTCGTAACTCAAGAAACAAGAAAAATCTCAAATAAACAATCTAACCTTACAACTAAAGAAACTAGAGAAAGAAGAACAAACAAAACCCAAAGTTAGTAGGAGGAAATAAATCATAAAGATCAGAGCAGAAAAAAAATGATGTAGAAACAAAGAAAACAATAATAAAGATCAATAAAACTAAAACCTGGTTCTTTGACAAGATAAACAAAATTGACAAACATTTAGCGAGACCCATCAAGAAAAAGAGGGAGAGGACTCAAATCAGTAGAATTAGAAATGAAAGAAGTTACAACGGACAATGCAGAAATACAAAGCATCATAAGAGACTACTACAAGCAACTCTAGGCAAATAAAATGGACAACCTGGAAGAAATGGACAAATTCTTATAAATGTATAACCTTCCAAGACTGAAGCAGGAAGAAATAGAAAATATGAGCAGACCAATCACAAGTAATGAAATTGAAACTGTAATTAAAAATCTTTCAACAAACAAAAGTCCAGGACCAGATGGCTTCACAGGTGAATTCTATCAAACATTTAGAGAAGAGCTAATACCTATCATTCTCAAACTCTTCCAAAAAACTTCAGAGGGAGTGCCACTCCCAAATACATTCTACAAGGCCACCATCACCCTGAAAACAAAGCCAGACAAAGATACTATGAAAAAAGAAGATTACAGACCAATATCAGTGATGAATAAAGATGTAAAAACCCTCTACATAATACTAGCAAACAGAATCCAAGAACACATTAAAAGGATACTACACCATGATCAAGTGGGATTTATCCCAGGGATGCAGGGATTCTTCCAGGGATGCAGGGATTCTTCAATATATGCAAATCAATCAATGTGATACACCCATTAACAAATTGAAGAAGAAAAACAATATGATCATCTCAATAGATGCATAAAAAGTTTTGACAAAATTCAACACCCATTTATGATAAAAACTCTCCAGAATGTGGGCATAGTGGGAAACTACCTCAACATAATAAAGAACATATGCAACAAACCAACAACAAACATCATTCTCAATGGTGAAAAACTGAAAGCATTTCCTCTAAGATCAGGAACAAGACAAGGATGTCCACTCTCACCAGTATTATTCAACATATTTTTGGAAGTCCTAGCCACAGCAATCATAGAAGAAAAAGAAATAAAAGGACTACAAACTGGAAAAGAAGAGCTAAAACTTTTAGCTTTTAGCTTTTCATCAGTTTGTGGATGATGTGATACTATACATAGAGAATCCTAAAGATGTCACCAGAAAACTACTAGATCTAAGCAATGAATTTGGTAAAGTAGCAGGATACAAAATTAATGCACAGAAATCTCTTGCATTCCTATACACTAACTATGAAAGATCAGAAAGAGAAAATAAGGAAACAATCCCATTCACCGTTGCAATGGAAAGAATAAAATACCTAGGAATAAACTTACCTAAAGAGACAAAACACCTGTATGCAGAAAACTGTAAGACACTGATGAAAGAAATCAAAGATGAAACAAACAGATGGAGAGATATACCATGTTTTTAGATTGGAAGAATCAATATTGTGAAAATAACTACACTACCCAAAGCAATCTACATATTCAATGCAATCCCTATCAAATTACCGATAGCATTTTTCACAGAAGTAGAACAAAGGTTTTAAAATTTGTGTGGAGGCACAAAAGACCCCGAATAGCCAAAGCAATCTTAAGGGAAAAATACCGAGCTGGAAGAATCAGACTCCCTGACTTCCGACTATACTACAAAGCTACAGTAATAAAGACAATATGGTACTGGCACAAAAACAGAAATATACATCAATGGAACAGGGTAGAAAACCCAGAGATAAACACACTCACCTATGGTCAACTAATCTATGAAAAAGGAGGCAAGGATATACAATGGAGAAAAGACAGTCTCCTCAATAAGTGGTGCTGGGAAAACTGGACAGCTTCATGTAAAAGAATGAAACTAGAACACTCCCTAACAGTATACACAAAAATAAACACAAAATGAATTAAAGACCTAAATGTAAGATGAGAAACTATAAAACTCTTAGAGGAAAACATAGGTAGAATGCTCTTTTTTTTTAAAACATCTTTATTGGAGTATAATTGCTTTAAAATGGTGAATTGCTTTAAAAAAGTGAATCAGTTATACATATACATATGTTCCCATATCTTTTCCCTCTTGCATCTCTCTCCCTCCCACCCTCCCTATCCCACCCCTCTAGGTGGACACAAAGCACCGAACTGATCTCCCTGTGCTATGTGGCTGCTATCTATTTTATATTTGGTAGTGTATATATGTCCATGTCAGTCTTTCACTTCATCCCAACTTACCCTTCCCCAGCCCCCTGTCCTCAAGTCCACTCTACATGTCTGCATATTTATTCCTGTCCTGCCCCTTGGTTCATCAGAATCTTTTTTTAGATTCCATATATATGTGTTATCATACAGTATTTGTTTTTCTCTTTCGGACTTACTTCTCTCAGTATGACACTCTCTAGGTTAATCCACTTCAATAAAAATAACTCAATTTCATTTATTTTTATACCTTAGTAATATTCCATTGTATATAAGTGCCACACATCTTCTTAATTCATTCATCTGTCAATGGACACTTAGGTTACTCCCATGTCTTGTCTATTGTAAATAGTGCTGCAGTGAACATTGTGGTATATGACTCTTTTTGAGTTAAGGTTTTCTCAGTTTATATGCCCAGTCATGGGATTGCTGGGTTGTATGGTAGTTCTCTTTTTAGTTTTTTAAGGAACCTCCATACCGTACTCCATAGTGGCTGTATCAACTTACGTTCCCACCAACAGTGCAAGAGTGTTCCCTTTTCACCACACCCTCTCCAGTATTTATTGTTTGTACATTTTTTGATGATGGCCATTCTGACCTGTGTGAGGTGAGACCTCCTTGTAGTTTTGATTTCCATTTTTCTAATGATTAGTAATGTTGAGGATTCTTTCCTGTGTTTGTTGGCAATCTGTATATCTTCTTTGGAGAAAGGTCTATTTAGGTCTTCTACCCATTTTTGGATTGGGTTGTTTGTTTTTTTCGATATCTCAGCTGCATGAGCTGCTTGTATATTTTGGAGATCAATCCTTTGTCAGCTGCTTCGTTTGCAAATATTTTGTCCCATTCTTAGGGTTGTATTTTCATCTTGTTTATGGTTTCCTTTACTGTGCAAAAGCTTTTAAGTTTCATTAGTTTGTTTATTTTTGTTTTTATTTCCCATTTATTTTATTTCCCATTTGTTTATTTTTGTTTTTATTTCCCTTTCTCTAGAAGGTGTATCAAAAAGGATCTTGCTGTGATTTATGTCATAGAGTGTTCTGCCTATGTTTTCCCCTAAGAGTTTTATAGTGTCTGGCCTTACATTTAGGTCTTTAATTCATTTTGAATTTATTTTTGTGTATGGTGTTAGGGAGTGTTCTAATTTCATTCTTTTACATGTAGCTGTTCAGTTTTCCCAGCACCATTTATTGAAGAGGCTGACTTTTCTGCATTGTATATTCTTGCCTCCTTTATCAAAGATAAGGTGACCATATGTGCATGAGTTTATCTCTGGGCTTTCTATCCTGTTCCACTGATCAATATTTCTGTTTTTATGCCAGTACCATACTGTCTTGATTACTGTAGCTTTGTACTTTAGTGTGAAGTCAGGGAGCATGATTCCTCCAGCTCCATTATTCTTTCTCAAGATTGCTCTGGCTATTCGGGATCTTTTGTGTTTCCAATCAAAATTGTGAAATTTTTGTTCTAGTTCTGTGAAAAATGCCATTGGTAGTTTGATAGGAATTCCATTGAATATGTAGATTGCTTTGGGTAGTATAGTCATTTTCACAATGTTGATTCTTCCAATCCAAAAACATGGTATATCTCTCCAACTGTTTGTATCATCTTTAATTTCTTTTATCAGTCTCTTATAGTTTTCTGCATACAGGTCTTTTGTCTTCTTAGGTAGGTTTATTACTAGATATTTTATTCTTTTCGTTGCAATGGTAAATGAGAGTGTTTCCTTAATGCCTCTTTCAGATTTTTCATCATTAGTGTATAGGAATGCAAGAGATTTCTGTGCGTTAATTCTGTACCCTGCTACTTTACCAGATTCATTGATTAGCTCTTGTAGTATTCTGGTAGCATATTTAGGATTCTCTATGTATGGTATCATGTCATCTGCAAACAGTGACAGTTTTAATTTTTTAATTCTTCTTTTCCAATTTGGATTGCTTTTATTTCTTTTTCTTCTCTGATTGCTGTGGCTGAAACTTCCGAAACTATGGTGAAAGTGGGCAACCTTGTCTTTTCCCTGATCTTAGTGGAAATGGTTTCAGTTTTTCACCGTTGAGAACGATGTTGGCTGTGGATTTGTCATTTATGGCCTTTATTATGTTGAGCTAAGTTCCCTCTATGCCTACTTTCTGCAGGATTTTTATCATAAATCGATGTTGAATTTTGTCAAAAGGTTTCTCTGCATCTATTGAGATGATCAGATGGTTTTTATTCTTTAATTTGTTAATATGGTGTATCACATTGATTGATTTGTGTATACTATAGAATACTTGCATTCCTGGGATAAACCCCACTTGATCATGGTGTATAATCCTTTTAATGTGCTGTTGGATTCTCCTTGCTAGTATTTTGTTGAGGACTTTTGCATCTATGTTCATCAGTGATATTGGTCTGTAGTTTTCTTTTTTTGTGACATCTTTGTCTGGTTTTGGTATCAGGGTGATGGTGGCCTCACAGAATGAGTTTGGGAGTGTTTCTCCCTCTAGTATATTTTGAAAGAGTTTGAGAAGCATAGGTGTTAGCTCTTCTCTTAATGTTTGATAGAATTTGCCTGTGAAGCCATTTGGTCCTGGGCTTTTGTTTGTTGGAAGATTTTTAATCACAGTTTCAATTTCAGTGCTTATAATTTGTCTGTTTATATTTTTTATTTCTTCCTGGTTCAGTCTCTGATGGTTGTGCTTTTCTAAGAATGTGTCCATTTCTTCCAGGTTGTCCTTTTTTTTTTTTTTTTTTTGCAGTACACGGGCCTCTCACTGTTGTGGCCTCTCCCGTTGCAGAGCAACAGGCTCTGGACGTGCAGGCTCAGCAGCCATGGCTCACGGGCACAGCCGCTCCATGGCATGTGGGATCTTCCCGGACCGGGGCACGAACCCGTGTCCCCTGCATTGGCAGGCGGACTCTCAACCACTGCACCACCAGGGAAGCCCCCCAGGTTGTCCATTTTATTGGTATATAGTTACTTGTAGTAATCTCACGTGATCCTTTGTATTTCTGCAGTGTCAGTTGTTACTTCTTCTTTTTAATTTCTACTTCTATTGATTTGAGCCTTCTCCTTTTTTTTCTTCATGAGTCTAGCTAATGGTTTAACACTTTTATTTATCTTCTTAAACAACCAGCTTTTATTTTTATTGATCTTTGCTATCATTTCCTTTTTTTTCATTTATTTCCAATCTGATCTTTATGATTTCTATCCTTTTGTTAACTTTGGGGTTTTTTGTTCTTCTTTCTGTAATTGGTTTATGTGTAAGGTTACATTGTTATTTGAGTGGTTTCCTGAGTTAGGATTGTATTGCTATAAACTTCCCTCTTAGAACTGCATTTGCTACATTCCATAGATTTTGGGTCATCGTGTTTTCCTTGTCATTAGCTTCCAGATATTTTTTGATTTCCTCTTTGATTTCTTCAGTGATCTCTTGGTTATTTTGTAGCATATTGTTTAGCGTCCATGTGTTTGTATTTTTTACAGATTTTTTCCTGTAATTGATATCTAGTCTCATAACATTGTTTTCAGAAAAGATACTTGATAGGATTTCAATTTTCTTAAATTTACCAAGGCTTGTTTTGTGACCCAAGATATGATGTATCCTGGAGAATGTTCCATGAGTACTTGAGAAGAAAGTGTATTCTGTTGTTTTTGGATCAAATGTCCTATAAATATCAACTAAGTCCATCTTGTTATGTGTCACTTAAAGCTTCTGTTTCCTTATTTATTTTCATTTTGGATGATCTGTCTATTGGTGAAAGTGGGGTGTTAAAGTCCCCGACTATGATTGCATTACTGTCAATTTCCCCTTTTATGGCTGTTAGCATTTGCCTTATGTATTGCAGTGCTCCTTTGTTGGGTGTGTAAATATTTATAATTATTATATATTCTTGGATTGATCTCTTGAGCATTATGTAGTGTCCTTCTTTGTCTTTTGTATTAGTCTTTGTTTTAAAGTCTATTTTGTCTGATATGAGAATTGCTACTCCATCTTTGTTTTGATTTCCATTTGCATGGAATATCCTTTTCCATCCTCTCACTTTCAGTCTGTATGTGTCCCTAGGTCAGAAGTGGGTGTCTTGTAGACAGCATTTGTATAGGTCTTGTTTTTGTATCCATTCAGCCAGTCAATGTGTTTTCATTGGAGCCTTAAACCATTTATATTTAAGGTAGTTATTTCTATGTATGTTCCTATTACCATTTTCTTAATTTTTCTGGGTTTGTTATTGTAGGTCTTTTCCTTCTCTTGTGTTTCCTGCCTAGAGAAGTTTCTTTAGCATTTGTTGTAAAGCTGATTTGGTGGTGCTGAATTCTCTTAGCTTTTGCTTATTTGTAAAGTTTTTAATTTCTCCGTCTAATATGAATGAGATTCTTGCTGGGTAGCATAATCTTGGTTGTAGTTTTTTCCCTTTCATCACTTTAAATATGTCATGCCACTCCATTCTGGCTTCCAGAGTTTCTCCTGAAAGATCAACTGTTAACCTTATGGGGATTTCCTTGTATGTTATTTGTTGTTTTCCCCTTGATGTTTTTAATACTTTTACTTTGTAGTTACTTTGTGATAGTTTGATTAATATGTAGTTACTTTGTGATAGTTTAATATGTGTCTTGGTGTGTTTCTCCTTGGATTTATCCTGTATGGGACTCTCTGCTCTTCCTGGACTTGATTGACTATTTCCTTTCCCTTATTAAGGAAGTTTTCAACTATAATCTCTTCAAATATTTTCTAGTGCCATTCTTTTCCTCTTCTTCTTCTCAGACCCTTATAATTTGAATGTTGGTATGTTTAATATTATCCCAGAGGTCTCTGAGACTGTCCTCATTTCTTTTCATTCTTTTTTCTTTTTCCTGCTCTGCAGTAGTTACTTCCACTACTTTATTTTCTAGGTCACTTATCCCTTCTTCTCACTCAATTATTCTGTTCTTGATACCTTCTAGAGAACTTTTAATTTCATTTATTGTGTCATTCATCATTTTTGTTTGCTCTTTAGTTTTCTAGGTCCTTGTTAAATGTTTCTTATATTTTCTCCATTTTAGTTCCAAGATTTTGGGTCATCTTTACTATCATTACTGTGAATTCTTTTTCAGGTAGACTGCCTATTTCCTCTTCGTTTGTTTGGTCTGGTGGGTTATTACCTTGCTCCTTCATCTGCTGCGTATTTCTCTGTCTTCTCATTTTGCTTAACTTACTGTGTTTGGGGTCTCGTTTTCACAGGCTGCAGGTTCATAGTTCCTGTTTTTTTTGTGTGTGTGCCCCCAGTGGATAAGGTTGGTTCAGTGGGTTCTGTAGGCTTCCTGTTGGAAGCAGCTGGTGCCTGTGTTCTTGTGGATGTGGCTGGATCTTTTCTTTCTTGTGGGCAGGACCGCATTCAGTGGTGTGTTTTGGGGTGTCTGTGACCTTATTATGATTTTAGGCACCCTCTCTGCTAATGGGCTGTGTTGTGTTCCTGTCTTGCTAGTTATTTGCCATAGTGTGTCTAGCACTGTAGCTTGCTGGCCTTTGAGTGAAGCTGGGTCTTAGCCTTGAGATGGAGATCTCTGGGAGAGCTTTTGCCATCTGATATTATGTGGAGCCAGGAGGTCTCTGGTGGACCAATGTCCTGAACTTGGCTCTCCTACCTCAGAGGCTCAGGCCTGACACCCGGCTGGAGCTCCAAGACCCTGTCAGCCACACAGCTCAGAAGCAAAGGGAGAAGAAATAGAAAGAAAGAAAGAAAGAAAGAAAGAAAGAAAGAAAGAAAGAAAGAAAGAAAGGAAGGAAGGAAGGAAGGAAGGAAGAAAGAAAGGAAGGAAGGAAAAGAAAGAAAGAAGAAAGAAGGAAGGAGAAAGAAAGAAAGAAAAAAGAAAGAGAGAAAGAAGGAAATAAGGAAAAGTTATTTAAATAAAAAATAAAAAATAAATTATTAAAAAAATTAAAATGTAATTTATAAAAAAGAAAGAGAGAAAGAGAGAGCAGCCAAACCTAAAAACAAATCCAACAGTGATAAGAAGCACTAAAAACTATACAAAAAAAAAAACCAAACAGAAAAAACAGACAGAGAAAACCCTTGGACAAATGGTAAAAGCAAAGCTATACAGAAAAAAATCACACAAAGAAGCATACACATACACACTCACAAAAAGAGAAAAAAGAAAAAGAAAATATATATCTGTATATTAAAAAAAAAAGGAAGAGAGCAAATCTACAGTTGCTTCCAAAGTCCACCCTCTCAATTTTGAGATGATTCGTTGTCTGTTCAGGTATTCCACAGATGCAGGGTACATCAAGTTGATTGTGGAGATTTAACCCGCTGCTCCTGAGGCTGCTGGGAGAGATTTCCCTTTCTCTTCTTTATTCGCACAGGTCCTGGGGTTCAGCTTTGGATTTGGCCCCACCTCTGCATGTAGGTCGCCTGAGGGCATCTGTTCCCACCCAGACAGGATGGGGTTAAACTAGCAGCTGATTAGGGGGCTCTGGCTCACTCAGGTCAGGGGGAGGGTGGTGTACAGCCTGTGGGGCTAGCACCACATGTGATCACCACCTGTGATGGCAGAGGTTGACATGACATTGCCAAAGCCTGAGGAGCGCCGTGTGTTCTCCCGGGAAAGTTGTCCCTGGATCTCGGGACCCTGGCAGTGGCGGGCTGCACAGGCTCCCAGTGGAGTGTGGGTAGTGACACGTACTTGCACACAGGATTCTTGGTGGCAGCAGCAGCAGCGTTAGCGCTTCATGCCCATCTCTGGGGTGTGAGCTGATAGCCATGGCTCGTGCCTGTCTCTGGAGCTCGCTTAGGCACTGCTCTGCCTTCTGTGGGCACACTGGGAAGGAATCCCCTTTCTTTGCACCCCCAGAAACAATGGTCACTTGCCTCTTCAGCAGGTCCAGACACTTTCCCCAACTCCCTCCCGGCTAGCTGTGGCGCACTAGCCTCCTGCAGGCTGTGTTCACACAGCCAACCCCAGTCCTCTCCCTGGGATCCGACCTCTGAAGCCCGAGCCTCAGATCCCAGCCCCCACCCACCCCGGCTGGTGAGCAGACAAGCCTCTCAGGCTGGTGAGTGCTGGTCAGCACTGATCCTCTGTGGGGGAATCTCTCCGCTTTGCCCTCTGCAACCCTGTTGCTGCGCTCTCCTCTGTGGCTACCAAGCTTCCCCCCACCACCCTACCCCCATCTCCACCAGTGAAGGGGCTTCCTAGTGTATGGAAACTTTTCTTCTTTCACAGTTCCCTCCCAAAGGTGCAGGTCCCATCTCTATTGTTTTGTCTCTGTTTTTTTCTTTTGCCCTAACCAGGTACATGGGGAGTTTCTTGCCTTTTGGGAAGCCTGAGGTCTTCTGCCAGCATTCAGTTGGTGTTCTGTAGGAGTTGTTCAGTTGTTGGAAGGAAGGTGATCTCCACATCATACTCCTCCACCATCTTGATGATCCCTCTAATCCTCTCCAGAACACTCTTTGACATAAATCACAGCAAGACCCCTTTTGACCCACCTCCTAGAGTAATGGAAATAAAAACAAAACAAAAAAATGGGACCTAATGAAACTTAAAAGTTTTTGCACAGCAAAGGAAACTATAAACAAGACAAAAAGACAAGCCTCAGAATGGGAGAAAATATTTTCAAATGAATCAATGGACAAAGGATTAATCTCCAAAACATATAAATAGCTCATGCAGCTCAATATTAAAAAAACAAAAACCCAATCCCAAAATGGGCAGAAGAGCTAAATAGACATTTCTCCAAAGAAGACATACAGATGGCCAAGTGGCACATGAAAAGCTGCTCAACATCACTAATTACTAAAGAAATGCAAATCAAAACTACATTGAGGTATCACCTCACATGGGTCAGAATGGGCATTATTAGAAAATCTACAAACAGCAAATGCTGGAGAGGGTATGGAGAAAAGGGGACTCTCTTGCACTGTTAGGGGGAATGTAAATTGATATAGCCACTATGGAGAACAGTATGAAGTTTCCTTAAATAACTAAAAATCGAATTACCATATGACTCAGCAATCCCACTATTGGGCACATACCCAGAGAAAACCATAATTCAAACAGATACACGCACCCCAATGTTCATTGCAGCACTATTTATAATAGCCAGGTCATGGAAGCAACCTATATGCCCCCCAACAAACTAATGTATAAAGAAGATGAGGTACATGGGCTTCCCTGGTGGCGCAGTGGTTGAGAGTCTGCCTGCTGATGCAGGGGACACGGGTTTGTGCCCCCAGTCCGGGAAGATCCCACATGCCGCGGGGCGGCTGGGCCCATGAGCCATGGCCGCTGAGCCTGCGCGTCTGGAGCCTGTGCTCCACAGCGGTACATATATACAATGGAATATTACTCATAAAAAGGAATGAAATTGGCTCATTTGCAGAGACATGGATAGACCTAGGGACTCTCATACAGAGTGAAGTAAGTAAGAAAGAGAAAAACAAATATCATATATTAACACATATATGTGGAATCTAGAAAAATGGTACAGATGAACTGGTTTGCAAGGCAGAAATAGAGACAAAGATATAGAAAACAAAAGTATGGACACAAAGGAGGGAAAGTGGGGGGAGGGTTGTTGGTGGTGATGGGATGAATTGGGAGACTGGGAATGACATATATATACTTATACGTATAAAATAGATAACTAATAAGAACCTGCTGTATAAAAAGTAAATTAATTAAATTACATTAAAAAAGAAAAATTGGGTTTTCTTTTTTAACTTTTAATTTTATATTGGAGTATAGTTGATTAACAATGTTGCATTAGTTTCAGGTGTACAACAAAGTGATTCAGTTACAAATATACATGTACTATTCTTTTTCAAATTCTTTTCCCAGTCAGGTAGTTACATAATATTGAGCAGGGTTCCCTGTGCTATACAGGTGGTCCTTGTTGGTTATCCATTTTAAATATAGATCAATGAATTCTTTTTCAGTAAGATCATCTCCCTATTGCAGGGTGAGCTAATGTATGGGTTAATCCACCCATGAGCTCTGTGAATAGGCAGCACACCCTAAGGGGCTTTGTTCACCTGGATGTTCTTAATGATTAGAGAATCTACATCTAAACCATTAAATTCAGTATTATTCTGCATTTTTAAGCAAGTGCAGCAAAAAGTCAGCACTCTTTTGGGGCCACGGATCCTGTGTCCAGACCCACTGTTTTGCCTGAGCAAACCTACCAACTCCACCACTGTAGTAATGGAATGGTGCACACTTGCTTTTGTAAAGTGTCATCTTTCAGATGCTTGGTGGCTATTCAGATACACATACGCTTGATGGCCTGCGCAGTTTCACAGGTGTTCTTAAAGTGCACACAAAGATTTAAAACTCTTGAAATGCATGATTTTGTGGGATTTTCTCAGTCAAGTGCATAGCAAACAGTTTTCAGATATCACCTTAGTCTACTTGCAGAAAGAGCAAGATGGAATATTTTTGAAAAATATACTTGTAGTATGTCATCAGAAAACTAAAGAAATGGTGTTCTGTTGAGAAGTCTTGGATAAAAATATGTTTGGTTGCCAGATCCTTGTGAGTCAAAATCCACAGATAATAATTGAGAACTAAAACTTCCTTTAGATCAAATGAGTATTGGGTATAGAATTTCTCAGACTTGTCTGTAAGCATGCTGATGTGGGATCTCTTTGTTGTGGTCTCTTTTCCTCTCCTCTGGGTCTCACACATATTTCATGGTTGGCTCCATACTTCCTGCTCAAATCTGTTCTCTCACCTATTTTTCCACTTTCATTGAGGTACATCAATCCATTCAATCCATTCAGCTAGGAAATTCTGTCATCCATCTCTCCCCATCCAACTGGCCAAGTCCTAGTGATTTTGCTTCTTCTTTAAATTTATTATTTTTAAAATTATTTTTATTTATTTATTTTTATTGAAGTATAGTTGATTTACAATGTTGTGTTAGTTTCAGGTGTATAGCAAAGTGATTCAGTTATGCACATATATATCTATTCTTTTTCAGATTCTTTCCTCTTACAGGCTATTACAGAATATTGAGTAGACTTCCCTGTGCTATACAGCAGGTCCTTGTTGGTTATCTATTTTATACATAGTGGTGTGGATTCTGCTTCTTAAACTTCCCTCAACTCTTTCCTTTCATTTTTAGCCTCTCTATGATAGCTTTAGTTAGGCCCTCATTTCTCTCACTTAGATTTAGAAATTATGTTAGTTTATCTCTCTGCTTCAGTCTCTTTCTTTCCAATTCACCTTCCCTATTAGCATAAGTGTTTTCTCTCTCAGCTATCTAAGTGATATGTCATTCCCTACTTAAAGACTCAAATACTTGTATGGCTCCTTATTGCCTGTGAGAGTGCTGTTTATATTTTTTAATGTTACAATATGCTGTAATAAGGGCTAGAGTTGACACATGCAAGATATATCAGTGTTGCAAAAGTGGGTAAGATCAATACTAATCTGTTATGATGCAAAACTTCCTTTATCTTCTTCACTACTCAAAGGAGGGATCACACCCTTGGAATAGGGGATGATTTACAAAAAAACTGGATACTTCTTTGTAAAATTAAGATACTTAATTTACTTTTCAGTAAATTAAGCTGAACCTAGAACACAGGTTTTGGAGTCAAATAGTCATAAATTCAATTTTCTGATATACCATATAGGAGATGTGTATTTGGGCAGGTCATTATACCTATCTAAGTCCAGTTTTTCACCTGTGAATTGAGGATAATTATGCCTGTATGAGAGTTTCTGTGACAGTTCATTAAGGCAGTTGATTTAATGCCCTGGACACAGTGCCTAGTACATAGTATGTAACCATAAGTGTTAGTTCTCATCCCTGTAAAGACATGTAGGGATACAAGAGAATGCCTCACTGTGAAAAGTTATTTCAAGCAGGAAAAAGCACACAAAATGGCCTGTCCATGGGGAACAGTGTGGCCTATTTGAGGAACTCTAAGTGACAAAGAGGCTTGAAAGGGAAAAAAAACAGAAGATGAGAATTGAGATAAAGTAGTGGCTTGTTCATAGAGGGCCTTATGTTCTATTTTACCTTCTGGGCTTTCTTCTCTTTGATCTCTTCAATCAAGCCTCTTCAGTTTTCTTGTCATTTTCATTACCTTCATAACTAAGCTTATGAACTTCGTAGACCATATTCACTGCTTCTTTTTCCTCAACCCACTTCAGTCTAGAATCTAGCCCTATCACTCCACTGACATTATCATCATCAATGTCACCAACAAATTCTTAATGGTCACATCAAATGGACACTTGTCAGTCCACAGTTTTCTTGAACTCTTGGCAAGATTTTGATATATTACTCGCCTTTTGGAAGGTCACTTCCTTCTTGACTTTGATTATTTTTTTCACTCTCATGGTTTTATTTTGATCTCTCTGTACCTTCCTTTTCCATCTCTTTCAAGAGATCTTAATCCTTTGCTATCTTTTAAATGTGTGATTCTGTCCTTGGATCTTTTCTTTCTTCATTCTGGATTCTCTCATCCTCAAAAGTGACATCAGGTATCCACTAAGTACTTATTATTCTCAAATCTAAAATATATCTGTCATCCACACCTCTCTACTTATAACTTCCATCTCCCCACTAGACTAAGTTTTATAACAGCCAAAACCATATTTTCCTTGTTCACTCCTTTGAACAACTATCTGACTGTGGTAGACTGTACTTCTCTTCTCAGTTCTTTGTCCCTTGCTGTATTCACATCTATGTGCCTTTACATTCCCTCCTTTAGAGACAGCATACTTTCCCCCAACAAACTGATATAAGACTTGGCCAAATGACTTGCTTTGGTCAATGCAGTATGGGCAAAGTGACACTATGTCAGTTCCAAACCTACTCATAAGAAATGTCATGTCCATCATTAAAACGTCCACAAACAATAAATGCTGGCGACGGTGTAGAAAAGGGAACCCTCTTACACTGCTGATAGAAATGTAAATTGCTTCAGCCACTATGGAGAACAGTATGGAGGTTTCTCAAAAAACTAAAAACAGAGCTACGATGTGATCCTGCAATCCCACTCCTGGGCATATATCCAGAAAAAAACTATAATTTGAAGAGATACATGCACCCCTATGTTCATAGCAGCACTATTTACAATAGCCAAGACAGGGAAACAGCCTAAATGTCCATCGACAGATGAATGGATAAAGAAAATGTACGTATGTACAATGGAATATTATTCAGCCATTAAAAAGAATGAAATAATGCCATTTGCAGCAACATGGGTGGACCTAGAGATTATCATACAAAGAGAAGTAGGTCAGAAAGAGAAAGACAAATACCATATGATATCACATATGTGAAATCTGCAATATGACACAAGTGAATTTATCTATGAAACTGAAACAGACTCACAGAGAACAGACTTGTGGTTGCCAAGCGGGAGAGAAAGATTGGGAATTTGGGATTAGTAGATGTGAACTATTATATATAGGAGGTATAAACAACAAGGTCTTACTGTATAGCACAGGGAACTATATTCAATATACTGTAATAAACCATAGTGGAAAAGAATATATATGTAACAGAATCACTTTGCTGTACACCAGAAACAAACTCAACATTGTAAATCAACTATACTTCAATAAAATAAAGTTAAAAAGAAGTGCCATGTGTTCCCACCCTCCCTTCTGGGAGTTTTCAGACTCTGTCATGAGAAGAGCTTTCTCTGGGAAACTGGTGCCCCTTCAACCTGAAGCCCAGAGTGATTCTGATGGAATAGAACCATCCCAGCGATCCTTCAGGTGTGCAGAGTGAAACAGAACAGCTCCAACCAACCCACAGTTCTGTGAATGAGATAATAAAGGAGTATTTTTTAAGCTGCTGAAATTGTGTGATTTGTTATGCAGTATCTTTGTAACTATAGCCAACAGAGACACTAGCTGCATTTCAACCCTTGTGATGGAAAGATAGGGAATATAGGAATAAATCAGATGGATTTATAGATTTAATGCTGTGGCATTGGAGTTTTTGCCTGATTACTTCTATTTCCTCAATGTAGAATGAGAAGACTCAGTTACTTGAGAAGTGGACTGGGTGCAGAAGGAAGGGTGAGAAGAAATTGAAATTATAAAATAAAAGTCTTAAAGCATGTGGAAATGGAGTATGGGAAAAGGTAAACTGTTGGTTCTTCAGGCAGTCTAGTACTTTTATTCATAAGTTTACTAGCTATACGAATTTTGTGACTCATTTTTTATGTTTTCTACTTATTTTTCAAAATCTGAGTCATAATTTTCTTTTGAATTTGTGTGAGTTTCTTCATGTACCAAGGTATTATGCTTTGGGATGTTTTTTATAAGTCTTTTTCCATTTGGGAGGTCGCCTTATATTTTTGCTCATGATTTTGGGCATAGAGAATATTTTATTTTATTTATATGGCCTAGAGAATGTTTTATTTTATTTGAGTGGTAAAATCTATCAGTCACTTCCTTTGTTTTATTTTCCATGCTTCTATCGAAACTTCTATAAAAAGTTCAGGAAAATAAAGATTTTTTTTTTTTTTTTTAGCACTACAGAATTTTAGAGCTAGACGTCATCATTTTCACATGAGAATTTCATTGAGAAAGATGTGGTTTAGAGAGGTTAGAAGACCTCTAAGCGGTACAGCCTAGGGCAGAAAGCAGTTCTGCCTAACTCCTGGGCAGTTTATGATACTAACCGATGGTCCCAATCCCAGCTCTTTTGATAATATCTAATATTCCAAAGCTAGGAAGCCTCAAATTTCACTTATGCTCATATGGCATAGAGATGATAACAGAAAGGTACTTTGTTCTCTGGATGGTCTAGAGCAGGGGTCCCCAACCCCCGGGCCATGGACCGCTACCGGTCCCCGGCCTGTTAGGACCCTGGCCGCAGAGCAGGAAGTGAGCGGTGGGCGAGCAAGCCAAGCTTCATCTGCCGCTCCCCGTCACTCCCCATCGTTCATATTACCACCTGAACCATCCCCCACAAAAAAGTTTGGAGACCGCTGGTCTAGAGAATTAGGCTTTTTGGGCTGTGCCTCTTTCCTGGTGCTGCCAGACTGCAATTCTCGTTTATGACACCTGTGCCTTGTTACTTTTTGTGTCTCTACGAAAGTGTCTCACGGATTCTTTTTAAGTTGAACCTCAAACTGGATCAAAGATACTCGGCTTTTGTTTGAACA
The DNA here is from genome assembly GCF_059928025.1 of Delphinapterus leucas. Lineage (NCBI taxonomy): Eukaryota > Metazoa > Chordata > Mammalia > Artiodactyla > Monodontidae > Delphinapterus > Delphinapterus leucas. The sequence goes on from NC_143133.1 coordinate 34,856,561, forward strand.
TGGGATGGAATTCAAATATTATTAAAAGTTTAAAGCATAACAATAGAGTGGGGTTATCTGCTGTAAACACAATTTTAATATTTTTGGCTGTATTAATGAAATTCTATGCAGTTTGTGCTTTTGGAGGGAATCTCCCCTATATAATAGTATTTTCCTTCAGTTGCTAGTGCAAAGAGGAAGAAAAAGGAAAATCATTTTTGAGAATTTTAGCATGTAAAAACTAGCACAGAGAGGTTGGAACATAGTCCTAGGAGCAAGGAGGCACTTTTATTTAGTTGTATGGATTTCAAAATAAGAATTTCCCCTCAAAATCTTTCCTAGATGAAAATTATTCAGATGTTAAGCAAAATTTCTAATTAGCTAGTCACTTTGCAATGAGATCTTTAAGAGAACCGTTGAATCCGATGTTGTAAAGAAAAACTTTTGTATTCAAATTGGCACATCGAAAAGAGGAGGGGATCATTCTTAATATTCTCAGTTGTTATTTTCCACAAATCCACTCAATGCTAGTCAGAAAAATTTTGTTACAGCTGTTAATCCAGGCAGGCATAACTTTCTCCACATGATTATGTGAATATTTAAGTCTCTGTCCCACTAACAAGAGCACAATAGCACTTTTACAGATAGCTAAAAACATTTTCAGCTGGCAGAAGTTCTTACCAGGCGTGAAATTTTTACTAGTCCTGCTATGTACATTGTGATAATGATGACACATCTCTTAGCCATCAGTATCTGTATCTTGAGCATGCCCAGTAACATTCCCGTAGATTATTATTTACATTTTTATCAATACCCTTCTTGGAGAATTTGTCTTTTAGTAAAAGCAGCCTTAGTCTTTGCTGATTTGCTTAACAAGTTGTGTGTGGGTATCTGTGTGTTTGTATGCATGTGTATATCTGTGTGTTTTACTTAAAAACCTTTGGCCTAGGTGAGCTTTGTTCTCTGAGTCTCTGGGCACCTTGTTTTCTCAGTTGTGTACATTTTCTTGAAAACAAGAGCCCTCAGCTGATGAGAAATATACAATATCTTAGAAAGGAGCAAGTCCCCATCTGCTAGGCTTTGTATTTTTTCTGATTTTCCATAGCAAGGGAGTATCTTGACTTTCTACCCCTGATATTGAGTAGGCCAGCTTGAATGCTACGGAAAGTACTTACGTAGCCAGTTAGAGGTGATGGGTGCAGGAGTAACTGCTACGTTGTGGATTGAGTCCTACCAGGTAACACGTAAAACAGTGAGTTTATGAATAGCTTAGCAGCATGTCTGCATCTATATTGTTGTATTTCTCAGTTGGAGTATCAATGACATTTCATGTAAACCAATTCTTTACTAGACTGGATTTCCAGGAATACACAAAGGATATTTACGTCCTTGGTCACTGCCAACATAATGCAAGTAACACACCGCAGTCATTCTGATGATCCGAAATGCCCTCACACATTTTCAGATGCTTCAAAGAGTGATAGGTGACACCCCAGCTTGAGAACCACTAAATGAAAGATTTCATAAAGATATTATAGACACATTTAATAAAATGTTCCTGGCACCCCCAGCTAAGGAAACCAGCTCCTGATGCAGGGGACAGAGAGGGGAAATGACACGGATTTATTCTATGCTGAGGCTTCTGCAATGGTTCTATTTTAGATCTGAACTGACTCCTTGAACCAGGAGTGGTTTTTGTTTTTGTTTCTGTTTTGAAACTAACTCAACGTATCAAGTCCATAAACTTGTTCTATCTACCTTTACTTTTTCATGTGGGCAATGAACTGTACTTGGGTGACTTGAGAAATATAGGGAACCTGAAATTTTAGAAGAATATAAATGCATCTAATTAGATATCACAAAGGCCACATGAGATAGTATTCTTTAGTTTTATTAAACAGAACAAAGGTGGCTTTCTTTAGAAAGAAATAACTTAAAAAATGTGAGTATAGAATTTCAATACACACACATGCATACACACATACACACACACACACACACACACACACACACACACCCCTGCATGGAAACCCAAGAATATGAAGAAAATAAGTATAGTGATTCATAGACCATCTTCTCTATGCCAAGTACTTTGCTAGGCAATGAACCTATAGAATCTTTAGTTCTGTAAAGGTTACAGATCACTAAAAGTAAGGTAGGTATATTTTACAAATGAGGACACTGAAGTGGAGAGAGTTTGAATAACTTGGATATTGGACATGCAATATTTTATACAGCCAGGACTCCAACCTAGTGTGTGATTTCAAAATTTATAGATTTTAATATATTTTTCAGTGCATGTGGATTAGATTACAACAAGAGTAAAGGTGGCATTATTAATTTTATGGGAGTGATTTATCCCAGCTAAAGAAGAATGTTGATAGTACTGTTTTCAGATATTTCACAAAATTAAGAATGACTGAGAAATTATGGAGGACTTTGATTCTATAGATATCAACCATGAGTTCCTTAAATTATTGATAATATTGGAATGCTCAGAAGGTAGATGAAGACATAAGTGGACTACTGTGGACATCATTAAACAAATAAAGGACAGTTGATTAGTGAAAGAAAGTAATAGGAACTTTGCAAATAATCATGTAATTTTGAGTTTAAATTGGTAGGGACATTTATTTCAGAACTTTTCATGTGGTTAAAAATAAAAATTGGAAACTAGAATCTTCGCTTGTATGGAAAGTTGAACAAATTGTGATACATGAAAACCCTGGAAAATTACACAGTCATTCAAAAGAAAGCATTAGATCTATGTCAATTGTCTGGGACAGAGTCCATGATTATAGTCAGGGAGAAAAGCAAGATGCAGAGAGGAATACATAATGTGATCTGATACTCAGGTTGGATTCTCCAGGAAGCAGAAACTGAGATGGAATTTAGACTGTAGGATAATCATTAGGAATATTTAAGAATCAACACCTATGGAAGGGAGGGGTAAAAAGCAAGACAGGGCAGAGGGTGAAACTGAACTGTGAAACAGGACTGATGAGAATCTTGGCTGACCCAGGGGGACGGTCTAGGACTAAAGTGGGCCGTCAGAATAATGTCCCTGCACTGGGACAAAATGGCCAGGAAGTCATACTCTGATCTGTATCAGGCACTTACTTGATGTGGGCTGCTCAGGAAATTGTGTGATCTTGGGTGAAGCAGCTCTCTGCAGCCAAGGCAATCCCTGAAGGAAATGAGAGCTGAAGGCATCTGCTGACAGCACCCCCAGCTTCTAGTCCTTCATTGAGGGGAGATCTGGGTGGTGCCTCCACCCATCACAATACCTAAAGCAAATTATGCCCAAACTCAAAAGGTGCAAACATATTTGTAAGTGACCACATATGCACAGGGAAAAGTAGAATATAAACCTTGGTGATGGGGAAAACAATTGGGCTGAGGGTAGTACAAGTAATCAAAACAAAATAGAAGATAAAAATATTGATAACAAAAAAGATAAATCTCATTTAAGTAAAATTAGAAATGTATTTATGTAATGCTGAGAAAGAAATATTAAAGAATGGTCATCTGATAGTATTTCTCTGGGTTGTAACATTACCTGTCCATTGTGCTTTATGCTATTTGAGTAAAAATTATTTAGATAATTTGAAAAATTATAAAGCTACTTAAAAATTAATAGCAAATTATATAATCACTAGATATACTTAAAATACAGTCTTCAATAGATTTCAAGACATTTAGGTCACATAGTAAGATGGTCTAAAAGCTTTATTCAAATATTTCTTAAGTGTTTTCAATGAACCAGGATCTGCTCTAGGATGTTGGGTTATATCTGAAAAGAAAGCAAACAAAAATTCCCACTCTTATGGATCTCACATTCTATAGGGAAGAAAGAGAAGATAAGTAAAAACAACAATAAATGAGTAAATTCTATGATAAGTTTAAAGTTGTTGAAGGCCAGCTGCCAGGGAAACAGACTATCAGATTCTGTAATTTGCATTCAGGAGTGTTTTGGAGAATGCTGTTGGGAAGAAGATGCTAAGCTAAGATGGGGGAAGGAAATAGGCACAAGTAGCCCAAAGTGACCAATTGGTAGCCATAGTTTCAAGATGAAGGCACACTCACTGTGACTCCTGTTAGAAGTGTTCATCTGGGAACAAGTCCACTAGCCTAGTAGAAGCTATAGTTAAGGTACCTTCAGACTATATATCTGGATTCAGGGCAGGAGAGTTATCACAGTGCTGGATCAAGACTGTGAAACTATACTATAGTCCATTTGAAGTGAATACAAATATATTCATGCTCTCTGTCCTGAAGAGGTGGAGAAAAAGCACTCTGGCCAGATCACTTACTCTATACCATGTAACCTGAGGAATTGTTAACCAGCTCTGGCAAAGATACCACATCTAGCAAAGCAACTGCACTTGGGATTTCTAGGTTGAGTTTTCAGTCAGCAGTCCACTGTAAACCCAGGATCCATCTGAGTTTTGTACAGACATGACTAGTGAATTAAATGGAAATGTAAGATGGATCACTAATCCTGAATCCATTACGTCTTTAACAGAGGCCATAATATTTGCTTACTCCCTGGTTTCAATATAATATATCTGAGGGACAAGTTTCAGAGACTTTCCCACTTTGATGGTTCTTAACCTAAAAGCCAAGCAGCCAATACGGGGTATTTTCAAAAGCTAAATATGTCCATTTCAACTGTGCATTCAGAGACCAAGTAAGTCTGAAAACTCAGTGGTCCCAGTGAACACTCTGTGAGCCACACCTGGGACTTGACTCCATTGATTAAGTACCCTGACTCCTGTGCCAAATAAAAGGATCATAATGATGCTTTGGTGCTCCAGGTAGCTATGTCAACTTGAGCCCTGTGCAAGAGATCTTGAAAGGTTTGGACCTTCTCTCTGACTCTAGTGTAAAATTGGCCAAGTAAATGGCAAGGTCCACTTGGAGGGGACTGGGCTAATAATTATTGTGTGAGTACTGGGTACCCATTCCATGATATTGCAGGTTTCTTCTTTCTAAAGTACAAGTCTCTCTTTCAATTAAAAATTTCTAGGTCTGTAAACTGGCTCATGTCTGGAATCTGGGTAAGAGATGGAAACATTTTTTTATTAGGGTAACTGCCTTTAGTCCCCTGATCATCCATCCTTTATTTTGGTTGTACAGCTTGAGCAGAACCTTTGTTGGCTGCCCACATATCTTGCCCTTAGAACCATCTCTGTAGCTCTCTGGAGATCCTCTCCTGACCTCCACTCCGATGTTTCTGTTCATTATAGTAATTGCCCTAACTGGTTTCTGACAGTTTGGCATGGTCACCTTGCCTCTATTAACTAGAGAGCCTGAGTCCCATTGCTGTCAGTGAGCCCAGTTATTAACAGTTATCTCCTACTGTTATCTCTACCCTCTAGAGAACATCTCAGTAATGCTCACATTCCTCTCACCAATATGTTCTTTATTCCTTTGGCAAGTGGAATTTTCTCTCCTGGAACTTAGTGGTCTGGTAGGTTTTCTGACCTATCTAGTGTATTCATTCAGGCATGCCTACCTCTGTGAGCTCTTTGATCCCTCTACAACTGTAAGGTACAGCAGTTCTAGCACTTCTGCCTCACAGAGTATAGTCCATCACTTTCTCTAAGTTTCTGGGAGCCATCCCAGCACCCCGTTTGCCCCCCCTCCCAGGACTTTGCATGGGTTTTAAATCTTGTAACCTGAGAAAGTGCTCTCACATCAAAAAACCCTCTTTTATTCTACATCCTCAGAATGGAATCCCATGTATAGTCTCCTGGATCCAGCCAGTATATATTGATCAGTTCTTCCTTCAGCTTACAATCCTTTTGCTACTTTAGAAGATTCAGCACTACCCTAGATGAGTTAGTTTGTGACTTAACCACAGTTGTTGGCTTAGGGCCTAGAAGAGAGGGAGAGGGAGAAGTGGAGGCATATACTGAGAAGAGCATATTTGGTCTTGCAGAGAAGACACCTCAAGCAATGGTAGTCTAACCTATTAATTAACAAGGAGGAGTGTATCACTTTGATAGTCTCAGAGGGTTCAGGAGTATCTGGATATTTAACGTGTGAAAGTTCTGCAACCCAGACATCCACATCCCAGTTTTCAGGGCTCTACTCCTTCCCAGTCTGGGACCTGACTTTGTCATAACAGACCTCCTGGAGTAGAGGATTCTACTTTCTAAAGAGCTCTACTCCTCTTTAGTTAAATACTGAGCTGTCAGCTTTCGCTCTTTGCTGACCACAGGGTCAATCATAGTGTTGATAATAGACTGTAGGAGAGAAGGAGGGAAGAAAAAGACCAGTCATGATGGTCTCTAGGTGAGAGATGCTGGCGGTATGAACCAGAGTGTTAGTAGTTGAGGTGGTAATATCTGATTCTTGATACATTTTGGTAATGGGGCAAATAGGATTTGCTAATGATTAGATGTGGACTGTGAAAGATAAAGGGTCAAGAATGACACCAACATTTCTGATATGAGTAAGCGGAGTGATGTAGTCGCCATTAATTTAGGGTCAGTTTTGGTGGCATTAGGAAGAGAAATGTTCAATTTTAAATAATTTAAATGGAATTTTCAAGTTGTTACATATAACAGTCCAGATAAGAGATCTACATATTGGAGTCTTTAGCATATAGGTGTAATTTAAAGCCATGAGATTGGATGAGAACTGCAAGGGAGTGAGTGTAGACAGATAAGAAAAAGGTTCAATGTCTAAACCTTGGATCACTTCAGTGTTAAGAGGTTAGCAAGGCAGGAGGTAAACCAGGAACATGGTTTCCTAAAAGCCATGTGAAGAAAATGTCAAATGCTGCTGATGGGTCAAATAAAAGGGAGACTCCAAAACTTTGTATTTAGCAAGGTACAAGTCATTGGAAATCTTCACAAGAACCCAACTGGAGTCAGTTCAATAGATAGAAAGGACATTGTGACATTGCATACACACCATTCTTTCAAGAAATTTTTCTGTCAAAGGAGAGAATAACTCTAGGTTGGGGGTGGGGAATGGAGTTAACGATATATATATATATATATATATATATATATCTTTGTATACTGATGGTATGATGGTAATGGTACAGTTGCGAGAAATGTTGATAATTTGATGATGAAGAACACAGGAGAATTGCAGGAGTGAGGTCCCTGAGTGGGGACACAGGAAATGAGGTTTAGTGAAAATGTGGAGTTTGACTTTAAAAAGGAACATTTAGAGTTTATTCTAATAGAAGGAAAGGAAAAAATGTCTGTACAGATTCTAGAAGATGAGTAGATGTGATGATGGGAGTTTATAGAATTCTTATTCTCATGGTTTTCATGAATTCAGTGAAAGTAGAGAACTGAAATAACGAACAGGGAAGAGGTTTTGGAGGTTTGAGAAGAATATGAAATAGAGAGGAAAGAGGAAAAGTAAAAGTAATACAATTATTCTGTATCATTAAATGCTCACTTGAGGAAACGCCACAAAGTTAAAGTGAGAAAGAGATTTGTAAACTTTTTTTTCCAGCCACATTTAGCAATTTGGGTACAGGAATGAAGGAGATATAGAGCTGTTTTTAACCAGAGTGAGGGTTTTGCTTAGCAAGTTTAGCCAAAAGAAAGCCAAGTGAATTGAGATCTATGAAAGATGGTGTTCAAAATAATTGATCATGTAAAACTGAGAATGTTTGAAAGAGAATGCTTGTAATGCTTGACTAAGGCGAGCATATAGGGAAGCAAAAGCATGACGGGTGAGGGGTGGTAGGATCGGTGGATTATAGGTCTGGTGGGAGGGGGTGCGTTGAATGATATTTGAGAGCCGAGGATTTGAGAAAGTGATCTGGAAAGACAGGATGTGATGAGTATACAGTGGGTCTAGAGTGTGAACATAGAGTTTAGTGACTGAGTCAAGGTGGAAGAAACTATCATTGGAGGGAGATGGTCAAGGAGGCAAGACTACTGGAAGAATTTCATACCTAAATATTGAAATGACTCAGACTCAAGGAAAGAGTTGTGGTGGAGTGAGCTGGGAGCTAAAGCTAAATTTCAAAGATTGAGGAGAACCCCAAAGTCCTTGAGATGACTGAAACAAAAAACAGAAGTAGATGGTGTAGCGTGATGACATTTATGTTAGAGCGGGAAAGGCAGGTGTTGGGGAGCATAGAATTGTATGTAAGTGGCAATGAAGAGCAAGGATGAACCTTCCTTACCTTCACCATTTGAGATACAGGTCATGCAGGGCCTCTGAAGGAACCACATTTCAGCAAGAACAAGAAGATAAAGGGAACTTGCAGAGCTGTTGAGGACAATGCGGGGGGGGGGTGCGGGTTGCTAATGACAATCAGTTTCAGAATTCAGGGAGCTGGCTACTGAAAGGTAGAGAGCTGTATAGAGATGAGAATGTGGAAAATGAACTATGTTCTGGGAACCTAGGTTGTGACTGACAAAAGTAGTGATAAAGTGAATTAATAGATGAGTCCTGATGAGGAGGTGAGTGTTTGGAAATACGCAAAGTTTAGAATCTATGGACCTCTCTTCATCATCTTAATGGAGGTGTGGGGACTTCAATGAAGGGATGATCTAACTGCATAGTTATCCATAGAACCATAAAGTCTTTGACTTTTTCTTTATGGCCAAAAGTCCTTACTGCCAAATTTGTTGGCTTCTCTAGGGGGCAAGCTCAAATACATAGCAGGCACCTCTAAGTTTCCATTTCCCCACCTAAAATAAATAATAAATTCCCATAAAATAAATTATAAAATAACCATAGTTTTGGCACATGAATGAGCAGAAGCCAGTTGTGGGGTTGTACTCAGAGCAGTAACAGTACTGGAAGTCTGCCATCTCTTCCCAAACCAATTAGTGGTGAAAATAAAACTGCTCTGAATACAACCCTAGGATTGCCCCTGGCAGCTTCTTTCAGGCCTTTCTGGATCTCTCAGCATCAATATTTCTTTGGATCACTCGGCAATTTAAGATTACCTTTCCTTTTGTGGGAATTTCTATCGCTATCTCTCTTTTTTTTTTTTTTTTTTGCGGTACGCGGGCCTCTCACTGCTGTGGTCTCTCCCGTTGCGGAGCACAGGCTCCGGACGCGCAGGCTCAGCGGCCATGGCTCACGGGCCCAGCCGCTCCGCGGCATGTGGGATCTTCCCGGACCGGGGCACGAACCCTTGTCCCCTGCATCGGCAGGCGGACTCTCAACCACTGCGCCACCAGGGAAGCCCGTGATGACTCTTTCTTGAGTCACCTTCCTTGTCTTCTGAACCTCATCTGTCCCTTAAATAAACTGTCGGCATTCCTAAAATTTTCTACTTATTCTCCTTCCTATTTTATTCTGTGGCAGGGATCTGAATATTAAATGCCCTCAAGGGACAGAATGTCTCTCCTTCCGCCAAATCATCCTCTCCAATGTAAATCAGAGTGACTTTTTCAAAAACCAAAAACTGATAGTAAACATCCAGTACTCAAAACATTTAATGGCCTCTATTTACTAGTAAGCAAGTCTTTTTTCCTTAGCTTAATGTTGAAGGTTATATGCAAATTTGACTCTGTTCTTCCTGGGTCTCATTTTCCATCACTTTTTCTCTTCTTAGGGGTCCCTTAACTGTCACATTTATCAACACACAAATTGTGGGTTCTGCTATACACTTGTGTTCCTTCAGTTTTTCTTACACTATTTCCTTTACCCCCAATATTCTTTCCCCTCTTCTCCATTTGTCAGTCAATCCAGTTCAGAGAAGACTTCTGTTGTGAGGTCTTTCGGAGGAGCATCTCAACTTTCCAAATTGCCCAGTACTTCCTGTTTGCTATCATGACACTCTACTTACACTTGCAATATAGATGTTTTCAGAGTCTGCTTTTTGTTACACTTTAGCTATTCATTTAAATTCTTCTTGTTAAAAAGAAGTGAGATAATTGTCATTAAATCTGCGTGTGTGTGTGTGTGTGTGTGTTTTCTCCCAGTCTGAGTACTCTCTGTTAGATTATTAGTTTCTCCAGGGCAGTTTCTCATTCCCTCAGTACTTTATACTGTGCTGTGCATATAACTGGTGTTAAAGAAATGTTTATTCAATTAAAATATGACAGGGAATAATCGAGGCTGGCAAGGAAGAGTGAATGGCCATCAGCTGAATAAGGAGGTGTCAGTAGAATGTGAGTTCCACAAAGATAGGGATTTTAAACTGCTTTGTCTTTTGGGAGTGCTGTAAAAATTCATTGAATGAAAAAGACTAATATAGGAGATTTCACACTTATATCTCAACACTTAACCTTGAACAACATACAGGAGTTATATGAAGGGTGAGGTTTGCTACGTCCCGATTCAAGTGCACTTTTCAGAAATGATGTCTACTTTTCTCACAGTCAACCTCAAAAAAAAAAAAATCTGAATATACATAAAGGAGAAAAATGCTTTCCCAAGCATAATATTACAATAAAAGAATTGTTCTTTTTACCAAACTTTTAGGTTTAAGGAATGCTCCTTAATTCTATTCAATTTTTTTAAATCAATCACTCTTGTGCTGGATATTTTTAAATGAATATGGCACTTTTGCATGGATCCATAAATAAACAAAACGTGCACAGCTTTGTTTATGTTAGGAACCTTCTGCTAAGTGTTGCTTCTATTTATTTACTTTTAAATTATGCCAGATTTCTGCAAATTTGAGTCAGTTTGGGGATCAACTTGAAATTTTAAAGACTGGCTATGTACTTTGCTTCTGATACCTTGCAAATATATTAAAGTAACAGTTTTAAGGGCCAGCAGAAGTTATAAGAGGAAATTATTCATGATGGACTTAATTATGGAAATAGATGTGTCATACTACAAAATTTTTACCATTCCTCTTAATTTAATTTATTTTAACTTCCTCATTCTTTTTGTTTCCTCCTCTTATCCAGAGTTTTTAGCCCCATCTCTTATATCTTAAGGTCAGCTGTTACCTGATTTGTGTAGCATAATATACAATTTTGAGAAGAACCTGAAGGATTCTATAAGGATATGTTGATATATCAAAACTTTGCCCAGAAAGTCATGTTGCTAAAAACAAGCTCTACTTACAGACATTCATGGCTGAAATTATAATTCACTAATTCATTCATGATAAAGAGTTGGTGTCCATAAACTGACTCCCTTTTATCATGTGTAATTTGGCATGAGTCATGAGATTTAGAGCTGGTTAGCTTTTCTCAGAGAGCAGAAATGAGAAGATGGAGTTGAATAAGGCAACAATAGACACTGATACTTGTCTCACAAACAACCATCTAATCCCCCTATCTGCTTCTTCCTCTCTCTTAACTGAACCACCATTATGTTCAGGTATTTCCTATCCTCCACACTGGCATGTGCTTTAAGATGATCTCATCTCTAGCTCCAGGAATAGTACATACTTATAAAACTAAGTCAATCTCATTCTCTTTGAGAGTGGTTGGTTTAGGTGTGGGCATGTGACCTAATTCTGGCTAATGAGATCTTCGGTGAAGTCAACCTTAGTGCTTCTAGGAAATTTTATCTCTAGAGATGTAGACACAAAAAACGATAGTCACTTTCTTTCCTTGAATGCTTTTTGTGCCTGCATATGTTGGCTGGAACTGCTGCAACAGTACCTGTGAGGGAAGCCTGCCTGAGGGAAGAGCCAAGATGATGGGGATGACAGAGCAAAAGAGTGGGAAGAACCTGCACCACCCATGACACATTGAAGCTTCAGATTGTTCCTGCCTGGAGCCTGCCCTACCTGGGACCTCCTCATTTAAGCCAGTTTGAGTCATTTTATCTTACTTGTAGTCAGTAGAAATCAGACAACTTTCCTTCTCGCTATGGTTAAAGAATAAATTTATATTATGTTTTGTATAACGAAAAGATAAAGATGCCTGGATTTCTTTTGGAAGTACATTAGTGGCAGTAACATAGCTAGAGGTTAGCTTTCAATGGACAATGTTCAAATTTTGGACGCTTGAAATTTGGTAAAGAAAGAAGTGTAAATCAATTAGTGCTGCCATTGAGTAACAGAATTTTTTCTTTTTCACTAATATAAGGTAGCCGAAATTAAAGGAATAGAATAGCTTTCAAAACAGAAACACTCAAAAGGCAATGCTATCAAATCATCATGCATTCTAAAAGAGCTAAGTTACAAATAGGTAAAAACAACTGCTCTTTTAAGCAGTGCTACCATTATAAAATGTTAGCAGTTAGCAAGAGACTAGGGTGTGAACAGTGGCCTCCTCTTTTAAAGAGTGGTTTTTCCCAGACAAAGAAATATAACATTATTATGACTATCCAATATACATTACTGTTTTAGTCATTTTAATTTTCAATTAAATACAGCTCCGTTTCAGCTGCAATGAGTTAAAACAATTAAAATTTTCATATTATGTTCATCCTATTTGTAAAGTAGTTCATACTGGAATGTGTTTTAGGTGAAAAAGGGTCCACGACAAAAAGTGGGTAAGGATAAACTTGAATATGATTTTTAAGCTCAGTCTAGATATAGTGTTGTAGGATACAATTTCAAAAATTGGATGCCAAGTTTTCAATACTAATTAAGGTAGCTGTGACATTCACTGCTCTATTTAATTGACTTATAGCTGGGATACCGACCAGGCCATTTTTGGTCCCTAGAATGCCTTTATGCAAATGAGACCCACCAGAACATGGCTTGGCAAGCAGAGCAATAGGCTGGATTCCAGCCCCTTCTTGTCCATTTGGCTAGGCATTGTTGTGTGGTGAACAGCCAGCACAAATGTACTCAGAGGCCCTGGGTTGCAAATTCCAGTGTTTAGGTGGACAAGTGTTAGATAATAGGGAGCGCTGAGAATGGGCAAGCTAGAGACCCCATCTAATCATGGCTCCAGCTACTGTTTTCAGGAGGGAATGTAGACACAGTGTTTTCACATCTCCCAATTTTTGAAAGAGGCTGGAAGTCTAATGCACTTTATTTAACACCATGGACACAAGCAAAAGGAGTGTGAGGCCCAAATTTAAATTGTGGACTGGATGCTTGTGACTCGGGCTTAAAGGAAGTGCAAAGCCATAGCTGCTTACTCAGATACCATGTTTATCCTGATCCTGTTGGGCTCAGGAATGTTTGAGCTCCTGGAGGTGATGGTGCAAGTGAGGGATGTGGGGCAGAAGCCATTTGTCATCCAAGGTAAGTCTCAAGTAGGAGAGACCATAGATATAGATATGGAGGGCAGGGGAAAAGGTAATAAATGTGATATTAACTGAAGAAGAAAGAAAAGGAGTGTATAAAATTAAGTACTATGTAGGGAGGAGGAAGTTGTGATTTTCAGGTAGTTTGCCTTTTATAGTACTATGCTACTAAATAGCTCCAACACTTTGCTAACATTAATTAAACCTCACAAACCCTTGAGATAGGTAATGACTATAATTAAACTGATATTCTGGATCCGTACAATGAGATTTAGAGTGCCCAAGGTCATAGCCAAGATTGTGTGGCCTAGTTTGGCAGACAAACTACATGTTCTTACAATGTATTACTCCTCTGGAGAGAGCTTTTCTAGCTCTCTCTTTCAATCTCTCTCTCTCTCCATGTTTAGATTAAGAAGATATAATGATAGGATAAATAAACTTGATCACTGAGAAGTTAAACTGCAAGTTGATTAGGGAAGCTTAAAGACAATATGGAAATATAGCTAAACGAACAATCCATAGTTCTAAACATTTATAATATGCAAATTCCAATTAATTACATTTACTTAAAATATTTCCATTTAAATTGCTGGTTTAGCTAAATGCATCAATAAATCAAGAAATCAGTGCATGTAAAGCTTTCTTTATACTATACAACAGTTTAGAAAAGACTGTCATTAGTTTGGAAAGAGAACACAACAGACAGACAGAAGGAACTCTTATTGTTGCTATAACTACAGCATAACAAAGGTCAGCACTGGGGAAAATTAAAAAAAAAAAAAAAAAACACCTTCCTGGATTGAACGTTAACTACTGAGGGATATTATCCTGAATTTTTCCTCCCAATAGAGAAAGATAATAATCCTTTATACTGAGAACGGTTAATTGAAGATAAACCAAACAATGGTAACCTACATTTTTAAAAATCAAGCATAAAAAATTGGCTTTGATTTGAAATCTTGGGAGTAATATTAGAAAACTGTGCTTTTGCAAATAGGGGCATCCTGGTTACTTTGGAAATCAAAATCTAAGCACAGGAGAAAAAAATAAAAATCACAAACATTTTATGAAAAATCTTTCTTGTATTTAAAATGGCAAATCAAAAAATTTCAATTAACATTATTTAATAGAAAATAGTTTATGGTAAATTTAATTTCAGAGTTGTTTGACAGAGCTTAAAAAGTATGACTTTTATAAGACAACTTTTATGTCTCTAAAAAGTAAATTTTAGAAATAATTTTATTATTAAAATTCTTTGAGTTTTTTTGTTTGTTTGTTTTGAATAATTGGGCAAGTCCTATCCGGTAATTTGAAGATTCAGTAGCCTATTTATAAAATGTCCAGTTTCTGCATATAGATTCAGTTTCCACCTTTGAGCTAAGGAGAACATTAGTTACTTGAGTTACTGGGTTTGAAATTTTGACTGAAAATAAGGAGAGGGATTGAGAGGGGAGACTCTGCCACTCGCTTTCCAGTGTTCTGTAAATCCTGTCAGATACAACTTGTGTGCAGGAAGAATGGCTGAAAGCACAAGGAATGATGCTGCCACATTCTGGACTGCTCTCTTGGAAACAGGGATGCTGTGACACTGAATGCATGTTGACAGAGCTATAGGAAGTGTTTTCTGGTCAGCTCTTAATTGTCAATTTCATAAGATTCCCAAGCTTCGTATTACTTTATCATTATTGATCTATCTTAAGAGATATACTTTCAAGAAAGCATACAGGTGATTATATGCCTAAGGCAAATTTTCCTGTGAAAAAGGTCAATGAAGGGTGCCTTGATACTGCCAGGCAGAGGAAAGAGAGACCGAAAGGAACTTGGAGCTCAAACTGCAAATTTGTGTTTATATCTGTGAGTGTCTGGAAGCTACCCACCATGACTTGGTGGTTTTGTTTTGACCAAAATTGGCGCATTATTTCCTTCATGAGTAAATACTTTGAAAAAAATCTGGAACGTTATTGCTTGGGTTTCCTAATAATCCAATGAACAAAATATACCGAATATTTATGGTAAAATACAAGGAAGCCCATATCTTATCAAAATCAAGCCAAATTAGGGAGCCTATAGAAGAAGTGTTCTTCTGGAGACTTTTCATTTCTAGCCTGTTGTTATTTCATTTGTATGGATTTCCGCATTTGGGGACAACTCCTATTATACTGCCATGGAGTATTAAAGATGTAATTTTATAGAAACGAGAATTTGTATAATAAGAAGGAGTGCCATGAAGAAATAAGAAATGGCCTAGACCAAATTAGATCTTCCAAAGAACAATTCTAAAAATTAATGCTCAGGTTAGCATTTGGTCTAGTGTCCAAATTGTATGTAAAAACAGATGAATGTATGTACTTGATTAGCGTAGTTGATTTGAATATGGTGCTAATGAGGCCAAGGTAATGGGTTTAACCCTGTGAACCTATTATTTTCATTATCCTCAACAGTTACAGATTTTATCCCTAAGAGTGGTCAGCCATTCCATAAATGCATCCTGCTAGTCATTAGAAAGTCAAGGCAAGAGAGTGTACATAGCTTAAGACAAATTTGTTTTTGCTAGAAAACAGCTCAAAGCACATGACCTGCTGTTGGCAGGTTAAGAGTACCAGCTTCGAATATGAAGGTCAACACTGTGATAATGATGTATCGATATTTAATTAAAAGTGAAAGAAAATAACGGATGTGAAGAATATTGATTTTAAGGACTAATTTAATCTAACTTCACTTTGTTGAGTCACTAAGAAAATCTCTGAAAATTTCCCTAAAATGTTCACTTAAGGGATTTAAAAATATTAATACATTATAAAAGAATAATTCATTATAAGCAAAAAGTCTCTTTTATGTAAATAATAATACCTTCATCTTAGCTTATGGTTCTTTATTAATTAGTTTTTTTTTATCTGGTGATGGTAAGGTGATGGACATTTTCTCGATAAAGTGGATCTGCTGGAGTAGAGTTCTTGCCAGGTGTAATAGGAGACGAGATTCAAAACATGGGGCCAATTGGAGAAGAGCTTTGAATGACATTTTACGAATTTTCCATTTTTATCTTAGGGACAATGGGGAACTTACTTCTACATTTTGTGTATGCTACTTTCTTCAATAAGCATGGCACAGAATGTTAGAACCTTCCATGTGTCAGGCAATGTATGAGGTGGGACACGAAGCTGAATAAGACACAATCCCTGATATCAAGGATCTCCAGTTCTGGTAAAGAAGACAAATAAAAAATCCCAGATAGCTATAGTTAGCGAAGAATTGAAGACATTATTCTGCATTTGTCTTATCGGCATATTCCTCCTGCGAAGAGGGTGGTTATTGTATTATTATCTACAGCATGAATTACTATGGAAAGAGGCAGTCCTCAGATGCTGTGAACAGGAATTGGGAAGCTGGATTCTAGGATGTTAGGTGAGAGAGCTTCACACACCTTTCCTAACCTGGACAGTGAGTAGTTTTTATGACTAACAGGGTACACATTATTGGTGGAGGGATTAAAGCTTACCTCTGGGTTTTGAAAACACCAGCAGACAAGCTGCTAATGCCTAAGATTTATCTCTAAGTCAGTTTATTTTAGATTTACGGTATTTCCTCTGCTTGTGTTACTTCTGCTTTCTTTATTCTTTAGTAAATTCTTGTTTGACTATTTTATCCATAGCTTGGCTGTCCTACAGGTATTTAAGGAAACATAGTTTGTTCAGAGTTGCTAAACTTTCCCCAAAGTCATTAAGACTGCTTTTAGTGGTAATCTCTAAGGGTGGTAATCAGCAAAAGTGTTCTCAAGGGAAGAGGACTCTTACAGTCGATTCATGGCTGTGTGGGCCAACTTAACCTCTCCAGCAGGTTATTCTCCTTCCAGTGTTACTCTTGGGGGAAAATACCAGCTGTCCACCAAAACTCTCTACTACTCCACAGTAGTAGAGTTTGCATCTAAGAAGTAATTGCCCCGCCATCTTTGCAGCTAGTCATGGCACGTGACTGGTTCTTGACAACTGTCAGTGAGCCGTGGTGCTGTGGGTCACTTCAAGACCAAGTCATTAAGAAGGGATCATGCCCCATTCATGCCCTTCTGGTCATTTGATGTAGTTGATGAGCAGTCCCTCAGGGATGGCAAGGTCCCAAAATGAATCCATGGATCCATGAATCACTCATAGAGGAGAGCCATCTTCTGATCTGAAATTCCCACCCTCGACTGTGACATGAACAGCAAATATACTTCTATTTTTTGCACTGACACATTTTGAAGTCTATCTGTTACAACAGATAAACTACCTTTTTAGAGATTCTGGATAATGATGACAATATTGATCATGATCATGATGAAAGCAGCCATGCTTTAGAGATATTTCACAGCACAACACAAAATTTCTGCAGAGTAGGGACACTTCTTCAAGTGATACTCAAGTTGATCTTTCCCATGAAGATATCAATGAAGCCCCTGTGCTCCTACTTCAGGTCACAAAATATACAGAGTAAAGCACAAACCACTTCCAGGGAATTGGAAGCCGTAGCAGGCATTTTGCAAAGAGAATGAACCTTAAGTTTTAGTACTTTATAGAACTACGAATTCCAAAGTAGAGTTAATACAGGACTAAGTGTCCTCAACGATTTACCTAAAAATCCTGACACATCATTCTGGAGGACACAATGGAGAACGTGGAGTAATGTGAGACATGGTAGATATGCAAGTGGTAAAACTAGTATATATAAAAAAATTAAGGATATGAGGTATCCCAGACCAGAAGAGAGATGTTTCCCTTTATCACATTTGGCTAAGGATGTAATCAACTCCCTAGCAGAAAGGCAATGGACATTATATCCGAGGTATGCAGTATATTGTCTAAAATATATTCTGTATGTCATATAAATGAGGGGCTTATGATCATAATTAAAGCTAAGGTTCTAGTATGCAGAGAGGTTTATTGATAATTAATTGTTGATAGTAAGACTAGAGTAGAGGTTATAAGCATAAAGTTTTGGAGATACTGGATTGGGTACAGACTTCAGCCCTATTACATACTAACTTTTTGACCCATCTAAGTTATCTGATATCTATGGACCTATTATTTCCAGTGGAAATAATACTAACTACTTCATAGGGTTATTTCAAGGACAAAATAAACTACCTGCAAATTACTTACTACAGTATCTGACACAGATGGGTCATTCATAGTTGCTCTTATTAATCATTAAGACTGAGTGTTCTGAGTTTTCCCTTTATCAACTGGAAAATAAAATTCTTTGGAATTTAGAGCTTATTTTCTCTCATTTGTTTAAAGTTTCATCTTGAAAGTGAGCTTGAAGCATTCTGAAAAGAAAAGCAAGTTTGGCATAAGAAATCATGATATTTTTATTTGATTTTAAAAATTGTTTATTTACAAATTCAAAACCTCTAACATTGGACTACTTCAAATATTTTGAAAAGATGTTTAAGAATCTACCATCTTTCCAGTATAATAAGTGTAGGCGCTCATTAAAAGGTGCCTACATTTTGCTGATAAATTTCTTATGACGTTCAGCTCAAAAAAAAAAAATCCAATAGAAAATTCCTTTCTTTGCTTTAACAAAGCATTGACAAAAGTATAAACATATCTTACCAATGAACTTAAGTAATTACTAACCACCCAGTTTTTTGGCTATAAATGCCAAATAACCGATTTGATTGATTTTATAACCAACTTATTCTATTTTTTTAAATTACAAAACATGCATCTTAATCAATGAGTCACAAAACAATTTGCCCCCTATTTCAATAGTTGCCCACTCTTGGTACAGCACCTGCATTTATGCACACCACGGTTCCTAACATCTTATCAATAATCAGTCCTCCAGAGTTGGCAGAATCTTGATATGGTCAAGGTCGGTCTTTTGAAAATTCAAAAACAAAATGATTCAAAATGTCTTTTCAGCATGCTCTTATTATAAAAGAAACAACTCATTATTATACTTTTCTTCCCTCTCTGAAACTATATTATTGTATTATTCTAGAGTACAGTTTTAATTTTAATACAGAACTTTTACTTTGCTTTATAAGACCAATTTAAACAATCTGAATTTTTTTCCTTCCTACTTCTGTAGCTTATTATGAATCACTGTTTTTTTCTTTAAAATTATCCAAAAGATTCATATTTTTAAATATTTCAGATAAGTATGAGCACACTTCATTTCAATAGTAGGATAGCATGTAGCCAGGAATATCTCATTTTTTTTAAGGCAGCAGTGAAGAAGTTAATTCATAGCTGCATTTATGAGTGAGTTTTATTTATTTTTGACCTGTGGTAAAAAGATTTATCTTTCAATTATGAAACTATTTTTCCCAAGTGTCAAGAAGTCATACTAGTATAAAATAGATTAATGTAGCTATAAAAGTAGTTTTTGTTTAAGTAAGTTTGTAATTAAAAATAGGGTAGTAAGTTAAAAATCATATTTAATCATTGGAACTACCAGATGGAATAGTAAAAGAATGGGGTTGGGGAAGCAGGGGGAGGAGAGAGAGGAGAGAGAATGATTTTGAGATCGGTCAGGCTACACACATCACCAATTTTTTTTGCATTCTGGCATAATAATATTTAAAAGATCCGGACAAGCAGAACACCAATCCGTTTTCCCTTACTTTAAAGATCTAAATGATCATAATTTTTAAAAGTCTTCCTGGGTACATCAGGAGTATTACTTAAAAGCCATGCGGTAGGGTGTGAAATAGGAGTATTCTTCAAACAAACACGACCTTTTCTGTTTCTTGTACTGCTCTTCTCAACCCAGCCAAAAAACCCAGACAAGTTTATTTACACACACACCCGCACCCGCACACACACACACCACCCACACGGAGAGAGAGAGAGAGAGAGAGAGAGAGAGAGAGAGAGAGAGAGAGAGAGAGAGAGAGAGAGAGAGGCGGAAACGCCCTCTTTCCATCCCTTCCAAACAATTATCTCCGAGAGCAAAAGAAAATAATCAACAGCCCTCTGCGCTGGGCTGGTCGGCTGAGCCGGAGAGCGGGGCGCCAGCAGGGAGGGCGATCGGCCGGCGAGCCGGGAAACGTGGCTCCTCCGGCGACGAGAGGATTTGTGAAGGGGAGCGCCGGCCCGCGTGCGCCTCTTGTTCCCCGTGTAATTTGCAGCCAATCATCAGTAGGTGTCCGCGTCGCTGCGTCCTCCTCACCTCGGCGCCGATCACCCCCCCGCCCCCGCCCCCGCCCCCAGCCTCCCACCTCCTCCCTCGCCTTTCTGTCTCTCCCGCTCCCCTCCCCCCGCAGCCGCACACACGCACACACACAAACAGAGAGAGAGAGAGAGAGAGAGAGAGAGAGAGAGAAGGGGGGCAGAGGGAGAGAGAAGAGACCGAGAGAGAGAGGAGAGGAGAGGGGGAGAGAGAGAGAGAGGAGAGACTCCCCGGCTCCCTCCCACCCTCGCACACAGCGACTGGAGACGGACGGAGAGCAACGCGCTGGGAGAGGAGAGACCACCGAGAACAGCCCCGCGCTCTCACACATACACTCACACTCGGCTCTTTCCTCTCCCCCCACCTCCTCCTCCTTCCACCCCCACCACTAACACCATCTCCTCCTCCTTCTCTCTGCAACAAGAAAAAAAAAAGCCATTTACAGGTATTTTTTTTTTGATCCGCATATTTATTTATTCCCCCGTCCCCAACAGTTTGTTTACAAGTATTAAAGTTGTAATTGGGAGCTGCCAAGACACATCTGGATTTGTGTTTCTTTGTGTTAGGGGGTGATGTGCAACTAATTAAAGGCAGACTGGCAGCGTCTGCAAATTCTAAGGCTCCCCAAATAAAAAGAGACTGGTAAGTGATTGTTCTTTCTCTTTCTCTGGCTTTTTGCTCTTAAATGTTTGCTGTCCGTTGGGATTGTAAAAGTAGATTATTAATGCTGGACTCCAGCGATAAAAGGCGTCGCTGTATTAATTTATTAATTAATCTGCACCCGCCCCTCCTCCTGAATGTTAAATATGACCTTTGATCTCTATGTCTCTGGTAGACCAGACATACAATATTAGGCATGTACAGTCACATTGTTTAAAGGCAAAACAGGATCATGAAGTATGGATGTCTAATTTAGCTTTGGAATAGGACTATAGTTATTTGTGTGTGTTTTATTTCATTTTTTAAAGAAAATCCAAACAATAGCTGTGGTTTAGGTACCTTTTTCATGCTCCAAGATGCATTGATTAAACAATAATGACCTGGATGCTGGGCACAATCATTTTCTACAGTTTCTGGTGGCATTAAACCTTGAGGAGGGAAGGGGGAGGTGATGGTAATAAGGAAAGCTTCTTTTTGGAGACACCACTCTGATACTCGGAAAAAGGGACATTAAATTATTTCTTTATTTGGAACAAGGTCAAAAGACTAAAATGTTGACATTTTTCCCTCCACTCAGTGTGCTGGTATCTAATGCATGGTTGGCATAACTAGTTTTTACTGAGTAGTAGTTATTATGGTCTTGCAGTTACAATGTGATTCGCAGAAACTGAAGCTATATGCATATTCTTGCTGTGTCTTCCCCCACCCCCTTCCCAGCATCAAGAATATTTAGCCAGGAGCATTTTGGGGGCACCCTTTGTATTGCCTTCAGACCTCTGAAGGGAGCAGTTTTCCCTAATGCGAAACCACAGAGGTGGTTCCTGAATGATTAGGGACTGGCTGTGATTGAAAGATGCCTGCTAGCTTCTAATCCAGCCTGGGGTGAGGTTCCTTATCTTGATTTACTTTGCTTAATAGGGATTTGTTTACATAAACCCCTCTTTTTAGGGCACCTCATCATCAGGTCTTGAAGTTTTTGCACTTGGAGTTTGGGCATAAATGGTTCATTAATCTAATTATAAGCATAATTGCTATAATTGCTATCCATTTTGAACTGAATATTTGAGACAGACTACTGGGCCCCCATTTAAAATTCCCTGAACTCCACATTCTAGACCAATATGTGGGCTTCAGAAGATGTCACAAAAAGATATTCTGCCCCCCCAAAAAAAATCTGGAAACAAAGAAACTGGTTTTTTAGGTTAATATACACTTTATGTTTTTGCTTTACTTCTCAAAAGGCTGTGATGTACCTCTCCCTCTGTGATAAACAACTAAAATACCTCTTCCTAAGCATAATAATGGCCTGTAAGCAAAGAGATGAATGCAAATACCCAGTTAACATTAAACTTTCCTGTAAAACAGAGCAAAAGAAAAAAAAAACATTTTAATGATTATTTCTTCATGGAACACCTTAAATGATTCCCCCCTACTTTTACTCAATGTAAAAAAATCAGTGACTGTGAGAGATCCTCAAAAAGTCCATGCTTTCCTCTTGTCTTGGGAATAGACTGGAGTCTCCATTAGGAATTATTGGGAATATTCTTACAGAGACTGCAGGCACTTGGTTTAAAACCTTTGACATTTTTTTGTATTATTAAAAAATTTTTTTAGTCTAGTCCATCTTTCTTTTCTTTCTTTTAAACAAGTAGAACGCCACCCTCTTACCCCCTCCAAGCCCCACCACCAAATGGCTTGTACAATTGAGACCCGTCCTTGGTCCATTGAATTAAGACCCTAACAGAGCCAGCTGTGCTGGGATTCAAACTAATGACCGCAGACACACAAGGACACTGTGGCAGCTGGTAGTTCTTTTCTCCCTGCCTCTTTAGTTCAGATTGTATGTGGGCAGTCTCTTAGCTCTCAGTTGTATTGTGTTTGCTTACAGTTTATACTCGGATGTATTGCAGACTTTCTCAGTACTTCATTTGCTAATTTCCTGTTCATTTTCCTCATAGGGCCATAGCAGTTTTCTACTTTAGAGCATTTGCATGCCCAGGCAGCACTTGTTCATACATTTCAAAATGTTTAAATGCCCTCTGCTTATAGGTAGTATCGCCCTCCCACCCCTGATTTGCATGTCTTTAAGCACTCCAATTGCCCTTTTCCCTCGGCATTTGTCACCCCTGTCTTTCCTCTTTCCCTGGGTATCCTGGCTATTAATACATTTTCTCAGGAGGGTTATAAGAATAGGGGGGAGGAGCCGTGGTGTGCTGTGGGGAGGGAGAAAGCGGGCCTGGGAGCGTGGGGGAAGGATGGGAATGGGGGGGGTCACGTCTTGATGATTGTTATGCAAACGACCTGACGAAGAATGTGGGAGCTTTCAGCGTCTGCGGTGGGGTAGTGAGGGAGGCTGTTTATTTATTTGTCCATCTTTTTCCTCGTGCTGCTTGTTGGAATGACTTTCTTTATTTTAGTTGTAACAGTTGGAGGATAATGCAAAGGAAGACGCTACCTGGGAATTCACCGTCTGTGGAAATGCGCCCCAGAGAGGAATAAAGCAGTCCTCACCTTGCTCTCCCCACCCGGACCCACTTTCCCCTCCCGCCTCGGCCCCCACCCCGGCACCACCATCACCCCCTTCCCTCCCCCCCACCTTCCCCCCTTTCCCACCCAGGTGTCGGACCAGACGGTCCCCACTTCCACCCTGCACCCCTTCTTCCCCCCCTGTACCATGAACACCAATGTCTGCGTGGAGCCCGGGCCGAGCCCGGAGGCCCCGGGCTTGCCCAAGGAAAGCCACCTGCCCGAGGGGGCCCTGAACAGCCTTGTGGATTACAACTCGGAGATGGAGCGCTACCGCTCCTTTGCCACCTCCTTCTACAAGACCAACGGGGGCGCCTTCCCGCAGGCGGCCAAGATCGCGCGCATCACCACCCCCATCTTCCCCAGCAGCGCCGCCGCCGCCGCGGCCGCCGCGCGCATCGGCATGTCCCCCTGGAACTGCGACAACGCGGCCACCGCCGCCGCCGCCACCGCCATGCTCTGGGGCAGTGGCGGGGGCGGCGGAGGCGGAGGCGGCGGAGGCGGCGGCGGCGGGGGCGGCGGCGGGGGCGGCGGGGGCAGCAGGAAATCCTCCTCCGCCGCCGCCTCCTCCTCCGCCGCCTCCTCGGCGATCCTCCCCACCGGCGGTGGCGGCGGCGGCGGCGGCGGCGGCGGCGGCGGCGGCGGCGGCGGCGGCAGCAGGACCAGCATGCACCACCGAAACGACTCCCAGAGGCTGGGGAAAGCTGGCTGCCCGCCAGAGCCGTCGTTGCAAATGGCAAATACTAATTTCCTCTCCACCTTATCCCCCGAACACTGCAGACCTTTGGCGGGGGAATGCATGAACAAGCTCAAATGCGGCGCTGCTGAAGCAGAGATAATGAATCTCCCCGAGCGCGTGGGGACTTTTTCCGCTATCCCGGCTTTAGGGGGCATCTCATTACCTCCAGGGGTCATCGTCATGACAGCCCTTCACTCCCCCGCAGCAGCCTCAGCAGCCGTCACAGACAGTGCGTTTCAAATTGCCAATCTGGCAGACTGCCCGCAGAATCATTCCTCCTCCTCTTCGTCCTCCTCGGGGGGAGCTGGCGGAGCCAACCCGGCCAAGAAGAAGAGGAAAAGGTGTGGGGTCTGCGTGCCCTGCAAGAGGCTCATCAACTGTGGCGTCTGCAGCAGTTGCAGGAACCGCAAAACGGGACACCAGATCTGCAAATTTAGAAAATGTGAAGAGCTAAAGAAAAAACCTGGCACTTCGCTAGAGGTCAGAGGAGATGATTTCTTGTTTCCCAGTCTCCCCCCCTCCCTCCTCACTCCCCTGTCCTCACCCCTTCAGGGCTTCGTGTCTGGCTTCAAGACGCAGTACCCCTTTCCTTAAGCTTCATTCAGGTTGTAAGATACAGTTGTAGGTGGTTTGCGGAGGTCATGGCCTCTCCGCCACCCTCCCCAGCTGCACTTCGCCTGGAACCGCCCTCCATATGGGGAGGGCGCCCCTCCTTTTTAGCTCCGGGAGGAAAACTAATGTAATTGGTTTGAAAAATCAGAAGTTTCACATTCAATATGGTCAGAAATTTCCCTTGGTGGTTCAAAATGGCCCCTCCCCCCTTATTATTATTTTTAAAAGCATCTCTGCCCAAAGGGTGGGACACATAACATTCTATATACTTTTATTGGGCGAGACTTATTAGTGGCCCAGTTGTAATAGTGAGGACACAGTTTGTGGCACACAAGCCTACATTCCCATTAACACACACACACACACACACAGAGTAATCATTGAAACGGAAATACATTAATTCAAAAGGGGATTTTCTACCCTCTTCTAGGATAATTTTTCTCCTTACCATGACAAAATGTTTGTTTCCTCATTTTATTTTCTGCATACTTGGTATTTTTCCGGAAAGTGGATATAGTATAGAAAGCTGAACACCATTTGCAGTTTTAAGGAGAGATGACTTAGAATAGATACAATTTGTAGCAAGTGATGGTAATTTTATTTAAGAATGTCTTACATAGCTTAGAAACGAATGATTCCTAAAACTCAGTTACAAAAAATATAAATTTGAGGTTCTGCATTTAGCAGATTAACCATTTTGTAGTCACAAAATTGTTCTATACACCAAGCACTGTTTTGTTGGACACCCTATTTGGTCAATAATAGTTTCTTTTTCCTATATGCCCTTAAAACAGACAACGTACAGATTATCACTAAATTACTTGTTAAATTAGGCTTTTAATTATGTTAAATACAAAGATTGATGTGTTTGGTGGAAATTTCATATGGTGACCTGATCAAAACAAAAGGGGAAAAAATGGAAAATCAGAGGTAAATGGGTTTGGTGGTATATTTAGTAAAGAAATATGAACAGGTAATCATATTTAGCCTCTTGATATAATTTACAGAGTAGATGGCTAAGTGTTCATATATAGGTGGTGGATTTAGCATTAGGGAATATTCAATGGGCTGGATTGTAGGCTGAGAGTGGTTCTCACAAGTTATCATCAGAGGGAAATCTGCACATTCTTTTAAAAAATTGTGAACGTGGCTTAAAGGAGTTTTCTCCAAGAAGGACTGGTCTTTAAAAGGAGAAGGGAAAAGAGTTAAAGATCTTTGCATGTTTGAACACAAGTAAGATACAGTTTTTTTTTAAGTTGTATTAATATAAGTCAAAACAAATAGCACTTTGGAATTCCCTCAAAATCAATTTATATTGATATCATTATTGATTATGATCAATTCCATCAAAATATTGCATTGATTCCTCTTTATAAAAGAACCCATCTCTGTTGAAAGTTTGACTTTACTCCAGGGTGGTTTATTACATTTCCTTTGGCAACTCTGCTTAAGCAAAGATAATAGCAATTATAAAGGCGTAGGTCCATGTGTTTTCTTAGGTGGCAAAAATTAGTTTTTAGCTTTCAATGATCTTCTCTGGATTAATATAACTTCTCTAGGTCTCTAAGGCCCATGGGCAGTTAAAATTCAGTTCATACTAAAGCCTCCTGTTATTGCCCAGTTGATAGCACTACATAGCTTTTTTTTTTTTCCTCTCGAACTATAGTATCTAGGATTATAAAATCTAGAATTATAGATTTGGTGTTGCTAAGTGGCCTTCATCTTTTGCTAGACTCATGCACTGCCTTCATCCCAATTTAGGGTATGTAGTAGATAGGACCACTGAATAATTCTCATTTATTTAGTAAGTAACCTCTCTGAACGAGTTTAATGTGAGTACCAAGAGGTTTTCTGCACAAGTTTCTATGCTGATTTATTAGTCTAAACAAATTTCATAAGTTTCCTTTTTTCTTCCTTTTGATAGTTTTCCCACAAACTTATCATGATCCTTAAGTTTCTTAGGCTTTTTGATCACAAAATTCCATAGTATTACTTTTTCTTCTCTTTTAAAATTCTGTTGATCTTCAGAAACTGGGGTGTGGATGGGAGGGGAAACACATTTCTCTCTTTGTAGAGCTCTCTGAAGATGTTCTCCTAGCTATACACCCCTTCCTACCAGAGAATTGTTCTTGGTTCAAAGCTGAGATTCTTAATGGAATGCAATTTGGCAGAAAGAAAGAAAAAGTTTTGTTTTTTTAAAAATTTTAATTGGCTAACATTCTATCTAGGTCATTTTAAAGCGGCAAAGGCAGCATGATTGCCTTAAGCACATGTGTAACCACACAGTTATGGTTGTAGGAAACCAGCTGGATGCATGTCAGAGTGACAGGGTTTACATGACTGAACCAAAGCTGGAGCAGTGGTTGTGGGATGGTGAAAAGTACCCCTGCTGACCTGCTTCCCTCTCTAATTTGGTTTCTGTAACTTATCATCTGTGGAGATGTTTTAGGTGTCAGGTAGACTCCCTGGCTAAGGATAGTGATTTGGGGATTCATTATGGATATTACCTGTGGATTTCAGGTGTAAGTTCAGTAGCTAATATTTGTTGACTTTAAATTATGGACACCAATTAACATCTGGATTATAGTCATCACTACTATTCTTATTTATCACTTCAAGCCCCATGTGCTCTTCTTTCCCTTTGACTTATTCTCATGCTAAATACTGGAGGCGTAATCAGATTCTCAGGGTAAGTAAACTGAAATTAAGACAGATTCACATAGATGTGTTGGGATTCTTGCCCACATTTTTTAAAGCCTCCCCTCTGGCATTCCTTTTAAAACTGCTTTACTTATTTCCACGTTTTCCTGCTTAGCCTCATGTTAAGAGCATCTTAATTCCTTTAAAATATATTAATAAAATCACCCCTTTATAGTATTCCATATGATAACAATGCACATAAAACAAACTTAGTTTTCCTATGATACTGTGCACTGTATAGTTGCATATAAGACTATTCATTTAGTGAATTACTCTACTAAAAAAATTATCACTGATTATTCAAAGCAGTCATTACAAATTCTGTATGCCCCTGTGCAACAAAACTTATCTTAAAAACTTGTATCCTCAATGATCAATATTAAGTTCCCATATATTTTAAGAAATGTGATTACATAGTATGATAATACATTATATGACCGACCTTTGTCTCACACAAAGGTAATCTCATACAAAGGGAATCCTGTAGTTTTTATATTCACAGCAGTTACATTTCTGATACTAAGATCTAACTTTTTTTAAATCTCCCAACCTGATATGACTCAAGGGAGAAAATTGTCCCGTGGGTAACCCCAGCCTCGTAGTCCCTGAACATTGTTCAGGTGACATGATTGATCTCTGTGGGACAGCATTAGAGACCACACAGATCTGGTTTCTCTCCCATTAGCTGATTTATGGAATTACATTAGTAAGCAGTGCCTTGGGAGACTTCCCTGCCCCCGCTCTTGGCTCTCTGCTGAGTGTACATACCGCTGCCACCCAGGCTTTCTGTGAGCTAGAGGCAGGAGTTGGAAGAACATTAGAGTGAAGAGACTGAGAAACTGGAAAGTCAGGAAAAAGGATAATCTCATCTTCTTTCTTTTCTTTTCTCTCTTTTAAAAATTTATCTGCTGAATGAACGGGCCCCAAATAATTTTCCGCAAGCTAGGTTGAGGTCCTAAGAGGTCTCGTGGAAAGCATCCAGATATTGCCCCATGCTTGGTAACTGGATTTCGAAGAGTGTTCTAAGGGAGGAGGGACACATTTCCTATATACGACGTTAAGTTCTAAGAGCTTCAATCACACAAATGGCAATTGTAAAATTCTGGACAGAGCATTGTCTGCGATTTTTGCAGGAAGGTGGCACCTGCTTCCCCACCTTTTCATTTGTAGACCACACATAAAATAGGTGTGTCACTCCAACTCAGACCCTGTATGGTTAAATAACAAAACCGGTCAACAATTGAACATGTCATATAAGATTTGGAAGTTTGTGACAAAAAAAAACCTACAGGTAAAATACAAACGTTTCGTATCTTAAACTGCAACATACAACAGTTTGTCATTTTATATCATAGTTCAAAAATGGGTTTTCAGTTTTAAGAATCAAAAACATCCCAGTATAAAAATACACATTTTTGTTTTAATCAAAAGGAAAGAGGAAACTTTTCAAGAAATTCAAACCAAATGATAGTAGATTAACAGTAGAATATAATATAGAAATAACATAGGGAAAAGAATCTGAATTTCATAAATGCTAAGGAAAAAAGCTCAGAAAAGTTCACCTTTGACTAAAGGCAGAAAATAGATTTGTTGCCAAGACATCAAAGTGTAATGCAAGTCCAGTGAGATTCTTTCCATCACTAGATTTAATACAAGTTAGTCAAAGTTGTTTTTAAAAGAACCACATATTTTAAAATAATTCCTAAATGAAAATCATACCCCTTCTCATCCAAACATCATGCAAATTCTAACCAATCTTTTGGATGGCAATTAGG
This sequence comes from Delphinapterus leucas, assembly GCF_059928025.1. NCBI lineage: Eukaryota > Metazoa > Chordata > Mammalia > Artiodactyla > Monodontidae > Delphinapterus > Delphinapterus leucas. The sequence continues at coordinate 34,885,811 of NC_143133.1, forward strand.
AATAGTAGAATAAAAGCAATTAAAAGCATTTGTAAATTATCCTATAAGAATGTTTGTTTGAAGTTCAGCCATCATTAAACAAAATAAAAATAATCAAAAAGCCAATAACAACAACAAACTTTAGACTTTAATCATATAAAAGTATTTGGATATTTTAAGTGAGAATGGAAAGTATATCTAGTGATGAAGGAAAGAAAAGTTACTTGATTTTTAAACTTTTTAATGAATTGATTACTGAAGCATTGCTGCATATTTTCATTAGTTTTAATCAACTGTTCTCCCGGGTGAATAATTAAGAATTTTGCACAGTGCAGACTTACAGATTGACAAATACAGGACAATTTAGTAAAATAGTCTGTAAGACTAAAAACTGAAAGGTGTGTAAAAAGACATGGGCATTTCATCCATATTTGTTCTAGAGTACAAGGTTGGAGACTGAAGAACTATGTCAGGGTGATCCTGGAGACACTGGATATAAACGTAAACCAAAAAACTACTGGAGTGTTCCCCAGGAACAGGTTGAAGTGTATCTTAAAAAAAAACTCATCTGAAGTAGTTGGTGCTCTTAGAACTTACTGTTCAATCTCAATTGGTCAGATTGAATATGTAGTTTACTTTTACCAGAAAACAATTCACTTTTTAATTTTGCTTTGGAAAAATGTAACAAAATGTCCTACTATCCAATAAGTTTCACAAGCCTGGATATGCTTCAGTCTCTTACATTTATTTTTATTCACATTTTACAAATATTAAAAATGAGCTCATTCATCATATAAAAATATCTACTTAAATTAGTAGGTTAAATTCAAGATTTATTGAAAGGCCCATGTAAATATGCAAGTTGGAGAAAGGACTACTTCTCTTTCAGTTTTCCTCTTTATTTTATTTTATTTTTTATTTTTTTATATTTTTATTTTTTTGCGGTACGCGGGCCTCTCACTGTTGTGTCCTCTCCCACTGCGGAGCACAGGCTCCGGACGCGCAGGCTCAGCGGCCATGGCTCACGGGCCCAGCCGCTCCGCGGCATGTGGGATCTTCCCGGACCGGGACATGAACCCGTGTTCCCTGCATCGGCAGGCGGACTCTCAACCACTGCGCCACCAGGGAAGCCCTTCCTCTTATTTTTGGATTAGTTTTTTAAAAGCAAAAATGAGCCCAAAATAATGGTAAAATCTTTCACCTTTATAAGTGTGATTTTTCAGTCACCAATTAGAACGTCAGATGATCTTGGCTGGGGAAGTAGAGCACTCTAGATAATATCTTTTTTTTTTTTTTTTTTTTTTTTTAACAAAAACCTGTTTTCAAGACAGTACTTTCTTTGGTGGGATCAGTGTAAATTTTGAGGATTTTGTGCATGCATAATTGTATTCCTTCATTTGTGCTGCAATGCTTCTGCTCATTCTTAACATACTTTTTCATCTAGCATTTATGCTATTATCCTTAGTAGTTTCAAAATATTGAGGGAGGGACACACAGGTGGTTTTATGCTTCAGTCATATCTTGTTCCATCACATGCAAACACCTGTCCTGAAATTGAATTATTCTGCAGGGTAATCGAAAAGCCTCCCTCTATTCAGCATCACATGTTTTCTGTTGTTTATTGAGTTATGTTGCAGCATACTTCAGATGCGACAGACATTTAATAATGTTGAAGACTTAGCTCTGCAGGGGCTAAAAGGATCCCAGCAGGCTTGTTAACTTCTACTCTAAAACATTATGAGAAATATTTTTTTCTCTGTGAAACTTCAAGGCTTTCTCTTAATTTATTTCAAGAGCATAAGAATCCATAGCCAGGTATGAGAGCGAACCTGTGAAATTTTTTTGTTTTTCTATTTTTTTGATCTTTAACCTATCAATATCACGTTACATTTCTTACTCAGAAGACAGTGGCAAAGCAAACAACTGCTTTTCCAAAGAACTAATAGCTAAATATGCATTTCTTTGGCTGATATAAAACCAAATATAAATTATATTTAGAAAAAATAAACTACTAGTTTCTTGGCTTTTCACTTATTTTATAATTAAAAATAATATTTGGGCCCTTGTGGCTACATTTAGGTGATAGATTGTGGGAAGAGCCACTAGTTTCAAGTAACTTACCAGTTGAACAATATTAGCTACATCAGCATTACTTCTCTGAACTTTATTTCCTCATCTGTGAAATGGACATAGTAATACCAACCTTCACTACAACTTTTAATATTGTGTGTAGGTTCATGTTCTTTGTATACTGAAAGATGCTATACGATTTCTCGTTCCTAATTTAAAGTCATCAATAAAAAGTAGAGGAGAAGACAATTACATTTACAGATAATTCAGTATACCAACAAGTTACTTACAGTTATCAGAAATTAAAGCCCATGTAGACTATTTTGTGGCTTTGAGTTTTCTGAATATTTGTCTTAATCATCCAGTTCACCAAACATCTGGCATGATTTCACTTGGAAAGAGATAAACCTGATAAACAAATCCTCCTTCCTCACCAAAGGCACACCACTACCATAAATTTCTGTATCTTTTAATAGATTTTGTGTGTGTGTGTGTGTGTGTGTGTGTGTGTATGTGCGTTTCAACTCAATACCTTTTTTTGGCTACTATTTCCTTTATTTGGACAGACACAGGAGTTGTTCTAAATGTGCATTTGTGAGTTTAAGAAAATCATTGTAAGAAATGGTTAAATGCTTGTCACAGATTCTGGTTGGAGAACATATTTACAAACACTGGAAAATTGTAGAGTTACTCTTGTTTTTGAAGATGGGGTGTGTGTGTGTGAGAGTGAGTGTGTAGGAAGTTAAACAGGTAGATACACATTTTTGAGATTAAAAAGTGAAGCGACTACGCAGAGCTTTTTCTTTTTTCTTTTTAATAAGAAGAGACTATTTATGAAATGAAGAAAGTTAGTGAGCAATAATAGAAAACGCTGTTGGTTTTCTGGGAGAAAATAGTGATAAGCCCTAAAAGATTTGGAATACTAACCAAGAAAGCTTTAAAAATGAAGGAGAAAGAGATATTCAAGCCAAGGTGCAATGCAGTATCTAGAAGAAGTTCTGTCAGGATAGGGTATGGAAGTCTGCTTTGCTGACTATAACTGCTGAAGCAGTTATAGACGTTTTGCAGAGAATGGAAAGAATAAAGGGGGGAGATAATGTTTTCATGCTTGACTCAATACATTTGGTTAGGGAGTCAGAGCTGAGTCTAAAGTTCAGTGGAGTGGCAGCTGAATTAGAGACAAGGAAAAACAGATTGTGTTTTAGCTGATGTTATTATGTTTACTTATGCCTTTGAAACATTTGGTAGAATAACTCCCGAGTGTAACTGAATACTTCCAAGATGGGTGGAAGATGGGATTCCATTTAGGTGTCATATTCATCTAAACTCATATTTCAGAGGACGTTCTGGAGCAAGTGAAGAAAAGTGTCAAACTATGGGGGAAACTGTGGTGAAAGTGCTGCTTCTTGCTCAAGGACTTAAAAAAAACCTCTGGATGATTGATAGTATCAAAAGGATAGAGATCAAGTAGGATGATAGAAGAAAGGGATAAATGTTTATAGAGCAGGAAGAGTCACGGGCATTTCTGTGTATTTCAGCAAATCTGGCAAATTCTGGAGAAGATGTATTTTCTTTAAAACTTTACAGAGTGAAAAGAGATGAAATAAATTTTTAAAAGAATAATAGACTATATAGATTTAATTGGAAATGATGATTATGAGTGATGGTGAATCAGTGGCAGAAAAATAACTGTGCTGGGCAAAGACTTCTCTATGGGAAATGTTCTTGTTTATAGGTTAAATGAGATCAGGGATGGTTTTAATGGAGTCGAGAATGAGGAAAAGAGATAAAATTCTCAGTTGTATGTAGATGAATGCAAAGTGAGATGTGGCATCTTCTCAGAAACACTCAGTGTGCTCTAATTGTCAGTCATGAAAAACAAAATAGAGAACACTAGCCTTTAAAATGCCAAAGGATATACATATTGGTTCTTCTATGTAAGGCTGCTATCCATAGAGTTAAATGCGTTATGAAGTGGAGTGGTTTGGATTTTCCTCATGTGATGCTTTTCACATGTACATGTTATTTGTATGGTGTGAAGCTGTGTTTTGCAAACTGCAGGTGACAACACATCAGTGGTCCATGAAAACCAGTGTGTTGGCTTATCGCCAGGATTTTTAGAACATAGAATAGAATGGAATGGAGCAGAAAATATATGTGTATCACATGTAGTAAGAGTACATATTGTTAAACTTTTGTTTCAGTTATGTATGTACACATAAATGTATGTGTATGCATGTACTAGGCTGCTATGTAGAATGTATTTCCAACTGTTGATTGCAGTCAAAAAAGCTTGAAAAACACTAGTTTAGTGACAGCCACAACACTATTGAACAAATCTGTAGTGAGGAAAGAAATTACATTTGTAAATGGAACAATGTTACCAAGATAAAGAGTAAAATGTAAATGTGTTTCTATAAGCAGTGTGTCTTTACTTCTCCTAGGCAGGTCTGTACCTATAAGGTATATTCATGAATTCATGGTATATACTAAACACATGGCAAACCCTTGATAAATTCAATTCAATTCAACATATCTTTAGGTAGGAACTGTTATTTTCTGAGATTTGTAGTAAGTGCTGTGGATACATACACATACACATACACACATCTTCGCTTAAGGAACTCAAACTTTTCTTTATTCCTAACTGCCTTTTTAAAATACCTATGTCATTCCCTAATTCTACATCTTAATCTTTCATCCAAGATAATTAGCTCCCTACTTACATTCTTAATTCTCAGCCCCAAATAATGGACGCATTTCAAGTGATATAATTGTAACTTTAGAAAACTCTGAAAGCAATCTCACACCTATTTAAAAGCCTTGGGATTCCTTAATTCATCCTTGGCCTAGTTGTTCCCAGATCTAGATAAGAAACACATACTGCTATCTGTGATTTCTACTTGGCTACCTCATGTGGTTATGTTGTGTAGTATTAAGTTTTCTATTAGTACTCCAGAATTTTTCAAGGAATAAGAAAAGAAAAAGGAATTCTTGCCTTGAACATACTGAGAATCTACAGTATGTCTTGTTATATGAAGCATATTTTACAGAGTACTGGAAACCCTTGTATGACCTGAATAAGAGAAAGAGCTATATTGAAAGAAAGAAATAAAGGAAGGAAGAAAAGAAGAAAGGGAGGGAGGGAGAGAGGGAAGACAGGCAGACTGTAGTGTTATAGATTAAAGAGAAATGAGAAAGGAGCATGTTGGCAGAAAGGATTGTCATGTTCAAGGTCATCTTTTTGAGTCTGGTTTAAATAAGAAATTAGTAGAAATGGTTAATGCCTCAAATTTTATTTTAAAGATGCCATGAGTCTGGGTTTAGATTCACTAGAACCACTCAGCATTTTTTCTTTTCATTTACCATAGTGGATAAAATAGTTTCATGTAAACTAACTAGATTTTTTTTCCTCCTAATTTCTCTTTAAGAGTAATTTGCTCAAGTTTGTAATTAGAAACATAGAAATGCCAAGATGGGAAAACTGATGCTAAAAATTGATGATGGCGTTTAGGGAGATACAGGCCATCAGCATCTATAAACAACTAACTGTTCAAAAATATCAGTGTAATTTTTAAGGCGTTATACAGAGAATTTCCTGGAAAATACAGAATTGCACATATAGAAAAGAGTCCAGAAAAATGATGAAAAGAATATTAATCACTACAGCTTATAAATCCTGTGCCTGAAAAAGGTTAGGCTTATTAATTTACTCTACTAGTTAGTTAACTATGCGATTGTGACTCTGTTTGCATGAAGATGGAGTACATGATACACATAGAAAAAGAAGTAGTACCTGGAAATTCCCTGAGGAGAAATTTGACTCTTAAATTAAGGACTTGCTCTAGAACAAGATATGGTGATACCGTGTTAATGTAGACTGCTTCAGAGTGTATGCCCTCTTAATGAGGGAGATTAACCAAAATACATTTCTAAAGAGCCAAGTAACATGTAATAACTTGATTAAATTAAAATTGTTGACTATATACCTTTTAATTTTATTATTTAAACAGAAAATTAAGGGAAGAAACCAAGAAGTCAGCATGACTGTGAATTTAAACATTCAGTGTAATGGCAATTGCGGTTATTAAAAAGTTTTTTGTTTTTAAAGAAATACTCCAAGCAACATGTGATTCTCAGAAGTATAGTTTTAATCAAGTACATTATTTTGCTGATAATATCTAATGACTGTGAAATGCTTGGAATTTTCTCTAAATTCCTCCAAGCAATTAATGGACATAAAACATGCTTTGGTTTCTAGACTGGGTCTATCTCAGTGGTTGGCTTTTTGTCATAGAAGATACTGAACCAAATGAAGTTCAGTGACTACATTCAAAATATTATAGAACTTAGCCCAAGAGGAATTTTCTATTAAACTTATTTTCACTTTTTATGTAATATAGAAAAAAATGAATATTTCTCAAATTCCCACATCTCTAATAATCAAAAAGAAGCACCATAATTTGAATTTCTTATAGAGATTAGGTGTAACTATTGTATTTTATTTGAATAGAAGTTAGAGGCTGTCCAAATCATGGCTTTGATGGTTTTAAAAATCACCTCAAAAAAAATTAAAAAAAAATTACCTCAAGTTTTTTAACTGACCTCCCATTTCTTCACATTTTATGTGAATATTTCTTCTCTTCAATAAAAGGTGACAGTTCACTGTCTGCTTTAAAAAAATAACCAAAATTTAAAAAAATTGTCCAACAACTTGGTCATGAAAAGAATGCTGGTGGTGTTTTCAATAGCTAATTAGCAATGATCTCACCTAAAGGTATTGTTGTAGTCAACAGGAATCAGTAGAGTGACTTTGAGGGGAGATAGAATTATTTAACTTGTGTCTGCCATATATATATATATATATATATATATATATATATATATATATATATGAATTCATACATTCATATATATGTATGTCTATTCAGATTCACTATCATATAACCATATATTTTTTCATAAAGATTTAAACATTGGCATATATAAATAAAATTAACTCTAGATATTTTAATCATTCTTGACAGTATTGATTTTATTAACCTGATTTTTGCTTTTTTAATACCAATTTTACTTTTAATTTCCTTTCACACTTCCTCTTATACATAGGTTAAAAATAATATATAAAATATTTTTTCAAAAGCATCTTTTAAATTTATGGATTGTTGAAAATTTTTTCTCTTTCTGCTTATCCTGGTACCATCCCTATTATAGTTTATTTTTATAAATCCAAGAATATTTTAATCACTAAACTACCCATGTGTAACACAATAAATTTGCTTATTGTTGGAAGGATGTGGTTTGAAGTGATTTTACCAAAAGCAATTGAAATATAGTCCTATATAGCATTAATCAAGACACTTGCCTAAATCAAGTAGTTACATTAGATACTGAGGCCAAAAGTGGGTGCCTTTTTTGGCCACTTCTGGGCCAGTGGGAATCTTGGTGTCAAACTGTTACTTCTCTTCCTACCAACCCACTCCTTCCCCATATACACACACACACACCTTTGGACAGTTGTTTTCCTTACTGGCTCTACCACCATATTGACTTGATTTAGCACCTTTCCAACATAGTATATAATCTCATCTTTCCATTTACAAAAGTTAGCTAAGTTTAAAGTCATGCCATCACAGTGGTGATGGGGAGGGTGGTGGTGTTCTCATAGGAGGGGGGAAGAGGAAGAGCCCTCATATTTGCAAGGCAGAAGAAGTAGCAGGAGCAATAGCCCACAGGGAATCAATCCTAATGAAAAAGCCATCTCTAGTTCCACCATTAATCAGAGAAATCCTGGCCCCAAATGTCAGTTTGGAAACCAGAAAAGTGGAATGCTCCTTATAATCACATTTAAGACCCCCAAAAATGTGAGACATAAAAGTTATGCAGTTACTTATTTGGTGCTTTCTCCCTTTAAAAGAGGGGTCTAATATTCCCATTAGTGGTATTTGATAGGTGTTTTAAGTTTACATCTGGATCATGGCCAAAATAAGGTGTGAGCATACCAAAGACTTGTACAGTTATATGATGAATGAATCTGAATTATGAGAAAAATTAATCTGGTAGACAGCACATATATGATACATGTAAATTACAACAGGACAGAATGAGAAAGTAAGTTAGGTGTACTTTGAAAAGGGGAAACAGTGTATACTTATATTAATCCATATATTTTAAAATATTGGAATTGTTAAAATATAAAGTTATTTTTTATTATAACAGTAAATTATTGGGCTGTGAGTTTATCATTTATCATAAATTAATTGTTCTCTCAAACTTACTGAACTATGCTATACCTGTGCTTGCTAATAATTCTACTATAGTTATTGGATTATGGTTTTTAAAATATACTATTTGTAAATAGGATATAGAAAAATATTTTTGCCTAAAACATCTTGGGGAGTCTCTAACATTTACTAGGTATCATTTTAGACCATAACTACTGATCATCCAAATTTGTAATAATGTGCATGTGTGTGTGCCTTCACATTCACAATATTGTACAGTATATGTAATACAATTTTCCATTTCTCCAATTAGGTTTTGAAATTTTGTTGGTACAAAAATTAAGAACCTATATAACTTGATATTTTAGCATTTTTTGTGAATCAAATCAGAAAAAAAGTAGTTTTTTTTTTAACCATGAGGAATCCTTTTCCTTTTGTTCAGGCACAATACCCCAAAGTTTGAAAGTTTCATATGAAGCCAAAACAAAATATAATCAAATGTCTAAAGGCAAACAATGATTCCTGCTATTCTTTTTTTGTCATATTTATTCATGTACTTCCTGTTGCAGAATTTCAGTGATTCATTAAGGTTTTCAAGTTCTAGTGCAAAGAGGTAAATCAAATGCGGTGAGGGGTTCCAATTTCAAGGACTTAGATGCTCAGAAGTCTAAGAAACTTATAGTGGAGCTTCTCACAGTGAAAACAAAAGTTTTTATTTGAAATATATGTATTACAAAAGAGTTTATAAGAAGCTGTATTGGCTAACTACAATTCGAAATTGCTTTGCTTTTGGTTGGAAAAAGCATACTTCCCATAATTATATGGGGATCGGAAAATGATTGGGTGTTTATGTTTCTTTAATTAATAATAAATGGGGAAACAGGAAATTATTTTTTGATTAATCTAAGAATAATGGTACCCCAAAATACTGACTTCAGCTTGGGAAGTATTGTATTAGAGCCATCCTGTTTCACAATAGAATTCTGAAGGCCTATGTGAATCACTGAGACTTTTGGATTAGAAACTACATGAATAAATATTGGAAAGATATAGTTAACTTTAGTTACAGAATTTGCTAATGTCTTAATTATTATCTCAATTTATAACTTTTATGCATTCTGAAGTGAATTTCAGCATCGAGTTGTCTTTTATTTGCTCTTTAAAAACTCATGTCTAGCTTTATTAAAAATGATTAGTTTTGTTTGGTGTCCTGAATACTGCAACATTTTACATATTGTATCTAGCTAGACGTGAATAGCCAATCCCATATAAATTCATATGTAGGAAAGTATAGATTTCAGTTTTTAGGAGATGAGATTTTAGGAGATGAGTTTTTATTAGGCTTGACATATTTTAAACAAGAGTATGTAGGTGCATGCCCGACCTAAAGATACCACAGTTCACATGACTGCCTACCAAGCACCAAAAGAGAAAGTTATGCTCAAATTCTTAAGGTAGCGGATTTGGGGATGTTTACTGATTTTAGGTCATTTAATTATTTCTTCATTGCTGATTTAATGAAAATCAAGCTGAAATACATTTCTGCCAGAGACATATTGATAATTTTTGTATTCATTTTTTTAAAGAAGTAAATGTAAAACGTACTTAGGTTTGGATTATATAATTATTTTATTCAATAATTTGCCTTTTAAAGTTATTTAGGAGGAAAACAGAAGGCATTCCTTTAAACTTGAAGGTCATTCTGGGTCTGGCTCTTGTAGGGGTGAATTCCCTGGAACACCATAATTTACAGCAGTACCAGAAGAACTGGGGGCTGCAGGTTTCTCCCCAGGCCTCCTGGGAGCAAGGCTGCTGTTTGCCAGTGTTTGCACCGGTGTGAGCGGTGAAGACTGCCTTAAACAATGCTGATCAACTCAATTCTGTTCTTTACCTCCCCACCCCCTTCACTTCCTGGAGAATCTGGCTTCCCTGTCACTCAGGATAACGATTTCCTGCAAGCATCACTGAGATCCAGAAAGTCACTGTAATCTCATCAAGAATGTGATTCCCCAGCTGGGACTCTTGAATTTATATAACCTGAAAGTAGCTGGTTAGGGTGCTTGATCCACCACATTGGTGTGGTGAAGCCCCCCAACCATTTAAAATAGAAGTCCTCTTACAAAGATGACCTCATTAGAGAAGATATGTCCCCAAATTAGGACAGACTTAATTAGAACCCATAATTTAACCCAATGGTTTACATATGAAAACAGCGTTGCTACCCCCATTCTGGCTTAAAAGAATCAATCCAGGCCTTAAGGAAATTTCCAGTGAGCCCAGTGAAAATTGGGCAGGAGATTGGATATACATCTGTTTTGTGTGGCCTGCGGGATGCTGAAGAGTTTTGTTTTTTTTTTAACCCTGAAATGAAACTTAGAGAATCCTCACTTCAAGTTTCTGGTGAATGCCTTGAAGATTTGTTCCAATTAATGCACCGGTGGTTTTCCTAAATTTTCTCACATATTTTAGGTGATTTCCCAACTAATCATTTTTAGGGTTCAACCTCAAAGATCTTAATATAAGGGAGAAATAATTTTTAATAGGTGCATCCCTGCTTACCTTCTCCCTTTCCCTGTAGCAATGAATTGTCTGTATTCTTATTTTTGGAGATACATACTAATATGTACACATCACAGTGCAATTTTGTGACAGGTCATGTCAGTAAAGAAAACTAGCTCTCTGCTTTTCTCATATCGGCATTATCTAATTACTATTTAGTGCTAACAAGCATTGAGAAGCGATTATCTTTTTCCTCACAACAATGACCTTTGATCTCGGGTGGCATTTTATAAAGCTTGCTTTTCCTAAATATTGCAGATGAAATCGAGTGGTGGAAAGGGGCACAGGAAGAGCCAAGAATTGGAAGAGAGATTTAAAAATGAAACTAAGACATAAGGAGTTCATCTCATTTAAAAAATGTGCTCCATACATTTCTTCTGTTTATCTTCATAAACATATATGTTTATCAGGATACAAGATATATAAGTATATACTTACAGTCTTATTTCCAGTTGGCATCTGAGAGTAAGTTGGCATCTCTTTGTCACATACTGTACACATAAATGTGAATATATATGGATATATATGCACATGTTTATTTTTCATGTGTGATTCTGCAATGCATGGATATGCTTAGATCTAACTTATCTTGTTAAAAATGACTACATTTATATAAGTATGCATACTTATATAAAATTTATTCTTAGTTGGCATCAGGCAGCAAGTTAGCATCTGGTGTAAACTAGGTTTTCATTTACTGCTTATATATATATGTGTGTGTGTAAAGCACGAATATTAAGATGAATGAATATATTTTCTTATTATTTCATACAGTACTTTTAATAATGATTAAATAAGTGTAATATCTTGTTAAAAATGACTACATTTATATAAGTATGCATACTTATATAAAATTTATTCTTAGCTGGCATCAGGCAGCAAGTTAGCATCTGGTGTAAACTAGGTTTTCATTTACTGCTTATATATATATATGTGTGTGTGTAAAGCACGAATATTAAGATGAATGAATATATTTTCTTATTATTTCATACAGTACTTTTAATAATGATTAAATAAGTGTAATGAGCATATATAATTACATATATCATTTAAAAGTTACTTTTTTAAAAGTAGTAAAGGGGTTTTTCTCACCAACCAAGTCAAATGATGGGGATCCAGGTATGCGTAGTGAACTGGCGAGAAGAAGACAGATTAACCCATGAGGAGTAGGGAGTACAATGTGAGTCAGTACTATTTTTCTGGGAATAATGGACCTTTTTGTTTGTGATTTTAGAAAATATTCACAAGTTTTAATATTTTTTGTATACCTGTATGTAAACTTGAATTAGACAGCGTTAGTTTGTTCTTAACACGTTCATTGTGAAATGTATCATGTTGACTATGAGCACAGTTTTTTTAAACTTCTATTTAATACAGATAAGCCAAAATGGTTATTTTATTCATTTAAATTTCGTTTGACATCTCAATTAACACAGTTTTATTTTTAGATGACATTGCTGCAGTAGGACTTTGTCAACCAAATAAGTCATATATGAGAAAGTAAATAAAAGCTAAGCTCAATTATTAAAGAGTGTTTGTAGTAGAATTTTTCATGTATTTTTTGAAAATTCAAGTGCTGTTAACACTGTCTTAAGATGTGTTTACAAGGGTTGTGTGTGTGTGTGTGTGTGTGTGTGTGTGTGTTCTTTTATACCTACTCAGTATTTTGGTAATATTCAACATACCAATTTACATACTTACTAGTCTATAGCAGCTGTCTTATAGGCTACACAGGCTTGTTGGACAGGTCTAAGGAAGAAAATCAACTTCTTTTTGCCCTACGGGAAAATTTACTCTTAGCTTGTTTTTCCTCATGTATCATCAATATGTACTCATGTGATTCTGTTTTATAAAGAGGAGTATGGCATGATGAATTACTGTAACGTTAATAAATAAAGGAAAATTTGATAGTTTAACTACTGTTTATCCAACGAAAAACCCCACAGTAACTGTAAGCTTCTCGTTAAAAGGATTGCTCATACATTTAGTGCTGGCTTATTACTCCTTTGGAAAACTATAGTATTTTTCTGGTGCAAAAGGATCGTTATGCTCCATTGAGTATCATTGGTTAGTTATAAGTTTGTCTCATATATATGACATTAATTTGTTGCAAATGCAGACATTTTAAAATAGTGGTATATTTTGTCTGTATAGTTCTCATTCCATTATATGTAGGAATGTTTAGCATTAGTAGTTATTAAATATAGACGTAATATTGATGTTATATTTGTTGTCCTGTCGTAAAAGAAACTCTCCAGAATAAAGAAATTACTTCACTGAATTCTGAACATTAGCCTTACACAGGCTGCATATGTATGTAGCAGATACAGATTTTAAGTACGCTTGCTGGCTCTAGCAAGCGTACTTAAAATGCAGCCTATGGGGGGGGCGGGAAAAAAAATTTTAAAAAAATTAAAAAAAAAAATGCAGCCTATGTAAGGCTGATGTAAGTATATACTGTATCTGGTCTTCCTACTATTGGCTAATAGTTTGAACCTCCCCCTTTCTTCTGATTGCCATCCATGTTCTAGGCTGTGTGTCCTATATTTTTTAGACCAATATGTTTTAATCATTATATTTAGTAAATTATCATTAAATTCAATACTCTAATTTTTGTAATATTCTAAGATTAAACATTTATTTTTTTATTAAATGTTGAAATATACAAGTCATTATGTTGTGTATAGCTGACTGAAAATATCACTGAAGTGGAAAGGAGAAAAATCTCATTTTATTATTGACACAGAAAGAAAGCTTAACTTGTTTTCTTGCTCTTTTTTTATAGAGAACGCCTGTTCCCAGCGCTGAAGCGTTCCGATGGTTCTTTTAAAGCAGTAGCGTATCTTATTCTCAAGGCATTTGGAAGTGAAAGGCAAACTAAGTGTCTCGTTTTAAGAAACTGCTTTTAGTCCACCACCGAAGAAAATATCCAGATATTATTTTCATTTTATGTATAGGGGTTTCTTCAAAAAAAAAAAAAAAAGGAAAAGAAAAGAAAAAAGACATATAAAAATAATCTGGGAGCTTGGGGAATTGGCCAGTCTATTTACTTTCAATACCCTGATTCTTTCTTTGATGTAATTTAGCTATCCTAGTGAAGTTGTTGTCTATTTTGAAAGTGGCTGTAAAAAATAAGTTTGGGTAAAAGCCCCTGCTGTAAAATCATGTATCTTTGCAAAGTACATATCTATACTTCATTTTCAAATATATGTGTTTCAGTACTGTAAACTGTACAGATAGCAGCTTGTATTTTGTGTGTTTAGACACAAGGAGACAATCATCTCTGAGCATCTATGGAGATTAACAGTTTGTACACAACAGTCTGGTTCTGCGAGTTAAATCTGGAGCAATAAATTTTAGCTTTAAATATTTTTTGCCAGTTGTTTCTAGGAGCAGCAACAGCAGTGGCATGTTTTGCCATGCATCTTTCCGTAGAGACTTGATGCCAAGTTTTATGAGACTAAAAGATGATGATGCATCCAGCAATTACCTTCAGTTGTATTGTTCTAAGAGGGGAAGATGTTAGGAAAGTTTCAATTAATCTTTTGAGCACTATATTAGAGTAGTGGTTATGCACTTGCATTGCTTACAAACGAGCTGTACAGAAGGGTATACCTCCCAAATCCTTAGTGTAGTTGACTTGTCTCGGGTGGCACTGTAAGGCGGAGTACTCAGAGTAGTTGGAACATGCAGAATCAGTTGTATACTTTTTTTTTCTTTAAACTGTTTTCTAGGATACAGGATAAAGTATCATATCTTAGGGGAGAAATTTATGACTGACTTTATTTTTCCCCAGCCCAACATGGGTTGTATGTATTTTTTTGTTTGTCTATTTTTTGCTCTTTTTTTTTTTGGTAGAAAATAAATAAACACTTAATAAAATGTACCCAAATGTTTAAATTCCATGTATGATATTAAAAGGGTAGTTTTGTTTTAAAATTTGAATACGTAAAGGCCTCCTGCATGAGGCATGGCTAGGTACGTTTTTAAATTCAAAAGAATGAAATACATTCATGAAAGTGAGGCTTTTAAATCTCTTTTTATCTTCCTTTCTCACAGCCTCCTGGTTGCAGTGGTGGCCTTCCCCTAGGCCCTCAGTGGAATGTTCCATTGCTTCCATTCCCATTTTTGTCACTGGATGCTTTCATTCCTGAGAAGGCAGGACCACAGTCTGTGGAATTCCATAAATGCAAACAGCCCCTAAACAAAAGGAGCTAATGCTTCATAGGACCCGTGCTACCTTTTCAGGTAGCGTTTGGTTTTCTTCTGGCAGTCAGGGTTCTTAAGGCTGTCCCATTAGGACAAATGTTTGTGATGACATGATCCCTAAGAGTTTTCTTCCTTTCTTTCTTTTTTTTTTTTTCTTCTGCCAGATTAGAAAGACTATTTTCAGCGTCAGGAATAAAACGGAGTTTAGCAAAAACACATAGAGTATCCAAGCTGCCATGTTACTGTAACTTTTGTCCTCTAGTCACTAGCCAGCTATTGTAGCCCGTGACATCCATAAACCTGCTGAAAAGTTAGCAACATGGATTATGTGAAGAAAAATAACTTGAGAAGAGAAAGGGTGATGAAAAGGACTGTAAAGTTTTAGAAAAACTAACATGAATAATTTTAAAAGGCTAGTTGTAGTTTTGAATGGGAAATAATACGGACAGAGGAGACTTTTTTAAACTCAGAAAGAGCACTTCATCGTTGGGTGTGGAGAAGGCACTTAACAAACGCCAGTGTGAAAAACAATGTGACTTAACTTGCCTAGGATCTGAATGCAAGGTCTACAGTTACTGTCAAGTAGACTTGTTGAAGAAAATTCATTATGTATTACACTTATCCATGTTTAGAGAAGAGAATTATCACAAATTAAAACGTGATGTATATTAATTTTGAGATAGCTTTCTACCTGATGTATATTCCTTTGAAGGTTCTAGTTGGAATTTCTATTTCTGCTGTGGGACCAATGAGAGCTGTATGAGTTCTTTCTTGTTCCATTTTTTATTTTATTTGACTTTTTTTTAACCAATTTGCTAATGAATTGCAAGTAAGTGGAAACTTACTTTCACATTTGAATGGTAAGGTTGCCTGGCTTTTTGGAAAATGATGATTGTTATTTCAGAATTGAAACAAACTTTTATTCAGGCTGCATTAGGCATACGGTAACATATAAAGATCTCATAGCAATGTACTGTGAGTCTAAAATACATGCTAGTATTGCATGTCTGGTGTGTTTTTGTTTGTTTTCTTAAAGAATTAATGAATCTGTATATTGTAAAATGTCGTGTTTTTACATGTCAATTCAATTTTTTAATGAAAGAAAATCTGTTGATTATTGATATGGAGAAGTGCAGCTTTTCTTGAATTCTCTTATGTGTTTTTATTCTTGACATTGTTCTTTTTTAAACCGCCCATTTTTTTATGCTTTTGGTTAAACTGTATTTATATAATGTAGGGTGCATATATGGTTCTCTTTGGTGATGTTGAAAGATATTACTCTTCCAGCCTCCCCTCAGTTATCTCCCCTGTAAGTCAATGTATCGAGAACTTGTAAAGCGTATCATTACAGCCCTGAGGGATTGAAAGATTTACATTTTTCATGATTCTAAAATACCAATGAAATGTAACTTTTAAAAGTTCCTCACTGTATGTTTCATATTCAGTATCAAGAAAATTCAGAAGATAGCGATCAGATGTAGATCTGATTAAAAATTACATCTTACAAATTACATATCAGATAAGCCAAATAAAAAAACCATGTACGAGAGGTCTATCTGTGTACACAGGAGTCTTGCCTTCTCTAGGTGTAGATGAGGAGATGCCATATTCTGTCAGGATTTGGGGAGACCATGGAAAGTATTTGGGGTGTTGGCATGTAGTACAGTGGACCCATTCCTTTGTCAGCTGTCACTCAGCACCCTAACATCACAAGAACATCAGAGTGCAAATCTTTCTCCTTCCAGGCCTTCAACCCAAAGTGGCTTTCTGATGGATTCTGCCTGTCTGTGCATAAGTAGAGGCATATTTACAAGTAGAAATGTGTCCATCCTTGGGAGAAAAAACAGTAATAGTCTTCCCCCAGGGTAAGAGTGTATAAAAATGTCTCCTGGTTGCTTAATTCCCAACACCCAACTTTCTTCTTCTAAATACATTTATAGGGAGCAAGAGATGGTAGGCTTCCTATGAATTAATATTAAGCAATCACTAAAAGAAAGGAATATTCCCTTCCTTTCATTCAGAACCCCTGGCATGTAAGTTGTATAATTAATACTAAAGCAAATAAAGTCTTTAAGCTGGTAGTATCTGTAATCAAATAATGAAAAAAGGAAAGCAGTTAAATGAGCACACTATTCAGGGTCAAATATGTTCAGCAAAAAGCTGTAGTGGGTCTTTGATCATGGCTAGATTCACAGTGATATCAAACAGTTGGTTCTCATGTACAGCTAAATGTTTCAGATTTTGTTTTTATTAAATTCGGCAGTTTCACACTGAGATCTGTATTCCTAGTGAATAAAAGACAGCTACTTTGTTAGGAGGGATTCCATTTTCACAACTGTGAGGAAGTCAGAGATATTTCAGGAACATGGGCCACAAAATGTACTCCTTTCACAGTGTTCTCCTATTCTGAACTGTGCAGTTATCTATTAAATTTTCTAATAGATATTTGTGTAAGGTGTATGTATGCTTGTGCAATTATTAAAAAAGCAGTTTTGGAAAACAGTGTATTTATTAAAGAAAATTACTTACGGGGCATGTACAAAACTGTAAAAAAAAAAAAAAAAAAAACTTAAAAAAAAAAAACACATTCAATTTGCCCAGTAAAGTTGTTTTTGTGAAATTTCTGTGTTGTTGAATAAAGGACTTTAGTATTCAAAAGATCTCTTTTTCCATGAACAAATTTTTATTTGTGAGATTTTAAGTAATCGGCATATGATCCTGAGATCCTGAAAGTCTAATTTTTTTATGATAAAACCATTTTTAATTCTACACTTGCCCTTATGTCAGCAGAATGAATACTGTATATAAATTTTTCATAAAATATTCCGGTTTTGTTCATCTTTTTTCTTCATATATTTTGTCTTTCTTATATATTTTTAAAAAAGGAAAAAAAGAACATGATCCTTTTCATATTTCTAAATGATATATTTTTGTTGAAAGCTTTAAAAAGTCCCCTTAATAGAAGAAGAAATGAACGTATCTAAACTTTTTTCCTTCCTTCTTCGTAAGCGTGCCAGGAGAAAGCATCCCATGAATTCCTTGTGCTGTGAATGAAAAGTCCTGGTGATAATACTTGAAAGCATTAAGATGCATGAAGAAATGTGCAACACTGGAATTCTATCTTCAGCCACTCCCAGAAATACTCTGAGATTGTTACTTTTTTTTATTGTGGAATATTGCGGTCCACCCATGCTGCTTATTAACACTTTTTTGATGCTTCATAAACTACAGGAAACATAGAACACAGTATTATATCTTGGAAATCATTAATATGGTTGCAAACATGGAACATTAAACAATTGAAAGAGTTCGTGTTCACAGAAAAAAGACCACATTAGAAGATTTTTGTAAATTTTATAAATTTCAGGATGTGCTCTGTCAGAATAATATCACTAATATAAAATATCTTGGCCATGGCAACAGAATTGGATTACATAGTGTGAGAAAGATGAATTAGGAAACTTGAAACTTGAGAGTTTCTGGATACTCAGCAATTTTGCAGGTGAGTTGCTATGCTTCTTTGTTATATTTTGGTGTAAGCAACAATATGGCAAAAATATAAAACTGGATTTTCAAAGATAATACTTTCCTTACTTGACATCTTCAAGGACACAAATACTTGGAGGTTTATATGTAATGATAAGAGAATAATTCTTCAAAATAGTTTGAATTAACCAAAAAGGGAGGAGAGGGGAGCTCTATAACTTATTTAGACATTGAACCAGATAATAATTTCATATGGTTTCTGGAAAATCATGCATTTTTTTCAAGTATGTTTATTGGTAGCAGTTGTTTTAGTTGACATGTTTTATGCAGAGGTTATTCCCCATTTTGTTTCCACTCTTTTTTTAATGGAGAAAAAATGTTATTTGCAGTAAACACAGTGAACACAAATTGAAGGTTTTATTTGCGTACACTCCATAAGTATCATAGCTATGTAGGACATTTTTGCTTATTTGGAAATTTTGTTTCTAATCTTTTATTCTAATATCTTGGCTTAAGATCTATCTTTGTTCCTATGCAATTCAGTTTTTTTGGCCAGTTTTTAAGTCAATATTTCTTATTTTCCATGTATTTATATAAAATGAAATGTCAACTATCTTTTAAGTCTAAGTCTGTGCTTTGTTTATAGTATGTTCCTTATGACAAAAATCATTCTGGTCAACAGGTGTTGTAATTTCACAAATTGGAAGCAGTGTCCATGTCTCTTTCTAAGAACAACACTTTTAAAAGCTATTCTAATCATGTAAAGACTACATGTAAAGCATTTTTAATACAGGACTGAGTTACTGACTTCTTTGATAGTTAGAAGTTAGGAGAATCTGGTTGCCTGGTTTGAATTATGATCTTCTGCTTATGACTTTTCTGAAAAATGATCTTCTATTTAAAATTATATGGCTTCAGGAAAACTGCACAGTTGGAAGGGAGGTTGGAAAAGAACAACATTTAAATGGCACTGTTTAACCTTTGATGCCATCATAAAACATATGTAGCTGAAAATTCTTATTCATTGTAGCCTTCAAGAACTTTTCTCACCTTTCCGTGAATTACCATATAATTTTATTTATAATTTTTTATTTATATTTATAATTCTATTAATATTGAATTAACATGTGTGTGTGGGGGGGTGGAGACAGATAGATTAACCTGTGTGTGCATATGTGTGTGTTGCTTTTAGTTGATAGAGTTTAATTCATGCCCCCAGTAGCTAAGGATCACTGTAGGTTATTAAACATCTTTCGTGTAAAAGATTCTGCCACCATTGTACAGTTGCATTTGAATTTAGTGACTCAGCGTCTTCTAATACTTAACCTCTTCTCTGGGAATCAGGGGATTTGGGGAAGCTACATGGAATCTTTTGAGCATTTTAGGGGCTCTTTTAATAAGTTAATAACACTTCACTCTGTCTTACTTGCAGTCATTTAAAGGACTGTTTTGAAAATTATGCATACAATTTGCTCCCCAAATGTATTAATTTTCTTCATATAATTTGAACATTTTAGCTATATTTACATATTATTGAGATGTCTATTTATACGTATGAATATTTGAGCTTCAAGTGTACATCCAAGCACTAATAGATGACTTGATCTATAGCTTATATACTTTGACCATATGGAAAAGGCCTTTATCTCTCCAAAATTTGTGATGTCTACAGAGCAGCAGCAGGAAGAACATCATGAATAACTTGTGTTGGCAAACCAGCAATTGCTTTAATTTCTCATTTATTCAATAAGTATTATTGTTATTTTCAATGTGCCAACTGCTGGGGATATCAAAATGAATAAAACATTGTTCCTGACACATTTACCATCACCATGGAACTCAACCAAGTAGTTGAAATAAATACACAAATAAATAAAAACAGTGGAAAATGTTTGTTGTGGATGGAGCAGGCATCATGTGAAGGAGTGGCAAGAGATGGTGGAGTGAAGCTCTTTAATGTCAAAGTCTTCCCAGCTGAGAGAAGAGGGCAAGACTCTTGCACCCCTGGGTTGTAAAATCTAAGGGTAAAGTAGTGAACCAAAAAGACTGGAATGGCAGAAGAGAAAAACAGGAAGGTTCAAAAGACCTGAGACATGCCACCACCCTAGTCCAAGTTGCTGTCATTTCTCATGGGAGTCACTTTAGCTACCACAGTATTCTCTTTCCATCCATCCCTATCTATCTTCAAACATTTTCTATGCTGCAGCCTGAGCAGTTCTTTTAAAACACACACACACACACACACACACACACACACACACACAAAGCTCATGTGATTCCATGCTTATTGTCAGTGATTTCCCATCACTCTTAGAATAAAACCCTAAATGTGGTTGCAAGGATCTTGTGGTCTGGCTCTACAGTCCCATCCCATATCATGTCATCCCTTTCTCTCTGCTCCAGCCACTTTTAGACTTTCTTCCAGTCCTTACACTTGCAAGATGGGTTTTGCCTCTCACCTTAGGACATTTTGTTCATTTTGCTATTAATACTTGGAATCTTCTTGCCTTCTCTATTTTCTTGGAAAATTCCTCTTTATTCTTCAGAACTTAGCTAATGCTTCACATTTTAAAGGACTTCTACAACTTTGTCAAATTCACCTATTATGGGCTCTCAGAGTAACTTGTACCTCTTCATAGCATTTATTAATGAATTAATTTATTCAATAAAAAGATATTACACATTTATCATGTGCTCTTCATTCATCTAGGCAACCAGAATATATTCACAAGCAAATAAGACAAAAATCCCTGCCCTCATACAGTTCACATTCTAGTGGAAAGAAAAAAGTCATAAACAAAGAAGTAAATAAATATAAATGTCACATGGTAATATATAATATGGGTAAAATTAAGGAGGGAAAATGAGATTTCAAATGCCAAGTGGGGTGAGAGGATGAGGAAAAGAGTTGGAATTTTAAATGGGTATTTAGGGAAAGCCTGACGGAGAAGGTAACATTTGAGGTATGGCCTGAAGGAGGTAAGTAAGTAAGCGATGTGGCTATGTTGGAACCAGCCTACCTGGCAAAGGGAGCAAGTACAAAGACCTTGTGACAAGAGTGGGCCTGCAGTTTTCAAGGACCAGCAGGAAGCCCACTGTGTCTGGAGAGCAACGGGTAAGAGAGAGAAGAGTAGGCAATATGGTTAGAGAAGGAAGAGGGATACGACTGTGCCATGTCATGTTAAGGACTTTGACCTTCACTCAGAGTGAGAAGGGAAATATTTGGAGTGTTTGACTGGAGGGGGACATGATCCAACTTATAAAAGGACTACTTTGGCTACCGTGTTGAGAAAAGACTACAGAAAGTCAACAATGGAGGAAGGGAGACCAGTCTGGGGAGGCCATTGCCATATCCAAATGAAATAAGATGGTGGAAACAGAATGGTAGCAGTGGAGGTTGCGAGAGAGAGGCATGGACATATATACACTTCCAAACGTAAGGTAGATAGCTAGTGGGAAGCGGCCGCATAGCACAGGGAGGTCAGCTCGGTGCTTTGTGACCGCCTGGAGGGGTGGGATAGGGAGGGTGGGAGGGAGGGAGACGCAAGAGGAAGAGATATGGGAACATATGTATATGTATAACTGATTCATTTTGTTGTAAAGCAGAAACTAACACACCATTGTAAAGCAATTATACTCCAATAAAGATGTTAAAAAAAAAAAAGAGGTTGAATTCAGCACATAGTTGGAAATAAAGGAAACAGAATTTGCATGGATAGGTAGGGCTTTAGGTATGTAAGAAAGAGAGAAATTAATAATAACCCCAGGGCCTTTGATGTGAATAACTGGAGAAGTGAAGTTGTCCTTTCCTTAACTGAGAACGGGAAGACGGAATTTGGGGTTTAGATGTTTAAGCTGTTTCTCAGACATTCAAGTAAAGATGTCAAGCACACAATTGGGTATATGGACTTGGAGTTCAAGGGACATTTATAGGCTGGGGATATACATTGTAGTTTTTTTAAATGAGCCTGGTTGAGATTACCAAAAGAGTGAGTGTGGATAGATAAAGGAGAGGAAGGGCAAGGACTGAGATCTGGGACTCACCTACAACAGTTGTACTTTCACCTTCATTCTAAGCATTACTTGATTAGTACCCATCTCCCACAATGACCAGGGTAAAGAAGCAATGGAAACCCAAGCAAAACTTTTACAGGTGAATTCTTCCATTTTCCCCTCTTCCCAGTGACCCATATTTTTTTTGGCCTTTATTTACCCCAGCCCCTACCTTTCATCCACAGGTGATTGACTATTCATCCCCCTCAATTTATCCCATCTTCACTGCATGCAAAAACTTACACTTATTATTTATGTTTATCATAAACATTCTAATGCAGCAATTACATATGGCAATCTTTTCTCCTAACACAAATATAAATACATTAAGTTCAAAGTTTGATGCTGACCAGAATTAGTGCACTAAAAATATTAAGCATAATTCTGTACCTGCTATAACACAATGTATCTGTCCATTTTTATATTCTTTGTGAGCAATTTCATCAAAGGAGATAAAATCATTCTCTCTTATTTAACATCTCTGGGAACTGAAATGTTTGAGCAGAAAATGGATAGATGTTAAAATTACAAATCAAGAATTGAGATTGTTTAGTTGACTCCCAGTCACAAAAGGAATAATAAGGTTTTCAGATTTGTCTAAACTTTCCTTCATGAGGAACAAGTTGACTCATGACTATAAAAATATGAGAGTACAAATTTCTTAATATTTATTGTTTTTCTTCTTTACACTTGATTCTTTACAGAGATAGCCATGCCTATTTTCATTAATAGCCTAAATGCATTCCAGAGAGCATGGTTAGAAGTGTTTCTTCATTATTGCATACAAGAGAAAGCATTTTGTACCAGAATTTCCTGAGACCCGAGTTTCAGTTTCAAACCTACCATTTGACAGAAATCTCTACATACCACAAGTTCCCCCATTGAGTCCTTACCACCAGAGTTCTGAGGACTAAACAATGAGTAGTTCCAAATCTGAAAGAAATAAATGGTAATTATTTCAGTCCATTAAAATCCCAAGGACCCGCAATATATCCAGAACAAGAAAACAAGCAGTGACTACAACAAAAACTGAAATGCTTGATTTCACAGTTTGATATAAAATGTTGAGACTCTTATGAAATGTCAAGAATAAAAAAATTGAGTTGAAAAGAATTTAGCAATAAAACTACAATCTACACGTTCTTTGAGAACTTGGGCACATTGTCCCCATGGATGGCTATAGAACTTCTGAAGTTTATCAACAGATTAATCATTAAGAAAAACATCACATAAGTATCCACTGTACTCTATCTGTTGCATCAAGGAAGGGTTAATTTACACACTGAATTATTAAATGCATTCTCACACCATGACAAAATTGTGAACCTGAGAAGATGTAGTACTTTCCAGTTTTATAAATTCTGGCAGAGACTTTCTTAAATGGCTAATTTAAAGGAAGCTGGCACACAATTTAAGGATGTAATTTGAGTCACGGCTGATGATATACTTTTACTTGTTTAGCCTTTTATGCAGCATGTTTGCATTACTTGAACAGATTTGCTGTTTCTATTCTAACTGCATTGTGTATGGCCTGAGGAATGCTGATTAATTCTTGTCGGTAATCATCACACACGCTGCCAATGTTGAACATTTATATCCTCTATTACATAATGTATGTGTGCATTCCTTATGTTATTAGTGGAAGTAACATGTAATAGGTAAATAAACCTGTTCTAGATTTAGATTAAAAATCACTGTGGATCCTTTTCTGTCTTTAAAAGACAGAAACTGCATTAGATGGAGGAATCTGGCATAGGCTTTATCCACTTTAAGTAGCTTTAATTAGAATTCTTTAATTGTCCCTACAGCTGCCACCAATAGTAAACTCTAAAATATCAATTGTAATTGGAAGATAAATTTGCATTTCATTCATGACATAAAGTTAATATGTCTTACTTTGTGAACTTTGAAACAGTGAGGCTATTCACTGCCTCTGGAGTATCTCTGAATAGCTCTTTTGATCATTTTGATCCTTATATTGTAGGTGACTCTCTCATCTACTTACTTTTGAAAAGAGAATTAAGTAAACAACGACTTCTAGGTGAGCCTCATTTAACAGACTACTTACTGGTTTATTCAGAGACTAGTGGGTAAACAGGTTTTTAAATGATGGGCTATAGTTTGAAAAAGGTATTTCACTCGAAGTCCTAAAGCATTTAAAAGGAAGTAAAGTGTGTCACTCCTTACTTTATGCTTGTAGTCAAATTAGGACTTACAGCAGAGTTGTACAGAGAAAGGATGAAAAAATAAATATCAGATAATATAAAAAATCTAGTGCATCCATATCCTCATAACCGTAGTCCCAACTTTCTCAGTCTTTTTCTGAGTTGCTAAGTTGGAACCACAGATCAGACGGTTAGATTCAATATCATTAGTATTCCTGTTTTCTAGAAGAGTAAATGAAGTGCTGGTTTCTATAAAAATGGCTCTAGTCAGAACTTTTTATGTCCGTAAGTCATTCCCACCTTAAAGAAGGTAAAATGTGTAACTACTCACAATGGTGTAAACAATGAAAGGAATTTATTGTTTCAGATAACTGAAAAGTCCTGAGGAAAGCCTAAAGCAAGGATCACACTATTTTATGTTATTCTCTCTGTCTCTATAGTACTTTCAGTTGGCTTTATTCTGAGGCCTTATTTGTTTATGTTGTGGCCACTAGCGCCTCTAAATATTTATTTTCTGTTGCTAGGAATGCTTTTATAGGGAAAATTTTTCTTTCCTGACAAGTTCAGCAAAAATCACAGAACAAATCCTTGGCCTATATTGGATTACGTGCCCAACACATTAACTAGTCACTGTAAAGAGGGAAGCTTTGGTTTATCTTATACAAATGCAAAATGCAAAATTGTGTTTAATCTTAACCTACCCTTAAGATCAGAGTGGAGATAAGCCTCTCCCTACCACATTTACTGAGAATGAAAGAATAGTAATCCAGGGAAAATCAGGGTATGATAGAATCAAAAAAGGAAATTGATACTGGGCAGGAAAAAAAAAGAATGACAGGAAGGAAAAGAAGCAAGAAAGGATTGAAGAAGGGAAAAGAGAAGAAGGAGAGAAAGTAAGAGAGAGAAAGGAGGGATAAGAGAAGGAAGGAAGGAAGAGAGGGAAAAAGGGAGGGAGAGAGAGAGAGAAGGAGGGAAGAGGGAAGAAAGAAGGAAGGGGATCTGACGATAAATACCTACTACACTATGTTTTATTGAAGGGTTAATGAGCTAGGAAGCAGCAGGAGGGAGGAGACAGAAACATCTTCACTGGAATTCCAATAGGATAATTAATTTCTGTGTAATTGTATGATAACTCTATTTGGTTAACTTGAAAGGTCCATTTTTATTAATTAGTCATGTAGATGCATAAACACACACACAACACACAGGTGCACACAATACCATTATGTCTCTGATTGGATCTACGTGAGCACAACACTGCTCCTGGGGTAAAGAAGGCACTTTACAATGAGTTTGATAGACTTACCAGCAAAATTCCATTCCTTATAATTACCCCATTACTTTATAGAAATGGGTACAAATGTTGATCGTGCAGAAGATTAGCTATAGGATTATACATGAGAGGATTTGTTTCAGGGAACTAAGACAAGATCACAAAATTTCAAAATACGATCCAGATTTTTGCCACCAACTCTAACGTGCATTTTGCACAGATTCTTCAAGTTGTATTTGCTGCCCCATTGTTGAACCTTCATTTCACTGGATTGGACCCAATGAGAAGGATTGAAGCCAAAGGTTTACTAGTTTCAGCACACTTAATGTTTTCATCTTGGACTCAATTACTTTATGCTCATGAGAAAATTCTTATTTGTTATTCTTAGGAACAGCAAAGTCATATTTCCCACTTTATGGTATTATCTTATCAAATAATAAAACTACATGTAATAAAATACTTAAATGATTATAACAACATTACTCTGAAGACAAAGATGGCACAATAGAAGAAGCTGAACCATGGGTGGTAGTGATGCTTAGTATGTTTGTTGAAAAGGAAAGTCTAATTCCTGTACACTGGACTTCCACTTAGAAATATAGAGAGCTAGAAAATGTATCACTCTCAACTGTACTGAGGGGAGTGGAGGATCAGTGTAGGAGGAAAAGAGGAGTCAAAAACCACGGCAAGGGGGAGTAGATGCAGTGCAGGCAAACGCAGTAACTGTCCACTGCATAGGGAAATGGACACCCTCATCATTGCCAGCATTTAAATCTCTTAGCTAGAGAAGAAAGAAGTAAGTGGGGCCTGGGATATTGTTGGAGAGACATGGTAGTATTCCCAAGTGTTTGAATCTGTACTCAATTTGGGGCCAACATGAGAGAGACCCTTCTCTCCTCTCTGTCCCTGTGGTTCAGGTAGACTGATTTCACATCCTTAACATTAAGGGGGAGGAGGGAGCCCACGAGCCCATTTAGATCAATAAATGTGTGGACCAGTGATTCAGGGATGAGTACAAGCCAAACCAGATTAAAATACATATGTATAAAAGTAAAACACCTAAAATAGGTAATGCTAAGAAAGAATAATTTGTAAAATCCGGAGTTAAGATTCTCTTTATATTTGAATAGTAAGAGACAACTTTTTGATTGAAATAGACCTTTATTACAGACATCAACATGAAAAGTCTGATCCAGGGACACTGCTGTGAAATCTAAGAAGCATGACATTTAAGTATGCTTATAGGAAATTTAATTATGCTCATAAGAAAATGCTTGCTTTTATTTATGACAATGAATGCTTTCAATCGAATTGGAATACCTTATTTAAAATAAATGGTTAGACTTCATAATGACTCTCTATCCATATTTATGAATTTTCAATTTATTTGTCATTCCTGAGTCATTAGTAGAATGTATACACATACGTATTAACAGTGATTTTTAAAAAGCAGATGGTAGTCATTCTAAAAACAAGACGTTTATGCTTTTACAACATTGATGACATTGATAAGTTCACATATAGAAAAGCCTAAATGATAGTTGACATAAAGAATTCTTATATAATTTGATATTAGACAATTCGTATATAATTACTGCTACTTTTATTTCTCTGTAATGTTTCACACAAGTTATTGTTCAATTACTTATTTGCATGTCTCTTCTTCAGGATGAGGAAGTCAACTAAGTGGATCCAGTGCTCTGCTCAGTCCTAAAAAGGTCGCTTCTTAGAGTTAATGTCACAAATAGCTCACGAACTTATATAATTACATGAATATTATATTTCTCAAAAGCTTCCACTAAAACAAGTATACAGTTAAACTAGACACCAAACAGACATACATTTTAATAAGCCTCATCTACATTTGATGTCCATATCAGCATGACATTAATTTTAGTTTATTTTGCTTTTTTAAAGGAATGATTGATATCCTTCTATATCATTTTCTATTTTGTAAGCAAGAACATATTTCAAGAAATGGAAAGTACTGAAAAAAATCACTAAACAAACTTTAGCAACTTTAAAAGAAGCTGCCTCTGTTGAGGTCTCCCTCCTACCCCGCCTTCAGCCCTGAAAACCCTCTTTCATCCAATGACAAATAGTCCCGTCTTAATTACTACTTAATGATTTTTTCTCTATCAGACATCAACACATGTGTGGTGATTAATTTTTAAATGAAATAATTCATTCTTAAATGTATTAACCTTTCATATACAATCAGGTATGCTTTCTCAAATGGATGCTGCCCCATCTCTTACTTCACCAGAACTCTGCTAAGGGTGAATGAAAGGGCCTCCTAACTGGACCTTGGGGTCTGGCGACTGCTCCAAGGCAAATTGAAAAAGGGGATTACTGACCTCCTATTATTTCCCATTGGTTAGTCAATCATTTAAACATAACTATATTACTTATCTATGCCAAGGTATATGCATTACTACCTCAAGTTTTGAAAAAGTTTATATGATTTTCAAATGTCTGACCCCTAATCCCTTTTTCTTTTCTCACCCTGACTCCTCAATTATTATATTCCCAGCAACCTTTATGTTAAATACTTGCTATAAATCACCAGTTCTCACTAAAACACATCACTGAGGGGTGAAGACATGCTTTTAAGGTGAATGATCAGATCTGGACCTTAGTTTCCAGCCTCATTTCCTATTTTTGCTCCTATAAAACCTTCGGCTGACTGTGTTTACTTTTTGTGTTAGTATAGGTTCACCTAGAAGCACACAATAATACAGGATGAGAAGCACAAGAAATTTATTCCGGGAAGGATCAGGAGAAGGTGGGGAGAACCTTTAGAACGCAAGGGATGTGTGACTTGTATAAGGAAAGTGCAGGATTAAAAACTGGGTAGCATGAGTATTGGCATGTAGCACAGTTTCAAGAAAGATCTGCTTAAGCTGATCCATGCAAGCAGTGAATTTGCCCATTCCCTGAGGGCCTGTGTCAGGATGCTAAACCTGGAGAAGGTTGAATCTGTAGAAAGTGCCCCTTCCCTCCAAGTCAATGAATTCTTCCTTATCCAGTCTTACATTCTGGCCCTCTTGATTAAGCACTTTCTAGATGCAACCCCAGGGCTACTTTCCAGGCTCTTGCTGGTACAGGCTAGCTAATTCTTACAAATACATTGAAATATAATCTCTGCGCTCCCTATCAAGCCCAGAAACACCCAGCTGGATAATTCTGGGATTGAGCTTTAGTTAAGGTCCTGGAAGCCAGGAGAGGAGGTAGGGGTGGGTCCTTTAGGGGATACCCATTACCATGCAGAATTGTGGTCTGTACAGCATCTTCTAACATGGGGTGGAGGGAGTGAAGCTGTAGGCCACCTGTGCAAGCTCTGAGGGGTCAGTGCCAAGCAAACATCCTCAGCGGCAACTGTCTGCATGTCTGCATCCCGTATTTCAAGATCCCAGGTTTCCCAAAGAGTCCTGAGTTTAGTGTAACAGCTCTTCCTCTGCTGAGCATTCTGAAGTCCGTGGAACTCTGTGACTTAACAGATCTTTGGTCTGCTACTTAGCTGATCTGCTCTTCCGCTCTAGGAGACAAAGGCTTTTTGTAGGTTACTAAGAGTCCCTCTAGTTCTTATACTTATTAACTACTTATAATGGCTCTTAGTGTCTCACTCTCTGTAGGGTGTCAATATCAGTACAATTTTAAATGTCTGAATGTTTAAATGTCTGAATGTTTAAATGTCTTAAATGTCATTATAGTTGAAAGGCAAATCATCATCCACAGTGAAATCTTTAGCACTTGGGCCTTGTGCCAGGGACTTTCTGCAACACTCCTTCTACTCAGAATGGGTGGTTAGTGAGACATAACCAAATTCCCATATTACCACTTGTTTTCTCAGACCGCACTTTGTACCACGTGCCTTAGTTGGGGCTCACAGAAAAGCAAATGCCAAAAGAGGGTTAGACATGGAAGAGGTTTATTGGGGGAAGAAGCAACAGAAGGTGAGGGCAAGGTTCAGATCATGATATAGGTTTGACAGCTGTGGTAGAGGCAAGGAAGGGGAATTAAGTAGAGTCTCAGACTGTAACACAGTTCGCATGAAGATTTGGTTAGGCCAATGGGAATCCTTGAGCCAAAATCCCCACTGGAGGAGCTGCATATGTAGCCTTGCCATGCTCAGTCATTTCATGGGAGCTACTAGTAAGAAGTGTAGCATTAAAATGAATGCAGAGGTGGACCTATCAGGACAGTAGTCATGTTGGGGCATCAGTCAATCATGTTGCCCACAGGAGATGTAAGCAGTGCATTAGCATGGATACCACAGTTACCATTTCCTGTAAAAGGATGGCATAGTGACTGGGAACATGGATTTGGGAGTCAGATTGCCTGAGTTCAAAGACAACTGGGCCACCTACTCACTTTGGTAGCTTGGCCAAGTTAATATATATGATCTTCCATGTTTTCATATTTAAATTTATAATTATAGTTGTGCTCATAGAGCCATTGGAAGATTTGAAGGAGATCATTCACATAAAGGCTCTCATTATTATGGAGATTATGTCCACAATTCAGTCATGCAAAAAAATGTAATTTTCTTTTTCTACAACTGCACTTGTTTTCATGTTGATCCCTAAACCTAGCTGGGGTTAGAATCTAAGTCTTAGGTAGCACAGTATGTCTTCTTTAGATAGCACAAAATGATTATGAGCCCTAATTAGAATCAGACTACAGATTCAAATACCAACTCTGCCATTTCTAATGGAATGACTTTGGATAAATTACTTAACCTCTCTGTAACCTACTTGTATCATCTATAAAATGGGAATACTATAATGGTCAGTCCCTCATAATCTGGTTATGACTCAAAATTTGGTGAGAATAGTGCCTGGCCCTATTAACAGCTTAATCAAGGCTGGCCCTTATTGTTCTTATTTTTGGGTTTGAATTAGTCCCATCCTGTTTTTTGGTATCTCAAGCCTAAAGGTTTAATTATACCTTCCAAAGTTAAGGTAGGGCAGAGGGCAGGGTCCTTTTCAGGAATCTAACAATATCTAAGCCCTAGCTTCCTCCTGGGTTATCTTGCATTTTTTTTCAGTCTGTGGAATATTTATGTAATCTGAATGGGGACGTATGGTTCTTTATTCCTTGTTTATGGCATAAACTTTATACCTTGAATGGTTCAGGGCTTAGTTTCTTTCACTGCAAAAGCCTTGCCTTTTGAGATTTAAAAGCTTTAGTTTTTGAAAATCAAAAGGTTTTTCTTTGTATATAGTGATATTCTGTCTTTCCCCTAATGTGAGAGGAGGAATACAGGGCAAAGAGTAAAAGGAAATACATTACAAGAGGCAAATCTCAGTTAATATCTCAAAATATTATTCCTCTACAATGTTTCTATTTAGGCTCCTCTCTGTTCTTGAAATTCCTTTTTGTTACCAATTAGAATCCTATATATTCAAGTTGCAATTTGGATGCCTTCTCTTCTTGGAAGCACTCTTTAATCACTCCAGTCCAAAGTGCTTTCTTTTTATAATTTTATTAATGCAGTCGTTGTCACATACATTTGAAATGGGCTGGTACATACTCTATTTTCCCCACTATACTATGTGCTACTTGTGATATGGGAATAAACCCTATTCATTTTTTATACCTATACTCTCTTTAGTACCTAACATAGGGCTTGACACATAGAACTACTTAAAAATGTTAATACAATTAAACAAATTATAAGAAGCTTTTATAGCAAGGGCTTACATTCCTGCCTGAATCTCTACCTATGTTTTCTTGGTCTTTTGAACAGGCCTACGTGCTATGGATCATTGATACCTATATAACTGTTGCAGGAAGGGGGACCCCTTTCAGGGCCCCAGAGTGGAGTCTCGTCTAACACAGGGAAATGAATTGTCCGAGGAGACACGTGCTGACAAAGCAAAAGACTTCATTGGAAAGGGGCGCCCAGAGAGCGAACCCGGGAGAAGGAACCCAAGAGAACTGCTCTGCCACTTGACTCGCAGTCGCAGGTTTTATGGTAATGGGGTTAGCGTTCTGGGTTGTCTCTGGCCAATCATCTTGCTTGGCCCATATTTGGTCTGACCTCAGGGTCCTTCCTGGTGGCAGGCCCATCTCTCAGCCAAGATCGATTCCAGTGTGAGCGTTTCTGGGCGGTCGGCAGGACAGGTGGGCCGGTGTCTCCTCCCTCCTCTTATTGGCCCCTCCCAAATTCTTCTCCATTAGCTTAGAAGACATATTATGGGCTGGCGTCTCCTCCCTCCTTTTGGCCCCTCCGGAATTCTCCCTGTTAGTTTTTCTCAGCAGCACCGTGTTCAGGATCTCCTGTTCTTAGACAACTCAGGCGAGTGGTTGTTATCGTGATTGGCCAAGGCAGGCGGTTTTTGTCAAAAGTTCCCTAACAAAACTAGATATAACGTATTCATCTGTATTTCAGTTAAAAAAAATATTAAGTGCACTATGTACCAGCCATTTTACCAGACTCAGGAGATGAAAAATTAAATAAGGCTTGCCATCAAAGAGGTTCTCAAAACAAGACATTTAAATGACACATATACCTAGCACAGAACCTGACACATGGTAGCTCTGAGAACGTTATTGGAGAGGGAATGAATACAAAACTGATGGAGTTAGGCATGGGCTTACTTGGGAGCACACAGCAGATAACTTTTGTTCATCCCAAGGAAGTCTTTTTTTTTTTTTTTTTAACATCTTTATTGGGGTATAATTGCTTTACAATGGTGTGTTAGTTTCTGCTTTATAACAAAGTGAATCAGTTATACATATACATATGTTCCCATATCTCTTCCCTCTTGCCTCTCCCTCCCTCCCACCCTCCCTATCCCACCCCTCCAGGCAGTCACAAAGCACCGAGCTGATCTCCCTGTGCTATGCAGCTGCTTCCCACTAGCTATCTACCTTACGTTTGGTAGTGTATATATGTCCATGCCTCTCTCTCGCTATGTCACAGCTACCCTTCCCCCTCCCCATATCCTCAAGTCCGTTCTCCAGTAGGTTTGTGTCTTTATTCCTGTCTTACCCCTAGGTTCTTCATGACATTTATTTTTTTTCTTAAATTCCATATATATGTGTTAGCATACGGTATTTGTCTTTCTCTTTCTGACTTACTTCACTCTTTATGACAGACTCTAGGTCCACCCACCCCATTACAAATAGCTCAATTTCGTTTCTTTTTATGGCTGAGTAATATTCCATTGTATATATGTGCCACATCTTCTTTATCCATTCATCCGATGATGGGCACTTAGGTTGTTTCCATCTCTGGGCTATTGTAAATAGAGCTTCAATGAATATTTTGGTACATGTCTGTTTTTGAATTATGGTTTTCTCAGGGTATATGCCCAGTCGTGGGATTGCTGGGTCATATGGGAGTTCTATTTGTAGTTTTTTAAGGAACCTCCATACTGTTCTCCATAGTGGCTGAACCAATTCACATGCCCACCAGCAGTGCAAGAGTGTTCCCGTTTCTCCACAGCCTCTCCAGCATTTATTGTTTCTAGATTCCTTGATGATAGCCATTCTGACTGGTGTGAGGTGATATCTCACTGTAGTTTGATTTGCATTTCTCTAATGATTAATGATGTTGAGCATTCTTTCATGTGCTTGTTGGCAGTCTGTATATCTTCTTTGGAGAAATGTCTATTTAGGTCTTCTGCACATTTTTGGATTGGGTTGTTTGTTTTTTTTGTTATTGAGCTGTATGAGCTGCTTGTAAATTTTGGAAATTAATCCTTTGTCAGTTGCTTCATTTGCAAATATTTTCTCCCATTCTGAGGGTTGTCTTTTGGTCTTGTTTGTGGTTTCCTTTGCTGTGCAAAAGCTTTGAAGTTTCATTAGGTCCCATTTGTTTATTTTTGTTTTTATTTCCATTTCTAGGAGGTGGGTCAAAAAGGATCTTGCTGTGATTTTCGTCATAGAGTGTTCTGCCTATGTTTTCCTCTAAGAGTTTGATAGTTTCTGGCCTTAAATTTAGGTCTTTCATCCATTTTGAGCTTATTTTTGTGTATGATGTTAGGGAGTGATCTAATCTCATACTTTTACATGTAGCTGTCCAGTTTTCCCAGCACCACTTATTGAAGAGGCTGTCCTTTCTCCACTGTACATTCCTGCCTCCTTTATCAAAGATAAGGTGACCATATGTGCGTGGGTTTATCTCTGGGCTTTCTATCCTGTTCCATTGATCTATCTTTCTGTTTTTGTGCCAGTACCATACTTCTTGATTACTGTAGCTTTGTAGTATAGTCTGAAGTCAGGGAGCCTGATTCCTCCAGCTCCATTTTTAATTCTCAAGATTGCTTTGGCTATTCGGGGTCTTTTGTGTTTCCATACAAATTGTGAAATTTTTTGTTCTAGTTCTGTGAAAAATGCCAGTGGTAGTTTGATAGGGATTGCATTGAATCTGTAGATTGCTTTGGGTAGTAGAGTCATTTGCACAATGTCGATTCTTCCAATCCAAGAACATGGTATATCTCTCCATCTGTTTGTATCATCTTTAATTTCTTTCATCAGTGTCTTATAATTTTCTGCATACAGGTCTTTTGTCTCCTTAGGTAGGTTTATTCCTAGATATTTTATTCTTTTTGTTGCGATGGTAAATGGGAGTGCTTTCTTGATTTCACTTTCAGATTTTTCATCATTAGTGTATAGGAATGCAAGAGATTTCTGTGCATTAATTTTGTATCCTGCAACTTTACCAAATTCATTGATTAGCTTTAGTATTTTTCTGGTAGCATCTTTAGGATTCTGTATGTATAGTATCATGTCATCTGCAAACAGTGACAGCTTTACTTCTTCTTTTCTGATTTGGATTCCTTTTATTTCCTTTTCTTCTCTGATTGCTGTGGCTACAACTTCCAAAACTATATTGAATAAGAGTGGTGAGAGTGGGCAACCTTGTCTTGCTCCTGATCTTAGTGGAAATGGTTTCAGTTTTTCATCATTGAGGATGATGTTGGCTGTGGGTTTGTCATATATGGCCTTTATTATGTTGAGGAAAGTTCCCTCTATGCCTACTTTCTGCAGGGTTTTTTATCATAAATTGGTGTTGAATTTTGTCAAAAGCTTTCTCTGCATCTATTGAGATAATCATATGGTTTTTCTCCTTCAATTTGTTAATATGGTTTATCACATTGATAGATTTGCGTATATTGAAGAATCCTTGCATTCCTGGAATAAACCCCACTTGATCATGGTGTATGATCCTTTTAATGTGCTGTTGGATTCTGTTTGCTAGTATTCTGTTGAGGATTTTTGCATCTATGTTCATCAGTGATATTGGCCTGTAGTTTTCTTTCTTTGTGACATCCTTGTCTGGTTTTGGTATCAAGGTGATGGTGGCCTCGTAGAAGGAATTTGGGAGTGTTCCTCCCTCTGCTATATTTTGGAAGAGTTTGAGAAAGATGTGTGTTAGCTCTTCTCTAAATGTTTGATAGAATTCGCCTGTGAAGCCATCTGGTCCTGGGCTTTTGTTTGTTGGAAGATTTTTAATCACAGTTTCAATTTCAGTGCTTGTGATTGGTCTGTTCATATTTTCTATTTCTACCTGATTCAGTCTTGGCAGGTTGTGCCTTTCTAAGAATTTGTCCATTTCTTCCAGGTTGTCCATTTTATTGGCATAGAGTTGCTTGTAGTAATCTCTCATGATCTTTTGTATTTCTGCAGTGTCAGTTTTTACCTCTCCTTTTTCATTTCTAATTCTATTGATTTGAGTCTTCTCCCTTTTTTTCTTGATGAGTCTGGCTAATGGTTTATCAATTTTGTTTATCTTCTCAAAGAACCAGCTTTTAGTTTTATTGATCTTTGCTATTGTTTCCTTCATTTCTTTTTCATTTATTTCTGATCTGATTTTTATGATTTCTTTCCTTCTGCTAACTTTGGGGTTTTTTTGTTCTTCTTTATCTAATTGTTTTAGGTGCAAGGTTAGGTTGTTTATTTGAGATGTTTCCTGTTTCTTAAGGTGAGCTTGTATTGCTATAAACTTCCCTCTTAGAACTGCTTTTGCTGCATCCCATAGGTTTTGGGTCGTCGTGTCTCCATTGTCATTTGTTTCTAGGTATTTTTTAAAATTTCCTCTTTGATTTCTTCAGTGATCACTTCGTTATTAAGTAGTGTATTGTTTAGCCTCCATGTGTTTGTATTTTTTACAGATCTTTTCCTGTAATTGATATCTAGTCTCATGGCGTTGTGGTCGGAAGATACTTGATACAATTTCAATTTTCTTAAATTTATCAAGGCTTGATTTGTGACCCAAGATTTGATCTATCCTGGAGAATGTTCCATGAGCACTTGAGAAAAATGTGTATTCTGTTGTTTTTGGATGGAGTGTCCTATAAATATCAATTAAGTCCATCTTGTTTAATGTGTCATTTAAAGCTTGTGTTTCCTTATTTATTTTCATTTTGGATGATCTGTCCAGTGGTGTTAAAGTCCCCTACTGTGAATGTGTTGCTGTCGATTTCCCCTTTCATGGCTGTTAGTATTTGCCTTATGTATTGAGGTGCTCCTATATTGGGTGCATAAATATTTACAATTGTTATATGTTCTTCTTGGATCGATCCCTTGATCATTATGTAGTGACCTTCTTTGTCTCTTCTAATAGTCTTTATTTTAAAGTCTATTTTGTCTGATATGAGAATTGCTACTCCAGCTTTCTTTTGGTTTCCATTTGCATGGAATATCTTTTTCCATCCCCTTACTTTCAGTCTGTATGTGTCTCTAGGTCTGAAGTGGGTCTCTTGTAGACAGCATATATATGGGTCTTGTTTTTGTATCCATTCAGCCAATCTGTGTCTTTTGGTGGGAGCATTTAATCCATTTACATTTAAGGTAATTATCGATATGTATGTTCCTATTCCCATTTTCTAAATTGTTTTGGGTTCGTTATTATAGGTCTTTTCCTTCTCTTGTGTTTCTTGCCTAGAGAAGTTCCTTTAGCATTTGTTGTAAAGCTGGTTTGGTGGTGCTGAACTCTCTCAACTTTTGCTTGTCTGTAAAGGTTTTAATTTCTCTATCAAATCTGAATGAGATCCTTGCTGGGTAATCTTGGTTGCAGGTTTTTCTCCTTCATCACTTTCAGTATGTCCTGCCACTCCCTTCTGGCTTGCAGAGTTTCTGCTGAGAGATCAGCTGTTAACCTTATGGGGATTCCGTTGTGTGTTATTTGTTGTTTTTCCCTTGCTGCTTTTAATATGCTTTCTTTGTATTTAATTTTTGACAGTTTGATTAACATGTGTCTTGGTGTATTTCTCCTTGGATCTATCCTGTATGGGACTCTCTGTGCTTCCTGGACTTGAATAATTATTTCATTTCCCATATTAGGGAAGTTTTCAACTATAATCTCTTCAAATATTTTCTCAGTCCCTTTCTTTTTCTCTTCTTCTTCTGGAACCCCTATAATTCGAATGTTGGTGCGTTTAATGTTGTCCCAGAGGTCTCTGAGACTGTCCTCAGTTCTTTTCATTCTTTTTTCTTTATTCTGCTCTGCAGTAGTTATTTCCACTATTTTATCTTCCAGGTCACTTATCCATTCTTCTGCCTCAGTTATTCTACTATTGATCCCATCTAGGGTATTTTTCATTTCATTTATTGTATTGTTCATCATTGTTTGTTTCATCTTTAGTTCTTCTAGGTCCTTGTTAAATGTTTCTTGCATTTTGTCTATTCTATTTCCAAGATTTTGGATCATCTTTACTATCATTATTCTGAATTCTTTTCCAGGTAGACTGCCTATTTCATCTTCATTTGTTAGGTATGGTGGGATTTTTATCTTGCTCCTTCATCTGCTCTGTGTTTTTCTGTCTTCTCATTTTGCTTATCTTATTGTGTTTGGGGTCTCCTTTTTACAGGCTGCAGGTTCATAGTTCCCGTTGTCTTTGGTGCCTGTCCCCAGTGGCTCAGGTTGGTTCAGTGGGTTGTGTAGGCTTCCTGGTGGAGGGGACTAGTGCCTGTGTTCTGGTGGATGAGGCTGGATCTTGTCTTTCTGGTGGGTAGGTCCACGTCTGGTGGTGTGTTTTGGGGTGTCCGTGGACTTATTACGATTTTAGGCAGCCTCTCTGGTAATGGGTGGGGTTGTGTTCCTGTTTTGCTAGTTGTTTGGCATATGGTGTCCAGCACTGTAGCTTGCTAGTTGTTGAGTGAAGCTGGGTGCTGGCGTTGAGATGGAGATCTCTGGGAGATTTTCGCCATTTGATATTATGTGGAGCTGGGAGGCCTCTTGTTGACCAGTGTCCTGAAGTTGGCTCTCCCACCTCAGAGGCACAACACTGACTCCTGGCTGGAGCACCAAGAGCCTTTCATCCACACGGCTCAGAATAA
This sequence comes from Delphinapterus leucas, assembly GCF_059928025.1. NCBI lineage: Eukaryota > Metazoa > Chordata > Mammalia > Artiodactyla > Monodontidae > Delphinapterus > Delphinapterus leucas. The sequence goes on from NC_143133.1 coordinate 34,924,123, forward strand.
AAGGGAGAAAAAGTAGAGAGAAAGAATTAGTAGAAGTAGGAAGAAAGAAAGAAAGAAGGAAAGAAAGAAAGGAGGGAAGAAAGGAGGGAAGGAAGGAAGGATGAAAGGAAGAAAGAAAGAAAGAAGAAAAGAAGGAAAGAAAGGAGAGAGGGAGGAAGGAAGGAGGGAAGGAAGGAAAAAAGAAAGAAAGAAAGAAGATACAGTAAAATAAAATAAAGTAAAATATAATAAAGTTATTAAATTAAAAATAATTATTTAGAAAAAAAAAAGGGATGGATAGAACCTTAGGACAAATGGTGGAAGCAAAGCTATACAGACAAAATCTCACACAGAAGCATACACATACACCCTCACAAAAAGAGGAAAAGGAGAAAAAATCATACATCTTGCTCTCAAAGTCCACCTCCTCAATTTGGGATGATTCGTTGTCTATTCATGTATTCCACAGATGCAGGGTACATCAAGTTGATTGTGGAGCTTTAATCCGCTGCTTCTGGGGCTGCTTTTGGGAGGTCTGAGGTCTTCTGCCAGCATTCAGTAGGTGTTCTGTAGGAGTTACTCCACGTGTAGATGTATTTCTGGTGTATCTGTTGCGTCTGCCACTGAGGGGAGCGGCTGCCAGGCAAGGCCGGGAGCGGCCAGCGGGCGGTGGGGCAGGCGCAGCAGCTTCTCCACCCCGGGGCGGCGCAGGGCCTCGGGGCCTCGCGTCTCCGCCCGCCCACCGGCTCACTCGCTCGGAGCCCAGGCCGCTGCCATGTCTTCCGGGGCCAGCGTAAGCGCCCTGCAGCACCTGGTGGAGCAGCTCCAGCTGGAGGCCGGCGTGGAGAGGATCAAGGTGAGGCCCGCTCTGGCGCCCGGCCTCGGGGTGCGGAGACCGCCCGGCCATCCGCGGGCCTGGGAGGAGGAGGCCGTGCCCGGGCAGACAGCTGCGGGGCCGGCCCGAGCGCGAGCTGGGTGGCCGGACGCCGTGGGCGGCCCTGAGGACGGCGCCCGACCAGCCTCGCGGCTCGGCCTCAGGCGGTGGGAGTCCGCGTAGGGCTGGGCCCGGACCCCGGCACCCAGGAGAAATGCACCTGTCCCCATGAGGGTGGTCCGGGACTGAGAGCCCTGGCACGGTCACGTTTCAGTGATGGGGAGAATGACTCGGGGTGCCCGACGGATGCGAGGACACCAGGAATGCGGGCGACGTGCTGGTGGCCTCCCCGGACTTGGCTGGTGCGGGAGGATGGGGTCCAGAGCTGCGGAGGAGACTCCCAAGGAAGTCTTGAAGGAGGCTGTGACCAAGCTGAGTCTCAGAGGATGAACAACAATCAGGCAAGGAAAGAAAAAGTAGAGGGACAGACTTGGCAGCATAAGCAAGAACATGGTGGTGAAAAGCAACAACATTATGTATTTTTATGTAAAAAAAAAAAAAAATCAGATTGGTTTATATTTTAGCAAAAGTACATTTTCTGTGCAATGTGAGATTATGGTTTACAGTGTGGACTCTGGAGCTAGACAGCCTAGGTGTAAATCTTGGTTCTATCACTTATAATTTGCTCTATACTCTTAGTTAAGTATTTTATCCACTCCGTGCCTAGGCACTCCACCTGTGAAACTGGAAATCGGACCTCTTAATGTTGTTATGAACTTCAAATGAAACAGTAGATTTCATTTGAAATGTATATTTAAAACCTTCAAAAGTGTCAAAAGAGAGGGGACCTTCAAGATGTCAGAGGAGTAAGACGTGGAGATCACCTTCCTCCCCATAAGTACATCAGAAATACATCTACATGTGTAACAACAACTACAGAACACCTACTGAACGCTGGCAGAAGACCTCAGACTTCCCAAAAGACAAGAAACTCCCCAAGTACCTGGGTAGGGCAAAAGAAAAAAGAAAAAACAGAGACAAAAGAATAGGAACAGGACCTGTACCAGTGGGAGGGAGCTGTGAAGGAGGAAAGGTTTCCACACACTAGAAGCCCCTTCGCGGGGGGGAGACTGTGGGTGGCGGAGGGGGGAAGCTTTGGAGCCACGGAGGAGAGCACAGCAACAGGGGTGCGGAGGGCGAAGTGGAGAGATTCCCGCACAGAGGATTGGTGCCGACCGGCACTCACCAGCCCGAGAGGCTTGTCTGCTCACCCGCCGGGGCCGGGGCGGGGGGGTGCTGGGAGCTGAGGCTCGGGCTTCGGAGGTCAGATCCCAGGGAAAGGACTGGGGTTGGCTGCATGAACACAGCCTGAAGCGGCTAGTGTGCCACGACTAGCCGGGAGGGAGTCCAGGAACAAGTCTGGACCTGCCGGAGAGGCAAGAGACGATAGTTACGAGGTGTGCGAGGAGAGGGGATTCCTTCCCTGCATGAACACAGAAGGCAGAATACTGCCTAAGCGAGCTCCAGAGATGGGCACGAGTCGTAGCTATCACCTCGGACCCCAGAGACGGGCATGAAGTGCTGCTGCTGCCACCAAGAATCCTGTGTGCAAGCACAGGTCACTATCCACACCCCTCAGCCTGTGCAGCCCGCCACTGCCAAGGTCCTGAGATCCAGAGACAACTTCCCCAGGAGAACACACAGCACGCCTCAGGCTGTTACAACATCACGCCAGCCTCTGCCGTCACAACATCACTAATCATTAGAGAAATGCAGATCAAAACTACAATGAGATGGGACTCCCCTGGTGGTGCAGTGGTTAAGAATCCACCGCCAATGCAGGGAACACGAGTTCGATCCCTGGTCCGGGAAGATCCCACGTGCCGCGGAGCAGCTAAGCCCATGCACCACAGCTACTGAGCCTGTGCTCTAGAGCCCGCGAGCCACAACTACTGAGCCCACGTGCTACAACTACTGAAGCCCACACACCTAGAGCCCGTGCTCCACAGCAAGAGAAGCCACCACAATGCGAAGCCCGCGCACTGCAACGAAGAATAGCCCCCGCTCTCGGCAACTAGAGAAAGCCCGCGTGCAGCAACGAAGACCCAACACAGCCAAAAATAAATAAATTTATTTAAAAAAAAAAAACTACAATGAGATATCACCTCACACTGGTCAGAATGGCCATCATCAAAAAATCTACAAACAATAAATGCTGTTTCCCACTGTTGGTGGGAATGTAAATTGATACAGCCACGATGGAGAACAGTATGGAAGTTCCTTAAAAAACTGAAAATAGAACTGCCATATGACCCAGCAATCCCACTACTGGGCATATACCCTGAGAAGACCATAATTCAAAAAGAGTCATGTACCACAATGTTCATTGCAGCTCTATTTACAATAGCCAGGACATGGAAGCAACCTAAGTGTCTATCAACAGATGAATGGATAAAGAAGATGTGGCACATATATACAATTGAATATTACTCAGCCATAAAATGAAACAAAATTGAGTTATTTGTAGTGAAGTGGGTGGACCTAGAGTCTGTCATACAGAGTGAAGTAAGTCAGAAAGAGAAAAACAAATACCGTATGCTAACACATATATATGGAATCTAAAAAAAAAAAAAAAAGGTTCTGAAGAACCTAGGGGCAGGGCAGGAATAAAGTCGCAGATGTAGAGAATAGACTTGAGGACATGGGGAGGGAGACGGGTAAGCTGGGACAAAGTGAGAGAGTGGCATGGACATATATACACTACCAAATGTAAAATAGATAGCTAGTGGGAAGCAGGGCACAGCACACGGAGATCAGCTCGGTGCTTTGTGACCACCTAGAGGGGTGGGATAGGGAGGGTGGGAGGGAGATGCAAGAGGGAGGAGATATGGGGATATATGTATACGTATAGCTGATTCACTTTGCTATACAGTAGAAACGAACACAACATTGTAAAGCAGTTATAGTCCAATAAAGATATTTTAAAAAGTGTCTAAAAAGTGCTAGATAAATTTTAGCTTATGAAGATTAAATATCATTTTCTTTTTCTTTTCAACTTTTCGTAAGAAGTAGTTCCCATTTAACATTATTCAGATCCTTGTTTTCTGCCCATAGATTCTCAGTAGGGACACAGTAGGAAGAATGTTCCACTCTCTTAGAAAACTCAGTAGAATCATTTAGGGGTCATATAAAGTCAAAGATCCATTTGGCTTCCCTTCTACACCCCAATTTCGGAAGTACTGTCACTGCTTTAGTGAATCACTGTTAGTGGAGGTGGGGAGTGCACTGTGACGTTTTATTCAGGGATGTTGGGGCCAAAGAACGACTTTGAATTTTATTTTATAGACATTCTAGATACATAATAGAGACAGTCAGTTCTAGATTAAAATAGCTGAAATATCTAACCTCAAGTCTCTTCTCTTACCAGTTTGCGTTGTTGCCAGAACTAGGAAAATACCAAGGAGGCACAGTTGTTCTGGGTATACTGCAGCCTCAATGACTTCTAGTAAGTATGCCATAACCAACCCATTTATTTGCTTTCTTCTGATGAAAAGATATGTTTGGAACATTCTTCTACAATGAGTAAAGATAAATTAGAAATGAACAGAAAAAATATCAGTGTTTTGACTCAAAAATCATAAATTTTAAGTTATGGCAGAGAAATTCCACACGATAAATGTTACTTTATACAAGAATGGATTTTGGCTTACCTGTAATTTTCATTTGTTGGAGGAAGTAGTTGGGAAGTGTGGTGTGGGAATGTGGAGCATGTTTCAATGTTTTTCTTGGCTCAAATGTATTAATTCAGTATTTAATGCCTGTTCAGTTTTCAGTTAGATGCATCAATTATGTTCACAAAGACTTTCATTTAACTAAAAGTGCTTAATCATTAAGCTTTTATTTCCATGTGTTTTATTCCCGACTTATACCACAATTTTAATCAAAACAAGTCTTACCTATTTGGTCAGAAAAACCCACTATGTGTTAAGCACAAGTAGTTGCTTTATTTGTAAAGTGAAATAACTCTTGAAACTAAGATTCAGATGTTACAAATACAGTATGCTCTGCTCTATTTTATTTGTTAAAACCACGTAACTCAATAAAAATGTAATTGAAAAAACTGGGACACTTTAAGACATTGTAGTTTAGTGACTAACATATAGTTAATTCATAAAATAATATTCTGCATTCATCCATCACTATAATTACAGTTAACCCTTGAACAACACGAGTTTGAACTTCACGGGTCCACTTAACATGTGGGGTTTTATTCCCAATAATTACTACAGTATTACACAATCTGTGGTTGGTTAAATCTGTGGGTGCTGAACTGTGGATACTGAGGACCAACTATGAACTTGAGCATCCTTGGATTTTGGTATCTGCAGCAAGTCCTGGATCCAGTCCTCTGTGGATACTGAGGGACGCTATAATGCAATGTGATGATCCAACAATCCAATATAGGTGTGGCATTTTGATGTGCTACAAATTGCTACTTTCAAACTACTTTTTAGATCAATTCCATACCAGATACATCATAAATAATTATATGTAATAATGATGATATCATAAATTTGTGCAATATTTCACAACCTTCAAAATATAAGTTTTTAAAGGTTCCTTTCAATCTCATGCACATCAAGTGAAAAAGTAGCCTCCATTAGAAGTAACAGTAGTTTAGGATTTGAACACGTGTCAGACATTGTGTTAACATGCATTGACTATGTATAATTTAAAATGTCTTAACTCTTCTAATCCTCATAAGAAACCTCTGAAGGAGGAACTGGCATTAACCTCATTTTACAGAAGAAGAACCTAAGATGGAAACCAAGTTAACATAACTGCTTGCTAGTAGAGCAAGAATTGACATAAAGATATGTCTGATGCGGAGCTCACATTCTTAAGCATGACGTCACACTGCCTCCTATAGCTTTTCCTTGTTGTCATTGATGAGGTCACCCATTTCTTTCAAAAACAGTACCTGGTTAGGATATTTTGACACCACATGATTAGAACCTTAATCCACTATATGATTCATTTGAAACTAGTTCCTTATAACAGAGTGTAAAAATGATAATCAGCTTAGCAAAGAATTAATTTGTGCATGTACAGTTAAGGAAAGAAATCTCTAACTAATTGTTGGGAATGCATTTGTTTCTATCCGGGTGGCCTGGGTCCAGATCTTCTCCTCTTTTGGTCTTATTTCCTTGTGTTTCGTAAGAGCCTACATTGTCCTTGCAGGTCCTGCTGGCTGAGCAGTCTGTCATTTCTTGGACAATCTTTCCAAGCTGGCAGACATGCTATTCCAAGGCTCTCACAGTTGTTATAAGTTTCATGGGAGATTTACAAATTCCTTCCGCAGACATCTCATTTTCCTGCTGATACTACTGCTTGATTTCCTTGCAGTAAACCCTTGTTATCTCACTTTATTTCTCCATTTTCTCCTTCCTTTCTAGCCATGCTGCTGCTACTTCTCTCCGCTCACTTCTCTTTATCCCTGTGCTGTTGGCATTCTCGTTTAGACATCAGTCTTGTTATATCTACTTGCTTATTTGTGGTGGTATGCAGGCCTTCCTAATTTTTTTTTGCATCTATCCTCCATAAACATAACCATTTTGTTAGAAGGGACCACCTTCTGGGTAACACCACCAGGAATACATCTCTCCCCCAGGAAATATGACAAAAACCTTCCTCTCCAATTCTTCCCGTTCTTTCCCTTTAAAGCATTTCTCTGCTGAAGCAGCTAAAGTGGCTGCACAACATAATCCTGTATAAAGCTGGCAGAAACGCTATTTCAGAGCATTTGTGTTTAACACTTTATTGTCCATTTTGTACAAGTTGCAAGGCACATGAATAATCCTTCAGTGAATTTTCACTCAACATACACCTTTTAAGCAATTAGGATCTGTCAGTCCCTTTAGACCCTGCACAGTATATCATTTTCCTTTGTCGTTCCAGGGTGCTCTTCCCTCAACTGCCACCCCGAAAAGCTAACCACGTGGGCTACGTTCACTTCCCTCTGGCTTGTGGGTTGGGTTCAGAATATGGGAGACACTAGCAGAGACGGAGGACGCTGAAGCAGGAATATTTATTACCTTAATTCTCTCCCTTTGGGGTCTTCAGGCTGATGCCACCTCTGTAGAGAAGGCCACAGCTTTGGGCCACAGGAGGCCCTTTCCATATAACGACCCTCTCCGGGTTCTGTAAGTACTCCCTCCCCTTACCCTTCAGCATGGATTTCCTCTGTGTTAGCTTCCAAGTCCTGAGTTATCCATTATTGGTCCCCCAAATTCCCACCACACCCCTTGAAATGAGTCTCATTATTAAACACCCCCCAAATTACAAACTCTGAGTGTGGCATCTGTCTTCTGAACTGACTGACACAGACTTGGGAGCACACCACGAGAAGTTGTGTATAGCTGTTACCTTTAAGGAAGGTGAACTGTAGAAAAAGAGTCAATCATGTAAACACATAAGTGAATTATGAGTTATAGAACATGTGATAGAAGCAGATATAACGTACAGAGAAGTCACACAAGAGAAGGTGATTTGTTCCATCTAGGAAGAGGGTATCAGAGAGGGCTTCTTGGAGTAATGCTTGAGTGATGCCTGGAATAATGAACCGGTTATCAAGGTTTGATGAAAGGATTGGGCTGGGACTGGGGCACAAAGGCCATTCTCAGATGAGGGAACAGACCTGGTCAAACAAGAAAGCCTGGGACGTCATTCTGTGTGTAGACAACTTCAAACTCATGATAGCCAGAAATTATAGTGGGAGAAGGGGCATGTAAGTCCAGACAAGTCTGCAGATCTGAGAGGGTTTAATATATCATACTGAGGAATTTGGATTTAATTCTGTATGTCATAGGGGAGCCCCAGAAGTTTGTACCCTATAAAGTGCCCTATAAAGTAGAAAAATAAGTTGTACCCTATAAAGTAGAAAAATAAGTTTTGTCTTTAGACAGAGTACTTTGGTGACAGTGAAGCTCATTTGAAGGAGAACAAGACTGGAGACATGGAGAAGAACAAAGAAGCAGTGGAAGAGGCAAGAGACTGAAAAAAGCAATCATAATATAAAGTGATATTAAAAAGGTAGAACCAATAAAACTTGTCCATCTATTGGAAATGGAGGTGAAGGAAAAAGAAAGCTCTAAGATGATCCCAGGTTTCTGGCTCGGTGGTTGGTAGTACCAATTCAGGAGACTTGTAGTTCACAGGAAGGATATGTTTGGGGATAAAATAATAAGAAAAGACAGTTCACTTTGGGGTTGAGTTTTCCTGTGGGACACTCACATGTAGAAACTGGAGTGTAGAAGAGAGCTCTGGACCAATGATATCGATTTGAGCATCACCAAAAAACAGATGTAGCTGCCGCTGTGGAAATGGTTGAGATTGCCTGGGAAGGGTGTTTCTCGTAGTAAGAGAGGGACAAGGATAGTACCAGCCAAATTTATGTAATGATTAAAAAAAGAAACAGAGTATTCAGAGTATGCTAAGCATTTCAATAGTCACTTTCTTCTGTATCTTATTCAAGATGTACCGTATAGCTAGGTTGTAGACATCTTATTTTCCTAATTTCACAAATGAAGAAACTCTGGCTTAGTGTTCAGCTAAAGTCACAACACATTGAGGCTAGAAATGAGGCTAGAATTCAAACCTTTTACCTCTTTTCCAGCACACCGTATTGTCTTCTTACTGCTTTGTTTTAGCTGTATTTATGAACAAAAGGCAAGGAATAAAGAATAGGAAAAAATATAGACAAAGGACTCTTGGGATCCATCAAAAATAGCTCTAGTGATAGAAACGTCTGCCTTTACTCTATAACGTGCCATTGTTTAAAACATATCATTTTGAGGAATGCAACCTTTTTTATTTTACATTTTGGAAAGTGCACTTCGAATTTCATTTGTTTAACTTTTTTTATGCTCTAGTTTTCTTAACCTAAACCCACTTTACCCTTTCTCTGCTCACCCTGACTGCCCCTATAGCATTTGCTTGCTAACTTACATGTGTGGCACATTGTAACCTTGTTAAAAAATCCAGGGCTCTAAAGACTGGCATAGCCTTCTTTCAGAACTGCCACAATTTTCACTTATAGTTCAGTATTACAGGGGGTATAGATCTTGAAACTAATTTGGAAACAGAAAAAGCCATTAATACCAGGTTCGTGCTTCACATTTACTTCCATATTAGTTTCCTGAATCATAATCTAAGGCTATGAACTGGAAATGCCTTGTGAAGAAAATGCAAAGATAAGAGCCCTTAGATTAATGTAAATGCTCTGCATTATGCAACATGACCCATAAACCGGAATATTCTTATTCCATGGTGCAATCATTTACAGCTGACTTGCACGGGATGGAGTCATGATTTACTAAAGGAAAAAAGTTCATCGGAAAAGTCTTTATACATATCCTAATGCCAATTTCTGGGTATTTTGCTGAAGTCTTACAAGTTAGCTTTAAAGAAACAGATTGAATCAAAGGAGACTCATCATATGGGCCTGCTTCATTCTTCAGCTGAGAATAAATAAATCTGACGGAATGCCTCCATCATCAAATTAGGTGCAGATTTATTTGGTAGGAGGAGGATAAGGAACCACTTTTACAAATTGCTAATTGCTTCTGTTTCCTCAGTGAAACAGGAAACAAAGTCAATCTGAGAGTCAGTGAGTGAGAAGCTGTTGGTGATAAGAAGAAAAAGGAGAGGAAATGCAGATAAGTTTGGGAGAACAGGAGTATCAGTTGACTGGGGAAAAGTAGTAGGCTTATCAGGCTGGGGTGAAGGCTCACTTGGAGTTTGTGGTCATTGACTAAAAGTAAAACCTGTCAACATGGCTGTGAGCTTTCCTCCATCTATGGTCACCAGAGGAATGTAATCTAATGTAAATAGAGAGTTAGATTTAGCAACAAAGAACTCTGAAGAGATAGAAGGGACAAGGGAGCTACGTTTAGGTAATGTGGTGATTATAATGACAACACGGCATCTAAGATAGTTAAGGGGAAAGAGAATATGAGGGGATTGTGGGTAGTAAAAATGAGGACATTCAATCGATTAAACTGGTGAATGTCAGAATGGGGCTACCCTAGGGAATGAGATGGATTCAAAATTTTTAAAATTTTAAAATTACTGAATGAAAGATTGTTTTTTTAAAAATGTAACAGAATAGTAAATACTCTAGATCTTAAAAGTGTGAGAATATTGCAGCAAAAAGGTATGAGGACAGACATCAGGGACATTTTTTCCTTTTGCTAGACATCTGGTTACCTAGCTTAAAGTACATATTTGAACAGTATTCTCTTGATTATCTGCTAAACAAAGTGAGTTTGTTTCTTGCATATAAATGTATGAACATCTCACAGTTAGATACTAATTGATTTGTACATAGTAAACCTATCACATAAAGTGGGATCAAGGTATAATAAGTGTCTGTTTAAAATGTTCTCTTTTTGGACTTCCCTGGTGGCACAGTGGTTGAGAGCCTTCCTGCCGATGCAGGAGACACGGGTTCGTGCCCCGGTCTGGGAAGAACCCACATGCCGCGGAGCAGCTGGGCCCGTGAGCCATGGCCGCTGAGCCTGCGCGTCCGGAGCCTGTGCTCCGCAGCGGGAGAGGCCACAACAGTGAGAGGCCCGTGTACCGAAAAAAAAAAAAAGTTCTCTTTTCAAAAAGCTCTAGCTAAGAAATTATTTTAGCCATATGATCTCATATATCATAATTTTTTGACAAGATTGTCCTATATTTTATTTTTTCTCCTAAGAAAGGAGAATTCTGAAAATGCCAATGGTATGAGCTTTCTGGAAAGGTATTTACTAAGTCAAAATTTTAGGAAAACAAAGGCTCTAATAAATTTGGGAAAATGATTTCAAGAGAGTGTGTACCAATTACACTGCTAACAGTCAGTGGCTCTGTTCAATACATCTTCAGCTCAGTACTGGGTTTTATTATTGTATCATTCACTAAGTTTATGATAAAATAATATCTCATAGATATTTTAATTGGCATTTGTCTGGTTACTAGCATGATTAAAATCTTTCCCTCATTTTAGTCTCATATTTAGCTTGTTAGGTATCAACTGACATCTTTTGTATATTTTTCTACTGAACTTTCAGTTTATTTCTTAACAGTTTGTAGAACGTTTTTAAATATAATATTAATCCTTTAAATTTGGGGGCAAATATTTGTCCATTTGTTTGTTTTCATCTGATTATTCAGAGTTTTTGACATATGTATTTTATATGTAGTCATTCAAATTTCATAACAATTGTGCACAATAAGCATTACTCTTCCCATTCTGCATGTGAGAAAATAGTGATTCAGACAAGGTTGAATCATCCGCCCTATAGGTCCCCACAAAGTGAAATTTCAGTGCAGGTTTTTCTGGCCCCAGAGCACATTCATTTTTCTATGTTACACTGTAACTGGACACACAGAGTCTGATAATGAGAGCATTTTAGTAGGAAACATTTAAGAAGCGGATAAAGTGAAAACATAGTGAAAAAGGGCCATATTGGGGAAGTATCAGTATAATTACAGCAAGAGTTGAAGAAAATGGATCTATAGAACAAAGGACAGTGATGAGTTGACAATTATTCCAAGATTTCCTGCATGGCTGATATAGTGCATTACCCAGTGTGACAAAGAAGAAGCCAGGCACCGAGCTCTGTCACTGCAAGATGATAAGCTGAGTTGTCTTCTCCACATTTCATTTCTCCTAGTGACAGTACATACAGTTTGAAATGCCTTGTACAGAAAACTCTCTCCAAGTTGGGTGGAGAGGCCAAGTTCACAGTTAGACAAGGAGATCTGGACAGGTTTTCTGTACACAGATGGAATCAAATGACATGCCCAATGCTGCGTGTGTGGTAAGAGGAACAGGGCACCTATTTTTTTTTTTTTTTTCGGTACGTGGGCCTCTCACTGTTGTGGCCTCTCCCTTTGCGGAGCACAGGCTCCAGACACGCAGGCTCAGTGGCCATGGCTCACGGGCCCAGCCGCTCCGCGGCATGTGGGATCTTCCCGGACCGGGTCACGAACCCGTGTCCCCTGCATCGGCAGGCGGACTCTCAACCACTGCGCCACCAGGGAAGCCGAGTCATTAAGTTTTGATCAACTAAATACCGCCTGGGTATGTGTGTGTGTGTATATATATAAAATATAAAACAATATATATTTTTATATAAATATAAAATTAAATTTGCTATAGTTAAATACTGTTATTTTTTAATTTTAAGTAATTTATTCCAATAGAAATATTTCAGAAAACTGTACTTAAATTCATTTTAAGTTAGCTTATGCAAACACACTGAAGATCCACACTCTCATTTGCACATTAAACAGAAACAAAAAGTGAGAAAGGAACCAAGCTGCACGTCACTCCAGGAGGTCATAGTGCAAACAAATACTTCATCTTTAGAACCTCAAGTTAAAGGGGATGAAGGAGAATAAAAATGGCTTGTGTTTTCCTGTATAGTATCATCATTGGATATTTATCCCTACAGATGCTCTTAACTCCTTTAGATTACACTGTGAATGAGTTCCCCACCCCCTCCCCACACATACATACTTCAGTCAGCTGTAAAACAACGGATTTGTCAATAATCAAGGTAGAGAAACTCTTGAGAGGCTGGTGACTTATTATCAGCTACTCTGTCAGACCTAATAAGTCAATAATTATTGGACTATATCTGTGAATAGTTCTAATAGGTGTTATCTTCATGGAAAAATTAATATTTGTTACCTGATATCTAAAGCACAGCTAATTACAAAATCTTCTACTTGTCTATTTAAAAAAAAGTTCAATCCCAAAGCATTCTAATTATGTATTCCTTTAATCCCATCACCACTTTGCAGCCCAAATGACTAGAATCAAACTTTAAATACTACTAATAACCCTCAAGGACCAGTTAACCCTTCATGTGACTTTAAAGACTAAATTTACTTGCCTATTCTAGAACATACTAGCCCTTTAAAAAAATGTGAAAAAAGCATCTTGACTCAGTTGGACAACGGTGGCTCCAGATCTTGCAATAATCTCAGAGAAGTGAAATGCTTCCAAGTTTTGCTTTTACTAAGGAAGCTAGCTTAGTCTCTTAATTTCTCTTTAATGTATATTTTGGAGTTGTTTTTACTTTTCTGACATAATATTTTCAAGTAAACAATAACTGGTAAATTAAGAGACTGCTTGTTTGTTCTGAGTCTTACTTAAATGTAAGAATGTACTGAAGGAAATCTCACTTCTGGGCAAAGGGACTCTTGTTATGGACTTTATAATGACTGTTATAATTTGGGAATATCTATCAAATGTATTTTGATTAGAACAGAAATTTTTAAATGTTCCTTGAAACTCTAGGCTTCTGCATAAGTACTTCAGGAAACCTCCTAAGATTCATTTGGAATTTTATAGATCCTGACTTGCAAGTATCACCTAGAATCTCTAGAACGAAAAGCTTTCATTTACCAAAGCAGCTATATTTATTCTCAACAACTTTTTAGTAACTTGTAATTTGTATTATAATACATGTGAACGTATAATTTACATGCCTGCTTTGGTCATTTACTGTGTATTATTGCTTCTTCTTAAAATTTCATTTGAAAAAATATTGGTTTTGCTGCCAAAAACATTAGGAGATCGCTGGAGTTGAACATGATTCTAGGCTGAGTTACCAGTCCTTTCTCTATTACGTTTGTACATTTTATATACCCCCATTGTTCATTCAACAAATGCTATTTGAAAAGCCACTGTGATGCTTGTTTGCCTATTGTCTCTCAGCTCCGTTTCCACCCTTCATTGTTCTCCTTTGTATCCCAGCAGGCTGAAAGCCTGCAAACTACTTTTCTGGACTCCCTCATCAGCTGGCTTTTGGTTAGGTTCTGCCAATGGGAGGAATTAGTAGGAGTTTGGAAGACAAAAGGAGGAAAGAAGCCTACCCCTAGCCAGTCCCAGCTGCAGGGGATGCCTCCCACAGTGGCCAGCAGCAGGGAGGACACGTTCTGCTTAGGTAATGCCTTTCTAACAGCAGAAGCAGCAGTACCTCCAGAGAGATCAGCACAAGCATATGCTCCTGAGTCTCCTTCTTCAGACGTGGTGCAGTTGCAATAGTGTCAGAGCAGTAGTGAGTACAGGCTCCTGGCTTCAGCCTGGGGGCAGGAGCAAGTCCCTGGCCTCTGGGTAGTGCTGTCCTCTGTAGTGTATCACCAGCACCAACTTTCTTCTTTTAGTTCCTACAGATCTTCTAACTCCCTTGTAAGGATTTCCTGGTGTTAAATTCCCCCTTCCTGGAAATACCTTGAGTGGCTTCTTTTGTTTTTCTGATTGGACATTGACTGATTGATGTGTCAGGGCAAGACTGTGCTTTGGGGCTACTGGTGAGTCAAACAGCCAGAAAACCAGACTTCATAGAACTAGCAAATACACTGAACTTCCTATACAATACTTTAAATATTGTTTGCAGGTCATTCTACTCTATTAGAATATACACGCTATATGGGCACTGAATCCTATTAGTCCTTTTATTTGTAGAGCCTGTCACATTGGCTGAGACTAAAAGATACCCAATAAAAGCTGCTCTCCAGTTGGATCCATGGAAATATAAAGGAAGGCCGTGGGTTCAATGTCAAGTTTATAATTTCACAGGGAGAAGAAACTCACTTATACTTCCCTTTCTTCTACTCTTTCCTTCTTCCTTGTATTTGTGATCTATTTAGTCAAACACTGTATTCTTATGGACCAAAATATTGAGATAAAAGGAAAATAAATGAACAGCAAAGAAGAGAACTACTTCAAACAGGAATAAATGACATTGCATTTTAAATCTCTGTATAGGATATTCCTCTCTCATTGGAAGAAAGGGCACAGAACTTGTGGAACAAAGCCTTTTTCTTTTAGTTTTGCACAAAATGTCAAGATATGAAGCTGCCCTTTTATGATGCAAGCTCAGACTTTTCCTACATAATGGTTTGATGCTAGGTTTTGAATTATCTCTAATCCCAGGTAGGAGCAGAAATTGTTGAATGCGTATTAAACTTATTCTGCTGGGTGGTGAAATTTACATCACCGTCGTTGATTGAAAAACAAAGATTTGCTTATTTTAACTACTATGTTGGAGAATCTATTAACAAAGGAAAAAGTCTCAGTTTTCTTGGCTAGATGGACGTATCCATGAGAAATTTTAATAGTTACTTCTCATACAGTTCTAGCTATTGTAGAAGCAGTTGATATTTAATGAATATAAGGATGTTACAGAGTATAATTCTTCAGTTATTCCATGTTAGATATAATTGTAGTGACACTATCAAAAAAGATATACCAAAAAGGTGATGAAATTTAACAACAGGGTATTTTTTCCAACTATGGGGATAAGAATATTAAACAAAATATTATCCTTTTTTCTTCCTGTCATCGACATTCGTATGCCTATGCTCATTTTTACCACACATTTTGTTACTGCTGTTGTTTATTTGTGTTTTGCTTGGTTTAGACTTAGAAGCCAATATATTGATAAGAAGTCACCTTCCAAAATTATCCTTTTTACCCTGACTTTTACTAAATTTTCTTAACAATATTTACTTTTATTCAGCCAGTTTAGAAGCACACGGCTTAACACTACTGCCTAGGTGTTTCTTTCCTCCTCTCCCCCTTTCTGGAAAAAAAAATTGTTACAAGTCATCATTAAATAAAACTCCATCATAATTCCCCTTACTATTGCTAAAAGCTTATAGCCACTGCTTCGCAACATTACACCTCCCTGGGAGATGCAGAAAACACAGATTGTTTGTTTTTACAAATCTCTAATTGAAGGGTTGAGAGAGGGAGGGATTTGGCGGGGGAGGAACTTGTAGACAGATTAGACTGCTGGGGATTTCTCATGTTAGATCATAACTGTTTGTGTTATATACCCAGTTGAAAGTTGAGCTAGCTGGCTTGTTTTCTCCACACTGGAGGACTGAGAAAAAAGAAATGGCTCTAGTGGTACAACATTTTATAAACATTTACATTTTATTTATGAGTTCTTGATGATACTTTAAATAAAGTTAGTACATGGAATTCCATTTCCTCAACAAAGAAGTCGAAAAACAGTTTGGTTTCTTGTGCTTTTAGCTTTTTTTCTTCTAATAATTCTGAAGTGCAGTTACAGATCACTTAAAAATATACCTATGGGTTAGCATCTCTAAAACAAAATAAGCATGCAAGAGAAAGTGACTCAAAAGGGAGTTTTCTTCTATGTTGTCTAGGAAACTTGTGCTGAGGAGTATAATAAGTTTAATTAGTTCAATTCCTATTAAAATTATTTTAAAATTCAGTAAGTAAGCAGAAAAAAAAGAGTTTTCTTAAAAAGGGTATCTCTCTCTCTCTCTTTTTTTTTTTTTTCTAACAATTGAGTCGATATCACTCTAAATAAATCCTGAGAAGACTGTGGGGTAGTTTTAAAGGCATTTCCCTAATGACCTGAAGGCTACCAGCTGTATGCTTCCTTTTTGATGTTTCCAGCATCCAGCCCCATCTCCCTGATTGTATGCTATGGCCTCACACACCATCCAGAGAAGGCCCGATAAGCAGTCAGAGCAGTTTCAGAGAGTTGCCAGGTGGATTGTGCTGTGCTAAGTGAAGTATGCAGGAAAAGAAGAAATGAAAAAAGAGCCAGACAAACAAAAAACCTGAGTCATAAGCCAGTTCCTCAACCTTTGGTAGGTTGACAACCTCCCAAGAGCTGAAAGTGGCCCAAAATGATTGCCTCAGGTAAGGCGTCTCTTGGTGTCACACCTCCCAGGGATTTGAACCCAGCCTGGCTGTATGAAAAGCCAGATGAATGTATGTGTGGGTTTCAGCCCACTTCCCTCTTCCCCATTCATGCTAATCATGATAATCCCACCACTAATACTGATGGAGCACCTTAGCCAGTTGTTTCTGGGCCCTGCACCTCTGTGCACTGAGCTGGAACAGCTGTCTCTGAGCACTAACCTGAAAACAAAGAGGAAACAACACAGAGTCAGGAGACTGGCTCCTTGCTCCCTGCACACAGCTTGGACCTAAGCCTCTTTGCACTGAGCTCCGTCCCCAGGCTGCCCAAGAAGGGGTATACTCATCAACAAGGGTGGGTAAGCCGGAACTTTAATGAACCACTTCCTTGCCCATGTATATCTCCAAATATCTATACAGATATAAGAACAAATCATGACATAATTGCATGATGGTGATAAAATTAATTTATGTTATCAAACAAAGAAAAGAAAATCACTCATTCAATAATTTTAGTGTGAATATGAAAAAAGTGTTCATATGCAAAGGTGTTCTCATCTACTATGGGAAAAATGACTTTGCTTTCCATTTACTATGAGATTTTTCCCTCTTTTACGTATAAAAATCAAATCAAATAAACACGATTTGGTTATAGAACTCTGAGGTTGCTAATTTCTAATTGGATCCCCTTCCCCCAAATAACACATCATGAGCCTTAAAATACAATAACTTCCTGTGACTCTAAACAGAAGTTAAAAGTAGCATTTTACTCTTTAAAGCTTTAAATTCCATCTTGTTTCTAATCAGCCATCTGGAGTGACTATACAAGGTTACACGGACCTGACTGATTTATGAATATAATTTTTGTTTTAATTGAAACAGCAACATTTAGGTTCCACCTTAACAGTGCACCTTAAAAGATTATCTCGGTTATTTCACAGGCACCGAGCCGGCACTAATAGTCCAAGGCAGATATTGAAAAGCAGCACAGGGCCAGGCAGATCTATTAGAAATTCCCATCCACGCGCCTCATACATATTGATTTCTGACACCAAGCAGCAGTGAAAGCCCCCGTGGGAATAATATATTTAGCAGGGTTCGCTGCGAGGAGGTCACAGAGTGCATACAGATTAGCTTCAGAGGACCAAGGCACTAGTGTTGGAGCCAAATGCTAGATTTTATATCATTTTAATCTGAACTTTTATAATCCTTTTAGTTCTTCTTTCTCTGGATGGCAGAGAGAAGGCTCCTTCACATGTATCATGCATCTTTTTCTTTATTCCTCCTATAAATGTGCAAACGCCGTTGTAATGGGGAGGAATGTTCTTCTAGCATAAGCAGCAGAGCCCTGACCAGATTTGCTTTTATAAACGGTGGTCAATTCAGATGAAGACATCTTTATTTAAAGATTTCTTTCTGTGGGGGAGGGAAAATCACAAATCTGTATCTCCAGTTTTAAGGTCTAAGTCTAAAACCTGCTCTTATTGAAAGAACCATTCCTCCCCTCCCCCGCCTTTGATGCTAGGGCTCATTGAGCAAAAGTTGCATTTATACTGTTATGTCTATGAAAACAAAAATCTAAACATTTTTTTAATTACCTTTCTGATGGGTAGGGAATGCCTGCTCATTATGCAAAGAAGTGTTGTGACTGTATCAGATAAAGGTGTCAGAGGAGAGTCAAACAGGCATTTTGGAGACTGGAGAGATGCCAGCAGTGTGCAGGGAAAGGTTAGAGTGGACACACTTTGACAGAAGGGTGAAATACATTCAGACAACAAAGGGAAATAGGAGGTTTCACTCAACAGACAGACAAAGGCTTATTGTCTTCTTCTAGACTGCATTTAAATTTTAGGTGTTCTATGAAAAGTTCCCATGATTACCAATAATCAGAAACAATAACTACAGCTTTTGAATCCCACTTATTTTCTCTGGCATACCCAACAAGCATAAAAGGCTGGAAAAAAAAAAAGAAAACAGTGTAGGGCAAGCAATCAAGACTTATCCTTGAAAATATAACAGTAATTAGAAGGAAAACGTGAATTTGAGTTTTGTTTTATAGATAAAGATTTGTTTTACCAATAAGGAATATTAAAGTACCCAGTTAAGACCTGGAATTTTGCCTGTCAGATTATCTAACTAAAATATGTCAAACATTCAGAATAGTTTTTCAGGACTGTCTCCAATGGTATTATGTGAACTTTTATTTTATTTTCTAATATGTTCAGGCTGAGCACAGGCCAGTAAAAGAGAGCCATTAAGTTTGGAAAAGGAGAAAATAAGAGAAATAAAATCTCAAACATAATTTTTAAAATGAAGATCTGGGCTTCCCTGGTGGCTCAGTGGTTGAGAGTCCGCCTGCCGATGCAGGGGACACGGGTTCGTGCCCCGGTCCGGGAAGATCCCACATGCCGCGGAGCGGCTGGGCCCGTGAGCCATGGCCGCTGAGCCTGCGCGTCCGGAGCCTGTGCTCCGCAACAGGAGAGGCCACAACAGTGAGAGGCCCGCGTACCGCAAAAAAAAAAAAAAAAAAAAATGAAGATCTGCTTTGGGCAAATGCCCCTGTCAGAAATGCTTGGCCATAGTGCTGCCTAAAACCCAGACTTAAAGCACACACTGAGCTAGCCAAAAACATTTAACTTTCTATTTGGCTTCTTTGTGGAATTACAAGTGTGCTGAAAGTTAGAACAAACCCAGAGTTCTTAGCAACTAGAGAAATGACAGGATTAAGGAGTACCTGGATGCTGAATAATCTGAGAGCCTCTCACTCAGATCACTCTGGTCTGAAGAGATTGTACCGAAACACTCAGATTATAGGAAGCAGGTGCAGAAAATCAGAGGGAACTGGATCAGCTACACTAGTTGACAAAACCAGAGGAGTGGAACTCTGTAGAAGTTAGAAGTTCCTTCCATTAGAAAAGGAGAGTGTGTGTGTACATGTGTGTGTTCATTCCCATGAACTTGGTTTAATTTTAAATTGTGGTATAACAAACCAGAACGTTTGGTATAATCAGTCATATTTGCAGGTGCTGACGATAGGGCACATGGTGATCCATTCGAGAAAAGTCCAAGGTAGACTTTGACCGAAGATTGGATCATGTCTTTGGTCAAGTCTCTCTCTTCCCTGGTGGAAGTGGCCACTCCCTTATTTGGGATATTTCTGCATGCTGTACCAACATCTATAATAAATGACTGTCAAGGTCTGGGCATGCTCTTTGGCTGAGGGAGATGCCTTCTGGTTAGAAAAGGAGGAGTGGGCAATCTTGAACCAAGGAGCCTGGAATAAGCCTGAAGTAAGCAATGACACACTCAGGACTGGGTGCAAATCTAACAAGAAAGCTAGAGAACCCTGTGGAAGCAAACTCCTTTATCACGGCACTGGGCAAAATCCTATACCACATTTGACAAGGAGACCTTGAATATAATATCACCCATCTTTCCCAGTTGTCAGCACATTTCTTAACTTCCTTGTCCCTAGATGTTAGTCAGTAAAGATTTGCTGACTTGAATAAATTATATTAGATAGAAGTTACACCTAGGGGACAGAGACCAAAAAATAATTGGCAAAAAGCAAAAACACAACCAAACAAAAAACAGCAAGTCATTCATCCAGCAGTTCTGTCTTCAAGGTGTCCGACATTCTGCTTGACTGCTTCTTTCTGAACTGACCCTGGATCTGTGTTAGGTAGACAGCCTGAGACGGATGAAGCTGTTCATTTTTGCCTGAAGGGGGTGGGGCATATTTTCCCTCTCAGAAACAAGCTCCTGTTAGTACAGGAGCAAGGAAAGTACAAGTATTGATGGCTGATCTCCTGAATTTGACTGGAGTTCCACTGCCCAGGTGTCAGTTCACAGTTTACATTCCATTTTTCACCCTGAGCCCATACTACAGAGCTCTGTCTTGTAATCCCAGCTGACACCAACCCTGCTAGCTATCTGTCCTGATGAAAGTTTAAAAATTGAACATTACATTTCTTCCACTTGCAGCTCTGAGCTTGTTTTAGTAGATGAATTGCTTATGGGGGATGTTAAATTTCTAGTAACAACAACAAAAGAATCACCTAAAATAACTAAAGCTACAAACCTTTATCTATCCTCCCTCCACCAGATATGTAAAATGTCCTCCTACTGTAAAGCCACTATTATGTTGCGTTTATTTTTATTATACATGTTGATGAAACCCTGCCAGCAAGGGAGGGGACAATGACACTAGCAGGGGTTGTGAAACTGGTTTGATTTCCTATCAGCATTTAACCCCTGGTCAGACCAGAGGCTTCATCCTGTCGGCCATCATTTGTAGCGCCTGTTTGGTAACTCAGAAGCTGTCCTTGGGCTTAACGACAGCAGAATGCAGGTGTTTGCAAGGCATTTTCCCATGAGAAGAAAATTCAGAGTTTTTATTCACTGAATATACTGTATAAGCTTGGAAATCCTGAAGAAACAGGCATCTTAATTTTAATTATGTGAAATCTTCACCTTAGTCAAAAAAAGCTGGGTGGTAGAATCTTTTTGGATGATTTTTTGAAAATGTAATGCTTGATTCCTACATAGTTAAGAGAGTATAAAAATAAAATAGAAATTAAGTGGTGGAATTATTCCTAAAATTAATTTGGGCTTCCAGCCTTCCTAGCCGGGTTAAATATTTCCTTTATTTCCATGAAGAGCTTAAAAATAATGGGCAATGTGTGTGAGGAAATAAAATGTGAAGGTGTTATAAACCAAGAGCATAAACTATGCGTGTGTGGTCTACAATTCCAAATTCTGACAATGTCCACAGTGTAAGAATAAGATGCAGAGAGAATATACAGATGCATTTGTGAGCAGGAAACAGGGAAAAAGTCCCTTTTAGTTGAGGGCAAAAATATGCATTTACTTTCAGTTGAAGTAGACACACTTAAATCCCTGCTGAGCGCTGGGGAGGGGTTGGATGAGCTGTCTAGAAAGCATTTTCTCTCTCTTTATAATGTTAGAAATCCTTGGACTGCATTGTGCATTGCAATGCAAGGATTCTGCAGTGTAAGAGCACATCAGGGCATTGAGAAAGGCTTAATGCATTCTCATTAGAGGAGGATGGGGGAGGGGGAGAGGGAGGGGAGGCGTCTTGGGGGACGGAGTTGAGCTCGACCACTCTGGGAAGCATTACAATTTTGTGCCTTCTCACTTCAACTCCCTGAGTCCCCTAGCTTTACATAGCTCTTTCACAGACGGTTCAGTAAAATTCCTCCCAAGCCTCGTGTAAAGAGAGCAGTGTTGTATATCGTTGCTTACAGTTTAACAGTTTGTTTGCTTGGGCCTTTTAAATATTTTTTCCTTCCTGGGCTGCCTCCGCAAACCTTTTTCACATTCACTTCTAATCAGATGAAAACTGGAAAGGAAAAGAGGGCCATCTGATCAATGAAAGAAAATCTAGATGCTTTTAGAGTTATTAAGCTCCGCAGAGCCGCCAGCATGGAAAGTCCAGAAGGAGCCGCAAAGCAGGCTTTATAATTGGGATTCTTCATAGCTGGTTTGATAACTGTAATCTTCCAGACTAATTTACTTCACTTTTTTTTTCTTCCCAGTTTGCTTCTTTTCTAGGAAAAATCAAAAATAGGTTTTTTTCTTTCTTTCTTTTTTTTTTTTCAAGAACATTTTTTATGTGACTTGGAGATTTTAACTCGGAAAGAAAAATGACCATGTGGGAAGACTGCCCCCTGAGTAGCAGTTCATCTTGTAATGAGCAGGATGATGCCTCCCAAAGCCAAGGAGCCGGGGGTGAAAATAAGGTCTCTCAGGTATCAAATGTTGAAAATAGCTGGTGACCCCTTTTGTTCATTATGGTGCCTCCCAGAGGGACCATTGGAATTTCGTGCTGCAGAAACAAGGCTAGCCGACTCACTCTTATGTCATGGGCTTCCTAAAGTAGATTAATAACCAGAGGGAAGTGTGAAGTTCACTCTAGCCATGCCAGTTTTGAAATCTCAACTTCCTCTAAAAATTTTCTGCTTGGAAATAATTACAGAAACACATATAATATGTATTCTCACAGAGAAAGCCACCAGACTAGCTAGACCACCCTTTGAGATTCTAGTGAAATTGGGGTCTTTGTTATCCGACCGGGATATTTTGTTTTGATGAGTTTCCTAAGTACAGTCTCATAAGAATTACATTTATTGTTATTGCCTCTACTGAAAAAGTAAATAGTTTCCAGCATTTACTTATTTTTAAAAGATCTGGCAGAACTGTCAGTCAGTCAGTATATATTTGAAGTTCAATTCTCTGAGATTTTCTTCTTGCAATCCTCTGAAATTTTAGTTTGGGGAAAATTAAGAACTGTTTTAATTTTTTTCTGGACTGGGGGTGGAGGCAAGAGGCATGGCAATTAAGTCCTAACTGAAAGAGAGAGTAGTGAAAATTGTCAGACAAAATTCTATCTTTATTATAATTGGACACCTGTTCAATGAGGTGTTTATGGGATTGAGGACAAATACAAGCATTTGGTAACACAAATTAGGAATGATCTCCAAGGCTACTGGCTGTTAACCATAGAAACATAATTTCTAAGCTTTCTGAAGGATGACCATTTTGTATATCTTATTTTTAAAATAGCTAAATACTGTACTTTAGTTAGGTGGGGAAACTAAGTTTCTATCCCATTTACGTAACTGCAGTTTCACCAAAACCATGCCACACATACAGCTGCCATTAGACTGACAGTCATGGGTTGTGTAACATTACTATTATGTACTGTGTATGCCTTTTGAATTTTTATAATTGCATATTGCTATGTGTTGAATAAGTTAAACATAAATATGTTGGATATTTTAATAGGATGGATTTTATAGTTTTTGCTAAAATAAAACGTTGGCTAATTTTTACATACTTACTCATATATATATAATTAAGTTGAATATAAAATATTAAATTCATTTTTTCTCCTAATTCTAACATTGTCCCCCAAATTATAATTTGGTTAGATTCTAATTCTCATGATTTGAAATTGAGCAATTATTTTTTATTCCCATATTTTCAGAGAAGGTATCAAGTGATAGCATGACAAAACACTTTTTTACCCAGTTATCTTAACTGAAATCAAACCCAAAACAAGTGGTAGTGTGGCCAAACAGTTTTTTTATCCTGTTATCTTAAACAAAATATTAAATTAAAAAGATTAAGGCAAATAAATAAATGATTAAGTTATATATTTATCTTTATTTTGAAATTTTCAATGCTGGCTATGAATTTATTATCTGTTGATTCAATGTAAAAAGAGAGATTTTTGACTTTGATTTCTTTATGATGGTAATAATAATAGTTAACGTTGATTGAGTACCAGGTTCTATGGTTAGAGTTTTACATACGTGACTTCATTTAGTCTACACATGGTGCTATGTGGTAGTACTATAACTATTCTAATTTTAAATTTGAGGAAACCATGGCATAACTAGATTAGATAATTTACCCGAGTTTGTAAAGGTTGTAATTAAAGATGTCAGGATTGAAAGCAGGTCTGTTTGACTTCAAAGTTTTGTGCATTATGTTATACTGATTCTCTAAAGATTAGGAAACATCATGAATCATCCATTTTATGCTAGCCATTAGAGTGACTTTTCCTCAGAAGGTAAACAGAATTTTATCATTGATTGAATGGAAGCTTTTAGCTAATCTTTCCTCTTGGATAATCCATTCATTTATTTGTTCAAAAAGTATGGAGCACCAATTGTCTGGGTAACGTCACACTGCTTTAGGTATTGGCATGCCTCAAACCTAAGTGAACAGCATGAACAGTGTCTGCCTTCATTGTATTAATGTTCTACTATGGCCATGGGAGAGAAATAACTATAAAAGTAAATGAAGTTTTAGGAGAGTTTGTGTCGGAGAATGATAAATAGTTTGAAGGCAATAAAACAAGAAGACTGGGAAGGATTTATCTTAGGCTGGTCGTCAGCAAAGAGTTCTCTGAGCGAAGACATTAGAGGTGCAATCTGAACGATGAGGAACCAATCACCAGAGTCTGGAGCAGAAAGAAAACAAGTGAATCGGAGTCCTCTGAGTGACAAAGGCACAGTGCTGTGACCCTGGGAGGTCGAGGTTGGCATGGCTATATTATTTTGTAAACAGTGGTAGTAACTGTGGATTTTATTTTAAGAGCAATGAGAGGGACTTCCCTGGTGGTCCAGGGAACGGGGGTTTGATCCCTGGTCAGGGAAGTGGGATCCCACATGCTGTGGGGCAACTAAGCCTGCGTGCTCTAGAGCCCGCTCGTCACAACTAGAGAGCCTATGAGCTGCAACTATTGAGCCCGCGTGCTCTGAAGCCCGCATGCCACAATGAAAGACCCCCCATGCCGCAACAAAGATCCCGAGTGCCGTAACTAAGACCCGACAGTGAAATAAATAAATATTAAAAAAAAAAAAGCCATGGGAAACCTCTGAAAAAATTCATGCAAGCTAATGCGTGATCTGTATTATTATTATTACTTGAGGGAGCTTTCTCTATGGCTGTGTGAAAATGGACTCTGAGGAGCAAAAAGATGGAATCAGCACCAGGGAATGAAAGCTTTCCAGACTTTGTTCTCTTTAACATATGTGTGTCAAATTACATAATATTTATAATGTTATGCTATGGTGTCATGTTGTGGATGTTATGTTATAATCACAAATTGTGTTTGATGGAGTTCTATGAGACAGTATAACGTAGTCATTAAGGTCGTAGATCCTGAAGCCGAACAAACTGGGGTAGAATCTTGGCTCTAACGTTTTATAGCAGTGTGATCTTGGAACTTATATTGACCTCTCTAAACCTCAGTTTCTTCATTTGTAAAATCAGGATAATTAGAGACTCCATTGACCCCCACCTCACTGGGTTGTTATGAGGCATAAATAAATTTGTAAAAAACAGAACAGCTCTTGGAACCTCGTAAATACTATAAAAAATGTTTGTTAACTAATATTAATTAAATACAATAAAATGCGTACATGGCTTCTCACCACCAGAGAACCGGAGAAACACTTTGAGAGATCTGAGAGGTGCCTGTCTATTCTGGCTGGTCTGAATTTCTCCTTTTCTTGAGCTCTCTGAATCATGTATGGAGCCCCTTCTGAGTACATCATGCTGAGCTGTTCTGGGATGTTCTTTGTTATTTCAGGCCCCCCATTCCTATCCCTTAGCAGATGCATTTGTTTAAAGTTCCCATTAAATGCTCAGTTTATATCGGAGGCATTACCATGGAAGCTTTCCTTCCTTCCCATGTTCTCTGTAGGATTCTGGCTGCCAGCTTCCCTCATTACCCCAGAGATGGCTGTGTGGCTCCCAGTCCTGTGGTCCTGGGCACAGACTGAATCCTCAGCCAGCCTCTGCGTTCTGCTGCCCCTATCTTCTCTCCCAAAACAGAGAGGGGTTTAGTCCTGGTTATGGAGAGAGTACCTCTCTGAGCAGGCAGATCTGGTTAAAACAAATTGCCTCTTGGCAGGAACTGTTTAAGGCCTACTGTTACCTGGGAGAGATTCCCTAACTTTTTCAAGTCATGACTTTACAGAAATTATCATTTTTATAGAGTATTGTGAGAAAAATGGGCACAGCAGTTCAAGGTGTGAGGCAACACATGCTGGGGATCTGGCTAACTTGTGTCCCTCTCATCACCTGAGGATAACAGGTATAACCCATTCTCACCCATGAATCAGCACAAGTTGGGGAGAGTTCTGACCTATAGGATAAAATTAAAATCCTCTGGAATTTAACATGCCTACCCTTCCAGGTTAATTTCTAACTGTTCACCATTTAGGCATTTAAAATCCTAGCATTTTAATTACCTCTGGGACTTTGCTCTTTTAAATTTCCTTTAGTAGAATACCCACCACCTCCCTTTCTTCTAAGTTGGCCCTTATCATCTTTATGTCTCTGTTCAAGTGCCACAATTTCCAGGAACTATCATGGAAGTCTTTCCATTCCCACATGATCAAGCTGGTGAGTTACCTTTATTTTATACTTTCCAGCATGCGATACATTCATTTGTCATAGCTCCTAACACACTATCTTAGAATAACTAAACCCCCGATTAAGTTAATCTTATTCATGAGTGTGGGAATCTCACTTACTTTTGAACCTCTTGAAAAATTTAACACAGTAATTAGTAAACAGTAAGTGTTCAAATTACATTTGTTGCATGGAAACTTGGATGCCTTGACCCTTTATTTTTAGATTTACTAATTATCTTCCTCAGTGAAGGAGCACAGGGATTTTCCATTAAACCACTCCTGGTCCATATAGACAATATTTTATGTTTTTTGTTATTTTACAGGTGATAAAGCTGAGGGGTTAGTGATGTACCTCAGGTCATGTAGAACAGGCAGAATAGGGCCTCGATCCCATAAATTATGCACACAAATGCAGCAAAATTGAGATCCTCAGAACCTTAGTTATAATCGTTTTACACATAAATACAAAAGTTATAAAACTATCTTTTCAAATTAAAGCACACTTTTATATTGGACAATAAAAGGAAAAAAGAAATAAGTATTTTAATATATTTTTCCTGTTGTTCACTTTTTTTTTTTTTAACATCTTTATTGGAGTATAATTGCTTTACAGTGCTGTGTTACTTTCTGGTGTATAACAAAGTGAATCAGCTATATGCATATGTGTACTCCCATATCCACTCCCTTTTGCATCTCCCTCCCACCTTCCTTATCCTACCCCTCTAGGTGATCGCAAAGCACCGAGCTGATCTCCCTGTGCCATGCAGCTGCTTCCCACTAGCTATGTATTTTACATTTGGTAGTGTATATATGTCCGTGCTACTCTCTCACGTCACCCCAGCTTACCCTTCACCCTCCCCGAGTCCTCAAGCCCATTCTCTACATCTCTGTCTTTACTTTCCTGTCCTGCCGGTAGGTTCATCAGAACCTTTTTTTTTTGGATTCCATATATATGTGTTAGCATACGGTATTTGTTTTTCTCTTTCTGACTTGCTTCACTCCGTATGACAGACTCTAGGTCCATCCACCGCACTACAAATAACTCAATTTCGTTTCATTTTATGGCTGAGTAATATTCAATTGTATATATGTGCCACATCTTCTTTATCCATTCATCTGTCGATGGACACTTAGGTTGCTTCCATGTCCTGGCTATTGTAAATAGAGCTGCAATGAACACTGAGGTACATGACTCTTTTGGAATTATGGTTTTCTCAGGGTATATGCCCAGTAGTGGGATTGCTGGGTCATATGGTAGTTCCATTTTCAGTTTTTTAAGGAACCTCCATACTGTTCTCCATCGTAGCTTTATCAATTTACATCCCCACCAACAGTGCAAGAGGGTTCCCTTTTCTCCACACCCTCTCCAGCATTTATTCTTCGTAGATTTTTTGATGATGGCCATTCTAACCGGCGGGAGGTGATACCTCATTGTAGTTTTGATTTGCATTTCTCTAATGATTAGTGATGTTGAGCATCTTTTCATGTGTTTGTTGGAAGTTTTTATATCTTCTTGGGAGAAATGTCTTTTTAGGTCTTCTGCTCATTTTTGGATTGGGTTGTTTTTTTTTTTTTTTTGATAATGAGCTGCATGAGCTGCTTGTATATTTTGCAGATTAATCCTTTGTCAGTTGCTTCATTTGCGAATATTCTCTCCCATTCTGAGGGTTGTCTTTTTGTCTTTTTTATGGTTTTCTTTGCTGTGCAAAAGCTTTTAAGTTTCATTAGGTCCCATTTGTTTATTTTGTTTTTATTTCCATTTCTCTAGGAGGTGGGTCATAAAGGATCTTGCTGTGATTTATGTCATAGAGTGTTCTGCCTATGTTTTCCTCTAAGAGTTTTATAGTGTCTGGCCTTACATGTAGGTGTTTAATCCACTTTGAGTTTATTTTTGTGTATGGTGTAGGGAGTGTTCTAATTTCATTCTTTTACATATAGCTGTCCAGTTTTCCCAGCACCACTTATTGAAGATGCTGTCTTCTCTCCATTGTATATTCTTGCCTCCTTTATCAAAGGTAAGTTGACCATATGTGCATGGGTTTATCTCTGGGCTTTTGACCCTATTCCATTGATGTATATTTCTGTTTCTGTGCCAGTACC
The DNA here is from genome assembly GCF_059928025.1 of Delphinapterus leucas. Taxonomy (NCBI): domain Eukaryota; kingdom Metazoa; phylum Chordata; class Mammalia; order Artiodactyla; family Monodontidae; genus Delphinapterus; species Delphinapterus leucas. The sequence continues at coordinate 34,952,768 of NC_143133.1, forward strand.
GTACTGTCTTGATTACTGTAGCTTTGTAGTATAGTTTGAAGTCAGGGAGCCTGATTCCTCCAGCTCTGTTTTTCTTTCTCAAGACTGCTTTGGCTCTTTGGGCTCTTTTGTGTTTCCATACAAATTGTGCAATTTTTTGTTCTAGTTCTGTGAAAAATGCCATTGGTAGTTTGATAGGGATTGCATTGAATCTGTAGATTGCTTTGGGCAGTATAGTCATTTTCACAATGTTGTATCTTCCAATCCAAGAAGATAGTGTATCTCTCCATCTGTTTGCATCATCTTTAATTTCTTTCATCAGTCTCTTATAGTTTTCTTCATGCAGGTCTTTTGTCTCCTTAGGTAGGTTTATTCCTAGGTATTTTATTCTTTTTGTTGCAATGGTAAATGGGAGTGTTTCCTTAATTTCTCTTTCAGATTTTTCATTGTTAGTGTATAGGAATGCAAGAGATTTCTGTGTATTAATTTTGTATCCTGCTACTTTACTAAATTCATTGATTAGCTGTAGTAGTTTTCTGGTAGCATCTTTAGGATTCTCTATATATAGTATCATGTTATCTGCAAACAGTGACAGCTTTACTTTCTCTTTTCTGATTTGGATTCCTTTTATTTCTTTTTCTTCTCTGATTGCTGTGGCTAAACATTCCAAAACTATGTTGAATAATAGTGATGAGAGTGGCCAACCTTGTCTTGTTCCTGATCTGAGAGAAAATGGTTTCAGTTTTTCACCATTGAGAATGATGTTGGCTGTGGATTTGTCATATGTGGCCTTTATTATGTTGAGGTAGGTTCCTTCTATGCCTACTTTCTGGAGAGTTTTTATCATAAATGGGTGTTGAATTTTATCAAAAGCTTTTTCTGCATCTTTTGAGATTGTCATATGGTTTTTCTCCTTCAATTTGTTAATACGGTTTATCACATTCAATGATTTGCATATAATGAAGAATCTTTGCATTCCTGGGATAAACCTCACTTGATCATGGTGTATAATCCTTTTAATGTGCTGTTGGATTCTGTTTGTTAGTATTCTGTTGAGGATTTTGCATCTATGTTCATCAGAGATATTGGCCTCTAGTTTCCTTTTTTTGTGACATCTTTGTCTGGTTTTGGTATCAGGGTGATGGTGGCCTTGTAGAATGAGTTTGGGAGTGTTCCTGCTATATTTTGGAAGAGTTTGAGAAGGATGTGTGTTAGCTCTTCTCTAAATGTTTCATAGAATTCACCTGTGAAGCCATCTGGTCCTGGGCTTTTGTTTGTTGGAAGATTTTTAATCACAGTTTCAATTTCAGTGCTTGTGATTGGTCTGTTTATATTTTCTATTTCTTCCTGGTCAGTCTCAGAAGGTTGTGCTTTTCTAAGAATTTGTTCATTTCTTCCAGGTTGTCTATTTTATTGGCTTATAGTTGCTTGCAGTAATCTTTCATGATGCTTTGTATTTCTGTAGTGTCAGTTGTTACTTCTCCTTTTTCATTTATAATTCTGTTGATCTGAGTCTTCTCCCTTTTTTTCTCTGTGAATCTGGCTAATGGTTTATCAATTTTGTTTATCTTCTGAAAGAAACAGCGTTTTAGTTTTATTGATCTTTGCTATTGTTTCCTTCATTTCTTTTTCATTTGTTTCTGCTCTGATCTTTATGATTTCTTTCCTTCTGGTAACTTTGGGGTTTTTTGTTCTTCTTTCTCTAATTGCTTTAGGTGTAAGGTTAGGTTGTTTATTTGAGATTTTGTTTGCTTCTTGAGGTAGGATTGTATTGCTGTAAACTTTCCTCTTAGAACTGCTTTTGCTGCATCCCACAGGTTTTGGGTTGTTGTGTTTTCATTGCCATTTGTTTCTAAGTATTTTTTGATTTCCCCTTTGATTTCTTCAGTGATCTCGAGGTTATTTAGTAGTATTGTTTAGCCTCCGTTATTTCACTTTTATCTTTGATAATTATTTTCAAGTGGTAATCATCCTTTAGGTAGCTTATAACTGGGTTTGAATAATATTTTATTTAATCATTGGGAAATACTTTTGGAATCTTATTAATAATATTTTTTACTTTCAAAGTTCACAGTCGCAATAATTTTTTTTTTTTAATTTTTTTGTAGTATGCGGGACTCTCACGATTGTGGCCTCTCCCGTTGCAGAGCACAAGCTCCAGATGTTTAGGCTCAGCAGCCATGGCTCACGGGCCTAGTTTCTCCGTGGCATGTGGGATCCTCCCAGACCGGGGCACAAATCTGTGTCCCCTGCATCGGCAGGCGGACTCTCAACCACTGCGCCACTAGGGAAGCCCAGTAACTTTGTGGTTTTTTTTTTTTTTTATTTTGTGGTACGCAGGCCTCTCACCGTTGCAGCCTCTCCCATTGCGGAGCACAGGCTCCGGACACACAGGCCCAGTGGCCATGGCTCATGGGCCCAGCTGCTCCGTGGCATGTGGGATCTTCCCAGACCGGGGCACGAATCTGTGTCCCCTGCATTGGCAGGCGGACTCTCAACCGCTGCGCCACTAGGGAAGCCCAGTAACTTTGTGTTTTATTTTTATTTTATCTTTTAGTAACTTTGTTTTTTAAAGGTTGTTTCCAAATAAAGTGATTGCCTTCGTCAAGGCATGTTCCGTTTAATTTTATAACTTAGTGAATCACTGACCAAGATTTTTCTCATCCATTCTTTTCCTCAGACATATTCATAGATACTAAAATGACGATTATGGCCTTTTCTGACAATAGAAACTTCATATTTGAAGTCCAAATTTGAAACATTTATAGAATTAACTGTTTCAGACTTAGGAAATGCTTGATTTTTACATTATCTTTAGGGTTTAGGAAGCAATAGTGACATTAGTGCAATTTATAATTGGCTTGAAAATAAATTTGACTTGATGAAAACATCAAATTATTTATCATTAGTTTTGGTTTATTTCTTGGCCAAAAATAAATGTAACTTGTTTTAAAAGTTTGTGTATACAAATATATTGAAAATATTTTTAATTTTTAAAGTAAACATTATTTTACTTTAAGTAAAAAGAATTGACAAAGTTACCTTTATATGCTTTTTACTTATTGCTCTGTCATTATGGGATAGAATATAATCTTACTCATACCATAAATTATTGCTTTTTGAGGTATGTGTTGATAAAATAAAATCACAAAACATGAACAGAATTATTTCAGATAATTTCAGTTTACCAGACAAATTATCACAGTAACTACAGACACTTTTATTTTTAACCCATCTTATTTTTCTTTAATTATATTCTTGAATGAAAAATAACCACAAAATTTTAAAGAATTAACCTGTTTGGAGAGTAAATCAGATTGGAAGGTAAAGCATTTGATACTCATTGAACAAAGACATAAAAATGACTTAGATTAGTGTGAGGATGTGTCAAGAAAAGATGAGCCCAAATGACTTGATGAGTAATTCTCTACTTATCAATATCACTTTCCATGTGAATAACCATGTAATACGGTACCCATTTACTTACTTTAAAAATGAAGCAAATATAGCCATAAATACACAAGCATTTGCTTTAATCTTCTTTATTTACTTGTAAATAAGTTGCCTTCTCTCTTTCACATTCTATATTGAGCACTCAGAAAATTCTATCAGCTTAACTTGAAAGAATATCTAGAACCTGACAACTTTCACCATCTCCGCTGCTATCATCCTAAACCAACTCACTATCATCTGTAGCCTGGACTCATGCGGTAGCCCCTGAATGCTTTCCCTATATCCCACCTTTCCTTCCTTGCCTACTGACATGTCTGCTTGGCACCCAGAGTAATCCTTTCAAAACAGAAGTCAGCTCCTGTTATTCTTGTTTCCCTTCCCAGTAAGCCCTCCTTGCTTGGAGTAAAATCCAAAATGCTTACAATGGTCTACAAGGTCCTGTATGATCTATTCATTAACTAATACCTGCCTGAACTCATCTTCCCTCACTTTCCCCTTGCTCACCCTCTTACAGTCACTCTGGCTTCCTCATGCATTCCATATCATGCCAAGTATTTTTCAACCTCGTGGTCTCCTCTTTGTAGATATCCTTCCCTTAGATATACAAATAGCCATCTCCTTACCTCCTTCCAGCCTTGGTCCAAATCCTTACTTAATTTAAAAAATATTCCCATCCCAACTAAGAATTCTTATTCTCCTTCCTTTCATGCTTTATTTTGTTGCATGACACCTCCCATATTCTTAACTAATATATTTACTTTGCTTTACTCATTTTGCTATTGTCCGTCTCCCACCATAGAATGAAAACTTTATGAAGACAAACCTTTTGATCTGTTTTATATTTGCCTGGAGCAAAATAAATGCTTAATACATATCTGTTGACTAAATCGATGGATGAGTCAGTGTAAAAGAGAAGAAACCTTTAGAAAATGAAAATGCTTGGCATAGACTTAATGATGTTTGTTGAGCCAATGAGTTTAATGAAAATTCTTTTGAAAGAATGTTTTGTGGAGAATCTTCTATGAGTTGTTTCAATATAATTCTTAAGCAATAATTAGTTTTTTAAAAAACTGATTATTTGAAATGAAAGTTTATTTATTGCCAGTCTTTCTGTGTTTGTTACAGCTTGAATCAGGTTATATCAGAAAGATGGAAATATGATTAATGATACCCGAAATACTTTTTCAGCAAAACCTGAAATGTGGGGCTCTAATTCCCCAATCTGCTGCAGGAATTTGTTTTTTCTTGGATCTAGGAGAAATAAAAGAGAGTGGCACATTTGCCTATCTGCTGCTGTCACGTTAAGCATGCTCACTTCACAAGCTCCTGCGGATGAAAGTGTAATTGTGTAGAAGGTGAATTGATTGCAATTAACCTCAGGACTTACCCTCAGGCTGGGGTATTCTACCTCCTTTTCTAGAAATGTGCCACCAAGGCCGTAATACATGGCTGATGAATACATATATCATACAGGGAAACACATATATTATGGGATAAAGTGCATAAATCATGCAGAAAAACATGCATTATACTGAGATGATCAAATTATAAGTGAAGCATATAAATCATAAGATTACACTGTTGAGTTGTATCAGGAAACATAAATTATATAGTGAAATCCCAGGGTCACTAGAGGGTTCACTGAATAATGAAATGAGCTCCTATAACTTAAGGAAAAGTGGAGTAACAGTGAAAAACCCATTGTGCATTATGTTGAATATTCCATTTAATCCAATTTTATCTCCTATACCTTTTGTATCCAAGGAATCAACATTGTACAGTATGAGGAAAGGGGAATAAATAAACAACAAATGCAAGATTGAATGATGATATGCTATAAGTATATTCAAAAATATAAACTTTCAAATATAATGAACATCTGTAACCAAGTTTTAAGTCAAAGTTGGAAAGAATGGCAGTTCCAAAGTCAGCTACAAATATCAGAAGGGCAATGTCTCATTCTAAAATAAAGAACGTCTTGAATCTCAAGAAGAAGATCCTAAAAAGAGAGAAGAGATGAAATTAAGATTGGCTTGCTCTGAATGTAGATAAGCAATTGAAATTTGGATTGATTCACTGAATTAAATAATGAAGAACAAAAACACTTATTTTATATTATGCATATAGAAAGACTTTGCTTGCCTTCCTTTGGGAATCATTTTTCACATTTGACTTTGTTTTTTCCCCTTTACTTCTCTGTACCTTTGTTCACACATGTATTAATAGGATGAAAGAGAAGCAAAATGGAAAAGAGAATTCTTTAACCTAGTTTTGCTTTTTAAAAGAAAGTCAAAAGCTGGTAGAGACCATTCTGCAAGGCTTTAAGAGAAGCTCAGGCTAAGACAGACTTTCACACACAATACAGGACAATGATACAAATCAGATCAATCTCGCAAAGTTTCTTAGCGCAATGTTCATCCATGTGAATTATGTTCTCACTAAAGCAAAGGGCTGGAATTCACATCCATTCCCAGCTCTGGCGAGTTAGGGTTATGGTCAAAGCTTGGTGTACTGAGGGATTCCTTAGTCATAAACAAAGTGTTTGACCCACTCTGTTCCTCAGGGCAATAGAGAGCCAGAGCCAACTGAATTTATACAGTGGGAATTGATAGTTTATTGCTGACCCTGGAGGGGCAAGGGCACTGACTCACATCCTATTTCTGGCTTTCTTGGCATTTGTTACTGCAGATAAAGGTAGGTTGTGTCAAGATGTTCTGCTGGTCCTGGAATACAATTCTGTCAAAATGCAAGTGCTAAATTTTATTTGAAGGGAAACAATAAATTGGCACCCCAAACACCCCCTGCCTTCCCTAAACATCATCTTTCAATTGCTCACTGTTACTCATGTTGAGTGCTAGTTAACACACCAGTAAGGATGTTAAAAGATAAGTGTCCTGTTAATTGTGCATAAGTAATTGTAGAAGAAACTGTAGTGCCAAAGACACATAGAACTCCTTTGTTTTGAACAGCAAGTCACATACAAAATAATAATGATAATCATGAAGAGTTAATCCAGAAAAATGTTGAGTTTGTTATTTGTAAATTCAATTTTGGCCTGCTAACCAAAACTGATTTTCCCTGAAACATCCATAAACGGTTAAATCTGCTTGATATAAGGATAATCATTTTACTCTATGATCTATGTGTTTCATTAGTTGAGGTACACATTCTGCTGTAATAAATGTGCTTCAGTAAATGATCTATGCATTTCTTTCTGAAATGTATGTGTTTCACTAGAAAAGGTATGTGTTCATCAACTATGAATAATGTTCCTAACGGCACCACATTATATTACTTGGCTGGTATCAGCACAGCATTACACATCCATTCCCTCATGACCATGAGCACTGCATCTGCAAGAAGACACACATCAGCCCCTGTCACTCTCAGGTGTTGATGCATGTGTGCGTGAACTCTGCAGGCTTGGGAGACACAAATGGGGGAAAAGGGGAAGGGAGTCATTTTGTAGGTGAAAATGTTCGTTAAATGAACAGGAAACAAGGGATTTTTCTAGTCCTGCCCTTTTACAACCCAGAGGAAGGAAAAACAATACAGCAAAATACAGTTGAGATTTTACTGTTTCTCACAGGCAAAGTTCCTTCCATATACTTCAGTTAAACATCACTTGGGTAAAGGATGAAATCATATAATTCCAAGTTAAACATTAAAAACATTTTTTTAACTTATGTGACATATATTAAAATTCCACCAATTTCCTGATTTCAGTGAATTGGCATCCAAACTGATGAAGCGAAATTATCTTTATAGAGTGAAATTAATTAATTACTTAAAAAGTTAAATACATTCTCCTGTAAAAGGTGTTGCTGGTATTGATGAGGGATTTATGTTAGTTTACAATTTAAGAGGGAAAAGAGAGTTTTTCTTAGGTATTCTGAAATGCACAGTGATTTACTTCTCAACATATTAAATTCAAACAAATCAATTACCCAGTTGAACTCACAACCAATTCTTTGTGGTCTCCAACTTATCTGGAAGCAGTAACAAAAACACATTTCTAGATTATCTATAGAAATCCCTTTTTTCACCAAGCATATGAGTTTCTTATGCCCAACTGTCAGTGTTTGGAAATGTGCTTGATTCTCAGATATTACCATTAATTTCATAATTGTAACCTCTCCATCACTTTTTTCATTGTGATATAGACATTGTAATTCAATGTATAGGATATGGGTTAATATTGCCATGAGCAGACGGGATGAATTACAATCTCCTTATGTAAGTGTGTTAATTGTGACAGACTCACTTATTTTTCCCAGGTTAAAACCAATGCTTTGTATATGAACTTTCCATTTAAAAATCATTTTTCAATAAACACTGAACACTCTTTTACATATGACATCAAATAATTCATTATACATGTCTCCATTTAGTGACCTAATTTTCTCTCTACTTTTCATATATCATTGCAGATATTTCTTTCATTTATACCTGCTTTTTACATTTTTTATTTACTGAAATGACTGAAACCTGGGAGTTATTTTTTACTATTAGGGGAATTAGGAATTTCTATAGACCTTATCAGCTAGCAAGTCATTTATCTTATATTTGAGATATTCTCTATAGGAATAGTCTGCATTAAGTAGTGCTGAAATAATTAATTCAGTGCTTTTAGAGAATTGCTATAATTTTTTTTACAGTAGAATGTTTTGATGTTACCCTTGCTCTCATGTTTTGAAGAATTATAAACACACACATATGAAAAAAGAGAAGGTTCTGGACAAAAGCAATCTTTCTGATAAAATTAGTTCAACATTAAAAGTGATTGAATTCAATCTATGTATGAAACTGGGTCAGCCACTAATATTTTAGGGACATCCAGAAGCCATTAAAGAAATAAAAATGTTGGTTTATACATAGGGATTAGACATAGTCCTTTTCTTTAATGCATGTTACACTAAGTATTATTTAGTTATCTTGTGAATCAAGTGTTAGTAATATTATAATAACTTTGATATTTTGGATATCACCAATAGATAAATTATTTGTGGTAGCCTATAAATTGTTGCTTAAAAACAGAAGCAGGAAATTGTGCTAAATATGCTTTCAGAAATTCTCACTGAGGGTTTTTGAAGTCTATAGTGAATTTCCCTCTTACCAAGTTGGATTAATATCCTGAATTACATACTACATCTTACTTAGAGAAGCCCTCATTAGGCTCAAATCAGTCATATGTGAGTAGATCATAAGCAAGTTCCTTGAGACCTGAAATGGTCTGAGTAACAAACATTTAACCAATTTAATTCCACTCTGCATGTGATTGTGTATTTGAGAAAAATCTCTTTGGTAAAGATTCCTTGAAGACCCATACTGAGATTATCCTGAACTCAAAGTATTCCACTTTGTGAATAAAGAAAATAATAATATATATGTCGTACTTTCAAAAATATATTTTATTCACAGATTTCCACCAGCATACATCTTCTGTACACATAGGTCTATAATATATTTATAATGTTTACAGGTTATTTAAAGAATAATTTTGTTTTATTTTTGCTTTGGTTTCATTGTGATTAACCTATTTTATGGGTACCATGAGGACCTATGTAATGTTTACGGAATCCCAAATGTGATCTGAATTAGTGCTCTCTGTACAAAATCTAGCTCTGGCTTTGTCTATGACCCGGATGTTTTAATACCATGGTATCTTTCCTGTGGCTTCTACGATACTTTGAGGGCTATATCATAAGTTTGATGCAAAAAACCCAAAAACCCAAAAACCTTCAGCCACTCTGAGGTGAAAAGATAAGTTGAATATTAAATACAACTTAAATATCCCTTTAAGAATTTGTGCAAATGCCAGTTCATTTAAAAATCAGGTTAAAATCAGGTTATATTAGGCCAAACACACCTTGTACTGCTAAAGAGTTTCACTGTGACAATTTGGTCATCAACTGCAGCCATTATCTGGGGATAAATCAATTTGCAGCAGCTGTGGACAGCTATTTGAGTATAGAGCAGAGCAGCTTAACTGTAGAAGCATGTTAAAAGTTAAAAGGCCAGAGTCTTGCTGACTACACATAGGATTTTTTTTAAGGTAAAACCATAACACAACATTGCCTAGCTATAAAGGCATCAAGCCACTCTTGCTAATTCATCCAACCTAATAGCTGATTTGATATGCTTTCTTTTCTAGCTCCCTTGTTAAGGGTGGTGCATATTACAGAAACTTGTCTAGATCCATTTTTTTTCTTCTTGTGGCAAATAATTCTCTTTAGAGGTTCAGTTAGTGCTTCTGGCAATGGCAGAACTAGCACTTTTATGGTCTTTTAAAAGATTGTCCTTGGTTTCTTTAAAAGGTCAATATCAGGTACAGAGTTTTCAACTGTAAGCAGAATGGTGCTATACTAGATAAGTAGGCTTGCAGCAAATGACAAGAAAGAAGGTGTACAATTTGCCCCATTTATACATTAGCTTACTTATAACCTAGAATTTGTAATCTTTTTACCTTTATTTTTCTTACTTGACACAATAGTTTGTTTTCTAAGTTTCAGACCTAGAGTTAGAAAGTAAAATAATTTTCTGTGTTTTGTTTTATTTTAAATTTCTGTGTTGGTATATCTAGAAAATGGATGATGGACAGAGAGGAAAGGAAGGGTCTTTATAGAAAAAATAGCTTTCTGAATTAAGTTGGAAATGATATATACAAATTTAAGTGTGCATCAATTGTGGTTTGTTTAATAGGTTTACTTTTCACAAAATAGTGCATCCAATGTAACCTCAAATGCCTGAGACAGTGTACAAAGATGGTTCATATTCTGTAGAGTGATATAATCTAATAAGGACCAGTTATTGTTGTTGAAGCTGGAATAATGATTCTGTCAGAAAATATTCTTTGTAAGTAATCATTGCCATTGAAGACATGACATTGTTGTGGTCTGAAGCTTCTGGTTGGATAATTTCAGTAGTCATCAGTCACGAAAAAATTGGATTTGAAATATCTGGCACATTTTAAGTGCCCCAGCCAAATGTTATGTGATAATAAAATTATTTATGTAATTTTACATTTAATTAATGGTAATTACATATGACTATAATTTTAGGAAAGAAAGAAAGGAAGAAAGAAAGAAAGAAAGAAAGAAAAAGAAAGAAAGAAAGAGAGAGGGTAAAAGAAAATAAAAACCTGTTTCTACAGGCTAAATATTCTTGCTGGAAGTTGTAACTTGACTGATGCTAATGTTAAATTAAAAATTTTAAAATATATAAATATCATAAATTCAGCTTCCATACAATTTGGTCATATGTTAATTTTTTAAAATATTGGGGTAAATTAGTGTAACAAGGATTATTTGGTGGTTCTACATAAATATTTTTGTGGGAACAGGTCAGAATCTGAGAGAGGCTGAGTCTAAGTACTATTATCCTTATATTACAGGCAAAAATGAAGAGCATATAGATTCATTTTTAAAAGTGTGAGTGAGGGCTTCCCTGGTGGTGCAGTGGTTGAGAGTCCGCCTGCCGATGCAGGGGACACGGGTTCGTGCCCCGGTCCGGGAAGATCCCACATACCGCGGAGCGGCTGGGCCCGTGAGCCATGGCCACTGAGCCTGCGCGTCCGGAGCCTGTGCTCCGCAACGGGAGAGGCCACAGCAGTGAGAGGCCCACGTACCGCAAAAAGAAAAACTGTGAGTGAAAGTATTTTAGGTTCACAAATGTATACTTTTTTAGCTATTAAGAACCGGCAGAAGCAGGATATCAATTTAAATTATTGGTCAGTAAGCACAGTTACTGGCTAAAGGTTCTCTTTTTAAATCTACAGAAATGCCATTGGTGCACTCTGTGGTAAAATCTCGAACTCAAAAATCCTGAAAAGCTTCCTGGGAAAATACTTGACCTTACATTATTAGTGGAGAATGAAAGGAAATATCCATTGAGGCTCCTGTTAACAGTTCTTCAAATGAATAATGCACATTAAATAACAATAACCAACATCCATTAGTACCTATCTCATTGTCTGACACCTAGTCAGTGTTCAGTAAAACTTTGGTGCAAATTTGATCAACATTCCTATTCTACAGATGAGGAAACTGAGTCAGAGAGTGAAAAGGCCTTACCTATGGCCACACAACAAATAAGTAATGATTTGGGGGCTACTAGTTTTCTCCTAATATCCATTCTCCTCTTCTCCTTTCAGTAATAAAACCCCTAAGTTTAGATTAGGCACGTAGCTTAAACCCCAGCTTGAAACTCCATTTCCCATCCTCTTATTTATTTATTTACTTAAACATCTTTATTGGCATATAATTGCTTTACAATGGTGTGTTAGTGTCTGCTGTAGAACAAAGTGAACAGCTATAGGTTCACTTTTGCATCTCCCTCCCACCCTCCCTATCCCACCCCTCTAGGTGGTCACAGAGCACTGAGCTGATCTCCCTGTGCTATGCGGCTGCTTCCCACTAGCTATCTATTTTACATTTGGTAGTGTATATATGTCCATGCCACTCTCTCACTTTTTCTCAGCTTACCCTTCCCCCTCCCCGTGTCCTCAAGTCCATTCTCTACATCTGCATCTTTATTCCTCTCCTGCCCCTAGGTTCTTCATAACCCTTTTTTTTTTTTTTTTTAGATTCCATATATATGTGTTAGCATACGGTATTTGTTTTTCTCTTTCTGACTTACTTCACTCTGTATGACAGACTCTAGGTCCATCTGCCTCACTACAAATAATTCAATTTCGTTTCTTTCTATGGCTGAGTAATATTCCATTGTATATATGTGCCACATCTTCTGTATCCATTCATCTGTCGCCCCATCCTGTTTTGAAGTTAGTTATAGATAACCATGGTACTATGTTTTTGTCAATAGTTTTGAACTGAAGTATGTTGGTTGCAACTTCTGGGTCTTATCTTTAAAGGGACTGGAACTTATTCAGTCACGTGTCTGAAAGCTGTGTGTTAAGTGTGACAAAGCAACATAATGCAAGGAGCCTGAGAACCCAACAGTGTCAAACCACAGAGCCAGACTGGGGCACCTTACCGGAGTTTTACATGAAAGGGATTAAGCCACCTTAGTTGTCTTTTTATACTTTTGTATTTAGGATTCTCCCTCTTTCTTACCCTCTCAGCAATCCAATAGGTATCCTAACTAATACGAACTGAGTTTTGAATCCAGATCAGTTTGAATCCAGAGCCAAAGCTCTTAAGCATTATAACACGTCCAATTAAAATGACTATTTATTAGGATTATCAAGGTCATTTTTGATGTAGGAATTCTTTAGTTAGTAATTTATGTCTCTAGAAATGTTGGATCAACTACCTTTGACAAAGAACAACAAGTAGAAGAGATGTATGGAAGGAAATGCTATAGGCTCTACTAATTTTCTTCCTGAATTAATTCCCCAGATACTTTGAATTGTTATCAAAATACCGATCATTTATAGATTCATTTTGATAAGGATGATATACAGAATTTTCTTGCCAAACAAGATATCTTTTATAAAATACCTCATGAATGGCTTTCTTTATATGTACATCAGAAAAGCAAAACAAGTTTAAGTACTACTGGCTGGCATAGTGAAGTGGCTTGTCTTTTAAAAAGAAAGTTAGTTTTTGTAATTGTAGTCATTAAAACAGGATTCTACTTCAAATCTAAGGTGTGATGATTATTACTATGTAAAACAATGTCTTATTGCTATGTTTCTAATAGCCACAGTCTTGCTAACAGCTGGGCAAGCGTGATACTGTATCCATATGACAGAAAAGAACAAATCAACAGCAATTTATTGACCAGCACCCCAGTTACCAGAAAGAGTTAATTGCTTTGTCCAAAGTGCTTGATTGCTTTCAGGAAGATTTGTAGAGAGTAATAGTATTAGAGATTTTCTAATTAACAGTGGCCCTGTTCAAGCAATTTTACAATTTGAGTTAAAATTTATATAATACATAGGTCTTAGGGGTGCAGTTCAAGGAGGTTTTACAATCATATAAACGTCTGTGACTGTCACTCTAATCAAGGTAAACATTTATATCACCCAAGTCACTGGTGTCCCATCCTATTGAATTCACAGCCCTATCTCAGAGGTAACTACTGTTTTGTTTTTTTATTACTAAAGATAAGTTTTGCCTGTTCCTTAATGTCTAAAAAATTGAATCAAACAGCCTGTATTGTTTTGACAGGGACTTCTTTTGTGCAGCATAACCTTTCTGAAATACATAAATGATTTTGTATATATCAATAGTACTTTGTAATTGCTGAGTATTCCAACATACAAATATACCACATTTTGTTTTCTTATTCACCTATAATATATATTTGGATTTGTTCTAATTTCCTGATAAAATGAATGAAGCTATTCTAAAAATTCTTATTAGTCTTTTCGTGAGTATATGTTTTCACAATTTTCTATATTCCCGGCATCAGTGAATGAGAGTTACAATTGCACTAAATTCTCAGCAACATTAGTTTATCAGTCTATTTTCATATTAGCCAATCTGGTGAGTGTGGAAGTGTATCTCATTTTGGTTTTAACTAATGACAACTAATGATGTTGAGCATCTTTCTCATGTACTGCTGGCCATTCATATATCTTCTTTTTAGAAGTACCTGTTCAAGATCAGTCTTCTATTTTTTAATTGGTGGCTTGTCTTTTTATTGAGTTGTAGAAGTTCATTATATAGTCTAGACACAAGTCTCTTGCAAATTTTGCAAATAATTTTGTTCTTTGTAATAGTGATTTTTTTTTTTTTTTTGGTGAGCAGAGGTTTTAATTTTTGATGAAGTCCATTTTAACAATTCTTTATTTTATGGTAGGATATTTTGTCCTGTTTAAGAAATCTCTGCCTGTACCATGATCACAAAGATATTCTACTGTTTTTATATATAGGTCTATGATACCTTGAATAAATTTTTGTGTATGGGGTGAGGTAGGTGTTGATATTTATTATTTTCAATATGTTAATCTATTTTTTCCATCACCATTTGTTAAAAAGACATTCCTTTTCTTATTGACTTGGGATTTTATATGTGAATCTAATTTCTCTATATTCTATTCTGTTGATCTACTTATATGTCTTAACATCTGTATCATGTTGCTTGATAATGGTAACCTTATAATAAGTCTTGAAATTAGGTAGTGTGTGTACTCCAATTCTGTTCTTCTTTTCAAGATTCTCCTGGCTACTGCAAGATGTTTGCATTTTCATGTGATTTTTGGAAATAACTTCTCAATTTATACACACACACAAAACTTTTTGGGATTTTGGTGGAAATTGTATTCAATCTACAAATCAACTTAAAGAATATTGATATATTAAAAATATTGTCTTCCAATTCATAAGAATGGTATATCTTTTATTAATTTAGGTCTCATAACATTTTTATATATATGTGGTGAAATATAAAATATTCTTACCACAAAAATACGATGATAAGTCAGAGTTTTAATTTCCAGGGTAAATGTAAAATAATAAAAAGATAAAGGACAATAGAGAAATTAAAAGAGAATTCTAAAAATATTTTATTAACCAAAAAAGAAGGCAAGAAGTGAGTAATTGGAAAAAACATAAGATGAATGACTAGAAAAGAAATAGCAAGAAGATAAACTTAAATCCAAGCAGATGGACAATTATATTAAATATAAATGAATTATATTCTACAATTAAAAGCCAAAGATTGTAAGAATGGATTTTTTTAAAAAAGACTGAACTATATATTTTTTTACAAGAAATGAAACTTAAATGTAAATATATAGATAGATTAGAAGTAAAATGATGGAAACAGATATGCCATGCAGTTAATAAGCATAAGAAAAATAGGGTTGCTATTTTAATACAATGTAAAATAGACTTTAGGACCAGAAGTGACTAGAAACCTTTTTTTTTTTTTTAACCACACAGCAAGCACAGCTTGTGGGATCTCAGTTCCCCAACCGGGGATTGAACCTGGGCCATGGCAGTGAAAGCCCAGAATTCTAACCACTAGGCCACCAGGGAACTCCCTAGAAAACATCTCATTAAAGGTCAATCCATGAATTTAGTTCTAGTTGTTTTCTTAAACCTAACACATAGGCTTTCTAGACCTTTCCTGAGTAGTCAGGTTGCTCAGCAAGGTCTCTTAGGCTGGTTATAATTTCTGGTCTTACCATTCAGCAGTAAATTTCACATAAAGTGGTTACCTCTAGGTATTTTGGAGTCTTATTCTGTGCATACCCAGGCCAGCCTTTAGCCAAGGTTCATGTTTTGGATCCCCAGGAAGACTTCTGTTCTCTAACTCTATGCTGCTCCTTCTTATCTAGTGCTCTGAAAATTCTGGCCACATTAGCTGACTTGAACTCTTATAACTGAATCTGAAGCTCAGCAAGACTGTTACTCAATTTGGGCTCAAAAACCCTGTATACTGGAGCAATAAATTATTTCCAGCCAGAAGCCAGGGTGATTGCAATAATTACTTCAGAGTTTATAGTCTTCCATTGCCTACTGTTTATGTCTGAAAATAGCTGCTGCATATATTTTATCTAGTTTTATGGGGTTTTTTTTCTTTTGGCGAAAAGGCAAATCAAGTACCAGGTATTATCAGACTATAAGTGGAAATTCATCAACGTTTTGCCATAGCAGTCTGTTTAGAAACTTACACTTCTCCTATGTTTCTCCTTTACTGTCACACTACCATCACACTCATTGCACTTTTTTTTTTTTTGCGGTACGCGGGCCTCTCACTGTTGTGGCCTCTCCTGTTGCGGAGCACAGGCTCCGGACGCGCAGGCTCAGCGGCCATGGCTCACGGACCCAGCCGCTCTGCGGCATGTGGTATCTTCCTGGACCGGGGCACAAACCCATGTCCCCTGCATCGGCAGGCGGACTCTCAACCACTGCGCCACCAGGGAAGCCCTCATAGCACTTTTGACACCAGATGTGTTGGGGTTTTTCCCATACCAAGCAATTCTGTGACATCAATTTGTACCCTACAATTTAACTCAACTGACACTTTCCACCTGGAGATAGCATGAGATTTCCCCCAGATTAAGGCCTCAGTCCGACAAGACTGCCCCTCCCACCCTCTGATGCTAATTGCAAGTTCGGTAGTTACTGTGCTTCTCACTTACTGTCTACCAATTGGAGGTTCCAAAAACCCCTTCCTTAGGTTCAATTAATTTGCTAGAGTGGCTCACAGAACTCAGGAAAATGGTTTATTTACTATTCACCAGTTTATTATAAAAAGATATAATAATGGATACAATTGAACATCCAGATGGAGGGTATGTCTAGAGCAAGATATTTGTGAAGGGGTGCAGAGCTTCCATGCCCTCTCTGGGCACACCACTCTCCTGGCACCTCCGTATGTTCACCAGCTTGGAGCTCTCCGAAACTCATACTTTTGGGATTCTTATGGAGGCTTCATCACCTAGGCATGACAGACCATTAACTCCATTTCTAGCCCTTCTCCTCTCTCTAGAGAGTGAGTCATGGGGATGAAAATTCCAAGCTTCTAATCATGGCTTGGTCTTTCTGATGACTAATTCCCATCGAGGAGCTCACCAAGACTCACCTCATTAGAACAAAAGATATTGTTATCACCCAGGGAATTCCAAAGGTTTTAGGAACTCTGTGTCAGGAATTAGGGTCAAAGACCAAATATTAGAATGATGACATAATGACTGACATCATTTTCCATTCAATTTTTATTATAGACTATTTAATGATGTTTTTGTCAGATTTTATTTTATGAACATTTTTCCCTTGATTGGCATAAAAGTAGAAGATTTTTTCTGACTACTTTCCTATATTCAGGTTTCCATAAAAGAACTCCTATTTCTGGGAAGAAACAGTATTGGAGCAACAATTAGAATTCATCTTTTTTCTCACCTCTTATTTTTCAAGAGAAGAATTGAAACCCAGCTCTTAATTTGTTTCATATTTGGACCCTTCAGGCATAAAGTCAGAAGCTTCTTCTTAACCCAGACTGTATTAAGAATATAATAAATGAACACCTTAGTCTCTGTTACTTATGAAGCATACAGGTGACTATAAATACATTACTTTTAAAATAAACCTCGCCAAATTATAAAAGTGTAGTGGAGGAGCATACCCCTATCTAAGAAAGAGGGATGGTGGCATTGTTCTGGGCAGATTTTCTACAAGGAAAACCTCATGTAATTAACGTGACTCTGGCCCTTTAACTCTTAACATGCTTCCCCAATTAAGCTTTCAAGGCCTTGAACTGTAATATCTGGCCACATCTGCTAGAAATTGATTTATACCGGAAGATCATTGGAGCTTCTGACCTCTCTGTTAGAGAATTTTATTTAGCTTTTTGGCTATTAGTCTCTTTTTTGCCCTAGAAGGAGGGTGAAAAGGAAATGATGTAAATATTTGCATATGTTCTAAGAGGAGCTTTCACTATTTCAGTCTTCTTTTTTAGACACTAGATAACTGTACTCAGTCATTATTCTGTGAATGTAGAACTATAGCTATTTAATGTTATAAGCACTTACAAAAAACATAAATAATGCACAAAAAATTTGGAGTTGGCTTATCTCCTAAAATTAGAATAACATGTGGTGGGTATTTGTTTACGTGATAAGAAATTTTATTTCAGTCCAAATCCTAATGTAATTTACTATTATTACTATTATTTGGGTTGTTGTAGTATTTCTAAAATTAATGTTTAAGTATTCACCTAATAATAGGGGGAAATTTATCATCAAATGAAATTCTGTTTTGAGATGTGCTAAATAATCAAAGATTGTCACCATGGGTACAGGACCTGTATGGCCCTTTCCATTGGCATGCTCTTTTTTCCCCCTTATTAATAGAGTTTGCAAGGGTTATATAAGTCAGAGACACGTCTGCCTTTTTAAGGAGTTGAAGCCTAGTCTGCACTGTCTTGACTCTGCTGAAGACCACCTCCTTGCACACAGCACCTCATATTTAAATGTGAGATCTGCCTTTGGAAGATTCCTTCCTCATTTGGGTCCGAACCCGTGGGACAAGGAGCCCTATCTTGCACTGCTTTTGCCCGCACTGCATTTTTGCTTGTTATCCCCCTGCCTTGGTCCTAGCAGTTGTAACAAACCACAGGTGTTACAAACTCTAAATTGGAATTGGATGTTGGATTCAAAAAACAAAACAAAACAAAAAAAAGAAACTCATGATAATTACACAGCTGTTCTAAATTGTGGTTAAGTGGCCGAAAACTGCCAAGAAACCCCACCCACATTCATTACTGTCTAAACGAAAAGGACGTGTATACAGTGATTATGAGGTTTCGTATGAATCCCCCAAGCCATAAAGCAGAATTTCCTAATTGTCAGCTGGACTGTGCAGAGCTTGTTTAAAATAATTAGAGTGCAGCAGCAGCTTTAGCAGCAAACCTCCTGTTTTTTTTTTTCTTTTTTTTTTCCAAACCTCAGTGCAGGTTTTTATATCAGATACTATCAGCTTCCTGTTCATTTTGACACTATCATTCTGCCAGTCTGGAAAATGGGGAAGAGGGAAAAAAAGAATTATCCTTAATGTACACAAATAATGCAGCCTCCCAAATCAGGAAGATCCAGCCCCATGTGTGAGATGGATGGAAACAATTCAGCAAACAAATCTAAACTGGGGGAAAAAATGTGATTCTCTCTTATTTTTTTCAAGAGGGATAGCTGAAATCTTTCTTAATTACCACTTATTCCAATGACAGAATTGTAATTTATCATTTAGTTGTAATTTGACATATGTTCACACCTTTGCCATTTCCAATTTCCTCCTTCATTCTAATTGTCTGCTTCACTCGCCTGTCATGCGCTCCTCTTGGGATTAATTCGAGCTGTCTGTCTGCACCAGGCTACCAGCACACTTGGGGCTGCGGAGAGCGTGACAGTGTCAATGTGCACGCAGTTTATCTATGGCATTACCCAGCCATCACACTCCCGGAGCCTCTCTTCCTTCACTGTTTACTGTTTATTCCACTTTGCATTTGTGACTTTTCCGTGTTTTATTAGACTCTAATTATTCTCTTGGCTGTCAGCTGTAAAGAGAGAAAACGTTACGTTAATTACAGTGGAGGGGGTGGTGCTTGGGATCGGTAATAAATGGACCAGTAGATGTCTCTCTCTGTCTCTAAAATCCATGCATGATTTAAATACTCTTCTAGTTTCACTTTGGTTTGAATCTTTGATAGATGCCTATACTTAAACACAAACATGCACATGTTCAAGCTAATGTACCTTTTGTGTGCAAAACCGTTTTCCCCCATCTTTTTCCTTCTCATTTAAGACTAGGTAAATTGGCATTAGTAAGAGAAACGTCAGCTTTCAAATAACCATGGGTTTTCAAAGGTCAGTTGTGTAATCCATGGATGGTGTCAAAACAAGCACATTGGGGGGGGCATATCCAGTGAGCACTGATATAGTTCAGCTTTTTAGAGGTAGATGTTGTTTTGGTCCATTGGCAACTGTTAATTTCTCCTTCCTAAGGGCATCTCAACCCATTAAAACCCAGCAATAATTTCTGCATTTGACCTCATTTTTTTTTGTCTTCTTCAGAAAAAATTCTTCTTGCTGTTTCCAGCCTACCTAAACCATAATAATACAGGTTCTCTGTTCTCCTGCTGAATAGATTTTCATTGCAGCTAAAACTTCCTGTTAATAAGAAGCAGAGGAAATATATCTTCCCCCTGCCCATTTAGTCCATTAAGATGGATGGTAATTCCTTGAATTAGTTGCATCGTTCCCCCAAAGGTCTGAAAGAGTGAATGTGACTGCTCTGAATATCTAATTCTCTATGAAGATGGACTTATATATTTTTTTCTTCTCTTAGAATTTCATCAGTCATACTTCAGGTAATTGTGAGGCTGAGGATATTCTGTAGTTTAGATTTCATTTCTTTCTTTCATAATCCCAGCAATTAAAGATCTGCTAATTATGTTTTGTTTTGTTTTTCAGCTTCAGACTCATAGCTTCCACTCTATATACTGTTAAAATACCGTGTAATATAATTCTGTGGTCATTATTTTACATATTCTCGGTCTGTGAAATGGCTGTATTTCTTCAAGTAAACACATTAATTCATATGGCTAAATTAAAATTTTTATGAAAAACTAATAAGGTGTGAGTGAAGAAAGTAACAGCCTATAAAATATGATATATAAAGACAAAAGTTGTGAAATATTGTCCAGACTTTTTAAAAAATGTTTCAAATAACAGATCACAGATTTCTGGCATTTACCTAAACTACCTGAACTATATACATTATATGCTAAGAATATTAACATCTCTTGTCTTTTTTTTTTTTTTTTTTGCGGTACGCGGGCCTCTCACCGCTGTGGCCTCTCCTGTGCATTGTGGAACACAGGCTCGGGACGCGCAGGCTCAGCGGCCATGGCTCACGGGCCCAGCCGCTCCGCGGCATGTGGGATCCTCCAGGACCGGGGCACGAACCCGTGTCCCCTGCATCGGCAGGCGGACTCTCAACCATTGTGCCACCAGGGAAGCCCTCTTGTCTTTTTTTTAAAGCAAATTTTTGATGTTTCATTTTTATTCTTCTATCCTCACTCAAGAATAAATCAATTCTAAAATATTGAAGTCTAAATCGAGTTTTTTAAATGTCATGCAAATAGAATATTGTCAATTATAATCAAAATTTCAGCAACCAGAATTTTCTAGTATTTAATGTTTTTAGCTGAATATATTTAAGGATTAAAAAGTTCAAGAATAAGGGGATAGGTATGAAAGGATAAAGAAAGACAGGAGAGGAATGAGAGGACAAGTGCGATTTAAGGGTGACAAATCATCAAATTAGCTAAATGCAGTATTTAACTGAACAATCAAATAATGATATTTGAAGTCTGCTTTGATGGATTTTTTAGCACTACACATGCCCTCTTCATTTGCTGGGTATGTTTTATTTTTATTTTCTGAAAACAGTGCAAGACCTTGATTATTGCACACCTATATTCCTGCAGCACATTTCCAGCTGGCTTTTGTTCAAGGGTGGAATCTCTCTTAGTACATGTTGTTTGTGATTCCTTGATGAATCTAGCTAAAATATTATTTTTATTTATTGGCACCTGTTTTAGCTCTTTGGCTGGCTTTCAAGGTCATCCTTAATTTGTTCTTGCTCTGAATACTTATTTCCGACTACTCCAACATAAGAACATGCCACTCTCATTATTGATAGATTGATTGGTTCATTCATTTACTTGTGTTTGTTCAACAGGTGATAATATTGTGTATAAAGCAGTGAACCGGACAGAAACAGTTTCTACTCTGAGGTAACTTCAGCTTGTTCTCTGCCCTGATTCCCAAACTGTTATTATTTCTGCCTCTATGCTCTTGCTTATATTATATTTTTTTCCCTTCCCATGTACTCCTACCAGCTCTGCAAATCCAACCTGTTCTTGAAGGTCCAGATCAATTCTAATCTTCCTAATGAAGCCTTTCTAACTCACACTGTGCCAGAAAATTCAATTTTTAATTATACGTTATTTTATACATTTTAAAGTCCTTCTTGATTTTTTTTTTTCAAATTTACTGAGTCAAGGCCTATTTCTTCCTTATCCTCCAGTGGCTTAAAGCAGTATTTCTCAGGAAAGACTGTGCATGCCAATCATTTGTAGAACTCTTTAATAATCCACATATTCCAATTTACTGTACCTTAGGGCTTAGGATCCTTGATACGTTTGTTTAAAACCATCATGAGGGAATCTGATGCACTCTCCTGATTAAGAGTCATTGCTCCAACCAACACTGGACACAGTACACATTGATTAACAGATGAACTGATTGATCTGGGAACTAACTATGGCAGATCACTTCCCCTACATGGACCTAACCAAGTTAAATCACCTTGCATGTGTCTCTGTTTACACATTTACTATATAAACATGGTAAAGGACTTTGGAATATTTGTATGAAAGATGATATCATACCACAATGTCTTATTTCATTGTCTTTTAGTTTTATTTAAAGTTTTGGATAAAATTGATCATAGATGAATTTAAAATTGTATTGAATGATGAGAGGAAAATTACAAAAACTTTTAATATTTATTTTACTTTATACAAAACAAATTTTCATGACAGATTATGCAATTAAGAATAAAATAAAAGAAATAATATAGATAGGCAATAAGCGGGTTATAAAAATGTCATTATGGAATAAAAAATATTAAGATACTTCATGGAAAACAGGAGATGGAGAAAAGAGTTATTTCTTAATACCTTGTAGTTGAAAGACTTCCCTAGCAGAATATGCGGACTTATTCTGATCAATTGTGGTGGAAGTAATTTGCTCTGCAAAGTGAAGTTACAGGCATTTGAAATTATGACTAAGTGGCCAAATAAGCAATTCAATAACCCATTAAGAAGGCATATGGTCAAGGTGCCTGTTTGTTTGAATGGGTGTGACTGTGGGAAGGGAACTTTAATGCATATCAATCTAAAAGATTGCAATAGGAGAAGATCAGAAGAGCTTACATAAAAACTACAAGATCTAAACATAAATAGGATTCTAGAGTCCTGCTGGTATTAAAAAATAAACAAAAACTAACCTGAAATATATGTTAACTTTCATTAATTTGAGTGTTTTCAGGACATAGGTGAGAATACGTTGCTGTGAATCTCCTTTCTTCCATCTGTATTTAGTGAGAAAAAGGAGATTACATGTACATGCATTTTTCTCTTTCTATATACAAAGAGAAAAAACAAAAATTCATTTGGTTATGCCACATTAGCTTGCTGTAGATCAACATCCCCAGCAAAAAATAATAAAAAACAAGAATAAAAAACAAAAGTTGAACAAAATTTTAAAAACAATATCTTTTTAGAGCCATCATTACAGGGGGGAAAAAAAAGAATGTATAACAAGTAGGACAAAGAGAAAATGAAAGAGTTAACCCTCAACATATCAGATATAAAAATCAATATGAATTTAATTAAAACTTTTAAAAAAGGGTTGGAAAATTACACTCCACAGGCTGAAACTGGCTTGTTGCCTGTTTGGGTTTTTTTTTTTTTTTGTGCTGTACGCGGGCCTCTCACTGTTGTGGCCTCTCCCGTTGCGGAGCACAGGCTCCGGACGCACAGGCTCAGCAGCCATGGCTCATGGGCCCAGCCGCTCCGCGGCATGTGGGATCTTCCCGTACCGGGGCACAAACCCGTGTCCCCTAGCATCGGCAGGCGGACTCTCAACCACTGCGCCACCAGGGAAGCCCCCTGTTTGGGTTTTTTTAATAGATAAAGTTTTATTGGAACACAGTCACATTCATTCATTTATGTATTGTCTATGGCTGCTTTTGCACTGCAATAGCAGAGCTGAGTAATTGTGACATACATTGGATGTAGCCCACAAGGTCTAAAATATTTACTGTCTGACCTTTTACAGAAAAAGTTTCCCAACCCCTGCTCTAAAAGACAGAGATAATCAAACTAGATTTAGGAAAAGAAAAAAAAAATTATAGCACTTAAATGTTATCAATCAATCTAAATATAAATGTATTATAAATGTATATTATATAAATATACAGGAAGATTGAAAGTAAAAAAATTTTAAAAATATATATCACACAAACACTAACTGCAGAAAAGCTGGCGGAGCTATGCAAATATCAGACAAAATAATCCTTAAGGTGAGAAGCATTACTTGAGATAAAAATGGATATTTCATAATATTAAAGAAAAAAAAACTAGAAGAGGAAATAATAATTATAAGTTTTTATGCACTTAATAGTAATATTTATAACACCCAAACTGATAGAATTTAAAGGGGAAACTTTATAAACACTCCTTTTAACATTTCTATTATTAACTGATAGAACAAACATTTCTGTTAGTAAGGGAGAAAGGAAGAACGGAACCACACAATTACAAACCACCTAATTGATTTTTGCTATCTGCCTATCTACCTACCTACCTTTCTATGTAATCACTTGCAACCACAGAATAAACATTGTTTTCAAGTGCATGTGGGACATTTATCAAAATTTACAATACACTGTGCAGTAAAGCAAGTTGCAACAAACGTCAAAGCATAAAATTAGACAGAATGTGTTTTCTGTATTAGAATTAGTAAAAAAATCAGTAGCAAACAGATCATAAGAATATTGCTAAATGTTTTAAAATTAAGCAACAAACTTGCACATAACCCATGGATCAAAGAAGAAATCAAAATGTAAATTAGAAAATAGTTTGAGCTGATTGATAGTGAAAATCTGACTTATCAAAACTAGTATATGCATACTTATATTGCATATATTTTGCTATAATAATAAAATTATTATAAAAGAAAAAGACTAAAATCAATATTCTAAAATTATTTATCTCAATCAGTTAGAAAACAGCAGCAGATTAAACACAAAGGTAGTAGAAAGGAGGAAATAATGACAATAATAGTAAAAATTACTAATGCAGAAGAAAAACAATACAAAAAAGATGAGGAAAGTCTAAACTGGTTCTGTGAAAATACCTGTAAAACTGATAAATTTGTTTAGCCTGACCAAGAAAGTAGAGGGAGACCAAATTGCTCTGTCAGAAATGAAAAAGGGGACACCACTAAGACATTAACTATCAATATTAAAATGATAATAATGGCAAGTTGAAAAGAACTTTATTCCAAAGAAAAGGAAAATTTAGAAAAAAACTGACAAAGTTTCTCCCTTAAAAAAAAAGCTGTGACAATATACCAAAACTGACACAAGAAGAACTGAAAAAATGAAAGCAATGGTCCGATATCGATTAAATTAGTTGGCTCTCTACATAAGAACTTTCCTCCAAGAGAAGCTTGACTGTGTTTATTTCAATAATGAATTCTGCAAATCATTTAGAAAAAATATCAATCATATATGAACTATTCCAGAGAAAAGCAAAGAGGGAACAATTTCCAATTTGTTTTATAAGGTCAGTAAATTTTTACAAGAATGGAAAAAAATATACCAATATCTCTTAAGTCTCTTAAAAAAAAGAGCAAAGCAAATCCAGTGATCTATAGAAAAAAATACATTGTAACCAAGTTGGATTTAGTCTATAAATGCAAAATTGGGTAATCATTAACCAGTCAATGTAAGGTATCATATTAATAGAATAAGGGAGAAAAATCATTTGATTATTTCAAAAGTTGCAGAAAAAACAGCTATAGCAGAAACAATTGGTAAATGAGGAATAAAGAAAATTCTCCTTTAGATAAAGGGTACCTACAAAAAATACTTATAGTTGGATTTCCATATGACATTAAAAAATAGTATAAACATAACTGTAGTTATGTTTATATAACTATTCAATATGTAGTTATGTTTATATAACTATTCACACATCTATTCAAATATGTACTCAAGATTGTAGCCAGTGCAACATATGAAAAACAATTAGAATTCAAAAGGAAGAACAAAAATGTCTTTTCCAGATTATATATATGCATGTAGAAAATCCTAAAAAATCTATGGGGAAACTATTGGAATTAATATCTACATTTAAGATGGTCTTTGGATATAGTCAGTAAACAAAATTAATTGTATTTCTATATATCAACTACAAACACTTATGAAGTGAAATTAAGAAAATTGTTATTATTTGCAATAACCTCAAAAACCACTGAATACCTAATAAAAAATCTCACAAAATTTGTACAAAAATATTACATGGAAAAATACAAAATATTTTTGAAAGATTAAAGAAAGCCTTAATATGAGGAAGGGCATATTATGAATAAAAATGTCAGTGTTGGGCTTCCCTCGTGGCGCAGTGGTTGAGAATCTACCTGCCAATGCAGGGGACACGAGTTGGAGCCCTGGTCTGGGAAGATCCCACATGCCGTGGAGCAGCTAGGCCCATGAGCCACAACTACTGAGCCTGCGCGTCTGGAGCCTGTGCTCCGCAACAAGAGAGGCCGCGATAGTGAGAGGCCCGTGCACCGCAATGAAGAGTGGCCCCCGCTTGCCGCAACTAGAGAAAGCCCTTGCACAGAAACGAAGACCCAACACAGCCAAAAACAAATAAATAAAATAAATAATAAAAATAAAGGAATTCCCTTAAAAAAAAAAAAAGTCAGTGTTTTCCAAATTGGTCCATAGATGTAATACCAATGAAAATTCCAGAAGTTTTATTTTGTAAAAATCCACAAGATTCTAAATTTATATGAAAGTGCAAATAGCCAGGAATAGCCAAGCTTGAAGCAGAACAAAGTTTTAACACTTACACTACACGATTGTAAGAATTGTTATTAAGCCATAGTAATTAAGACAACGTGGATATATGGGTAGAAATATAAATAGGCCATTGACATAGACTAAGGAGTCCATAAAAAGACCAATACATGTAAAGCCACTTGCCTCATGACAAGAGGGGCTTTAGAGCAATAGGAAGAAGATCGTCTATTCAATAAATGATGCTGGTTCATCTGGGTATCCCTTTGGGAAAACAGTAAATTTTAACCCTCTCTCACACCATAAACAAAAACCACTTCCAGGTGGATTGTATTATGATTATGATTAAATTATATTTTTATATGAAAGATAAAGCATGAAGCTCCTAGAAAGTAACAAATGGAATGTATTTAAGGCTTTGGTGTAGGTGAATATTTCTTAAACAGGAAACAATTATTCCTAACCATAAAGGAAAAGATTGATAATTTAAATATATTAAAATTAAGATTTCTGTTTATTAAAGTTACTATTAAGAGAGTTTATAAACAAACCACAGTGAGCTAGAACATATTTGCAACATATGTAACTGACAAATTGTGTATTGGTAGAATACATGAGGAACCCCTAAAAATCAATAAGAAAAAAGAAATCTCCAGACAACCAAATAAAAAACTTGGCAAAAATGCATTAAAAAGTATTTAGGGAAATGCAAATTAAAATCAGAATTAGATACTATTGCACACATACCAGAATGGCCAATGAATTAGACTAACAACACCATACATCAGAAAAGACGTAGCATAGTTGAGACTGTCATACGCTGTTGTAGGGGGGTTAAATTTGTAGCACCACTCTGGAGATCAGTGTGGTAGTATCTGCAAATCTAAGTACGTATACTCTGGCCCAGCATTTCCACTCCTGGGTATACACCTATCAGACAAGTGCATGTCTGCATCCCAAAACGTATATACAAAAATACTCATAAAATTATATTATTTATAATAGTCAAAAGTGGGAAAAAACAAATGACCACCAAAAATGAAATGGGTAAATAAACTGTGCTATTTTCACACAATGGACTACTATAAGGCTATGAAAATAAATGAAATATTGCTACACCAACAATACTGATGAATCTCAGGCTGTTACTGCAACTGAAGAAAAGCCAGACACAAAATAGTATGTTTTATATAACTCCATTATATAAATTTTCAAAACAGGCAAAACTAATTAATATTAAAAACCAATTAATGCCATTAGACACTAGTATGGGCAGTGTGGTTGTGACGGTAACAGGCACATTGGAGCTACTGAGATTTTCGCAATATTTTATTTATTAACGTAGCAGATTCGCCAATCTGTGAATTCTCTATCTTCTTTAGCCCATGTTGTGGACTGATCTGTATTCCCCACAATTCAAATGTTGAAGCCCTAACTCCCAGCATGATGGTGGTATTTGGAGTTGGGGCCTTTGAAACATAATTAGGTTAGATGAGGTCATTTCAATGGGGCTCTAGTCCTATGGGATTAATGCCTTATGCGTAGAGACACCAGAGAGGAAAAGTTATATGAGGACACAGAGAGAAGGTGGTCTCCTAAAAGCCAGAAAGAAAGCTCTCACCAGGAGCACAATGGATTGCAACCTTGATCATGGACTTCCCAGCCTCCAGAACCATGAGAAATAAATTTTTGTTTTTTAAGCCACCCAGTCTATGGTATTTTGTTATGGTAGCCTGAACGGTGTAAGACAACCCAGAAGCTACAGGAAGAGAAATACTATATTTTTAAATCTTGCATCTTCTGCATGTAGCACTATGCCTGTCTAAAAGTAGGCTTGCAAGAGATATTTAAACACTTCCTTTCAACATGCTCTTTCAGTGAAAGTAAAAATCTCACATCATTTCTTTAGCTTGTCTTACAAAAACGAAACCACGTTATCTACCATATATAAAAATTACAATAAGTAATATTGAATATGCTTTTTCAAATATACTACCTTGAAGTTTCACTACATCCTCTTGCTATTGCTCCCACTTTCCACTCTTTTGGATACTTTACCACTGGTTTACAATTCTTTATAGAATGAGTAACCTCAACTTCCAAATCAGTACTGCAACTTGGGTAGATCTATCAGAATTTAAATCTCAACTGAAAAGTATGTGTTCTTAGTGCAATATAATACACCTTCTTCTGTGGACCAAAAGGTATTATCTGGGATCCATTATGTAATGCAGGAGATATATAAAGTTATTAGTGTATATGATCATGGATTATTGGGAAATTCAATCCCACATTTTCTGAGGCATTCTATAATCTATATAATAATAATATGTATACTTTTGGTTTTAACTCAATAATGGGTATGAAATAATGCAAATCTTTCTAATATCCATCTTTCATTCACTGACTTTCTTCTTTTTTAGGTTTTTACTCTCTTCTAAGCCTTTCTTGGTTACTTGTTTTTAGCCATTTTTGAACAGTGCTGCTAAAAAATGTATAGTCAAATATGGACTATACTAAGGGCTTCCCTGGTGGTGCAGTGGTTGAGAGTCCGCCTGCCGATGCAAGGGACACGGGTTCGTATCCCAGTCTGGGAGGATCCCACATGCCGCGGAGCAGCTGGGCCCATGAGCCATGGTTGCTGAGCCTGCGCGTCCGGAGCATGTGCTCCGCAACGGGAGAGGCCACAACAGTAAGAGGCCTGCATACCGCAAAAAAAAAAAAAAAAAGAAAGGACTATATTTATAACTCTCATTTTAATTCTTTCAAATACCATTCCTGCACTCCCAAAAAAGAGGACAAAGGGGAAACTACCCAAAGTAAGACACTGATTCTGTTTATATGAACATGCATATTGAAATACAAAGACTTCAAAGTGCAATAATATATAGTGCTTTGCATTTATGTAGCTCTTTGCTTACCAAAGAGCTTCATGTACTTTATCTCCTTGTATCTACATATGTATTTTATTAGTATATTTTTGATGTGGCCTACAAAAACATAAAACTTTTCTGTTATCTATTCTTTAAAATACCTGTGTTTCATTCTGTTTTTGCATTATCAGTCTTACATCTGCATCCTGGTCAGTTATCTGCTCTTTGTTCTTTCAAACAATACATTTCAAAACTACAGTGTTAAAGAGTAATTGTAAATAAAGAGTGCCCTTCTCCTGAATTATTTAATATTTAACTTTGTGTCTTAATTGCATATTTTATTCTTTCTGGCATTTTTTTTCATAATAGTGTTAATCCTATTTTTAAAATAATCATGGTCAATAATTTGAAAAGGGGGTTACATGTTATAAAGTCTATTCCAAAGAGCCTTAATTGATCACCACCTTATTGATCACAGCTAATTCTTTATCCTCTGTTGCTAACTAGTTTAAAATCCTCTCATATTTAACCATCTTAAATTGTAGGTTTTCAATATCTTTTATACCTTGATCCTCCAAACGTCTTACCCTTGGGAAGCAACCTCATATGGGGTAATTTTGCATCTCTCTCTTTTTTTTTGTCCCATATTTTGACCTTTGGCAGTATTTTACCCTGAAACGTCATATCTCCTTTGAGCAGCATTGACAATCTCTGCTACACGATTGAATCTCCTCCACAATGATTTCAGTTGCTGCCTTTCAATTGTTTGGGCTTACTGTTCCATAAAGCAATAAAAAAAAAAAAAAACTCTCCACAGAGATATCCCATATCCAGGTGGTAGAAGGCAAACATAATTAATGCATAAAAGACAAAGGATTAAAATTGTTTTATAGTACTGTATGTTTCTAAGAAAAATCTCCCCCTTTTTTTGCTAAACCATCAACAAACATGTATTGTGCATCCTAATAAGTGTGTCGATTGCTAAGCACATTACAGTCCCTCTTTACAAGTTTAATATATAGATTATTCCTAAAAAAATTATGTAAAATATAGTAGCCAATTTTTTTATTCCCATTATATTTTCTTTATTTCTCATCACTCTAAACCAGTTTTTTATTGATTGTGGATGTTGAGTTTTTGCATTTACTTTATTCCTAAGAATTCTTTTCTGACATCATCCCTGTGATTCTGTTCTTCCAGTAGTTGTTAATAATGGACTTGGCATCAGTATTTATAAATTAATTTATTTATTATTCACTGCACTGCTGTTAAATTGGGCCATTGTTTTCTATTAGGAACTCTATTGTTTAATATATACAGAGTAGAGGGTATCTTGGACTTTCTTTACACCATCTTTTCACATCAGATCTTATATAGCAAGTCAGAATAACCTCTGAAAGTCCAGAACAAGAGGTCTAGTTAGGCCAGAAGGCTGAAGAACATGGCATTTTGGAAAAAGAAAGAGTACAGTTGGCTCATGATGGGCATGGAAGTGCCATTAAGACACAAAATCCAGAGTCTGTTTGATCACAGTCAGGTTTTCAGTTAGATCAGTGATTTAACCCGAAGAAGCCCTTTGGTTGCAAGTAACAAAAATCTTAATCTAATTTAGTTTTTAAAAAATGCTGACATAAATACATTCTTACTGGCTTCAGGATTGTACAGAACCAGGGGTTCAAGTAATGTCTCCAATTACCTCAAGAACTCCCTCTTCAGAGAGCTCAGACTAATATGTCCCACTGAGGACTTGGTCCACCCTGAGTCATGGGCCTGTTTCTGAAACAAGTACAGTACGTGTGGTGTGAATAGTGCAGTGTCAGCCCTACCCCAACCTGTGTGAAAAGCCCTCCTTCACAAGGAACAATTGTTTCTATTAGTTGAAGAGGGTAGGGGCAGGGGGCAGGGAAAACCAGTAGATATGCAGTAGCTGGTCAAATTCCAGATGGTTATGATCAAACAAGCCAGAGGAAGTAGGAACCAATCCTATAAACATATATAACTACTAGTGGGAGACAGGGACAGTGAAAGAAGAAATACTGGCTACAAAGGGCCAGAACCTAGACAAGAAGGAAGGCTTGGTTGATATCTCCAGAACCCAGAGTCAGAAGGATTGACTAACTGGGGTCAGAATCACAGCAGAAGTGTGTGCAATTGTTAGGGAAGACAGCTGCAAATCGACATTGATAATGAACCAATATCTTTGGAGGCATGGGCTCCTGGTACGCTTCCCCTTCAAAACCTCAGTTGACATACAGAAGCTGAAATAGAGTGTGGGTGGAATTAAAGTCATAGGCCAAGCAAGTAGGGGTGCATTGCTAGAATGGAGGAACAGTCACAAACCTCCTTATAACATGTATCCCCCTTTTCAAATTATTGACTCACTGCCAGGGAATTAGATGGACCTATCAGATAAATATTATATTATTGCTCAAAATAAATGTCACTATTCTTTTTTTCCAAGCTGGTGTTTGATATAGAGGAATTTGTTCTGTACAAGTCCATATATCCCCACCTAGTTAAGAAGCCTATAATCTTGCATCAACTATTAAGTGGTATTTTCACACCTTGTTTATTCATTACTTTCTCTTTTTCCTGTTTTCCTAAGGAACAAAAATTATTCTAGTGCTAACAATTCCATCTTTACTAATTATTATCGCCTTGAGGATTATGAAGCTGGTCTAGGTAAAGCACCCAGCACAGAGCTCGGCCCTTAGAAAGCACACATTCAATTTTTTTTCTACATAGGAAAGCATAACTAAATAACTCACGATCTGTACTTTTTCATACCATGGCTGACACAGTGCCTGAATTACCATATATTGAATGGAATAACACAAAGACAGAGTCTCAGCTGAACACAAAATTCTGATAAACTGATGGGTCAGTGCCTCTGAGTTATCTGTTTTCATGAGTTTATAAATGAGGGGAGCCTCATCCTTTGGGGACATGTCTCAGAGGAAGGGAAGATGAGAGACAGAAGAATCAGGAATGACAGGATGGAAACTTTTCTCAATTGGGCCTGAGAGTCCAGGCCTAAGTCTGTGGTAGAAGGAAAAATAGTTGAAATGAGATTTCCTCATAAGGGGCTCGATGAGACTCAGGCACAGACCATGCTGTTTCTAGGGTCCAGATGACAAAAGTGCAACACAGGCTTGGAGACATGAGCTTTCTACAGACTTTTTCATGATAGGCATTCTTTCTGAAACTGAAGGGTAGTTTGTCCCTGTGAAGATGTGGCCAATTGGGGAGACCAAGTTCAAGGGCAGTGCTACTCAAAGTGTGGCCTACATTTGGTCCCAATCCATGAACTATTGGTACAGAGAGTGAGAGTAGGCACTCAGAAACTGTGACAGCAATTGGACATTGCCGTGACTTTCAAGAATATGCTATTTTTCTAGAAATTCATTTTTATTGTATTTTACAAATGTATTGGTTTTGTGTCAGATTAAGGGAGAAAACTCTTCCTTCAGCAGAGGTAGTTTGAAGAGAACTGCTCTAGGGAATGTTCTGTGTATTACTGGAGATTACTGTCAGCTCTGGAGGGGGCAAGTCACCTCCCTTACGTGGGTTTCTGGTAGTGAACATCAGTAAAAAACTGAAATGGGGAATGCTTGAATGAATTTATCCCCAAACATATGTGTGCTGAACAAAAAGGTTCTGATGATTTGCTGTGTGCAAACATAAGTAACATACATGTTGGTCTTTATTGTATATATGACCCCACTAGATTTCCAGAAAGAACTGGGAGAGATTTTGGCCTGAGAACTGAGATCCTGCATCAGGAGGTGAGGGGCAATGAGTCCATAAAATTTGGGTTATTAATATCACTGTTGGATTAGTTGTTCCTGCCTAGAAATTTTGGGTTAATATCCTACTATTTTCTGTATATGTCTATGTGTAGTAAAATAATACTATAAAGTAACAGTTGAACGAATTGTTACAGGAGAAACAAAACAACAAAAAATAGCTGCTTGGTCATCCCAATAAATAACAGAGCAAAGGGGTAATCTAAGCACTTCAGCCAGCCCAAAGGAGAGTCTGAATAGGAGGACATCAGTGAATATCGTGGGAAGGGGACACCAGGAAAGGGCTCTCCTATGAGATGGTAATTTCATAGGAGTATCAATTGATCTTAAAGTAAAGAAAAAGAAGAAATGAATTCTGACTTGGTGGAATGCAAGAGTTTCATTGTTTGATGGTAAATGACTTAAGCCTTAGGATTAAAAAAAGATTTTCAAGAGACTGAGTTGAATTGGTGGGAAGAGTATATTCCACACTTCACTGACCTTGTAACGATGAGTGAGTTACTTCAGCTCTCTGTGCCCCTTTCCTCCTCTCTAGGAGATAATTAACAATTGTAGTGATTTTATAGGTTTAGTTACAGAAAGAACAGAGGACATAGTGAGAAAGTGAAAATTAGTCCTGCTGGTGACCACATGTTCCTAAAAGAACATCAATGCTATTTGCAATGAGATACAATGAGGTCAAGAAAACAAAATGTTTTCAACAGGACACACACAAGGCCACATTCAGCTACGTGATAACTAAAATCTTCTCCTTTTGAGTGACTGCTGCCTTTCACCAATGATATTCCAGGTGTGCTTTGTTCCTCCTGAAAAAGATTACATAGATATTCAATTGCTAGACTTGTTCTCACAACTAACCCTACCTGAGCATCAACCAGCACAAACAAGCCCTATAACATGCCCCTCCTTATTCTCCTCACTGAGATGAAGCCAGGGGATCTGTGGAGCGAATTTTCCCTTTGCTGCAGCAAGCTAAATAGACCTAACTTTTTTTTTTTTTTGGCTATGGGGGTGTGCCCCGTGGCCCTCAGTGGTATATAACAACAGAAATCATTTACAATAGAGGATGCAATGGATAGAAACACTACACTCTGTCATGCAGGAAGGCTGAGTAGTCACCTTCCATTTTACAAGTGAGAAAACTAAAAGGAATACAGTGAAGTCATTTTCTTCATCAGGACACACAATACCATAGTGAATGGTAAACCTGAGCATTAGCCAAGTATCCAAATCTGGTATTTGACATTATTGTAAAGAGTTTTTGTCAGGAAACTCAGTTTGAGGGTAATGGAAGAGATGATAAAGGGCCAGAGTGGACAAGAACAAAGTCTAAAAATTGCAAAGCAAACACAGGATGCCTGGCCAAGGTGTTGGTCTAAGTCTCTTACTCTACTCAATGCCGTGCTAACATTTACCAGCACCCTCCCTCACCCCATTGTCTTCACTATATTCAGCTATGGATGACTTCACTTCCTAAACTCGCTTTTCTGAAAAGGGTTCTTACAGAGCCACAGAACTGCATCATCTAGTACTTTATTCTCCCCTTCTAGATACACAAAAGGAGAAAGTCTAGCTAGTTAGAAGGGAAGACAAAAGTTCAGGTGTCCTTACCATACAATGCTCTTTTATGATAAAAATTATCCTAATTAGTTCCCGTGTTGTGACTTTGGCCACATCCTCTTCATTCACAAACATGTCTGCCTTTCTACAGTACATACTTCTGCCAAAGGTTGACCAAAACAGGCCATAATTTATAAAATCCTATGTGCAGAGCCCATGTCTCTCAATAACTTCATTGTACAATTTTAAACTTTTCCTTTTAAAACTTCTATAACTTCTTATATCTTAAGAACACCACGCTCTTCACCCAGATATTCTCTCTTCAATACACAGTGAAAAAAATCAAGGAAATTCCCTAGTGCAGATTTTAATAAGACAGAATTAATTTAATCTACATGTGTTAACCTGCTCTGTGAATGTAGAAAGTCACAGAAAATTGTAACCTTTTTTTTGACAAAATAAAAGAATATCTACTCAAAAAAAGAAAAAAAAAATCAAGGAAATTTATATTATTTTTCACTTGATTTATTTAATAGATCATTAAATCACTTTCACTTCAAGTTTTAAATTATTTTAACATATCTACTAAGAGCACTCGACTTTGACTATCTTTGCTCTCTTTCTTAAGTTACGTTGACTTTCCTTTGTACATCTCTCATTAATTCCTTGACCTTTGCTGTTTTTCTCATGGTCCTTCATAATTTGCCTGTGAAGGTTTCCACTCGCCATTTCTCTAATTATGTGTAGATAGTATACAGTTTTCAACCTCTTTAGTAATCCTAGAAATGAAATCTAGTAATCTGATAAATTAAGTACAGTACATCTCACTCTTAGATTTCATGTATTAGGTATTGACTTTAATTCACACAATTATAAATAAAATCTACTGAAGCCGAATAATTTTCTCCCAAATATCCTTTCCCAATTTAATGACAATGTTAATCTTTATTGTATTTATCCTAAATTGTACAGATGTAAAGCAGAGATGACAAATACTTGGCAAAAGGGGATGCCTTTCTCTTCCTATGACAATGGTTTGTAAGACTCCTAAGAAAATCCAGCAGCTTCTACCCTACCTCTCAACAAACCTACATTCTACTCCTCAGAGGTCACAGAGTTCAGTTCTTTCTGGTGTTTCTTCTGATATTTACCTCTGTATTTTTTTTAGTTTATTTTTTATTGAAGTATATTTAATTTACAATGTTGTATTAGTTTCTGGTGTACAGCAAAGTTACTCAGTTATATATATATATATATATATATATATATTTGAATATACACATATATTTGAAAAAGAATATATATATATTCTTTTTCAAATTATTTTCCATTATGGTTTATCACAGGTTATTGAATATAGTTCCCTGTGCTATACAGTAGGATCTTGTTGTTTATTCAGTTTATGTGTAATAGTTTGCATCTAGCTAGTCCCATCCCAAACTCCCAATCCAATCCTCCCCCACCCTCCCTTCCCCCTTGGCAACCACAAGTCTGTTTTCTATGTCTGTGTCTTTTCTGTTTTGTAGATAAGTTCATTTGTGTCATATTTTAGATACCATATGTAAGTGATATTATATTACCTCTATATTTTTAAAATACTATGTGTTTACTGATACTAGCTTTTAGTTGTGATGGTTTAGCTCTCTTAAACGCCCCCTCATGCATGCCCATATTATTCCCCCATCCACCACATTGTAGCTATATCATAATGTGTGCTTACACCAGTGCTGAGTGCTTACCTCTTATGAGTGTATCATTTTAATTCATAGCTAAGCCATATATTTTATGATCATTGCACATTTTTTGCACAATTCTTTGTTTTGTGTACAATTAACATTGATCCTCTCTTTTTGTGTGCTTAGTTTTTCACAAAAACATCACTAATATATTCCCAAACTCTGCCCATAAAAAAAATCCCCGATCAATACGTGTAAGTACTTTATTAAGCTTTCCATTTTATTTTCTGTTGCAGATACATCTCTCCCTAAGCCCTCTGTTCTGTATATACTGGTTGCTCTCTAAGCCTGATAACTTGCTCTAAACCTATCATCTTGAGATCTCCCTTCCTTTGAGTCTAGGGCTTGTCTTCAATATTCTGCTCCTTTAAACACTTTGATTTCTTTTTCTTTGTTAAGTTGTTCATTGTGTTGGACTATCTTTTATAAGTTCCTTGAGAAATTGCACAAGGATGGTAAGTTTGATGGTAAGTTTAAGATCTTTCATGTCTGAATAACTCTTTAATCTACTTTTAGACTTGATTGATAGTTAATGGATTCTAGGTTGGAAATCATATTCCCTTAGAATTGTAGAGGAATTATATGGTGAAGACATATACTTTGTTGTGCAAAGACACACACTGTTTCATTTTCCTCTAGGCCTACTTTGCAATTTGGTGGGGCCATGTGCCTGGGATTAAGGGATGTATTCCCTTTCTAACCCTGGCCCTTCCAACCTCCTCATGAACTGCCACACTCTCCCTTTTCCCTTGGGCTGCACCCAATGCAGGGGGTCCAATGCAGAACTCCGGTGAGTCCCTAGCTGACAGCAGAAGCACTATATGAGAGAGTTTAGGCTCCTTAGTACCACCATCTCAGATAGGACTGAGTCACGACAGAGCATTAATATTCCTTTTGCTGAGCCACTGGCATTTGAGAGTTGTTTGTTACAGAAATCAGCCTTTCCTAACTAATAGACATATTCCATTGTCTTCCAGCTCCAAGATTTGCTGATAAGAGGTCTAATGCTATTCTGATGCCTGAGTTTTGTATATGGCCTAATTAGTCTTCATTTTGTCCTTGTCGCATATTTTTTATGGGTCTTTCTTATTCCTTACTCTGGGCAATCTATAAGCCACTTCAATTTGAAGATTCATGTCATTTAACTCGTGCCTTTCTTTTAATTATTTTCTCTCACATCTCAAATTAATTAGAAGTTCGACTTCCTAGATTGACTTCTGTTTGTGTGTTTATCTTTTCTAATTTTACATCTCTTTCCAATTTTACATCTTCTACATTTTAAAAGATGTCCTCAAATTTAACTTTTGACTGCATTTATGATTTCAGTCATATTTTTAATTTTCAATTTTCCATAACTCTTTTATTAGTCTTTGAATTTTACTTTTTAAATAATCCTCTACTCTTATTTCATGGATTCAATATCTTCTCTTACTTCTCAGGTTTATTTTTTCAAAACCTGACTGTTTCACTTAGCATAAAAGCCAAATTGTTTACATTTTTCTGGGGCTCTTGTAAGACCTCATACTATCTGACCCTGTTTTCCCTCTCTGACATCATCTCCCACTGCATTTCCCTGTGCTCACTGAATTTTATCTACAGTTTCCCTTCTCTGCTTTATTTTTCTTCTTAACACTTATTTTTTACTACTGTCTTACTCATTGTCTTAGTGTGCATAGTAGAATACAAGCTCTATTATATTTTTTCTTTTTTTTTTTAAGTGCTAGTTCTCCAGTTCATAGAACTTTCTTGGAAGCTATTAGTGCTTATTAAACATCTTTGAATGGATCTTGAAATCACATCTGTATCCAATGCACAGTAAGAAAGCTGTAAGTTAAAACAAAAGTGTTTTTCTGAAAAACCTGCAAACCTTAGAGAGAACAATCAGTCTCTCCTTAGAACTCCTGCAATAGATATAACATGATTTCTTATCAATGATAACATTTTCTGGTTCCAAAGTTTATTTATTTTGTTCCTTACCTTCTGATACCAACTTTCTGCAGCCATCCTAAAGAATACAGTACCATCTGACTCAGCATAGTATTCAGTCTTTCCTTTGTTGTTTAGATGGTCTATAACAAGATTAGCAAGATGCTGCTTTATCCTTTTATTTTTGATACCCTTCCCATCCCTTTAATCATTTAACTTTTCCTTTTTCCTTTTTATCTTACAGCTCTTTCTCAGTTATTTAATCTCCATTCATAAGTCCTCATTGTTTAACATATTCTGAGTTGAAAATTGTGGGAGGAAGGAGTGGAGATAGAGAAGTAGCCAAAAATGTAAGGTTTATTTTCTGTGTTTCTTAACTGGATTTTTTTAAACAATCAGCCTAACTTTTCTGTAAGTCTCTAGAGTAATTTAGCTATACTGCTGCTTGTATTTTTGATTTCATTTGCTTGTTTTACTATTGAATTAAATATTTCCTTTTACATGTGTGCTGCAAAATATACTATTCTTTATCATATAATATTAATCCTCATTCACCTGAGGTGTAAAGTAGGATAAAAGTGGAACATGTACAAAGGTCATATAGTACCAGGGCAATGGCACATTTGTGGAATTGAGGGAAGACTGCTATAGTGGAAACTCTAGTCTGCAACCCTGACCTGCCTTCAATGGGAGATCTGTCAGACCCTTTAGGAATTGCCTCATCTGTAAGAAACCATCTTGACCAAGGCCAAATTTCTTCCTAGATAGACTGCATCCAGTGACTGATGTGTGAAATTAAAAGTCAGTTCATTTTGGCCCTACTCAAGACAATTCTGAAGGGTCATTGAGCAGCAAAAGCTGACGTGGAGCCTAATATTATATTTTGACTTCTCCTTTTACCCAGCCCCACTTCTTTCCCTTTCCTTCCACAGTTATTGATACAGAGTTGCACAGAAGGCTTCAGAAATATTCAGAGGAGAGATATAACATAAACTGAGAAGCTGGAGGTATATAAGGAAAAGCTTCCATGAGGAAGAGCTGCTTTAAATAAAACTTAAATACTTAAGCTGTAGAATATCAGGCAGTTTCATTAGTCAAGTGAGTTGGGCTGTGCTGTGGTAACAAATCAAGTGGCTCAGTACAATAAAAGTGTGTCTTTCTCATGTTACATTCTAATGTGCGTGATGGCTCTTTAGGATAACTCTCCTCTCAATAATCTAGTTTCCTTCAATAATGTGCCTTCACCATTTTAGAATTCATCATTTCCAGCTATGCAAATGGGGAAGAACAAGCTGGAAAGACAGAGCACTGGGTTTTCACCTAGATATGAAAAGCTGTATATGTTACTTTGACCAAAATTATTTTATTAGATCATGTGACTAGTTATTACTAGTCACATGATCTAATCCTCATGCAAATAAGGAAACTGAGAAATATTTAGAAGAAAGAAGAAATAGAATTGAGGAGTGAATAGCCATTCTCTGCAACACAGATGTAAAAGTGGAAAATATTTCTGATGCAAAGAAAAGCATGCACAAACACACAGAGTTAAGAGACAGTATGGTACATATAGCTTAAGATGAGGTAAGGAGGAGCAGGGAATGAAGTTAAAGTGGTCATCTAGGATCATGTCATAAAGGAGGCTGGATGGCATACTAAGAGATTTTGACCTTATGCCAGACATAAGACTGCCATTAAATATTTAAACAAAAGAATAGTGTGATCAGAATTTTTGTTGAAAAGATTGCTCCATGCCTTGTTGAGAACAGAATGGGAGAAGAGGACAGGACAGGGTAGCAACCTGGAGGCAGGGAAGCTAATAATTGTATGTAATATGCTGTCTATCATATATTTTGTTACCTGATATTAAATATATAACTGGATAATTGTTTCTTAACAGACATATTAAGTGGTCCTATGATTTGAACTATACCCAAGAGATATGATATAGAACGTCTTTATTCTGTCATGCCATGATTTCTCCCATTGGAATAATTTTTTTTCATACCGAACTCTATCAGTTTGGTTTAAGTTCATCTTCATAAAACAGAATGTTAAAATTGCTTAAATAAGAGAGAGGTATATTTCTCCTGCATATGAAATAATTCTGTAAATTATTACAGCACTATCATGAGAGTTCTGTAGGCATCAGGAACCTGGGATTCTTTCCAGATCACTGCTTTGCCACCCTGGTCCAAGACGGCTGTTGAAGCTTTAGCCATTACATTTGTGTTTCAAGCAATAGGAAATGAAATAAAGGTTAAAGAGGGATATGCCTCTTCCATCCTTGCAAGAAGACTAGTTGAAAGTTCTACATCACATATCCACTTATACCTCAGTGACCAGATTTCCTCACATGATCAGACCTAGTTGTAAGGCAAGTTGGTCTTTACTTGTGTGGCAGTACACCCAGTTAAAATCAAAATTATTTTCATTTGTGAAAGAATTGGAAAAAATATTTGATAGGTATCCAGAAATTTCTGCCACTACCTTTTCAAGTCACTGTCTTTACCCTTTCAAGTTTATTTCACTCACTATCCACTATTAGAGTGTCCCTGTATACAGATTCATATCTCATTTATTGTTTTACTAGGAAACACTAATTTTAGGAAAGAAACCATTCTCCTTCACTGGCGTTTCCATATGGAGTGCCCTCTCCACATGGCCTCTCTTCACACCATTCCCACTCTTTGAGGAAGGAATGAATTGCTAATTGGTGGTTGGCAAAAGTCTGACATTCATTGTCCAAGTTTCTTTTTTGGCCAAAGCTAATCTAAAAAGAAAATGAAAACTCTGGAGATTAGCATTCTTTTCTCCCCTCTCTGCCTGAGACCCATGTGAGGCAAGAATCTTGTGTGAGTCTGTTCTTTAGACCGAGTAGTAGTCCACTCCATAGTCTATATTAGGAGGTGGG
Organism: Delphinapterus leucas; assembly: GCF_059928025.1. Lineage (NCBI taxonomy): Eukaryota > Metazoa > Chordata > Mammalia > Artiodactyla > Monodontidae > Delphinapterus > Delphinapterus leucas. The sequence goes on from NC_143133.1 coordinate 34,994,087, forward strand.
AGCATTTGCAGACACATTTGGGCTCACACCTAAAGTCTCACCTTTTAATTAGTTTTTATTAAAACTAAAGCTGGTACTTTGATCTTTTGCTTCTGAATTCTTTCTCACTGGGTTACAAGTTCAGGAGGGGAATTAGTACATGATTTATTAGCTCTCTAATTCTCCACCCTCATGAAGATTCTAAACGACAGCCTATAAGAGTCAGGTAAAAACACAATGAATGAAGCTGCTTCATGAAAAAAGACAAACTGGAGACTTTTACTTATATAAAGAGAAAAGAAGTTTCTCAACTCTGTTAATGATTGACAGATAGGAATTCAGACTCACAGTTGTGAGATTTTCAGTTTTTGAGGAGAAGCTAGAAAAGTAGATTTTCATATTAGATCATCTGTTTTCAAAATATTCACTAAACTTAACAAAGAAACTCTAGTGAATCAAACAAAACCTGTCTACAGATCCTTTAGTTGCCAGTTTATTCTAAAACCTCATAATTATCTAAAAATTCCAGTGTGTTTAGTCTAGAAGGGCAGGTTATTATTCTTCTCGGTAAAAGGGGTTCACATATTTGTGACTGGGCACCTTAGATGAGAATAAAATATGACTTTAGGGAGAAAGTCCCCTAGCAATATGAAAATATTCACGGCCAAAAGTAAGGGCTACCCAGCAAAGTCTATATTTATTGACAGCCGCTGGCTGTAAAAATGATTTGCCTTTGAAGATTTTTTGTTTGCTTGTTTGGAAGTAGTGACTAAATTTTTATAAAATTAAGATTGAGAAAGATTAAGATTGAGAAAATGTTAATTGTTACAAACACAGTCAAAAGCTTGCTTATCATGGATATTCAGGTAGTAGAGAAGAGATAATCAGAATATTCTTACATATAAGGCAGCCAGCCTGTTTCAGAGGCATAGGAGGACTTTAAAAATAGAAACTAGCTAAGGTATTGTCACAGGGAACATCGCTAAGGCTCCGTGGTGCGTTGACAACTCATAGGAGCAAGGGAGTTTGGGCTTTCTCTCTCTCTCTTATTTCTTCTCTCTAATATAGTGAGTATATTTCCCAAGAGTCGTTGCATATTTTTTAAATTTCACCACACATTCATGCATCAATGTCTTTTTTTTTTCAACTTCAGGACACAGGGCTAAGTTTATTTTTTCAAATAGTGGAGGTCAGGGATAAGCCATAGAGGTTGTAGCTTTGCTCTGGGAGGAATGCTCACATTTCATTACCAGGTGATTTCAGTTAACAAAATACCAAATCCAAGATTTTATATAAAATCTAGAATATCAACTTTAACTCTTTTTATCTTTTTTCTTTATACTTTATAATGTTTGACCAATCCTGAAATGTAGACTTTTAAAAAATATATATTTGAGAATAAATCTATGGAGTAAATGATTTGATAGAATTTTATCATTTTAGCTTGAACTGTATGGAAAACTAATATTCTAGAACCACACTTTTATCATTATTTATTAAATTAAGTCCATTATATCATTGCTGATATATTAAAAAAAAAAACACTTTAAACTGATCCAATGAATGTCACCTAACAGTGAAAATACTATCAGCAGATATGTACTATTTCCTTTTGTTCGTATTTCAGTAATAAGCACTTAACTTTAAATTATTCTTATTCCTAAATCTTATGTAAGACATAGGAACAATTAAGTCTCCTATTATCTTTAAGAGCATTCTGCTGTTTTGTTCTCTGTGTCACCTGAATAACTAAAGAATAATGTACACAATAACTGAAAAGCTTGTTCATGTTGAATAAAAAAGTAAAGAACTGTCTATTCTTTTCTTGGGCAGGATATTTTATGCTTACACCCTCCTGAAGTATGGCGTGTTGAGGGAATTTGGGCACTTTATGCTGTAGCACAAGGCAGTAAGGTCAATTTCACTGTAAGGTGCAACTTCTCAGTGTAGCTTCTGGGGTTTGTTGGATACTTTTTAAGGGAGTCAGTCATTCATATACCTGGTCAGTCCTTATTCCCAGCAGATAGGGCTGCTACATTCAGCAGCTCCCAAGAGATTTACAGCAGACCTATTACATTTATCAGCCAGTATGTCAGGAAAAAGCTTCAGGCTCAACTTCCTGCTACCCTTCAGAACTTGCTTGCTACCTGAGCCATTAGTCAAGCAAGACTTGCTTGCTACCTGGACCTCTTTCACAACTTCTCCTTCAGCCTGGAATGCTGTCTTCTGGTATGTGTCTTGGCAGCATATTTATACCTTCTTAGCCTGTCCTTCTCTTCTCATAGATCTATTTCCAGAATCAATATTCTCTTCCATTGAACTGTCTATTTTATATCAATAACACACTGTCTTGATTACTGTGGTATATAATAAAGTCTTCTGACTTGTTTTTTTCAAGGTTATCTTTGATATTCTAGGTTCTTTCCATTTCCATATGTATTTTAGATACAGACAGTCAATATGTACAGAAAAACTCACTGAGATTTTGATTGGTATTGCATTCAATCTAGAGATCAATTTAGGGAGAGTTGATATTTAAAAGACACTGAGTCCTCACACTCATAAACATGATACATCTCTCCATTTATTTAGGTCTTTCTTCTTTCAGGTCTTTGAACCTATTGTCACAATTTTTCCTGCGTGATATTCTGATACTGTTGTTCATGGTGTGTCTCTGTCTCTCAGTGTCTTTTTTTCTCAGGGCCCTTATTCTGAAAGAAATAAGCACTCTGTAGATGGAAAGACCCATGTGGCAAGGATTTGTTGTCTTGAGCCAATAGTCAGTGAAGACTTGAAACCTGACAATGTTTATATGAGCGAGCTTAGAAGAAGCAGATCTTCCTCTAGTTAAAACTCAAGATGACTACAAGGTTGACCAACACCTCTGAAGGCAGCTTTGTGAGTGATCCAAAGTCAGAGGCACCCAGCCAAGCGACACCACATTACATGGCCCATTGAAACTGTGAGGTAATAAGTAGCTGTTGCTTTAATCCACTAAATTTTGGAGTAACTTGCTACACAGCAGTAGATATCTAATACAATGGTTTCTATTTACAATTAGTATCACTATAAATTACATTGCATAATATATTAAAATAAACATTACTTTTCTTTTTTACTATTTTAATAATGTTACATCAAAGTCTACAGATAATCACTTAAACTGAACCAATCAATTGATACCAACTAGATAGATGATCTGTTTGGGTATAATACTAGAACCATCTGGTTATGTGTGATACTAGAAATGATCCAATACACACTATAATACAACAAGCATCCAACACACACTATAATACAACAGTGACATCTTACATGATGCAGTGTTTAAAGTGAAATTACTCCAACCAAAATAATAAAATTACATTTAATGGGAAAACATTTTACAATGCTTGCATTTTATAATTTAAATTTAAATTAATGAAAATTAATAATTCAGTTGATCAGTCTCATGTTCTACATTTCAAATGGTTAATCGCCACATGTGGCTAGTGACAGACAAATGTTCTAAACAGGGCAGTCTTAAGATGTGTTCTGCTAGATTAAACTATCACATTGATAGATGATTTGCTATGTTGATAGGATTTTTTTAAGATCACAGAGCAAAGCAAAAACTGATCCAGAGACTCAAGTCACATCTCCTTTTTCCTGTTTCATATTATTATGCATTAATTCAGCCAGCTACTCCTCTGTTGTATATATTTGCGTGATAATAAACTGCAGTCTCTGCCACATATAGTAAAGAAGAATTTCAAATTCTTCTCAACTGCAAAAAGGCAAACTGGTCTAGGCTAAAGAGGCTCAAAGATAATGATGGACAGATGCAATTTTCAAGAATTTTCCTGTTTGGAAGGAACATAGGCAGATGTTACAGGGCTCACAAAGGCTAATATTCCATGGCAAAAAGACAATTTGTCTTATTTCTCATGTTCTGTACTGCCCTTTTTGAGCAAGGATTTCTTGCACAGGTTATGTGTCTCTCTTGTTCAGGTCAGACTTTGTAGTTCTTGTGGCATAAATTTAATCATAAGAGAACATGCTGGAATTCTCTAATGCTATTCACCTCTAGAAAAAAGGCAATGCATCACAGTTTAGTGCTTTTATAGCACCATCTTATTTGGTCAGATAACCATTGTTTAAAGAACACACTGACACTTTTTATGTGAGAGCTGTTAAAGTACTCTACTTGGGTCATATCCACATGGGAGACATGAAGTTAAAAGTTGCACAATTATTTAAAAATTTTAGGACATAGTTGACTTTTTTTCTTTACTTTAGCTATGAAAATTTCTTATGAAAATTGTATCAACATTTCTTCTTTAATTTCAGGGACACAAATACAGCTAAAATTCTCTGTGTATGAGAACAAATCATTACAAGGTTGAATATGCAAAAGTCAGAGAGGTGCAAGGATGTGAATTTATTTTATTTAACTGAACTGAGTTTGTTCACGAAATCCCGCATTGTGGTTCAATATTTAGGAATTCAAGATTTAAACCTAGTCACTGTCCAGTTTAAAAAAAATCTCTTTTAAGTTATTTAAGACAATTAAGAGTTTCCCCTCTTCTACGTTTTTTCTTCACTGCTCCCCTACTGTCATCTAAGTATGGAATGATGGCAGGTTTCATGGAGTATTTGGGGGCAGATATCTCTGCCCCACCTTTTTCTGCTGTATCCTCAGTTAAATCCTTCCTGGCCTCCAGGATGTGCAACCAGCCTCCTCCTTGCTGGAGGGAATTTGGTGGAATTTGCTGTTCGTGTCCTCAGTTCCTCACAGGGTGTCCCTCTGCAGGGAACACACTGCAGTTTCCTTGTCTTGGAGCCACACCCCAACCTATCTCTCATCAGCACTCTCAGCACTTTGAAATCCTTCATAAGATCTTTTTGAAAATTCTAGATCTTGCCTCATGTCATGTAATTTTTATGAGGCATTCTCAAGCTGATATGTGTGAAGTATGTTTCAGATATTTCTTTATCTAATATATTATGCTACTATTTTGGTTCTACTCTGTCCACTCAGTTTTGGCAAATGACAATCTGTAAGGCATTTCTTCCCACAGTTCCAAACCAGAAGAGTATCACAAGCCCTCACTGCTTTTATTTTTCCCATCAACTTATTTGCGAGTTCTATCATCTTACTCTTCCCCTGGACCTTAGGTTTATAGAGATGAAAGCATTAAATCCTTTCTCAGCAACATGAGCAGTGTTTTACCTTTAGTCTTTTCTACTACCTAGTTATTCAGCTACTCCCTATTAGCCCATTAAGTGCTTTCTCATTCCTAGATTTTAGACTGTTTTCTAAAAATAATCTCTTTGTTCTGTGATATCTGTTTCTTTGATCTGACAAAATACATGTCATTGATCTAATGGGCAGCGAGCCCCAGGAGAAGTTGGAAGTAGGAATAATGTCAGGAAACAAAAGGGAAAAAAAGCCCAGACAAAACAAAACCTTTGTACTAGGTCTGCAATACCTGCTTGCTTAGAAGTAGTAGGACACCTAGGAGAGCAGATATTCTTTGCAAGAATGCAAAGATTTGCAAAGGTGGGAGGGTGCAGAATGGTGTCAGAGTTCCCCAGCCCTTGCTGGGGCTTATGCCCAGCTGTTCTAAACTAGTGCTGTTCCAAGTGTGATCTGCAGAGTGATGTTAGTCCATAGATTCTTGTTATTGGTCTCTGTTAAGTAAAGTACAGAAATGAAGTGCTTAGAAACCTTTACAATTTGACATTTCAGAAACATCTAAATATGTGGTACATGAATTAATCTTATTGAGCAGGACATAGGTTGTGCTGATGGGAAACTCATGTGATAATTTGCTTTTGGTGGAAACTATGTGATAGGTGTGCACAGAACAAATTCATTTCAGTCCATGTAAAATGGGGATGGTAAGATAAAAACTGATCCTTTATAAGAGATAGTTTGAGAAAGATTGGTCTAAATAATAATGGGTATTTTATACCTTCTGATGAATTCAAATAGTTACTGCTGGGGATATATACAGTTATTTAGAATATATTAGTGATAAAGCCCAATTCTAGATTTTGTTTTCTGAGTAGCCAGTGTCTTTAATCTGAAATTGTATACCTGTACCTCTTATGTGCATGCCACATGAAGGAACAAACAAAAATTGAAGTTATAAATGTATGTACCTCACTGGACCCCCATCAGCTGGTAATTGGTGCTATGACACTAGGCAAAGATAGCATAAAAGTTGTCACCGTTCAAGAGTCAGTATAGTTTGGGAGTTGAAAATCCCAGCTCTGAAATAAGAATGCCTAGTTTCAATCCCAAATTCCACCACTTAGTAGTTGTGTGATGTTGGGTAAGTTACTAAAACTTTCTGAGCCTCACTTTCCTTATCTGTAAAATGAAGATCGTGATGTGATCCCACGTGATAAATTTGTTTGGGAAAATCTCAGTAAATGTTGTCATCATCATTTTTGTTACTATTTCATGCACTTAGAACAGAGAAGAATGCAATGGTAATCCACGTGTCCATCAAGCACACATATGTTATCTTTTGAACTTTAATAGTGAATGAGAAAATGCAAGTTTTAAATGTGTACTTTTACTCTCCTCTTAATTTTCCTAACCCAATTTGATTTTTGTTCCTGTATCCTAACTCTTCTCCAAGCAACTCTCTGTATCTTTGTTTGCCACAATTTTCAAATATTCTTGCTTGCCATCATTCTTTACAAAATAAACATTCATTCAACACCTTCTAGGTGCCAGGCAGTGTTATTGGCTCTTGACATAAAGAGAAGAATCAAATACTGTTTCTGTTTTCAAGAAGTTTACAATTTGGGCTATCACATATGTAATAAAGATGAGTGTTGTAAATGTTATGATAAATATATGAACAGAGTAAGAGATCAAAAAAGAGAAGTCTCAAAACTCTGTGTGAGAGGGTTATGAAATATTCTATGAATTAAATCATGCTTCAGCTGATCATCAGTAATGGATGTGTGTCCAAGAGGACTGGGCAAAAGGTCATCAGGTGAAATATTTGTTAGTAAAGGTAATGTAAACAGGAATAATTCCATATAGGCACATAGATAAAACATTTTATAAGAGGTTAGTGACAAAAACAAAAAGCCCCTCACAGTTAGACCCAAAGCCCTGACAAAATTACATCCCCTAAGTAGGATAGATATCAATATTTGCACTCAGTATTTCCACCTTTCTTTTTCAGAAAATCTTTGATTCTCTTCATTCTACTTCCTTCATGTTGTTGAGGCCGAAGAAAAATTCAGGAAAAAAAAAATCATGAATTTGTTATATATCACAAAATGAAAATAAGCTGGTTACTTGCTCAGAGTAGGGGAGCAAAGTAGGGAAGCATACCTAGCCAAGGAAAGGAGGGAGAAAGCCAGTAACTGCTGAACAAGAATGGGCAGCCTGGGGCTGCATAAGCCGGGGAGTTGCCTAACAAGGACTCAGGCATGCGCAGTACAGACGGCAGCTCTGCAATACAGTGAGCCAGGGGAGAATTTCTGGACTCAGTTAAGTGACAGGAAAATGCCAAACTGCAGGGACAGTTCTTAATGAAATGAATACTCCTGCAGCAAGTTACACATTGAATATATTTAAATCTACTACTGCTTTCCACAACTTAGTTATGATTTCCTTGCACACATTTTCAAGAAAGATGGAAATGGTAAAAGCTAGAATTTCTACCATTCATTTTATTCCTCTTTCCCTAAATTTCAATCTCTTAAATATATACAATAACACTTTTATTTCTAATCCATATTGCTAAGGCTAGATAAAGAGAGAAGGCAAGGCTTGTTTACACAAATGAACTAGTTGTTGCCTTTCTTATGTGATCACTTACTAAACATTAAGTCACCTTTATATTTAACCTACACAGATAAACACACACACACACACACACACACACACACACTTCAATACATAGAAAGAAAATATTTTAGATACCGTTGACTAATACACTACAACTAAGTACTTAATTTAAATCTTTGCCAGGAAACTGGGGAGGGGGGGAGGGAGGGGTGGGGATATTTTGGATTTCAGCTTTAATTTGTGAAGATTCTCTGCCTGTTGTAAGTTACAGTGGAGAATGGAAAAGGATCCCTCTATGAAAACTGGGTTTTATGTGACTGACACATGCTGCATTTTTAGTAACACAGACTGAAATGCATTATTCAGAATTCACTGTTGTCCAGCAATTCAGCTCTGCTGTAGATCTTCATACTTCTAGTAAGTCTGTTACCTGCAAAAATTCAAATTCTTTTGGTGATCAATACTAGTAGTCAAAATAGTATTTGTCTGCCTAAGTAGAATGTAGTGAACTAGCACAAGGGATTATCATATCATATTTCAAAATCAGATAATTATGAATCAGTATTTACTGTGAGCTATCTCAGTGAATATCTAAATGTATCTAGCCATTTTGATTTTGATTTTCCTTTGACTAGTGAGAATAACATTGCATTTACACAAAGGGAGCATTCCATTTCAGGTAACAATGCATAAGTATAGATATCACTTCTTAAAAGCTGTAACAGAGGTCTTATAGAGTTTCAGAAATTCTTGAAGCTCAGGGATGGTGTATTTAGAGGTGATGTTATTTATTGTTATTCATCTAATAATGAATATAATCTCAACTTTTCAAGATCAAACATATATATTACATGGCAACCCAAACTATCAGAACTAGTTGAATAGCCCATGCCCTTCTAAAATTAATATACATACAATAAAACAATCATATAAAACTTAGAATCAGAAAGTTTTTACTCAAGATCCAACTCAGCTACTTGCTCCTTACTGAGTGGGTTTAAGTCATTTATCTGACCTGAGCATCATTTTCTTCACCTGTGAAAGAGAGGTTATAATAATCTGTACTTCAAAGATTCTGTGAGATTCAAATGAGATATATAATACATATGCTTTGTAAGTGATGTTATAAAGGCTTATACAAAGGTACGTTTTATAATTATTATTATTGTTAATGTTTTCATTTTTATGTCAAAATATTTGCTCCCATCACTTTGAAGCATGCCTTAAAGATCAAAGTTTGCTGTGATTAACTGTCAGTGACTTTGACTTCCACCTGCCTTATGTTAAGTTTTTCAATCTAAACTCATACAGGAACAGTGCATTAAAAACAAGAAAAATTATTAACATAACTTCAGAATACTTACCTTGTATAGATGCAGCTCTTCCACTAGGATAATGTGATCTGTAAACTGTACAACTTTGATATTTGGTATTTAGCATTCTTGCTTATTCCTATTCAAGAGTGACCACTGTAAGTTCATGATCTAGAGTAGTTTGTAATTAGAATAATAATAATACCTTCTCCATGGGGTTTTGGTGAAGGATAAATGAAGTAATATATGCATAATTCTCAGTGCAAATCTCAGTGAAACCTGATAACATGTGTCTAGTGTGTGGGAATACAATCTTGTAAATTTAATGATCTTAGGCTAGCACCAAACAACTGAATTCAAGAAGTGCCAGGGAAAAAAATAGAAGAAAGACATGAAGTTCATAGGGAATGCATTTCAACTGATTGATGGAGATCCAAAATATTTTTCTTCTTTGTATGTCTTCTATGTATGTCTTACAATAAAAATATATACATATCTATCTATCTATCTATCTATCTATCTATCATCTATGGTATTGGCTCTGGCTATCTGGAAAACACTAATACATTGATAATCCATAAATTTTATCTTAAGTCTGAACTGCTCATCAAACCCTAAACATATATATCTAGCTTCTAACTTGACTGCATTGGAATGTGTAATAAGTACCTCCAAATTATCATGATTAAACCCCTTTTCCCAAATTCAACCTGCTCCTCCTTCAGTCTTCTCCATCTCAATAAATATATATATATATATATATAAAATAGTCTATGTGTGTGTATATATATAAAGATATTTATTATAAGGAATTTGCTCACATGATTATGGAGGCTGAGAAGCCCCAAGATCTGAACTTGTCAAGCTGGAGACCCAGGAGAGTTTATATGTAGTTCCAGTCTGAGTCTGAAAGACTGAGAACCAAGAGGGTCAATGATGTAAATTCCAGTCTGAAAGTCAGCAGGCTTGAGACCCAAGTAAGAAGATCCAATGTTCTAATTCAAGTCCAAAGGCCAGAAAGGACCAATGTTCAGATCAGATCATTATGCAGGAGGCCTAACTAACCCTCTTACTCAGCCTTATTGTTCCATCAAGCAAGTCTTCAATTGATTGAATAAGAGCCAGCCACATTAGGGAAAGCAACCTGCTTTACTCAATCCATGAATTCAAATATTAATTTCATTTAAAAATACCCTCACAGATACACGTAGACTAATGTTTGATCAAATAGCTAGGCACCATGTACCCCAGTCAAATTGACACATAAAATTAGCTGTCATTGGGCTTCCCTGGTGGCACAATGGTTGAGAGTCCACCTGCCAATGCAGGAGACATGGGTTCGTGCCCTGGTCCGGGAAGATCCCACATGCCGCAGAGCGGCTAGGCCCGTGAGCCATGGCCGCTGAGCCTGTGCGTCCAGAGCCTGTGCTCAGCAACAGGAGAGGCCACAACAGTGAGAGGCCACAACAGTGAGAGGCCCACATATCGCAAAAAAAAACAAAAAAACAAAAAACTGTCATAATTACCAAAGATTTAAAGTCATGAGACTGGATGAGATCTCCAAAGAAGATGCAAGAACTAAACCCTGGAAACTCTAATGTTTGAAGGCTCTAAAGATTAGAGATATTCAGCAAAAGACAGAATGGTGAGACCAAGTTGACAACATACCACTCAGTACAAATGAGCAGAATGACCTTCTGAGTGATATGAAATTCTTTGATGGAATATTTGACAAGATAGAGAACGATGATGCTGAGCATATATGGAAATAACATGGAATAAAAGGTGGAAGAGTGTATCAATTATCTCTGTAGAGATCTTATGTAAGTTATATTAAGACACCTGACAAAGGACATACAACTTGGTTTTTTTCAGTTTTAAAAGACACACACGAGGATTAGGAACCAAGATGGCAGAGTAGAAGGACGTGCTCTCACTCCCTCTTGTGAGAACACCAGAATCACAACTAGCTGCTGGACAGTCATCGACAGGAAGACACTGGAACTCACCAAAAAAGATACCCCAGGGCTTCCCTGGTGGCGCAGTGGTTGAGAGTCCACCTGCCGATGCAGGGGACACGGGTTCTTGCCCCGGTCTGGAAAGATCCCACATGCCGCGGAGTGGCTGGGCCCATGAGCCATGGCCCCTGAGCCTGCGCGTCCAGAGCCTGTGCTCTGCAATGCGAGAGGACACAGCAGTGAGAGGCCCGCGTACCGCAAAAAAAAAAAAAAAGATACCCCACATCCAAAGACAAAGGAGAAGCCACAATGAGATGGTAGGAGGGGCACAATCACAGTAAAATCAAATCCCATAACTGCTGAGTGGGTGTTCACAGACTGGAGAACATTTATACCACAGAAGTCCACTTACTGGAGTGAAGATTCTGAGCCCCATGTCAGGTTCCCAACCTGGGGGTCTGGCAATGGGAGGAGGCATTCCTAGAGAATCAAGACATTGAAGGCTAGCGGGATTTGATTGCAGGACTTTGACAGGACTGGGGGAAACAGAGACTCCACTCTTGGAGGGCACACACAAAGTAGTGTGTGCATCGGGACCCAGGGGAAGGAGCATTGAACCCAGGGGAGACTGAACCAGACCTACCTGCTAGTGTTGGAGGGTCTCCTGCAGAGGCAGGCGGTGTCTGTGGCTCACCTTGTGGACAAGGATGCTGGCAGCAGAAGTTCTGGGAAGTACTCCTTGGCATGAGCTCTCCCTGAGTCCGCCATTAGCCCCACCAAAGAGCCCAGGTAGGCTCCAGTGTTGGGTCACCTCAGGCCAAACAACCAACAGGGAGGGAACACAGCCCCACCCATCAGCAGTCAAGTGGATTAAAGTTTTACTGAGATCTGCCCACCAGAGCAACAGTCAGCTCTACCCACCTCCAGTCCCTCCCATCAGGGAACTTGAACAAGCCTATTAGATAACCTCATCCACCCAAGGGCAGACAGCAGAAGCAAGAACTATAATCCTGCAGCCTGTGGAACAAAAACCACATTCACAGAAAGATAGACAAGATGAAAAGGCAGAGGACTATATACCAGATGAAGGAAAAAGATAAAACCCCAGAAAAACAACTAAATGAAGTGGAGATAGCAAACTTCCAGAAAAAGAATTCAGAATAATGATAGTGAAGATGATCCAGGACCTCGGAAAAAGAATGGAGGCAAAGGTCGAGAAGCTGCAAGAAATGTTTAAAAAAGACATGGAAGAATTAAAGAACAAACAAACAGAGATGAACAATACAATAACTGAAATGAAAAATACATTAGAAGGAATCAATAGCAGAATAACTGAGGCAGAAGAATGGATAAGTGACCTGGAAGACAAAATGGTGGAATTCACTGCTGCAGAACAGAATAAAGAAAAAAGAATGAAAATAAATGAAGATAGCATAAGAGACCTCTGGGACAACATTAAACGCAACAACATTCACATTATAGGGGTCCCAGAAAGAGAAGAGAGAGAGAAAGGACAAGAGAAAATATTTGAAGACATTATAGTCAAAAACTGCCCTAACATGGGAAAGGAAATAGCCACCCAAGTCCAGGAAGCGCAGAGAGTCCCATACAGGATAAACCCAAGGAGAAACACACTGAGACACACAGTAATCAAACTGGCAAAAATTAAAGAGAAAGAAAAATTATTGAAAGCAGCAAGGGAAAAATGACAAATAACATACAAGGGAAGTCCCATAAGGTGAACAGCTGATTTCTCAGCAGAAACTCTACAAGTCAGAAGAGAGTGGCATGATATACTTAAAGAGATGAAAGGGAAGAACCTACAACAAAGATTACTCTACCTGGAAAGGATCTCATTCAGATTTGATGGAGAAATTAAAGCTTTACAGACAAGCAAAAGCTAAAGGAATTCAGCACCACCAAACCAGCTCTACAACAAATGCTAAAGGAACTTCTCTATGTGGGAAACACAAGAGAAGAAAAGGACCTACAAAAACAAACTCAAAACAATTAAGAAAATGGTCATAGGAACATACATATGGATAATTACCTTAAACGCGAATGGATTAAATGCTCCAACCAAAAGGCACAGGCTTGCCGAATGGATACAAAAACAAGACCCATCTATATGCTGTCTACAAGAGACCCACTTCAGACCTGGAGACACATACAGAATGAAATTGAGGGGAAGGAAAAAGATGTTCCATGCAAATGGAAATCAAAAGAAAGCTGGAGTAGCAATACTCATATCAGATAAAATAGACTTTAAAATAAAGAATGTTAGAAGAGACAAGGAAGGACACTACATAATGATCAAGGGATCAATCCAAGAAGAAGATATAACAATTATAAATATATACGCACCCAACATAGGAGCACCTCAATACATAAGGCAACTGCTGACAACTCTAAAAGAGGAAATCGACAGTAACACAATAATAGTGGGGGACTTTAACACCTCACTTACACTGATGGACAGATCATCCAAAATGAAAATAAATAAGGAAACAGAAGCTTTAAATGACACAATAGACCAATAGATTTAATTGATATTTATAGGACATTCCATCCAGAAACAGCAGATTACACTTTTTTCTCAAGTGTGCACAGAACATTCTCCAGGATAGGTCACCTCTTGGGTCACAAATCAAGCCTCAGGAAATTTAAGAAAATTGAAATCATATCAAATATCTTTTCTGATCACAATGCTATGAGATTAGAAATGAATTACAGGGAAAAATTTACAAAAACACAAACACATGAAATCTAAACAATACATTACTAAATAACCAAGAGATCACTGAAGAAATCAAAGAGGAAATCAAAAAAACCTAGAGACAAATGACAATGAACACACGACGATCCAAAACATATGGGATGCAGCAAAAGCAGTGCTAAGAGGGAAGTTTATAGCCATACAAGCCTACTCAAGAAACAAGAAAAATCTCAAATAAACAATTTAACCTTACACCTAAAGGAACTAGAGAAAGAAGAACAAACAAAACCCAAAGTTAGCAGAAGGAAAGAAATCATAAAGCTCACGGCAGATATAGAAACAAAGAAAACAATAGCAAGGATCAATAAAACTAAAAGCTGGTTCTTTGAGAAGATAAACAAAATTGATAAACCATTAGCCAGACTCATCAAGAAAAAGAGGGAGAGGACTCAAACCAATAAAATTAGAAATGAAAAAGGAGAAGTTTCAACAGACACTGCAGAAATACAAAGCATCCTAAGAGACTACTACAAGTAACTCTATGCCAATAGAATGGACAACCTGGAAGAAATGGACAAATTCTTAGAAAGGTATAACCTTCCAAGACTGAACCAGGAGGAAATAGAAAATATGAGCAGACCAATCACAAGCACTGAAATTGAAACTGTGATTAAAAATCTTCCAACAAACAAAAGTCCAGGACCAGATGGCTCCATAGGTGAATTCTATCAAACATTTAGAGAAGAGCTAACACCCATCCTTCTCAAACTCTTCCAAACAATTGCAGAGGAAGGAACACTCCCAAACTCATTCTATGAGGCCACCATCATTCTGATACCAAAACCAGACAAAGATACTACTACAAAAAAGAAAAAATTACAGACCAGTATCACTGATGAATATAGATGCAAAAATCCTCAAGAAAATACTGGCAAACAGAATCCAGCAAGACATTAAAAGGCTTATACACCATGATCAAGTGGGATTTATCCCAGGGAGGCAAGGATTCTTCAATATATGCAAAACAATCAATGTGATGCACCATATTAACAAATTGAAGAATAAAAACCATATGATCATCTAAATAGATGCAGAAAAAGGTTTGACAAAATTCAACACCAATTTATGTTAAAAACTCTCCAGAAGGTGGACATAGAGGGAAACTACCTCAACATAATAAAGGCCATATATGACAAACCCACAACAAATATCATTCTTAATGGTAAAAAACTGAAAGCATTTCCTCTAAGGTCAGGAACAAGACAAGGATGTCTACTCTCACCATTATTATTCAACATAGCTTTGGAAGTCCTAGCCATGGCAATCAGAGAAGAAAAAGAAATAAAAGGAATACAAATTGGAAAAGAAGAAGTAAAACTGTCACTGTCTGCAGATGACATGATACTATACATAGAGAATCCTAAAGATGCCAACAGAAACTACTAGAGCTAATCAATGAATTTGGTAAAGTTGCAGGATACAAAATTAATGCAGAGAAATCTGTTGCATTCCTACACACTAATGATGAAAAATCTGAAAGAGAAATTAAGGATACACTCCCATTTACCATTGCAACAAAAAGAATAAAATACCTAGGAATAAACCTACCTAGGGAGACAAAAGACCTGTATGCAGAAAACTATAAGACACCGATGAAAGAAATTAAAGATGCTACCAACAGATGGAGAGATATACCATGTTCTTGGATTGGAAGAATCAATACTGTCAAAATGACTATACTACCCAAAGCAACCTACAGATTCAATGCAATCCCTATCAAATTACCAATGGCATTTTTTATGGAACTAGAACTAAATATCTTAAAATTTGTATGGAGACACAAAAGACCCCGAATAGCCAAGGCAGTCTTGAGGGAAAAAAGCGGAGCTGGAGGAATCAGACTCCCTGACTTCAGACTATACTACAAAGCTACAATAATCAAGACAATATGTACTGGCACAAAAAGAGAAACATACATCAATGGAACAAGATAGAAAGCCCAGAGATAAACCCACTCACCTATGGTCAACTAATCTGTGACAAAGGAGGCAAGGATATACAGCGGAGAAAAGACATTCTCCTCAATAAGTGGTGCTGGGAAAACTGGACAGCTTCATGTAAAAGAATGAAAGTAGTACACTCCCTAACACCATACACAAAAATAAGCTCAAAATGGGTTAAACACCTACATGTAAGGCCAGACACTATAAAACTCTTAGAGGAAAACATAGGCAGAGCACTCTATGACGTAAATTACAGCAGGATCCTTTTTGACCCACCTCCTAGAGAAAGGGAAACAAAAATAAACAAATGGGACCTAATGAAACTTCAGTCGTTTTGCACAGCAAAGGAAACCATAAACAAGACAAAAATACAACCCTCAGAATGAGAGAAAATATTCGCAAATCGAATCAATGGACAATGGATTAATCTCCAAAATATATAAACAGCTCATGCAACTCAATATTAAAAAAAAAAACAACCCAATCCCAAAATGGGCAGAAGACCTAAATAGACATTTCTCCAAAGAAGACATACAGATGGCCAAGAAGCACATGAAAAGCTGATCAACATCACTAATTATTAGAGAAATGCAAATCAAAACTACAATGAGGTATCACCTCACACCAGTTAGAATGGGCATCATCAGAAAATGTACAAACAACAAATGCTGGAGAGGGTGTGGAGAAAAGGGAACCCTCTTGCACTGTTGGTGGGAATGTAAATTGATACAGCCACTGTTGAGAACAGTATGGAGGATCCTTAAAAAACTAAAAATTGAATTACCATATGATCCAGCAATCCCGCTACTGGGCATATACCCAGAGAAAACCATAATTCAAAAAGACACATGCACCCCAATGTTCATTGCAGCACTATTTACAATAGCCAGGTCATGGGAGCAACCTAAATGCCCATCGACAGATGAATGGATAAAGAAGATGTGGTACATATATACAGTGGAATATTACTCAGCCATAAAAAGAAACGAAATTGGGTCATTTGTTGAGACGTGGATGGATCTAGAGACTGTCGTATAGAGTGAAGTTAAGTCAGAAAGAGAAAAACAAATATCGTATATTAATGCGTATGTGTGGAACCTAGAAAAATGGTACAGATGAACTGGTTTGCAGGGCAGAAATAGAGACACAGATGTAGAGAACAAACCTATGGACACCAAGGGAGGAAAGCAGTGTGTGGGGGGGTGGGGATGGTGTGATGAATTGGGCGATTGGGATTGACATGTATACACTGATGTGTATAAAATTGATGACTAATAAAAACATAAAAGACACACACATGCACAAAAAAGACAATAGAATAAAAAGTGAAAGGTAATGATGATTAGCTCATGTATCATACTTGCTACATGCCAGGCACTACTCTAAATACAGTGTGTACATTGACTCACTTATGTCTAACAACCTTGAAGTGATTATTATTATTCCTGTTCCACCCAGGGAAACTATAGCATGGAGACATTAAGCAAATTGTCCAAAATCATGCGACTAATAAATGGCTAAGCTAGGATTTGAATCCAGGTAGCAGTGCCGAACTTTGTGCACTTAACAACAATGATGATGTCTGGTAGAAAAAGGCAAAGGATATAGCAAAAGGAGAAGATGTATGGGAATAAACTTAGATGTAAGCAGGTGAATCAAGCAGCATGATAAATGGACTCATTTTGATTTATATTGAGTTTATAGGTAATTTGAAGATAGAGAATTCCTATAAAATTTTGAAGAGCGATTAAACACACTTACGGATTTCTGAGTTTAAAATGTGTTCCTCATGATGAAATTATAGGTTAATTGTAAGCCAGAGAATTAGGGGAATTTGGAAAGCATCTTAATAGTTTGAGTGCAAGTAAAATTCAGCAGTGAGAATGTTACACCTTGTGTTCTTTAGGGGGAAGTAACGATGTTTGATTACCAATGAAAGACCTAAGCCTTCCGCACCTTTGAGAATGTATGTGCATCCTCAAACTCTTAACTGGAACTCACCCCCCATCCCCGCACCCAAAGTCATCCTCAAATATTAGCTCCATCCTGAAGTCTTCCTTCCTTCATTTAATAAATGCAGGGATTATTTCCTCTGGATTTTCACAGAAAGTTTTTTGTTCACAATTCTGTCTTAGTGGTTATCGTTGTATAGGCGTCCCCTGCATTTTTAAAGTTTTCTTTATGCCACTTTGCTTTTATCAAAGACCTACATTGATACCTGTTTTTCTAACTGAAGAGGGTTTTTGTTTTTACAAAAAAGGCAAAAAGAGGAAATAGCATTTAGCATTTGTTTTGCAGTGAGACACCACAAAGGCAGTGCTCACCCCAAATGCTGCGAGATTCGCCCCACCAAGCTCCCTCCCTGGGGACTTATTGAACACTCAGCATCTCAGCAGCATCTCAGTCCAGCATAGCTTTGGACTATGTCCGTGAGAATCTGTGCTTGATCTGGATTTATTTCGTGCATTCGTGAGCAAGATATGTCCTACGGTATTTGCTGCTTCACTTTATGCCATTTCAGCTTAGGAAAGGTATGAAACCTTTTGGATATTGGGGAAACCTGTATGGACATTATCTGTAAATGTGTGCAGGTCATCCTGTAGTGCACTATTTGGATATCCCTTCAGGACTGAGACACTTATTCTTCCAGTTGAGACAAGGTTTGCCTGTTGACAACTTACAACTGTGTCCCTCTCAGTGAATTGCTTTCAGCAGAATGGTACTGCCTCACCTTCTTCCCCAGGGAATCTCACATTCAATAACTGTTTGATGCAGGAGTACAAAGGCCTGGCCCATTTGCTCCAACTGGGGATAACCCTGAAGGGACAGCCGTGCTTCAGAACTCCCTGGGGGATTGACTAAATTTGCTGTTGCAACTGCACTATAGTTCAGTTTCACCTTCTGCCCAGTGCTGCGTCACAGTTGTAACCAGAGCACTCTCATAAATCTGATGCATACAGATTTCTGGTTTCTTGAAGAAGCAGATCTTAACCATGTGTTGTCTTTACCATTAGAACTGTGCTTTTAGAAGGAAAAGACATTTCCTTTTTTCCATGGAATAACTTGTATGTAGCTAACATTTTGGGTTCCTGCTATGGCTTAAGTGCAATGATCTATAATTTTTTATTACAACTCTTGAGTTAGGTAGTACCATATTTCAGTGATGCTAAGATCCATTGTTTATAAGATGCTTAATCAATTTGTAACACTATTAAAGATGAAATATGATTGTATAACAGATTACAGCCTATGATATCCATACAAGCACATATAAATATGTATTTTTATTTTTCACTTTTGATTTTTTTCATTTGAACTCTCCTTCATTGTCAGTATAAACAATCATCTGAATGTGTTCAACTTTTAGGAATCATCAGTGATACATTGACATTCATAATTCAGTCCTATGATTTTGATTGATTTAGCACCTTTCAAATGAATGACAAAATTCAAGAGCATGTTTAAAATGCAGGAGGTTTCACTGCATTTTTTTATATCATGAGATTTGTACAATTGGCTCCTTAATGGAAACCATGCTTTCCTGAAATTTAAACACTACATTGGAAAAATCAGATTACTTATATTGGATAAATGAATGAATGAATGAACGAGTAAATTGATTAAAATGAACTTGAGGGGTTCAAGACAGAATACCATCTAAACATACTTCAGACCAATGCATTGTGATGTTTAAGTTCAATTCCCTATAATGTTAGAAGAAAAATAATGTCATGATTGCTAGAGAATCGACATTAGTCTGGTGACATAAAGAAGAGAAAAAAGGGTGATAAAATTTAAATGTAGTATTGGAGACATTGAGAAATATTGGCTGAACAAAGAGCAACTTAGCAGGCCAAATAGAATGGTGTGTACTAAGGAATATTGAGATCTATTTGCAAGTTTGTGTATATTAAATTCAAAAATATGAAAATTAGCTATCAACTTGGAACCTCTGGAGGTCATGAAACTTGTATACTTTTTAAATGCATTGGTCTTACCTGAAAGGAAAGAAAACTCCAATCATCGGAAACTTATGACTTTGCCTCTGGGGATTTAAAAGTTAGCTATTCCAGCAGGAAACACATGGATGAGGGTCCTTAGGCAGTGACTTGTTTTGAACTGTGACAGATTATATTGCTGGCATTAATCAGGCATGTGTATCATGATGCCTGCACAACTGCTTAAGGCCATGAGGCTTTATTTAAAAAATCATAAATGAATATTTAGTTTACTTTTTTACTTATTTCAAATACTTATCATTAAAGGACATAGTTTCCTAGTAGAATCATTTTACTATTTCAACATGAATTTTAGTAATGATTTTTTTAAAAGATGGTTTTATGATTCCTAAGAGTTCAATGAAAATAGCTTTGTAATCTTGTCCAATTCTACTTATAAACTTTGAATTCAAAATCAATATAGACTTTTGCTAGGTATGACTACTTAATAATATTTATCAGGAGTATTTGCGTGGTCAGGCACCATGTGTATTCTTGCTGTGAGAAATGATGTTAAGTATATTATCATACTGTTAAAAAGTATATATACCTGGAGATTATTGTTATTTATCATTTTTCATGCCTTTAATTTAAACATACTAAAATATGAGCTCATAGAAAATATAGCTATTTTTATATAATTACATATGAATTAATTCAGCACAGTATAAAGTAGCCTAGTCAATAAAACAAAATCATTTCCCTGAACCCCTGTTCAGCTTTTAGCAGAATACAGACACTTGGTGAAGTGTGAGAATTACACAAATTGATTCTGTATTCCTGAGTCTATGTAATATCTACTAGATTTTAGGAGATAGTTTAGTGAGCAGACAAGTTTAAACTAGTGGATAAGTGAAGCAAAATGGCATTCAATTCCAGCTAGACTTGGATAAGCAAAGACTGTCAGAGATCATGGTTTTAAATAATGATTCAAAGTTCATTTTAATTTTTGTCAAAACTTTTCTAGCGTTTAAGATAAATATTTGATAACAGACCCTAAACAAACATAAATTTGAATCAGTTCTCTCCCTGGAAATATTGGGAGTAAGACTCACTGAAGATTATATAGGGGCCTTGCCATCCATGTACCCCTTTATGTGATGAGGAAAAATGTTGTTTCTTTGTACGCTTAACCACCATGCCCTACAACCAAGGAAAGCATCGTCATCACATCATCATCATCATCAACAACAACGTAGCAATAAAATCACACCATAAAGGAGAATTCCCAACAGGCTATGTATTTACTCTCAAAATCAAAAAAATAATTTCCAGAGGCTCAAGAAAACATCTTGAATCTTTCAAATTTATTCTCCCTTTACGTTCACTTATGGACATGAGGAGAATCTTCTCCAGTTTTACCTAGTGTCCATAAATAGCCTCACTGCTTGGGAAAATATCAAGGATATTGTAGGAACCAAGTGAAGTACAATTATGTGAGAAAGCACCATCATAATGATAGCTGGAAAATCACAAACTGAATATTAACCAGTGCATTTCTACATAACCCATTGCCAAAATAATTAAAACAGGAATTAGATATCTTAAACTTTTTACTTTGAAATAATTGTAGATTCACAAGCAGTTGCAAGAAGTAATACAGAAGGATCCCATGTATCCTTTACTTATTTTCTCCCAGTAGTAACATCTTGTAAAATTAAAGTAAAATGTTACAAACAGAATATTGACATTGATAAAGTCAAGATACAGACAATTCCTTTCCCTGCAAGGCTCCCTCATGTTGGTGTTTTATAACCAATCCATTTCGGTCCTGTCCCTTACCCCTCCTTAACCCTTGGCAACCAATAATCTATTTTTTTATTTCTATAATTCTGTCATTTGAAGAATGTTACATAAATTGAATCATGCAGTCCATAATCTTTTGAGATTGGCCTTTTTTTTTCATACAGCCTAATCATTTAGGTTGTTCTGTATATCAATAATTTGTTCCGTTATATTTAGTTTTCCATGGTATAGATGGACCACAGTTGGTTTAACTAGTCACTCACTGAAAGACATCTGCTTTTTCCCTCCATTTTTCAGCTATTATGAATAAAACTGCTATTAAACATGTATGTGCTGATATTGTGTGAATATAAGTTTAAATTTCTCTGGGATAACTGGTCTAAGAGTGCATTTGCTGGGTTGTATGGGAGTTGCTTGCTTAGCTTTTTAAGAAACTACTAAATTGTTTTACACAGTGACTGTATCACTTTATAGTCCCACCAGAAATGTATGAGTGATCAAACTTCTCCGCATCTTCACCAGCATTTGGTGTTGTCACTACTTTTTATTTTAGCCATTATAAGTATATAGTGATAGCTTAATCTGTAGTTTATACCTGTAGTTCATATTTGCACTTCCCTAATGGTTAATGATGTTGAATAACTTTTCATGTGCCATCTGAATATTCTTTTTGTTGAAATGTTTTCATGTCTTTTGCCTATTTCTAATCTAATTATTATTATTATTGAGTTTTGAGAGTTTTTAAATATGTTTTAGATACTCATCTTTTGCTGGATTGTGGTTTGCAAATATTTTCTCCCAATTTTTTAGCTTATTTTTTTATCTTTTTTATCATGGTTTTTCTCAGAGCAAAAGTTTTTGATTTTGATGAGATCCAGTTAATCAAATTTTTCCTTATGAATTGTGTTTCTGGTGTCAAAGAGTAATTTGATAGTGGAGAAATCTGACAACTGTTATCTCAGCCAGTTTATCAAAGTCAGAATCAGTAATGGTGAGACATGTTGATAGTGTGTACCCTTGATAATGATATTATGAAAATTGTACTTTATGTCTGTGGTTTCTCTCCTCAAAAAAAACACAACTAAGTCTTACCATGTGAAAAATACCAGACAAATCCCAACTGAGAGACATTCTGCAAAATACCTGCCAAGATCATCTGAAACAAGGAAATTCTGAGAAATTGTCACAGCCAGGAGGAAACTAAGGAGACTATTGAATGTGGTGTCCTGGATGGGAATATGGGACAGAAAAAGTGCATTAGGTAAAACTAAGGAAATGTGAATAAAGCATGGACTTTAGTTGATTATAGTCATAGTACCATACTATAGAAAGATGTTCATAATAGGGAATTCTAAGTGTAGGTTATGAAAACTCTCTATGCTATCTCTACAATATATCTGTTAATCTAAAACTGTCCTAATATATATAGTCTAAGAAATACATATTTTTTTCAGCTCTGCCCACTGAAAATGTCTAGCAACAATGAACAACCCAATAACAAGAATCACCCTAGTGGCCGGTGGGGCAGGAGTTACAGATAAAACAAGTTGTCTGTGTTTCAATAATTGTTAAAATTGTGTGATGAATAAATCAAATTCCCTTTATTATTCTCTCTACTTTTGTTTGTGTTTGAAAATTCCAAATTTAAAAATTAAAGAGCATGCATAGACCTTAAAACAGCAATATTGCTGAATGAATATTGTCTTTTATAACCTGGGTAGTTATACCTGGACGTAGCTGAACCAATATCATCTGCACATTGCATAGGTATAGCCACTAACCCACTAGCATCCACCCATTCCCAGGCATGTAGCAGAAACCAACCAGTCTCTCCTGGGGACGATGACTTGTGAATCAAATTTATTTTAGCTAATGAATCATTACAGTCACAATGATTTTCAAGGAAGGCATTATGTCCAGAGAAGTACTGAAGCCTGCTGCTACTGGGTGGTTTTCTTGGTTAACATTTTTATAGAAGCATAATAATCTTCAAGACTAATCTCTTCCTTTTTATTCTGTAGTCAGAAGTTTGCTTTTCACAGACAAAATAGTTAAGTACAATGAGCTATTTTATAGATGTGAATACAGATGGCACCAGGCACAAGGTTGGCAAATTGTGCTTTGATTGTTGTTGCAGCCATATATAAATGTATATACCTCATGGCCAGGGAGCATGCTTGCTGAGGGCTAGAATCAAGAGTTGAAAAAAAAAAAAGTTGCTCAGCATCCTGCATAAGTGCCAACGAGCCCATCACAGCTTCTCACTGACTCTTTTTTTCTTTTTTCTGTGAAGTATATTTGACTTACAATATTGTGTTAGTTTCACGTGTACAGCAAAGTGATTGTTTTATATATTTTTTCAGATTATTTTCCTTTATAGGTTATTACAAGGTATTGAATATAGTTCCCTGTGATAAACAGTAAATCCTCATTGCTTATCTATTTTATGTAATTTGTTATCTGTTAATCCCATACCCTTAATTTATCCCTCCCCCCTTACCTCCCTTTCCCCTTCGGTAACTATAAGTTTGTTTCTGTTTTGTATGTAGATTTATTTGAATTGTTTTTTAGATTCCACATATAAGTGATATCATATAATACCTGTCTTTCGCTGTCTGACTTACTTCACTTAGTATGATATTCTCTAGCTCCATCCATGTTGCTGCAAATGGCAATATTTCATTCCTTTTTTATGGCTGAGTAATATTCCATTGTATATATACATTCACCTGTCAATGCACATTTAGGTTGCTTCCATGTCTTGGCTACCTTAAATAGTGCTGCAGTGAACATTGGAGTGCATGTATCTTTTCAAATTATGGCTTTCTTTGGATATATGCCAAGGAGTGGGTTTGCTGGATCATATGGTAGTTCTATTTGTAGTTTTTTAAGGAGCCTCCATACTGTTGTCCATAGTGGCTGCACCAATTTACATTCCCACCAACAGTGTAGGAGACTTCCCTTTTCTCTACACCCTCTCCAGCATTTGTTGTTTATAGACATTTTTGTCTCATTGATTCTTTTGCTTAGGCACCAGCCTCTTTCTGCTCCTGTTGCCTCATATTTGACTCATATTTTAAGATTATTCACTTTTCCTTAGTGTTTTACTGTGGAATTTTCAAATATATTTAAAAGCAGAGAGGGTATATTGATCATTCAATTTTACATATTATCAATGCCAGCCAATCATTTTTATCTATAACCCCTGCCACAGTGGGCACTAAGGGTACATGTTGATATGACTTGGTCATTTCTCTCAGACCTTTTAGTGATCAGAGCTAAGAATTTTTTCAGTTCATTGCAGAGTCAGCCTAAGAATTCAACCTGTAAGCCTGGGGAAAAAATTGCATGAGACGTCAGTGATTGGTTTGGGTGTCAGGAAAATTTCGTAAAAAAGAAGTTCCCATTTCATGTTATTAAATGTTTTTCCTTTAAAGAAGTGCCATTCCAAGAAAAATTCCTTTGTTCATTCACATTCAATGTTATGTTGTCTCTATTAGGTTTCTTAGAGTGTTTTCTGCTTTTTAGTATTTATGCTCAAAATGCAATTTTCAAAAAAACCCTAGCAAACAAGAATACAAATGAATTTTAAAAATAGCAAACAAGAATACAAACAAATCCCTCCATTCCTACCAGCATGAGCTTTCAATTTCAGAAATGCCTTTTGCGTACAGTTCTTCATATGTAAAGAAGACCTATGAGGTCAGATAGTACAGATTTTCTATTTTTCACATCACTGAACTTACAAAACTACAGACTCCCATTTTATTAACATGTTAGAGAAAAAACACTCTCTCTTTCCTACTCATTCTATTTTCATAAGGGTTGCCTTTCTTTTGCAGTCCACTGAAATAGGAAAACCATGTTCCTTTACCAAATCACTATATACTAGCATGCAGGCACACAAACTCTACCATAGTGTGACGGAAACACACTATAATCCCCCATCGTAATGCAAACCTGCAAGTGAAGATTGCACAAACAAAAACTGGCAGACAAACTTGAACAATAAGATTAGTTTGACAAAGCTATATATATTTCTACATATTTTTGTGATTTACATGTCTGATGATTTCTTCCCTAAATGCTTTGAATAAGGTGTTTCAGACTTATAAAATTATTAGGCTTCTCATTCCAATTCTGACTTTGGAACGAAAGTTTCAATTATATGTAACATTTATTTCCTAAAATTTTAATAATATACTTAAAAATAAAAAACCTTCACACCTAGTGGTCCCACTGAATTGGAATTTGAGGTTGAAAACTGGCCATTGGAGTCCCTCAGGGTACCAAACCATCTGGCAGAAAAAGGAATGCTCTACTGGTTTGGGGGAAGTTTTCCTAATTACGAAAGAGAAATGTGATTGCTGCTACCTGATGTGGCTATAGAGAAATCTGTTCGTCTGTCCAGAATCTAGGATTATTTCTAGGGCAACGCTAGGATTTTCATTGTACAATAGAAACATAATGGCAGGTCCTCCAAGGATGTAGGTTTTGGGTTTTTTTGACAGGTAAAAAAATGCCACCCAGATTGAGCTATGGCTGCCAGCAAAGAGGAGGTAGAATTGATGGTGGAAACAAGGATTTTAAAGACCAGTTGTGGCCTCATAACCAATTGCAGAAGTGAGAGCAGCAGTGGAACTTTTCTTTTTGTATTATGTATACATGTATATATTGACCATTATCTCATCCCTTTTTCTTTCCCATATTGTTTTTGGGTGGTAAACAACTTTAAAACTTAGTCTTTCTACTATATAATGATAACGTTGGATTATGATTAAACTAAAATGTGTTAATACCACAGAGTGACTATTGGGAGTGTGTCTTCCGATTTGGAGGAGAAATGAATGTCTTCATTTGTATTAAAATTAATTGCACCGGGCTTCCCTGATGGCGCAGTGGTTGAGAGTCTGCCTGCTGATGCAGGGGATACCGGTTCGTGCGCTGGTCCGGGAAGATCCCACATGCCGCGGAGCGGCTAGGCCCGTGAGCCATGGCCGCTGAGCCTGCATGTCCGGAGCCTGTACTCTGCAATGGTAGAGGCCACAACAGTGAGAGGCCCGCGTACCGCAAAAAATAAAAAAAATTGCACCTTATTACCAAATTGATGTTATTATTGTTGCTATGATGAAATTTTTGTTATTTATTTTACGTAAGCTCAGATATGAAAGAGAGCATTTTGATCAGTAAGAAGGGTGTCTCATGGCTAAGTACCATCTCTTTGAAGCTCCCTCTCAGAGGTCTACACACAGTATCCACAGGGCCCCTTTTCTCTTTAGTTTCTGTAATCCTCGGAGTGGTTATTACTTTTGGCAGTAACTCACCTCTGAGTTTCTTCAGCATCCATTTATGGCTTTTCCACCATCTGACACCTGGGTAACCAATTTTCTATATTAAATCACTTGTGTGTAAAATTCCATGGCTGGTTTCAATTAGGAAATAATGAATCACTGATAAATATACTCACATTGATGAAAATTCTCTCTGAAATATATTTTAGTAAAATTTCATGTCTTTAACTATATCCTTAGGCATATTGATAAAATCATAAATTCTATTTTTTAGCAATGCCTGAAGCAAGTGTATTTAAATGAATGCCTACTTTTTAGTCATCCAGTTATACTAAAATTGCTTAATATTCCGGGAAGATCCTTCCATGAAGCTGATCTTAGAACAACTCCTTGAGTTACAAAATGTCATTAGTTTCTTTATATCACATCTAGGTTTTAACCAAGAATTATATTACCCAACTCAATTATCTTCCCTTATTTGCCTAACTTGATTGCAAATAGTTTTGTTATTCTCCCCATCCCCAAAATATCTATATGCAAAGGATAAAGTAAGAAATAATTTCATAACTTACCAAAGTTACCATTTTGAAGATAATACAAGTTGTGCAGATGTGTGTCTGTAGTATGTATGTGTGTGCTCCTTTTCATTTATAATTTTAAATTAAAGTTGGAATTTAAAGTTTAAATTTATTCTGTATAACTTCCATTATTAGAGATTCTCCCTTGTGAACATACCCCCTCATACACACAAAAAGATATTTTAAACATTGAGACAGCTTATATAACCCTTCTCTTCTTTAGATTAAGCATTGCTTTACTTCCCTTAATTATTATTATTATTTTTGGTAAAGAATTTTTTACTGTGGCAAAATATATTGGGTTGGCCAAAAAGTTCATTCATCTTGGGTTTTCCATAACATCTTACGGGAAAACCCGAATGAACT
Organism: Delphinapterus leucas; assembly: GCF_059928025.1. NCBI lineage: Eukaryota > Metazoa > Chordata > Mammalia > Artiodactyla > Monodontidae > Delphinapterus > Delphinapterus leucas. The sequence continues at coordinate 35,021,836 of NC_143133.1, forward strand.
GTTTGGCCAACCCAACACATAACATAAAGTTTGCCATTTTAACTATTTTTAGTGACATTAATTATGTTTACAATGTTGTGCAAATATCATCACTATTTCCAAAACTTTTTCATTACCCTAAACAGAAACTTTGCAACAATTAAACAAGAACTCTCTATTCCCCCCTCTAACCAGATTCTAGTAACCTCTAATGTACTATTTATCTTTATGAATTTGCCTAGTCTACATATTTCATTTAAGTGAAATTAAACAATGTTCTTTTGTATATAGCTAATTTCACTTTGCATAATGTTTTCAAGGTTTATCCATGTTGTAGCATATATCAGAACTTCATTCCTTTTTATGGTTGAAAAAGATTCTATTGTATGTACATACCACATTGTGTTTATCTATTCACCTGTTGATGGACACGGGTTGTTTCCACCTTTTGGTTATTGTGAATAGCGCTGCAATAGACATTGATTATAAGAACATTTTGAATTCCTATTTTCAATTCTTTTGGGTATATACTCAGGAGTAAAATTGCTGGGTCATATGGTAATTATATGTTTAGCTTTTTCAGGAGCTGTCAAACTATTTTCCACAGTAACTGCACCATTTTACATTCCCACTATCAATGTTTGAGAGTTCTAACTTCCAAGATCATAAATTTTTAAATACAAATTAATTAAATACCACAGTTAAAAGACAAAAGGAGTCAAAATGAATTGAAATAAGTTTATGATGATTATAAGTTATTAAAATTAAATATTAGAATATAAACAGAATGAAAATAAATAATGGAAACATTTATGTTTCATATAAACATTTAAAAAAAGATTGTTTAGCTATATTAACAAGGGAGAAATGTCAAGGCAAAAAATTACATAAGAACAGATGTTAAAAAAAATTGTAAAAGTCAATCATACTTCAGTAAAAAAAGAAAAAGAAAAGGTGTTAAAATTTACTGCAAAGATATAATAATTCTAAATTTGTACAACCCAATAATATAGTCTTAAAAAAGGTTTAAAGCAAATATGATAAAAGCCAAAAGGAGAAATAGACAAATCTACAATCATTGTGGGGGCTTTTCTATGCAACTCTCAATAACAGATAAGAACGTGTAGACCAGGCTTTGTGGAAGTTCAGATGACCAAGAATGTTTGACTATCTTGGGGAAGTGGCGGCATTTGCAGTTCCATATGAATTTGAAGACTGGCTTTTCCATTTCTGCCAAAAAGGCTACTGGAATTTTGTTAAGGATTGCATTGAATCTTAATTGCTTTGGGTTGTCTTATTGTTTAACAATACTGTCTTCTGTTCTATGACTTGGGATGTCTTTCCATTTCCTTAAGATTTATTTAATTTCCTTTAGCAGTATTTTGTAGTTTTCAGTATAGTGTTCAGTCTTTCACCTCCTTGGTTAAATATTTTCTTAAGTATTTTATTATTTTAGATACTGTTGTAAATGAAATCGTTTTTTAAATTTTCTCTTCAGATTTCATTGCTGTTACATAGAAACAGAACAGAGTTTTTTTGTGTTAATCTTGTATTCTGCAACTTTGCTAAACTCTTATTAGCAGTTCTATTAGCTTTGTTGGTGAATTATTTGGGATATTTTTTGTACAGGGTCATGTTATCTGTGAAAAGAGATAGTTTTACTTCTTCTTTTCCAATGTAGATGTCTTTTATTTCTTTTTCTTGCTTAAGTACTCTGGTTAAAACATCCAGTACACTGTGGAATAGCACACAGTGAATGCAGGCATCCTTGTCTTGTTCCAAAATTTAAAGGAAAGCTTTCAGTCTTTCACCATTTAGTGTGGCTTACCTGTAAGCTTTTTATAAAGGTCTTTTATAAATTTGAGGAAAATTCCTTTTACTCTAGTGTTCAGAGTATTTTGTATTATGAATATATGTTGGGTTTTCTTTTTCTATGTCAAATGGGATGATCATAATAGTTGGAGACTATGTTGTGGCGTTTGAAAAGATTTCAGTCCTTTTTAAGGCTGGATAATATTCCATTGTATGTATCTATGTGTTCTTTATCCATTCATCTGTCAATGGATATTTGAGTTGCTTCCACTTCCTAGCTAGTGTGAATGGTGTTAGTATGAACATGGGTGTCTTAATTGATTTTTGTAGTGTACCATTTTGATGGTCTTATCATTTCCTTTTGTGTATTTTTAAAGAAATTTTCTTACTGGTTAATGTAGTGATTACAATTAACCTCTTAAATTTATGATGGTCTAGTTTAAATTGATACAAGTTAGCTGAACTATCATACAAAAACTGTGCCACTGTATGGCTCTTTCATACCCACTTTATGTTGTTTTATCATAAATTGTGTCTTTATATAATTTGCTGATTAATATAGATTTACAACTATTTTTTTACATTTATCTTTTTGAATTATAAGAAATAGGAAGAAGAGTTACAAACCAAAAATACCATAATCCTGGCTTTTCTATTTATCTCTGCTTTTACCCCTACTGGAGTTCTCTATTTCTTCATGTGGCTTCAAGTTTGTCCTTTTATTTCAACCTGAAGAACTCCTTTCAGCATTTTTTGTCAGACAGATTTACTAGCAACAAACTCCCTCAGATTTGTTTATCTGAAAATGTCTCATTTCTCCCTTTTTTTTGAATAGTTTTGACAGGTATAGGATTCCTGACAGACCTGGTTTCCTTTCTGAAGTTTAAAAATATCACCCCACTTCATCAGACCTCCATTGTTTATAATGAGAAATCTGCTGTTTCCTTATTAAGAATACTTTGTACATGGTAAGTCACTTCTATCTTGCTGCTTTCAAGATTCTCTTTGTCTTTGGCTCTTGATGCTAATTATGTCTTGATGTGGAACTCCTAGTGTTTATTTTTTATGGAGTTTGTTGAGTTCATTGGATATGTAGATTTGTGTCTTTTATCACAATTGGAAATGGTTTTCCATTATTTCTTTAAATATTCTTTCTACTCCTCTATCCTCTCCTTCTGAAATTCCTATTATACATATGTGACCCACAGGTCTCAGGCTTTGTTCATTTCTCTTCATTCTTTTTTCTTTCTGGTCCACAGAGTGAATAATTTTAGTTGATCTATCTTCAAGTTTGCTAATTTGTTTTTCTGCTTGCTCAAATCTTCTATTTAAATCCTCTAGCAAGTTTTTCATTTCACTTCTTGTACCTTTCAGCAGAACTTCTATTTAATTTATTTTTATAATTTCTTTCTTTTTTTATAGTCCACACTTTCTTTTCTTTGCATGGTTTATATTTTTTTGTTTTTGAAAATGGAACATTTTTGAGTATTATAATAGGGGTAACTGAAAATCAGTTTGTTTCCCCCTCCCTAGAGTTTGTTTTTGTTGCCTACTATGTGCTGTAGCTCTTTGTTTAGTGTTTAGTGTTTTCTAAACTACTTTTGTAAAACCCATATTGTTTTCACATATGGCCTCTAAAACGTCTGTTTCTTTATCTTGTGTTTTGCTAGTTTTTTTCACATAAATTTATTTGGCTTCTAAAGAGAGAGAGAGAGTGAGAGAGAGAGAGTGAGAGAGGAAACAAAGGAACAAAAGAAAGAAGGAAAACTCAGTTTTCGCAGATTGGCTCTGTGCTGTGTCATTCCTTTAATGCTTAGCCAGACTGTTTACAACACTGCTTTAGCCTTCACTTCCTGCTTGCTGTGAGCCTAGAGGTAAGACAGAGGGAAAGCTTAGAGTCTTCTCAGGGCTTTTCTGGGCACTCATCCTTCCCTGAGCATGTGTGATGCTTTCTAAGTTCCTAAATCTATGCAGGCACTTTTGAAGGCCCTAATTTCCCAGTGAAAGTCTCTGTTTAGCTTTTCCTCCCAGGATTTCAGCACTCTATTGTTTGTCGCCATTGTAATCTTTTGCTCTGAGCAGCTGCTGAATAATTCTTTGCCTTAGGTTGTTTTTGAGGAATGCCACTGCTTTTCCACCACTAACTTTTCTTAGGGAGTTCTGAGTTAGGCAAAAAAAAGGTAAGTGCCTTTCATCAGTCCTTCAGGTAACCATCATACATATTAGAACAGATAAACATAAATACCATTCTTTGAGAAAATGGTCTGTTCTGCTTCTTCTGGAATCAAGAACCAGGGTTACACACTGGGAATATAGGCTGCCATCTCCAAGACTGCCACATGGATACCAGGGAGGGGATGGGGCAAGGACAAGTAAAAATGTCACAAAGCTTTCCTAATGTTTTTAAGTTGTCTTTTCTTGAAGCATTCTCTGGGCTGTTGTAAACTTTTGACTCTTTTCCAGAATTCTGACAAAGTTGATTCTAACAGTTTTTACTGGATTTTTAAAATTCTTCTGTGTTGAGATGGGCCCTTGGAGCTACCTGCTCCACCATTTTTGGTGATGTCTGATTTATGTACTTCAAAAATGTGTGCTATATTTGTAGTGGATCTGTAGTTTGTTACACAAATGCACTCCTCAGAATCATGACGTTTATTTCCCAGCTGGCAGGAATGTTGGCTGCAGATAGTTCCTAGATAAATCTCTCCCCTGGAATTTCTCTCAGCTGAGGGGAGAGGTCTCTTCCAAGATTAAACCTACCTGGTGGCAGTTCATATCTAATGACTGGTTAATAAGAAAGAACAAAGACTTAATCCTCTTTTCAGGACATGTGATGATCCAGGATAACTCTGAAAGTTCATGACACCTGAAAAATCCTGTGGGATTGCTGAGCTTTTCTCACACTTTCATAGATATGGTTCCTTCTCAATAATTTCCACACACAGAATCTGAGGAATAGGGCATAAAACAATACTTAAATTCAAATGTTAAAATTAAAATAAAAAACTGAAGAAAATAAATTTAGTTTGTGCAAACTTGCACTTTTTACACCCTTCCTCACTTGTGATCATTACCAATTATTTTCCTAACTTCTTACAAATAATATCCAATGTTTTTATAAAAACTTCCTAGACTGCAGTTCATGTTATTTACCTTCTTTTTCTTTTTTAAAATAAGGGAGAATTACCTGTATTTGTTTTTTTTATAAATTTATTCCAAAATTCCTCAATGATTACTGATACAAGGCAGCATCTTATTTCTGTGTTCTTTCACCCCCTGGTAAGTAACTAGTTACTACATAAGAGTTAACCTTTTAGAGTTATGGATTTCAAAGTTTGCAATGAAATTCCCCTTTATTTCCCCAAATAAAATCTTATGCCAAACCTTACTATATGATAAAACAAGAGAAACTATTTGTTAGCATAATTTTATTTTTTTAGCATAATTTTATTTTTAAAGTCTGTATCATTTTCTCATTCTGCAGCTAATTGATGAAAAACATAAAGATATTTTGATTAATATAAACATTTGAAATAGGAGCTTATGGGTGTAGTGATAGGCTTATTTTAGCCTCAGAATTCATTTTATTTCTGTACTTTGGTTTTGTATATGCAGTGTTGAAATAACCATCACTCCCATTAATTCATAGTTTCAAATAGAAATAGAATTAAAAAAATTTTTTACTGTGTGATGGCATGTTAAGCTTTGTTTAAATAGATTAATGGAATGTAGTATTCCACTTTTTTCTAAAACTATGCATGCAAAACCTAGGTAACCAAGTCAAGACAGAGTCTTGGAAGACCACACACCACCTTCTAGCTTCACAGTGTGTCTGAGTCTCTGATAACTTGGGAAACAAACTGGACACACAATTAGCAATAGGGGAACTTAAAGCAATTATATAAGATGGAGGAGTATTAAATGTGCCTATATAAAAAATTGAATTTCTATTGCTATTTATTGTTGAGAGAATTTACAATTCTGTGTTTCATTTACTGAATCAGAGTCTTCCATCTTATTCACTTAACTATACTTTCTCTTCAGCATTTTAAACACAGTTTTAAAAAAAGTCAGTGTGAAACACTAACATTTTAATGGGGGACATAATTTTCAAGTGTAAAAACAAAGTTTCAAGTATAAAAAAGTTTTTATTCTTTTCTTTCCGCTTTATTGAGATATAATTGCCATACAGCACTATATAAGTTTAAGATATACAGCATAATGACTTGACTTACATAAATTGGGAAATGGTTACTATAATAGGTTAATATCCATCACTTAATGTAATTACAAAAAAATTTTTGAAAAACCATAGTTCTAAACTCTTATAGACCTAGTAAGGCAATACACTTTAAAGATGAACATAACATTACTAGACGTGATAGAATAAAAAGTTAATAAAGATTTAAATTTATTTGCTTTGTTGGATTGTATGCTCTCTGTGTGCCCAGTATGCAATGTAGCATTTGACACCTGGTAGGTTTTGAAATAATTCTTATTGAATGTATAAATGAATTTAGGGTCTTTAAATAGGAATAATAGGATTTTTTTCAGAGATGAATAATTAATATATCTTATAACCACTGAATATTTAGCTAACAATTAAAATTCGATTTGTATTTTTTCTGACTTTGTTTCTAGACTACATGGCAGGGACCAGGTAGGATTTTTACCACATTTAAAGATCTCATTGTGATGATATAATTCGGGGGCCAGCAAACTGTGGCAAACTGACCAAGGGACCGCCTGTTTGGGCAAACAAAGATACACTGGAAACTCCAACAACCCAAAATAAAATGTGATTTTATTATTTTTTTAAATTAATTAATTTATATTTTGGCTGCATTGGGTTTTCATTGCTGGGTGTGGGCTTTCTCCAGTTGCAGCGAGCAGGGTCTACCCTTTGTTGTGGTGCACAGGCCTCTCATTGCAGTGGCTTCTCTTGTTGCAGAGCACAAGGCACTCTAGGCGTGTGGGCTTCAGTAGTTGTGGCACATGGGCTCAGTAGTTGTGGTGCATGGGCTTAGTTGCTCCACGGCATGTGAGATCTTCCTAGACCAGGGCTCAAACCCATGTCCCCTGCATTGGCAGGCAGATTCTTAACCACTGCACCACCAGGGAAGTCCTAAAATGCTATTTTAAAAATAAAAGTTTAATTTTAGAACAGTTTTAGATTTATGGAAAAGTTGTGAAGGTAATATAAAGAATTACCATGTACCATACAGCCAGTTTTATCAACTATTAATACTTTATATTAGTAGAGTGTATTTGCTAGAAGTAATGAACCAATATTGCTACACCA